>NC_064220.1:4306663-5021451 GCF_023101765.2 Spodoptera frugiperda | reverse complement strand
ATACTTATAAAGTGCGCCCAAATCTACACTTAAATATGTCTATAAGTAGGTAATAAGACTGAAAAAAATATGGTCTTGGGATATTTGTAAGATTATTTTTTGCTAGCTGGGGAATCTTTCTAGGGCTCTGGTTAAAATTCCCTCTGCATCTGGATGGTCAGTAATAAGGGGATGGAAACAATTAAGAATAGCTGCTGCAACTTTAAAATCAGTCATGAGGTTTCTAGAAGCACAATTAAAATAATCAGCCCTGAATATTGTAAAATCCCGTTTAAACCGACCATTTACTACTTCTACCACCCACCTACACAAAGTAACCATTCGAGATTTATTTGCTTTTAAAGTAGATAATTGTTCGTCGTTCACCAACATCCAAACCCTCAGGTTTTTGAATTGAATACCCCAAGGAAGTTAATAAACCAATAGCATCCGTAAAGCCACGATCTAAAATAAAAACATCGTTTTGTCTCAAGTAAGACCTTAGTGGAGAGTTTTCATTTTGAAAGAGATCTTTCATAATGTCAGCATCTGACTGTGTTGCAGCGTAAGGTCCAAAGGCATCAATAATGTCGCCATCACAAGTCACCATCAGAAAAGGTTTAACTAAATTGCGATACTTATGCAAACTAGAAGTAACTAGCAAATAGATGTAACAGACAGAGAAATAGATGTAAATGACAGATGCTAATAACCCAATAGTAATGTGCCATCGCAGATTACTATTGGGTTATTAGCATCTGTTCCGAAAAGTCCCTGTGGTATCAAAAGATTATGGACACTGTGTTGCTCGCGAGTCATATGACCAACCCCTAAATGCAAAAGCACATAATAAGTGCTTAGACAAGACCTTGCTTTTTTGACATAATTTGCTACTGTACCCTTAGAGGTTAACAAAAGACTGGCTATACGTGCAAATGATTCACCTGTTCTTAATTTAACTAGATACATGCCAAGAGCAGTTTTGGCTTTATTACAGATTGTTTCTATATGACCAACACTGTTAAATAATGATAAAAAGTTAGCTACTGTGAGCCCAGTCCAATAATGAGACAGTCGGTCTGAGCAGTTTTCAATGTCTTCGAAATTAAGCACAGAACCAGCTGGTCTATGACACAACAAATCTAACATATTTTCAATTTGCATTCTGTTGAAACTGGGTATAAAATCAAATTCATTTAGAATATCCCAGTTATATAACATTGAATGTTCATGACATACTCTAGCATTCTCAGAAATATATATTTTATATTGACACAAGATCGATCTTTTTAAATAGCGAGAAACTCTAATACGTTCAGGGTTCACACAGTCTGGTACAAAACAGTGGGATGTTGTGTCTGATGTACGAGCATATGAAACTAAATTAATGGTATCAATTGGTGGTCGAATATTAGGTATCTGATCAGCCCAAGATTCTGTTTCTGAGCTTGGCACGACTCGATGCAGGAACTGAGTCAACATTTGGTTCTTCTGGAATGACAGCTGGAACTGGGACCACTGGCGCTTCAAATTCCAGGGATACAGGAGGTTCCGTTTCTAACCGGGGTGTATTATGATAAGCTCTCATCCAGCAAGCATTACATGCCCGAGCTTCATTTGGAACCTGTTAGTAATTGAAATATTACAAAAGTCTATTATTGTGTAAGTAAAGTAATAAACAATTATTATATTATTACCTGTCAGGGAAATATTTGATTTTCTATGTAAGTTCTCAAATCAGATCCCTCTAATAATGAGCGACGTCGTCTGCCTGTGCGTTGACCCAATGAAATGCCACAAGATATGCATACAAATATGTGTGAAACCGGTCTGACGGTGGGATTTTCAGTACGATTATTAGCTTCTTGTGCAACTAGGTGAACACATGCTTGGCATAACCGGTCATTATCACTAATCTGTAAATCAAAATAATAATTATTATGCTAATGATTTAATAATTCAGTGATTGAAAAAAAATCACTACATAGTGTAAAACAAAGTTGCCCTCCATGTCAGTCTGTCTGTGCCTTTCTAAGTCTTCTTCTAAACCACACAACGGATTTTGATGCGGTTTTCACCATTAGGTAGAGTATTTCTCAACAAAGGTTAATAAACATATATAGTTTATGGGCATTCTTATGTAATTGATTGATAAATACGATAAATGTAGTTTCCCCATTTAACACTCAGCGAAGCGGGAGTGGATCGCTAATATGGTATAAAATCTATTTTGTGAAACATGAATGGAAGAACAACTTAATACATACACAACAACTTGATACATATATGTCTAAAATGATATTTAACACTACAATAATATAATGTCTGAAGAAACTTGATGTGGCTTTCACCATTAGGTAGAGCATTTCTCAACAAAGGTTAATATATATACTTGATTTACATTCTTATGTAATTGATTGATAAATACAATATAGTTTCCCCATTTAACGCTCAGCGAAGTGAGGGTGGATGGCTTGTATGGTATAAAATCTATTTTGTGAAACACTAATGGAAGAACAACTTAATACATATGTACACAACAACTTGATACATATATGTCGTACTAGCTTTTGCCCGCGACTTCGTTCGCGTGGAATAGTGACTTCCGGCAAATTTTTGGTTTTAACCACATAGTTCCCGATCTCGCGGGATCTCTTCAAAAATGAGATGTGGAAGATATTCCAGGGAACTCTTCAAAAATCAACATAATGAGCTCTGCGTTTGAATTTAATAGATGTATACTCACTTAGGGCATTGAAAAAATAGTTTAAAAACGGACTTAAACTAACTTAAAACTAAAGAAAGCTACGAATTACGAATTTATAACAATTAAAAAAGAAACTATATTACAACCTATCCTCTATGCTATAATAACCAAGCTTAAACTAAATAATTTAAAAGAAACGACTTAAATCTAATCTAATTAAAAAAAAAATTAGACTTACAATTTTATTAAAAAAACTAACTACAGTAACTACTAATAATCGATATCAAACTAAACCTACGTTAAATAGTTTAACCAAAAAACCAGGAAAACCCAACAAATAAACTTATTAATTGACAAATACAACGAAACCAATTTAGAATATACGAAACAGCAGGACCACTACAGACAAATAATCATACGACTGATAATACACTTTTTCTACGATAGTACCGAAGCGCTCGGCCGATACCCAACCAAATGTAACGAAACCATAGCGCGATCTATTTCGATCCCAACGCTATCTATCGAGGATAAAGACAACTTGGATTATTTATTTATACTCCGTTCGGGCATTTTCTTTGTACTAAAAGTTTAATTATATTGATATTATTTTTTTCATACCTTTTTACTATTTATTTACTTTTTTTCGATGAATTAAAACAATAACATGAACCGAAGTCGTGTAACGATCGACATAGAATTATCTATACTCCGTTAGAGCATTTTCTTTGTACTAAATGTTTTATTATATTGATATTATTTTTTTCATACCTTTTTACTATTTATTTACTTTTTTTACTTTTTACTATTTATTTAAAACAATAACATGAACCGAAGTCGTGTAACGATCGACATAGAATTATTTATAAATAATTTATTTCTTATTTTTTGATTTTTGAAATAAAAATATATCTATGTCCTTTCTAAGGTTCTAAACTATATCTGTACCAAATTTCAACCAAATCCGTCAAATAGTTGCGGAGATTAATGGTATAAGCATAGAATGTTCGACGTGATTCTTTAATTTGACATAACTTTTTTATTTATGAACCGATTGACATGAAACAAACACTAAATGTAAATTTAAGCATCCCACAATATATTCGTGAAAACCGCATCCAACTCGGATCAGCCGTTTCTGAGATTAGCGCGCACAGACGAACAGACAAACAGACAAACAGACAAAAAAAAAGTTAATTACATTTTTGGGTTCGACATCGACATAACAATAACCCCTGCTATTTTTTTTATTTTTATTTTCAATGTACAGACAGCACTTTTCTACGATTTTATTATATGTATAGATAAAATACTATTTAACACTACAATAATATAATGTCTGAAGAAACTTATTTTACGTCATTCCGCAAGGGAGACCGTAAACAAGCAAGACAGTTTTTTATTTAGGATTGAGTCCTTCAAGTCATGAGTTTTTTAGTATTGTGTGTTAGAGCTTTACCATAATGCCAATGGTTACCAGTGTAGGCACTCAAAGCCTTGTTTGTGAATAAAACAATACTTCTAGTAGATTAAAGTTACATCTATGGATTAAAGAAATAAATAACTTACCTCACGCCCGCACCATTCTTCAATTATCAAAGCTAGCTCTGGGCTCAGATCTGCAGCATGGTATTCATACTGCAGGATGTCAGGTTGCAAGATAACATAGCAATTAACACATACAGCGGGAAAAATTTAGTATCGTTTGGCAGGCAGAGGGGGGAGGGGGGGGGGGTGTCCCCTGAAAAGGTAACGCACCGTTTTTGAGTAAAATAGATATTTGTAACCTAATCTCACTTTATAATCACCTTCTGCGGTCGGAAAATCAAGTGTAAGTGCTTCTTATCAACACGAACACACGCCCGCTTCGCGGGGCTCCGTCGACCAAGTCTGAAATAATGATCTTTTTGTGTAATCAATTTCATAATTAAACGAATCCAAATCTACACTGGATCTACACAAACTATTCACACAATTAGTACAATTTCTGAAAACCTTTGCCATCGATTTCTTAATCACATACCCTGTTACATATTTTTTCGATTCACCATGCAATAGAGAATCATTCTTTTTTATTTCCGTCACCACATTAAGCAAGGAATCAATGTTACATGCAAAATCAATAGTATTAGAATCATCACGTTTGTTTCCCATTAAACAAGATAATGATTGCATAGCTGAATTATAATCTTCTTCACAATTGGCACCTGTAGAATGTGGTGAATTATAATTATTAACAATCAAAGTTTTATAAGCATTAATAAATTGATAGCAATTTGGATTTACATTCCTGACATCATTACTTCTAATACTGCTAAAAAAGTTTTCGAGAGGATCTTGATTAAAATTTCTTGTGATTCTATAATTGGATGATATTAGTTACACAAGTTAGAATAACTTTCAAATGTGCAAAAAAGATGAATGTTAATGCTTACACTGAGTTGGTTATCTCGGACACCTTGAAGTGGCTCTCTTACATCTCGCACTAAGATACTGTATAAGCGCTCTTGGAGCGGGGTCAATATAATTTTTTTGCAGGACCACCACCTTAAATAAATTTTATAAAATGATTACTATTATATGCATTCACACTAGAATATTGCAATAGCAGAGCGAACCCCGGTAACCGCTTGGGGTATAATGAATTTAAAAAAAGAATAGCTTACCTGTAGCACTCATTTCACTTTTCTGTGATTGAATTTTTTTTAATAGCTTACTTTTATATTCGTTGTAGAACCAAAAAAAAAAACTAAAATTATAATAATGGTACAATTATCATCTTATAATGCATCACTAATTATTTTTTATTTATTTTATTTTTTATTTTTACACTTTATGTACATTCCATACAGAGGTGGACTTAATGCCAATTTGGCATTCTCTACCAGTCAACCTTGGGGTGATGCAGAGAGACAACAGTAGGTGTAACAACATTAAAATATTAATAGTAAATTTTTAAATAATTATTAAGATAAATAAACTATAATTATATTGATAATTATCATATTATATATACAATAAATAATACAATATATACTTACATATATACTTACATATATATACATCATACATACATACATACATACATACATACATGAACTATGTATGTGTTGAGTCAGTCAGCCTCTTCCATAGGTGCTCACGAACCTTAAATTTGAAGGACAGTCGACTGGTCGCCGTCCTGACATCCGTAGGCAGCGCATTCCACAGCAGAATTGATTGTATGAAGAAAGAAGAGTGAAGGAAGTCAGTACGATGAGTTGGACATTGTAGAAGAAGATTATTAGTGGAGCGGAGATACTTGCTGTGGTTTGCGCTTATATACTGGAAATAAGAGGATAGATATGTAGGAGAATTGGGGGAGTTTAGAAGGGAGAATAAAGTGGTTAACGCCCGTTGTTCCCTGCGCTGGCGTATGGGCAACCACTTTAATTGCAATCGAAATGCAGAGACATGGTCGTATTTACGCAGATTGAAGATGAATCGAATGCAGTTATTCAGAAGGCGGTCAAGTTTGTTGAGTAGGTCTGCATTCAGGTCGTAAAAACACACATCAGCATAATCAAAAATGGGGAAAACCAAGGACTGGACAAGCATTATCTTGGCGGAGGACGGAAGAAAGTTCCTTAAGCGATACAGAGACCGCAGCGTTCCAGTAACCCGTTGGCATATACTGGTGACGTGAACACGCCAGGTCAAGTTGCTATCAACGTACAAGCCAAGGTTCTTCACATCACTGCTGAACGGAATGATCGCACCGTTGAACAGAACCGGCGGTATAGCTGCAACGTCAACCCTGCTCAGGGTACGAGAGCCTCCCACCACGATTGCCTGACATTTATTCGGGTTTACAGCTATTCCATATTTCGTAGACCAGTTGTGTATAGCCGCCAGGTCCGCGTTCACCCTCGCGATCGCCTCAGGCAATTCACCGAGCTTAGCCCGACAGTACACCTGTAGGTCGTCGGCATATAGATGGTACGCACACTGGAGTTCAGATGTAATAAGGTTATACCGTTAGGTACTCACTAAACGCCACTCTGCCGGCGTTTTATTAGGGCAGTCCACCGACACCGCATTTAAAATTTGGGCACACTCCATCCAGTACCGTCTCATGAGACTTCGCCCTTCATTGGTGCGGCTGCAGAGGCCAAGCGCCAGGTCTTGGTGGTTTTCTAAGAAATCAATAAGGGCCGAAATTTGCTCAATCAGCACCATTTTCATTCACAGTTTGTTTCTTTGTTATTAACAAATTTAACAATGTAAATAATGTCACATCAAAGAGTAAGTAATAAGTAGGTATAGGGCAGGGGTGGCCAACTTGATTAGACATAAGATCTACTGTTTACTAACAAAACCCTGTGCGATCTACCACTTACATACTTCTTGAAATCTTAAATGAAACAGCATAGTCACATTATTTTTTTTATTATTGAACAGTCTTAATCAGTCTTCTCCTTTTCGTATCACATATTTATGAGATTGTTTCCTTAAATTTACTTAATACCTACTTTGGAATGGAAGTCTTGATGATGTTTGATCAATTTAACCTTTGTAGTAAGTCTTGTCTATATATTAGTGTGAGCATTGCGTCGCAGTATCTTCCACTAGTTTAGCATAATCAGGTTTGTAGTTGGAAATTGCCAACCTTAAAGAATCCAATGTATGAGCGTCTGTTAAACGAGAACGGTGTTTATTTTTTGTTTGCTTTAAGTATGAAAATGCTGACTCACATAAATATGTTGAACCAAAACATGAATGAAGTTGTTCAACACATTTCTTCAAATTTGGATATTTTTCATTGGACACCAATGCCCAGAAATCTTGACCTGAGGATGACCTTGCTTTAAGAAATATGTCGCAGCGCAGAGTAATAATTTCGTTTTGTAACATCATGTTCTCCATCTGAAATATATCTGCGAATTTTGAAGCCAATTCATAGATATCACTATGATTAATGGAATCATTAAACGGAAAACTGATGAATTGAACTAATTTCTCAATTTTTTTGAAATCACTAAAGCGAATTTCAAAGTCTGCTATCACTGTCCTAATTTCTGTCGTGTACTTCTCAGAAATGAAATTGTAGGTAGGATATTTTTCCATGTGATCCTTGATGTTTATAAATTGTTCAAATTTTTTCTTCTCTATGTCAACTATCATAGACGCTGATTGACTTTGAAATGCTGCAATAGAACTCATCATTTCTGTTATTGTTTTATTCTTGCCTTGTAGATTCAGATTTAATGTACTCAGTTTTCCGGTAAAATCTGCCAAGAAAGCTAAATCACATTGCCAGTCTAAATCACGCAATTGCTGATAATCATCACCTCTTTCTTCAAGAAATTTTATTATTTCGTCCAATAGATCTCGAAATCTTTGCAAAAACTTGCTTCGACTCAACCACCTTACGTCCGTGTGCAATACCAATTCTGGTTCATTCTCATCTAATTGCTGTTTAAAGAG
Source organism: Spodoptera frugiperda (assembly GCF_023101765.2). Lineage (NCBI taxonomy): Eukaryota > Metazoa > Arthropoda > Insecta > Lepidoptera > Noctuidae > Spodoptera > Spodoptera frugiperda. The sequence continues at coordinate 5,013,299 of NC_064220.1, read as the reverse complement.
CCGTCTTTGGAGTGCTTTTCCCTTTATGGAATTTACAATTTTGAAAGAAATATCCATCACATGTTTCGTGTTTAATCTCTTACTAGCCAGTACTTGTTGATGAATTATGCAGTGGTAGCTAATGAAGTCTGGAAAATCTTCGTCTTTGTGACAAAGACTAATAAAACCATTATGAATACCTGTCATTGCAGGAGCTCCATCAGTTGTCATTGATACGAGTTTATACAAGGGTAGCTTAATCTCGCAAATATATGCTTTGAATTCCGTGAATATATCAATGCCACGAGTTTTTCCTTTTAATGAAATCATACTTAACAGTTCTTCTTTGGTCGAGAAATCTTTGAAAACCATTCGAATAAAAACAAGTAATTGTGCAGTATCAGTGATATCTGTTGACTCGTCAAATTGAAGCGAAAAAGCAACGCAGAGGACGATATCTTTTTGTAGTTGTTCGTTTAAGTTTTTACTTAATGTTTCTATTTTATTTTTGAAATTCACGAACAGCGAATCTGACACTTCTTCGAAGATTTCCTTGATGTATTCCCCATCGGAAAAAGGTTTGCACTTCTGTGCAATTAGGTAGCTTACTCGGAAAGAAGATTCAGTTGCAGCTTTACTTTGCTCAATAGGCCCAGAAAACATGTTTTCTTGAACTTTAAATTGCGTTTTCAATGCTTGCAATTTACTCTTTCTTATTTCACTGTCAGGTGGAAAGTCAGTCTGATATTTACTATGCATTGTATTAAAATGTCGCTCTAAATTTCCTTTTTTGGGTATTGCCAGGGATGTATTGCATATTAAGCAGCAACAGTTTTCTTTCACCATAGTAAAGAAGTAGTCCAATTCCCATTCTGGGTGAAAGTGATAAGTTTTTGATTTCTTTGGAGCACATTTATCAAGAATCTGCAAAAAATAAAATAAAAATATCAGGAACATAATTCGTGTAATAACAAAAGTAGAAATTATCCAATTTAATGAGAATTAATTTCCTAAAAATGGCATTTACTACAACCTAGCAACTAGGCGAATAATTCGTATGATCCACCGAGTATTTAAAATAATAATTGTTATAATACACTTCAAAAAATTAAGCTAATAAAAAAATCACATAGTTTGATGTAATATGGGCGCGAAAAGTTTGTAAAGCGCTTCGGAAGTCAATGACATTAGCGCGGCACGCGTAGGTATTACTCAGTGCTCGGTTACGTTCGGTTTTATTATTTTTAATTTCTGATTTTTAATGTAAATTTCGTGATTCTTGTAGTATAGGTACGAATATTGAGCGGTAGTAATGTAGTTACAATATCAAAAATAATAACTTACTTTTTTTGATGAACCTTCAGAAGTATTTATTTCCTCTTTTGATGATCCTTCAGCGTTTCTTTTTAACCACTTATCCATAACGTACGTAAACAACTATGAGGCTTGCGTGATACAGAGTTTTATCGTGATTTATATCGGTAATCGTCAAAACGTCGTAATTCCAGTACCGTCTCTGTCGTCAACTGTCAACTGACTGAATGAGACGTGACCACAGGACGGATTGACATACGCCCCTCCCCCGCATCTCACACGCTTCCCGCTTATTAGACATCGCGCGCCGAAAACAAAAGACTAACTGCGTAGAATAGAGAATAAATACCGTGACGGAACAGCGATTGAAAAATGCTATAAGAATAAGATGATGCTGAGTAGTTAATAATGACGTTGCGCAATATGGACTATTTATTTATATTTTTTGCCTTGCCACGATCGACTGGACTAATGCTCGCGATCGACCGGTTGGCCATCCCTGGTATAGGGAAATGTCACATTTGACTTTGTCAGCCAAGCTGACAAAGAGAAAATAATACTGAGTCTTTTTATGTACATGTATATTTAATGTTTTTTGGTATATTCAAACTTTTTACTACTTCAGATTACTTATAACACTAATAAATAACATGTAAAATTAAATATATGTAAAATCTGGCATGAATAAATTTTCAAATATAGTGGTAGATTTTCGAAAATAATTTCTACCACACTGGTTTTATATAATGGCAATACGACAAGGTCATTCTGCTACAATTCAATTACGAGACCATTGACTGATCAATGATCGACCATTGTGAATTAACAGATTACGAACTTTCAGCAAAATGACAATGGGATCGTGTGGGAATGACACAATTTTTGAAAATAGCAGACTTGAGGCCCAGGTAAAATCAACTATTTCAAATAAATAAGATCTCATAGTATATACCTATAGTAATTCGCTGGCATTATTGTTATAAGGCTAATGAAGCTGAAACTTAACCAGAAGCATCAGTTATTCAATACACTTTGCTATACTTATAATGCTGCGGGCATGTTCGGTTACAGTTTTATGCGAAACCATATTTCATAATTGTGACCCCCTACTTATAGGCTACTTTGCTGTGTATTAATTATTTTAATTGACTCTGGGTTTTTTTGGGCATTCTTCTTTAGTACTTAACAGATAAGTATATAAAAATGCAAATTTTCTACATGTATATAATTTTACCATAGTTGTTATGTAACCAAGCTAAAGAAAAATATAAACCAGAATTAGTAAAAATACATACCCAAATTCAATGTAGGTATTGCATTTCTGGTCAAAAGTTTACTTGGTGATTTATAATAATCCTCAAAGTGTCTGTGGCATATGCGAACAGAATTATATATGTAATTATTTCCTCTCTCTTGGTTTGCGATGCTGAGTACAGACTCCCACTGATTAAACCTCTCAGTGTGAGGATATTCCCATTTGGGGAATCGGTGTAGCGGTCCTACAAATAAAATTTTAATAAAATGTAGGTGTTTTATTTGTACATTAGAATTTATCCAAAGTTGAAATGAATCATTACTTGATATAGAAATGTTCTAAATAAGAACTTACCATCGATAACACATCCAAAATAATGGCGGCTGTACACACTCGTCGAGAGCCTCTCGTCGAGAGTCTCGGCCGATGATAGTCTCGGCGAGAGCGTACGTGTACACACTCGCGTTTTCATTTGTACGGAAAATTTCTGTGACAATGGACGTGGAAATTGCAGCTGCTGTTTGCCTTTGTGCTGTGAGCTATTATAATTTTTTATCCATTGACCATAGAAAGAAAATTCTTAAGCCATGGCGAAGGAGAAGATGGTGGATGGTTACTATGCACCGCAATAGAAGCAGGTAAATACTTAAAACATAAAAATATAGTTGATTTTTAATTTATCTTACTTTTTTTTACCTGCATGATTAGTTAATCATATATATACCTTTATATTTCAGAAGCACCATGGAAAATCAATTGGCGGAACTGATGGTGGAACCCTCGGGTCAATTTAACAACTTTACAAGAATGTCTATAATAGACTTTGAATATTTACTACAACAAATAGCTCCATTCATAACTAAGAAGAATACGCCTAAAAGGGAAGCAATCCCAGCCAAAATTCGCCTAGCAATTACTTTGAGATTTTTAGCCACAGGCGATAGTTTTGAAAGTCTACATTTCCTGTTCAAAGTTTCGAGTTCGATTATATCAAGAATTGTGCCTGAAGTATGCATTGCACTAAACCAAGTATTGAAAGATCAAATTAGGGTAAGTGTGTGGATACAGAATAATAACAACACTTACTCTTTATAAACTTTATTTATTACAGCAGCTTTTTAACAAAAATAAAACAACCGACGAAAAAAAGAAAAATTAGTTTTTAGGATTTAATTAACTATGCTTGATGAAATGCTTGACCGAGAATGTCGTAATCTGTATCTGTTGGTGGGCTCACAATCTCATTAGACAAAATTTGTATGGTATTTGTATTGGAAACGGCTGAAGAACGTGTTGCTGATATGTCCGGTTCTGAGTATGAGGTACATGACGATTCAGGCCGTACGTAATATATTGGTGATGTATTCGGATGTGATAATTGAAGTCGTTGTGTTGGCTCTGAATACGATGAGTAAATCGGTGAAGGCCGTGTAGAGTATGTGGGAGTAGTATTTAAACGCTTAATAAATAATCCATCAATTTCATACATGATTTTTAAGCTTTCTGGTTCAGATAGTTTACGAAGCTTATTAGCAAGAATCTTGCCATACCGATCGAAATCGTCTTCTACCACTTGTGGTTTATTTAAAACTTTATGCAGTGAACTTATGGCTTCCTTCATAGTCTTGCCAGCTTCTTGTAGTTCCACCGGATTCTTTCGGCGCCGCGGTACAGTTGGCAATGGAGATAATGCCGTAGGTTCTGATTGATGATCATTTTCATCTAGATAATTACTGGCAATCTCAGGCGTAGGTGGATTCTGAAAATAACGATATATTATAAACATAAAATAACAATAAATATTTATTTTACAGATTCCGGAAGATCCACGCAGTGGCGGATTAAAGGTCCAGAGCGCTCTAGGCAATCACTTTATCGGCGCCCCTGTACCAGCCATAAATGGCCATCCTAATACTAAAAATTTTAACTAGTTGTTTTTGCAATTACGATGACGTTGTATCATCAAACCCTAGACTTTAGTAGACCAGGACCCTTGTACTTACGCTAATGCTTGTAGATATAGATTGTGTAAAAGCTTAAATAATTTATTATTATTAATAAATGAAACAAAATAAGTTTTGAGTTATTTATTAAAAAAATATACGTAAGTAGTAAAAAAAATAACAAACACAAGTTTAAAAATTAAAAATTTCTACGTCTACATTTTTGTTTCGCGAAATTGTCAATAACATCGTCTTAGTTTAAAGACATCAATAAGGTAGATTCAATGTTTAGTATTGCTAACGAATTTAATCTCTTATCTGTCATGGTTGAGCGAAGATAGTTTTTCACTCTCTTTAGGCATGAAAAACTCCGCTCACCACTGCTATTACTGACTGCCGTCGATACGCACATTCGTAAGGCTATGTCAATGTTGGGGTAAATTGTTTCAAGCTCTTTATTTCTCAGAACCTGTAATACCGCGTTCATTGTTCGGGGCAGTTCTCCCTCTCGAGCTATCGTTATTAAATAAGAACGTAGATGGTACATTCGTCAACAAAGCATTTTTCTAAATCATTAAAATACATTGTGTAACGCTTAGCGTTTTGTAGGTAGAAGAAAATTAAACTTAAACGCCACTGTAACGTTAGTGGTTACAGTGGGTAGAAGCAAATTAAATGAAAAAATATTTTAGTTATAGATTTTTATATTCAGGTAGGTAGGTAGGTAGGTAGGTAGATGTCGGTTGAGCCGGGAGTAGTGTTGGGTAAATAGCCGGCTACTTTGAGTTATTATCGATTATAATCCATTAATAGCCATTAATAGCCTAGCAATGGATGATAACCCTGCTATTAATGTATAGTTAGAAAAATAAATGCTTTTTTTGTTTTATTGTAAAATCTGTGGGTGTAAACATAAATTGGGTGCGTGTACGCAGTGTGATTCAACATATTGTTATTGATTTTATTTATTTTCACTATTTGTATATGAAAAAGTGTTAATAATAAAATAAATAGGTACACATTTTTCGGGAAATTCAGTTTTGTTAATTTAGAGATCCAATACTATAAAAAAGATAATTACTATTGACACATCGTTTTGTGATTAACCATCTACCTAATTAATTACTTAACTTAATAAAGCGAGCTAAATAGGTAGGTGTATTTTTACCTATAAAATAATTTTAACCGATACGTAAAAATGTAAGGTACATTAAGTAAGTTAGTTATTAGCTATTTTGAGTCGATAGTAGGTAACATGCATGCGCACTTCCGACGTTTGGCTCCTAAGTTGGAACGGACGGGGGCTGCACTTAAGCGGCTCCTGCCCAACCTCGGGGGCCAAACACCCCCTGCCGGAGGTTGTACGCGGGGATCGTGCGGTCCATGGCCCTCTACGGCGCCCCTGTGTGGGCGCCGAACCTGATGCGGCGGCCAGCTCGGGCGCTGCTCACGTCTCAGAGGGTTATGGCCATCCGGGTGATTCACGGATATCGCACGACGCACGATCTCCGGAGGGGCGGTTAACCTCCTTGCCGGACTATTGCCGTTTAATGATTTTCGCCACTTAAAAAAGGGAAGAATTAGTGATGGTGGTGTGTTTCGTAATAGTCAACTATGGCAAAGAATTTGTTCAAATAATCTAAATTTTCCTATGCCAAGACCACTACCAGGGGGTACAACAGATGTTCCGTATGTTTTTTGGGAGATGGAGCATTTGCATTGACAACTCATGTGATGAAGCCATAACGAAGGAACACCGAAACGTATTTTTAATAAGAAACTTTCATCCTCACGCGTAGTGGTTGAAAATGCATTCGGGATACTAGCCTCAAGATTCAGAATATTTAGAAAACCTATACCTACTACTGAACCCTGAAAAAACTACTATAATTACTATGACCTGTGTGCTGTTGCACAATTTTTTAAGAAAGAGTAGTACGTCATCAGCAATATATACACCTCCAGGAACAATAGACGTTTACAACACAAATGACCAGCTGGTCGTGCCAGGTTTGTGGAGGAATGAAATTGAAGACATGTGTGCCATAAGACCCTTGCGACAAATAGCAAGAAGACCAGCCCAAGACGCAAATCAGATTAGGGAAGAATTTACATCATATTTCGTCAATAATTATATGTAATAATAACTGATTATAAACATTTTAATAGACATATTGTGTTTAAATAAATTCTAATGGCCTTACTACAAAAACTTAAACACCAGTTTTACACTTGTCTAAAAAAATGCGGCTGCAAAATGAACCATATGTCAACGTCATAATTTGTCATTTTTTTAGACAAGGCATAAACTGACGTTTAAAAGTTTTTGTGGTAAGACGGATAATGTTTACTTACCTGAGTATCCGTGTTCATAGTCTTTCTACATTGAAAAATATCATTTAAGAATGAATCCATGAAATCGAACGCGAACCATATCGGCTTATAAACCGATTCAGCAGCAGCTCCAGACTGCATAGATGCTAGAATCTTTCTTTTATGGCTCCTGTACGTGGCCATTAGCGAATCTCTTTTCTTTTTTAACTCTGCTACAGAAATTTCCATTCGCTCGCTTACTCGCATCCAAGCATCGTGAACACCTTGCTTGTCCTTATGTTTTACATGTTTAGAATCCCATAATATTGGTTCCATTTGATAGTACTCCAGAAATTGTAATTCACGTTCATTAGACCACATGGCGAAGCCCGTCTTTACGCGAACACAGCGATAAACTAACTGAACAAGTGTGTACATGCTCGCTCTCGTTTTCCTCGCGAGACTCAACGAGACCCTTTGACTCGGGCGCAAAAAACCGAACAATGACCGAGACCAACCGAGGCGAGACACGAGAGAGCGAGACAAGACGAATGCACCGTGTACATACTCGTTCTCGGTCTGTCTTGGTGTGTCTCGGCGAGTGTGTACAGCCGGCATAACATTTTAATGCAGATGCTTTCGGCATTTTCAAAATTCAAAATCGTAAAAGTTTTAAAATCGAAGTCAAAGTGAAGAAGCCAAGTTATCATATACGCTATCAGTTCGGGGTCCAAATAACAAGCCAGGTAATACATAGCACTCAGGAAAATCAGAAACCGTAAACAAGCCAAGTCGTAATAAAAAATATAACACAAAAACAGAATAAACGCAAAACGAACAAAACGAAGGAAAACAAGTAATTCAAATATGGCTGACAGGTAACAAAATTTTTCGGGATGTGTTAATGTTGCCGCAGTGAAAATTACGATTGAAGAATTAACATAAAATATTGATTATATATTTTTAAAACATACTGGGAAAAGTAACACATATGTAATAAACATAAAAATACATAATAAACTTGAAAAACTTTGCTTTGAGCATAAACCTAGCTGAAGCTCCTGCCATCTAGTGTCATTTTAGTCAAAAATGAAGAAAAATGATGATCCTCGCTAACTAGAGACTCATGGCCGGCCATGGTAAGATGGTGATATTGGCTTCAGAGAGTGCTCTTTGTGTAAGACGAGCTGTGTGTGCACAAGCATTGTCATGCATAAAGACAAAGTTATTGCCCAATCTTTGTGAAAATGGGATGACATGAGGCCGAACTACTTGCTCGATGTAACTGGAGGCGGTTACGGTACCTTCATTTAGAGTTACAAGCTCTGTTTTGCCATATAAGCTAATTGCACCCCATATCATAACACTGGGACCCCCAAAACGGTCTGTTCCATGAATGCACGGTTCAGAAAAACGTTTCCCTTGGCTTCTCCACACGGGTACCTGTCTGTCGTCACTGTAAAACTTCACTTTACACTCGTCGGTAAAGAGCACATTCTTCCAGTTGTCCGTGGTCCATTCCAAATGCTCGCGAGCGTACCTTAAACGTGCCGCACGATGAGCCCTCGTCAGTTTCAGTCGAATAGCTTGTACTCTGAAGTATTGTCCATCTTCATGAAGCCGATTCCAAATGATTTGATCGCTGACTCTCGTTCCTGTAGATTGCCGTAGTCGAGTTTGTAAGGTACGAGCGGTTACAGTACGCTCCCAGCGCGCAGTCAATCTTAGGTATCGATCTTCCTGGGCAGTTGTAGCCCGAATTCATCCTGACCCAGGCCTCCTGGCTACACTTCCCGTCTCCTGATATCGTTTCCAAACGTTTCGGATACCTCGTTGTGATACACCGAGCTGCATAGCCACAGACCACTGAGACTGTCCCTCCTGAAGCAAAGATACCGCTCTTGCAGCGGTTTCCATGTCCATATGTCGGCGAAAACCAGGTATAGTGTTCACAATAAATACAGAAATCAATCAAAATCGTTAAAAACGTGAGTGTTCCACAACAGCGTTTAGTGTAGACTGAAAACATAAGTAACTAAGAATTAGTGCAATCGATGTTTTTTCCAGTACTTTAGTTTTTAGCCACCCTCTAGGAAACAACATGAATGCTGTCGGAATAAACATTGATAAGGCACTCCTAAACATGTCAGCTTGACGGTTAAATGCATAACTTTGTCAAAAACTACTTAAATAATTATATATTAACCGAAATTGTGACTAATTCGAAGTGGGCCCTATTTTGTTTTGAGTAGTTTACTTTGTGCAGTGTGGGTGTCATTGGGTGCCACGGGTAAAGTTTCACATATAAGCAAGCCGTTTCTTCTGCATATTTTTCATATTTTTCTAAATTTATCTCGAATCCGCATGAAATCGTTTCCAAAATTACTTTCAATCTATATATCAACTCGTAATCTAATCATGTTATATCTGACGATAGTTTCGGATCTTCAAAAAATCTCCTGCTAGTATTCCCGTCATTAGTGTTTCCAAAGTTTGCTTTCGGCATGTCAACTAATAAGCCAGTTTCATTGCGAAACCTGGTCTGTATTTCGATTTTCTTGTTCATTTCCAGTTGTTTTTCCTTTTCTGATTTTCTCTGCCGGTACTTTTTCACAGGCAATTTATACGCTAAGTGTAGAATGCTTTCAAAAAATCGTATTCTCGCATGTAAAATAGAAAGACCGAATTCAGTAGCATCCTCTGAAATTCTCCTTTTGTCCTTTAAATTATTGAATTCTTTGGAAGTTTTTCCACAAATATAGCAACGACTTGTGGATGTTGTTCCAGTAGCTGCGTTGCAAATCTTTCCATCTACCATTGTCATTACAAATTGGAAATGCACCAAAAACTTTTCTCCGTCAATATCCACCTCAGTCGCAACCAAATTATCAATGGAATATTTAACATAATTGATTTCTTCGTTTGTTAAAATAATTTAAAATCTCTTTTAAACCTTCCGTTAACATACATCTACATATGGTGACTGCCCTTGATCTATTAGCTTCTAATGTGGAATGTTGCCATTCACCCTCCGGCAATGTTGATGGTACGTAAGTTCTGTAACCACATTCATTTAATAAAGGCAAGGCATATCTAAAGCCTCTGTCCAAAATAAAGGCATCACCAGCTTGAAAATACTATCGTAACATTGAATTAGGATCACGAAACTCATTATTGAAGATTTCTGCATCCGACGTGGTAGCAGGATAGGGGCCCATTACATTAACAATATGACCTTAATGTATGATTATTTTGTACCTAGGTACAAAATAATCATACATTAAGTGTCGAGCTTCAGAAACATAACCATCAAGTGTTCTTTTTGGTATATTAAATAACGCAGATATTCTTTCGTTGGAATCACCAGTTCTCAACTTCATCAAGTATGCTGTTAATCCAATGGGGCCTGATGATTTTAATAACAATTGTGGCACTTCATTTAAAATCATTTGATATTGTTCTTTGGTAAAGCCTATCCAATGGTGTACCAAACGATCTTCCATATTTTGGATATTGATAAAATCAAGGCCAGTATTTGAGTGACTCTTTAATTCTAGCATGTCTTGAATGTGCAATGCTGTAAACACATTAACATAGTTTTCTAAAACCCCGGTGAGAAAATCCCAAGACTGAATATTAATGTGATGATTGCATTATCTATTGTTTTTTGGATATAGAATTTATATAGATCTAACAACATTTTCCTGGTTGTGACAGGAACTCTATTCCTCTCTTGCCTTTGGCAACCTTCAATAAAACAGCGAGATTCAGTTTCTGCTGCCCTTAAATAATCAGGTAATATTATTGATGTACTTGTCCTGGGGGTAAACTGTGGAGTACCCTGTGATACAGCTACATCGGTAGTAGACTGTGAAGTAGACGGCAAAGTCGATTCAACATTTTCACTTATTACATCTACTGATGCTGAAGGTCCAGAAGGTCCAGTCAGAAAATGTTGGGCATTTCGATCAGCTCTCACCCAGCAACTATGACATACGAGAGCTCGAGCTCTTGAGATCTGGAAAAATAATTTTATCATGAGCCTTTTTCTAAAAAAAAGTGAAAATGAATATCTCTTCTAGTCTGCACCTTCTTGAAATAAGGGCTGCAATGTGATTGTGTTTTTTAACCCTTTACCGCATGGATTTTTAGATTTGGCTCAAATTAATTTACATGACTCTACGGTGCCATAGCACGCCCAGAAAGAAAGATTTTTGTTTTTTGATCTTTAGAAATCGAAATAATTGACCCGAAACTCAAAATCTCATATTTGATACATCATGCAGTCGGGGTACCGATATATACGACGTCATATATGATACAACATGCAGTTAAGGTGTTTTCGTATATTATATATATATATATATATATTTATAATAACAAGATATAGTTGATTATTAAAAAAAAAAGCTTTGTTTCATTTGACTATTTAATGCAAAACCGTATGAAAATCTTTAAAACAATTACGTTCTTTGTTTAAACAAAAAAAAAACAATCACATTTACTACAGTAAATATAAGATAGGCGTGTACAATTTTTGCATCTCTGCCGTTTGTCTCCCCAGTTAGACCAATGTCCAATCGCGTCGTATACTACTTCTTGCGGAGGCAGTTCAATACGTCGTTTCCTTTTTCTTATGTCGGTATGTTCTAAAGCAGGGCGCCCTCGGCCTCGGGTAGTTGGAGTAAAAACTCCTCCCGTTTCCCGCATCAAAACATCAGCTATATAGAGTTTAAAATCTAATAACGGCATATACACTTCATTGTTCGATTTTTGTTTATTTCGACGACGCCACAGCAGCCAGCTATTCACACATGTCATATCGACCATGTGGAAGAATATGCGATGATACCATTTTTTGCTCTTAATTTTTATTCTGTAGAATCCCAACATTGCGTCTAATAAATCAACCCCGCCCATATATTTGTTGTATATTTCTACAGATTTTGGCCGAGGAACTTCAATTATTCGCTTTTCTTTTTTAGAAAATCGTTTCACAGGAGCCATGGGTTCTTTTCCATCATATGAAGAACATAAATTAACGACTTTATTGTCAACCCATGTAGTCACGCTTATTTGAACTCCATTTATTTCCGTGGATTTTTCAATGCAGTGACCTCTTTCATATTTCAGCAATTCCTTTTTGCTTGGCAGATCAATGTCTTTCGCTCTGTTTAATTGAATTGTACCCAATGGTAGAATTCCAATGCCATGCAGATGTGCCATAAGCGGAAGGCTGGTATAAAAATTATCAATAAACAATTTGTGGTTCAAATTTTGTTCCACCGTGGCTAGTAATCTTGTAACCACATTGCCAGTGGCTCCAAAATTTGGACAATTATGTGGTACATCGGTTTTGTGTTGTCCTGTGAAGATATCGAAGTCGTAACTGAATCCCGAAGTGCCACTCAGAACATAGTTAATATATCCCCATTTGTGTGGTTTCTTTGCATTGTATTGTCGAAAACCAGACGTTTTGGCTTTTGTGGGAATCATTTGCTCATCGATTGCTAGGTACTCTTCTTTAAGGACTGTTAATAATTGTGCTCTTAGAATGTCCAGAAGCGGTCTTAATTTCTGCAGTCGATCGCAATTTGGGTCAGCTTTAGGAAGTTCTTATGTTTTGTCAAAAAAATGCAAAAACCGTTTGATTTCTTCAAACTTATTACAAGTAAGGAGAGAAGCTACTTTTTCGATGTAAGTACCTTCACTCCAATAGTGTCGCGTAGATGGCAAATGTACAACCGACATATACATGATAACTCCTATAAATTTGGATACATCGTCACTCGTTATAGAATTTGCTTTTTCCGGTTGCAACTGCTCTGCATACAGATTACTCTGTTCATGTATGAGATGAATAGCACTGGTTGGAAACAGATATTTGAAAAAAAGATATCGGTGTCTCTAGGCTCATTATGTTATCAGGTAGATTAGTACAGCCCATAAATGCAACATCCTCGCTGTCATAAGTAATTGTGTTGTCAGTCCAAGTTAATTTATCTTTTTTTACCTTTTTCTTTGTCTTTCCCTGTGTTTTTCTGTTTTCATCCATTATACCCGTTGAAGTTGACGCTTCTAGAATGTCAGTCATAGCTTCAGCACTCCCCATGCTTTCATATTCAAAATCTTCTTCGAGATATATTGTTTCCAATGCATCTTGAGTGAGAATCTCTTCATCTTCACTTTTATCAGATAAATCGGTCTCCGAGTCTGTGTCTTCGATGGTTACGCCTTTGGACGGTAATCTATAATCTTCATCATCGGTCAGGTCCTCATCATCACTATCTAAAGGAATATCACGCCCGCGTGTGTGCCGAGTGCCTGAAAATAAATAAAACAACCAAATAAATAAACAACTAAAAAACATATTATTTTAATAGGTAAGTAAGTAAGCATGGAATGTACCTACACAGTACGTAACACAAACATCACTATTATTACAGGACTTAACCTAATTCAATAGCGTGGTAATTAAATTGAAAATACAAACTCATCCAATTTTTCTACTTTCATACCGTCAATAATTATAAAACATTCAGTTACTCTGTATGATGTACTTAATGCATGTAGTTTCATATCTGACCGAGCACGGGCACAAACTCAAATGCATGAAGTATCATATTTGAAATAACCTAAAGAACGTAACTGCATGGAGTATCATTTCAGATACAAAGTTCACACACAAAAAAAATTTTAGCTAGAGGCGAAAAACAGCAATAATTGAATTTTCAATCCGCAAACCGCACTTACTGTCAGAAATGCCGGTTTGAAATATTCAGTGACAGAAATAATAAGCCACAGACAAGATAAAAAGCTGCATATATATTTTTTTTGTTCGGATACAGTCATAGTGCAGACATCAGCCATCAACACGTTGTACAGTAGGCTTAAAAATTATTTATCTGTATCAACTTGTAGTGTATCATATTTGATACAGTATGCGGTAAAGGGTTAACGTTGTCTACTTATATTACACTATCTTTTTTTGCCTGTACCTTTGCAAGCGCATATCTCTTTTGTTACCATATAATCTTCCTCATGAATGTGACAATAATATATAAAAATGATTCTCTAGATACCCTTTTTTTTTTTTTTTTTTTTTTTTTGAGGGTGGAAAATCATCCAATGACTTCTCCCGCCTTGGGCGAGGCGAGAGGGAGTGTCAGACTCTTACTGACTAAAAACCACCCCGTTCCTACTCCTGCCCGTCGAGCCGGACTTGACTTACTTGACTTAAGGTCCTATGACCCCTAGATGGGGCAGAGGGCGTCGACAGAGGTCCTCCATCTCGATCGGTCTTGAGCTTCCCGCTTCACCTCGCTCCACGTCAAGCCGATGCCCGCCGCTTCCGCCACTACAGTACGTCGCCAGGTTTGCCGAGGACGGCCACGCTTCCTTTTCCCCTGGGGATTCCACTCTAATGCTTGTTTAGGAATGTGGTCGGGGCCTCTTCGGAGAGTATGGCCAATCCATCCCCACTTGCGGCGTTTTATTTGGCGATCGATAGGACTTTCGTGGCATTTCTCCAACAGGTCTAAGTTGGAGATGGTCTCGGGCCAGTAAATACCGAGAATGCGACGCAAACATCGGTTAACGAAGACCTGGATTTGGCGGGAGATGTCCTTCGTTACCTTCCACGTCTCGCACCCGTATAGCAGCACCGATTTGACGTTGGACCCGAAGATCTTAAACTTGATCCTTCGGGTCAGTTTTCGGGACTGCCAGACCGGTCTCAACTGCGCGAAAGTTGCTCGAGCTTTGGCGATCCGTGAGGCGATGTCCTCCTCACTTCCTCCAGTTTCCGACACGACGCTCCCGAGGTATGTGAATTTGTGGACGCGCTCCACTGCCTCTGTGCCAATCAGCAACGGTGAATTATTCTTCACGCCAGATCTTATTTCTTTGGTCTTCCGGGTATTAATTTTGAGCCCTGTTTTTGCTGCCTCCTGTCGCAAATCGTCCAACTTAGCTTGCATGTCGGCATGGGTGTGACTCAGCAGGCAAAGATCGTCGGCATAGTCCAGGTCTTCTAATGTGTTGGACAGTCCCCATTCTATCCCGCGGCGCCGTTTATCTGTGATGCGAAGCATAATTCCGTCCAGGACGACCAGAAAAAGCAGAGGTGACAGAAGGCAGCCTTGGCGGACACCTGCGTGCACCGCTATGTCTTCCGAAATGAGACCGTTGTGAGTTACTCTACAGGAGTACTTTCTGTAGATACTTTCCAACAGGCGGACAATCTTCGGTGGCACTCCAATTTCTAGAAGACGAGACCAGATGCTTGGCCACTTCAACGTATCAAAGGCTTTTTCGAAGTCAACAAATGTGAGGTAAATCTCTCTCTGCCATTCTGATGCCTGTTCCAATATGATACGAAGAGTGTTGATCTGGTCCGTACACGAGCGGCTCGATCGGAAACCAGCCTGTTCCCTGCGGAGGAGAGGGTCCACGGCCCTTGCCAGTCTGTCCAGGATGATCTTGCAGAAAACCTTAGCAGGAATCGAGAGCAATGTGATGCCTCTCCAGTTGTCACACATACTAAGGTCTCCTTTCTTAGGTACAGTGATAACAAGGCCTTTGTTCCAGTCATCCGGTAGCTCCTCCGAAGTCCAAATTTTCTCGATTAGAGGCGTCAGAACATCGACAGCGGAAGGTAAGTCTGCTTGTAGCATCTCCGCAGTGATGAGGTCGAGTCCTGGTGCTTTGCCTGTCTTCAGAGAATGGATTGCATTAGCTACTTCCAAGGCTGAAGGTGGGTCCACATTAATATCGAGCAGCTGTGGTGGTGGGGAATTAAACTGAAGTTCGCCAGGTGTTGATGTCGTAGGTAACCGGAAGACCTCTACAAAGTGTTGATGCCAGCGTGCCAGCTGCCCCTCTGGTGTCACAATGAGTTGCCCATCTTTAGCTTTCAGCGGCTTTTTTCTCCTGGACTTACTGCCACCCGCCAAGGATTTTGTAGCTTTATATAGCTCCTTTAAGTTGCCTGTGTTTGCAGCGTGTTGAGCACGATCTGCAATACCGTCAGCCCACTGCCTTCTATCCTTGCGGGTACTGCGATAGATTTCTTTGCGCTTTTGACGGTATTGCACGTTAAGTTCGGCTCGAACAGCGTCATCATGGGCTTCGAGGCGTCTCAGGTGAAGTCTCCGTCTGTCTTCTATCAGGTCCCATGTACGTTGTGACATCCAGTCCTCCTTTGAGTGAGTGCTCTTACGCCCTAAAACGATGGAGCTGGTCTCTGTATAGGCCACTTTGATCCGATTCCACTCCTCGTCCAATGAGTTAGTAGCCGTGTCGAGTGTGGCAAAACGATTGCGCAATTGAAGTTTAAATGATTTGCGCGTTTCTGGATCGTTTAATTTGCCCACCTCAAACCTCTTCCCAACCCTGCCAGGTCCTCCAGCCGCGCGGGCCACCGCGACCTTAAGCCGAACTTCAGCAACAACCAGGTGGTGATCGCTGTCAATATCGGCTCCCCTACGGTTGCGGACATCTAGCAATGAGGAGCGCCATTTGGAGCTGATGGCTAGGTGGTCGATTTGGTTCTTCGTGGTGCCATCGGGTGAATTCCACGTGTATTTGTGGTGGTCGCCATGAATAAATAATGTCCCTCCGATGGTTAGATCATGGTTCTGGCAAAACTCGACAAATCGCTCACCATTCTCATTACACACCCCAAGTCCGTGTGTACCCATATGCCGCGTGCGGTTAGTGTTGTCGCTGCCAACCTTTGCGTTTAGGTCCCCCATGACGACGACAATGTCCTGCTTCTTTATTTTCTTGATGGTAGCATTCAGAGCATTGTAGAAGTCATCTTTGGTATCCTCTGTTGCTGCATTAGTTGGGGCATAGCACTGGATAATTGAGATTTTGCGGACGTTTGAGTTAAATCGAGCGTATATGATCCGGTCCGAGATCGGTTTCCAATCCAAAAGGCTTTTCCTAGCTGCATTTGAAAGTAGGAACCCTACTCCATGTTCACGCACCTCTTCCTCACTCTCTTTACCTGAATACAGCAAGGTCAAACCCCCGGATGTTCTCAGGTCCCCGAAACCATTTCTTCTAACTTCACTCAGTCCGAGTATCTGCAGATTGTATCTAAGCATCACTGCTTCTGCCTGGGCTAGTCTGCTGTCATCGACAAGCGTTCGCACATTCCAAAAAGCAATTCGTGTCCGTTTTTTCATGCCAAAAGTCGTTGGTAAGTGATCGGTCCGGTTTATTTCTGTGTCAGTTTCTATAATCGATGATTGTCGGGCAAGCAGGTGATTAGCCCACTGTGCCTTAATCCGCTAGCGGGGCTGCCGCTTCAGAGCCTGCGGATATGCTCAGTTTTGTGTCGGGTTTCCTCCCTAGTGAGTCGATTCTGTTTTAAGGCGCAGAATACTCGCCTTGCGCCCTGCATCCGTTAGCTCAGCTGCAACTCGAGGTGGCGGTCGCGCGGCGGCGCGGTTGCAGCAGGTCCCAGGGAGGACGGCGAGGACGTGGATGACGCGGACTGGCTAGGGCTCTGCTTGTTACGGTACTCCGCCACGAGTACAGCAGAAGGCATCTTGGCATTTTATAGGCAATGCTGATCTCACTAACAGCGATTCCCACCAAACCTTACCCTAGCTTCCCCCGTCGAGCCGGAGCCCCGGTAAACCCGCTAGGTAGTCCGCAGCTCCGGTCTCTAGATACCCTAGGTAATAATATAAGAAAAAAACTAAGGTGCGTTGGGGTAAGATCGGCGGAGGGGTAAGAACGTACAAATCAAATATCTCCCTTATTTGGCAATATTTTTTAATGCTGGCTACATTGCGTGACACGTCATTTCGTTCCGCCCCGCCCCGCAGTGACCGCCACTCGCTCCGGCAGCAAGGACGTGTGCACGCGCCGTTTTAAAAAAAAAAGGTAAGTTTTGTAAAATATTTGTTTATCCGGTCTTTCACCTAGATTTTTATTTGTATATTTTAGCAAAAGTATAGATTATTTTGACATGGTTTTGCGTAAATACTAAGTTTTGAGCAATGATAACATGATAAAACTAATCCAGATTTGTCTACTACCTCTGTAGGCAGAAATCCGGTGTTACCCATGTCGGGTAAAGATCGCACAAAAATATCCGGTCTTAACCCTATTCGAAAATGGGCAGTGATTGTCAAACTTTTGTTACACATGATTTAATTTAATTTTAAATAATTACTTAGGGCTGATTTTTCATCTTTAGTTAATTCTTAACTGTAGATTAAAATTGACATTTGACAGTTTTTAGTATGGAAGAATTGTCAAATATTCAAAGTTATTCCTTTGACAAAATTTAACTGATAATTCAATAATTGGCCCTTTAATGTGTTAGCAATCGTTTCAATACGGCGCTTATAACCCAGGATCACACTGCTCGATTCTGCAGCTATCTGTTTTTTGATGACATTAATTTTAAATGAAATTTGAGTATGATTTTATTGTAACTTTCGTGAGACATACTAAATTAATTATTATGTTATCGGATTACTCACGTAATGTTTTGACGAGGAACTCGACTAGTTTCAAGCCATGCTAGAGGCTCATACTCATGAGCAGCATTACGCGACACACGACGCGGCGATTGTCGCACTGCTACTGGCGATTCGAGCCACACGCCCATCGCGCCCTATGCCTGGAATCGCGCGTACTATACGGCGCGCGCGACGTTGTTGGCTCGTTAGACTCGTTCGCCGGCGGCTGCGTAGGTGTTGGGTTCGATTCTCGGGTCGACGCAAAGACGGTGCTGCATACCGCGCTCACTGTGTCACACTCCAGACCCGCAACATTGTAGGCTGACGCAGATTGTAGACTTGGCTTCGCCGTCGCGGAATGCAGCACCGTCTTTGCGTCGACCCGAGAATCGAAGCCAACACCTATGCAGCCGCCGAACGAGTATAACGAGCCAACAACGTCGCACGCGCCGTATAGTACGCGCGATTCCAGGCAGAGGGCGCGATTCCAGGCAGAGGGCGCGATGGGCGCGAAACTCGAGTCGTCAGTAGCAGCGTGACAATCGCCGCGTCGTGTGTCGCGAAATGCTGCTCATGAATATGAGCCTCTTGCATGGCTTGAAACTAGTCGAGTTCCTCGTCAAAACATTACGTGAGTAAGCCGATAACATAATAATTAATGTAATTTGAGTAAGTAAGTATTCAAAGGATTAGCATTAAGTTACCTATAAGTAACTTGCCTGTATTTTTTTTATATTATAATTATTTTGGTAATACTATTTACAGCTAGATTTTTAGGGTGTAGGCAAATGACAAAAAACGGAACATTTATAGATTCGTCATGTCTGTCTGTACGTATGTCACAGCCATTTATTTCCGAAACTGTTGGGCCTACATAGTTGAAACTTTGTAGGTTGATGTATTTCGGTAACCGTTATGCGAATTTTGAATAAAAATAATAAATTTAAGGGAAAAATTTAATTTAACTCCATACTCGTTTTTAAGAAATAAAACATTTTCAAAAACCGCAAATATAACTTTGTCGTTTATACAAGCGCTATGGAAAACTAAGTTATTTTTGGCATTACAATTTTATATTGTGTCATATACTTGCCTGCTACGGAACCCTTCATGGGCGAGTCCGACTCGCACCTGGCCGGGTTTTAATCCATTTTACGTCATTTAAAATAAAAATATGATGTAAAGAATAGAAAAAAATGGTTGCCATCTATCAGTGAGCTGCGCTTAACAATAATATACCTATTTACACCTGGCAACCTACCGTTGCGGCTGACTGAGATTACATTATATTTTTTCATAGGCAGCCCATTGCTAATTCTCTGATTACTTTTTCTTCTTTCTTTAACTTCCATTTAAAATTAATTTCATCAAAAACTCAGATAGCTACAGAATCGAACAATGGGATTTTAACCTATTATGTAGAAAATATCATTTAAATTAAACTAACTTACGTAGCTGTTTTTGAGATGTTAGGGTTTGTGTCTCGGGTTAGATAGATACTTAGATCAACAATTTATTCGCAGATGCCACGTAAATACTCCCGAACCTCTTCGCGGGCCACTGCTTACACAAAAGAAGCGCTGGAGTTAGCAATCCAGCGAATAAATAATAGAGAATTAACATATGCAGCCGCTTCAAAAATGTACGGCATACCTACATCGACACTTAGTGACCGAATTTTAAAAAAAACAGCAACATTAAGTACTACCCTCGGCAGGCCGACAGCTATCCCACCACCATTAGAAGCTCAACTGGCAAACTGCCTACGAATACTGGAAAAGTGGGGTTGGGGGTTATCAAGACAAGAAATACTTGATGTTACCCAAGATTTTATAAAAAAAAATAAAATTAATACCCCTTCAAAGATGATAGACCGGGACCGGACTGGTTTATTTCTTTTCGGCAACGCCACAATTTATCTATAAAAAAACCGCAACCAGTAGAATTCGTTAGAAAAAAATGACCGATCCATTTATTATCAACGAATATTTTAATGTTCTTAAAAATACACTCCAGGAATTAAACATTACAGATCCCAAACAAATTTGGAACCTAGACGAAACGTCAGTATGTCTTGATCCTACAAAAATGAAAGTTGTAGGTGCCAGAGGGGAGGCTTGTACACGAACAACATATGGAAGCGCTAAGGAAAATATCACAGTTTTAACTACTGTTAATGCAGCTGGACAGAAATTGGACCCACTGATCGTTTTTAAGGGCAAACACATGTACGAACAGTGGATGTTACAGACTCCTGAAAAATACGATTTCAATCTTGCGTATGCAGCCAGCAAACGAGGCTGGATGGAAACGGATATTTTTTATGATTACATATTAAAAGTATTTATACCTAATTTGGGTGAAGACAGGCCCGTATTATTGGTGTATGATGGACATGTCAGTCATGTCGATGATAAAGTGGTAGCTTTAGCAGTAGAGAATAACATCACTATATTGAACCTGCCTGCCCACACTTCACATCTATTGCAACCGTTAGACTTGGCTGTGTTTAAATCTTTTAAAACAATTTGGGATAGAAACCTCGTAAAATAGCAGAGACAAAACGTTGGAATAAAATTAAGAAAGGAAAGTTTTGCTCAAATGTTTGCGGATGCGTGGCAGGAAACCAAACCACATGTAATAAAAAATGGCTTTAAAAAAGGTGGTATTTACCCTTTTAATCCTGCGGTTATACCAAAGGACAAATATGATCCAGCAGCTTATGCGCGATGGCAAAAACACATGGCTTTGACGACTTTAAAACAACCGAAAACTCTAACACAGATATGTCTGAATAAAATTAGTAAATTCATGTCTTATAACGGCTCTATTTCTACAAATAATAATATTGATAACTCTAACATGTTGGACTCACTGAATTTAGAACATAGAAACAGTCTGCAACAACCACTCGCCAATTTCGAACAAATGCTATTAGAAAAAGTTTCACAAAACCCTCAAAACTCTAAGAACAATAAAGCTGTTAAGTTAAAACGAATCGCGAAAGGTGCAGAAGTGATTACAAAATCATTTTTAGAAAAACAAAAAGAGATAGAATTCGCAAAGGAAAAAGAAATACAGAAGGCAACGAAACGGGAACAAAAATCTAAAAATGATGCATTTGATCCTATACCAGGACCATCTGGGATTCAAGATAAAAACTTAAGAACAGAAGCAACTGTAACGAATGTGTCGATTTTGACAAATAAGAACAAGCCTGACTTGTGTATTTCTAAAAAAGGCAAAGGAGTAGGAAAACGCACTAGAGCTGACAAAGAAAATCATTTAAATGTGGACAAGTTTGATGAATACAAGAAGAAAAATGTATTAAATAAATCAGGCCAAAAGACAACTACAAAGAGAGCAATGAAAAAGCGTAAAAGATCTAATAGCAGTGTAACGACAATTGAAAGTGTTCAGATGAGCGTACATAGTGATTCTGACATAATAGATTATTTTAGTGATATATTTTCTGACTGTGATAAATTGACTGACTTTAATATGTATGAGGAAAACAAGACTGATTTAGAATTAGCATCTAGAGAAGAACAAATTGAACAAATAATTAAAGAAATACAGGAAATGGATAATAATCAAGAGAAAACAGCAAGCCAAAGGGATGATACCTATGAAGAGAGATATGAAATAATTCCCGAAATTCATACCGAACCGACATTCGTTAAGGCAAAAGATAAAAATAAAGTGACTATCTTGTCGTCTGTAAAAATTACACCAGAAAACCAAGCTTTCTATAAAATTCCACCCAGAAGTTTACAACTAAAGCCAATTGATAAAGATTTAGATTTGTTTACAAACCAAAAACGAAAACTAATACATAGTCCAACCACACCAAAGAAAAAAACAAAGAAAGTTAATTCCCTGACAAAAGTAACGAAACAAGATCAAAAAGATTTAAGTGGAAACTATTACATTAACATTGATAAAGATGATGATGATGATGGTGAGACCAAAAATAATGATTCGAAGAAATATAGTATTGGGGATACAGTTCTTGTTCGATATTACAAACGAACTTGGACATATTACGTTGGTATCATTGAAAATATTGATACAAATATGTACAAAATAAAATTTTATAGAAATGTTGGCAAAAAAACAACATAAAATTTGTTATTCCTAAGCGTAAAGATGAAGACCACGTACCTGATTCTAATATAGTTAAGGTGATAGAATTACTACAAATAAATGAAGATCCTGTTGAGTATACCCTTATGAATGATGATGATGAAAATTTCTTTTAAATTGAATAATTATGTTAACGGTAATTTTATTATTCCGTGTTTGTGATTTTTTTATACTTTAAGATGGCAAAATATTTCTGAAAGGTACATTTTGTTTTGATTTTTATTTTTTGGTTTTGATTTTTATTTTTCTATACCATTGTTATAGATATTTCAGTTTAATTAGGAATGTTGTCTTAATAATACTGAAATATCCATAACAGTGGTCAATTCTTTGATATAATTGTTTATGGTAAAATTAGATATATTGGCAGTATAATTTGATATATTGGCTAGTCATTTTATTTTTAGTTAATTATATTCTGACAGTATAAGCATTTATGTGGCCTACCCAAATGTTTTTTGGTTGGTATTGTTCGTCGGATCATTCAGCAACAGCCGTCAGCTGAGCTAATTGTAAACTGAGACACATGCGTGCTTCCATCTGAACAGGGGCCTTAGTCTGCTATTACAATTGTGTCAGAATGGTCGAACATTGAGCAGTGCAAGAGGGAAGGAGTTATACAACCTACATAGCTCCGTCCCTTTTGCACTGCTCAATGATCGACCTTTCTGACACAATTGTAATAGCAGACTAAGCGGTTGTTTGAGTGGACCTGGAGCCTTAGTCAGCAATTACAATTGTGTCAGAATGGTCGATCATTGAGCAGTGCAAGAGGGAAGGAGGTATACAACCTACATAGCTCCGTCCCTTTTGCACTGCTCAATGATCGACCTTTCTGACACAATTGTAATAGCAGACTAAGGCGGTTGTTTGAGTGGACCTGGAGCCTTAGTCAGCAATTACAATTGTGTCAGAATGGTCGATCATTGAGCAGTGCAAGAGGGAAGGAGCTATACAACCTACATAGATCCGTCCCTTTTGCACTGCTCAATGATCGACCATTCTGACACAATTGTCCACAGGTCCGCTCAAACTGTTGTGGTTCTTTCCTCAAAAGACCACTACAGAACCAACTTGCACGGTTCTCCGAGATCTTTAATTGATCTTGTCTGATATTGTCTTGACTTTAAAAGAGACAAACTCTGAGTTTGTTTCGGCATTTCTTCTCAGAGTAGTCCGATTGGCAATACCGGTCTCATCTAGTTATTTAAGAGATTGACGTGTAAAAGAGTTACATTGTAACTTATTTGCAAAATAAATATCATTTATAAGCAATTTGTTTTCACATTGTAAAATGAAAATTTTATTATTATAGTATTCATTCTGTTTGTGTTTTCTATATTTTAAGAGGGTAAAATGTTCCTAAATATGTTTGTTTTGTTATGGATAATTATGTTTTTATTATTTTCTAGATCCTTGCCAATTCTTTGATAAAAAAAAATATTGTTATTTTGAATTGTATTTCACATGAAAATATTTTAATTTTAAGTTACTGATTTCTATTAAGTAAGTACATTATTACAATATAAAATTTTATACTACTACAAATTCGTTTTATTATTTTAATATTCGATTTCCGATTCCCTCATTCCATTCATTTCTCTACCAACTATACAGTATTTCAATATTATTACTAATACTTTAACAGGCGCGTGATATATTTGGTAGCATGCTCGAGGATAAATCCAAACTTTGAGAAACACAATTTCTTTGAAATTTGGTATGCGGGGTAAGATCGGACAAATTTAACGAAAAAAAAAAGAATCATCTGGAACGTCTATATTTGTTGTATTAGGTAAATTTTTGTGATGTCATGTTAAAGTACAGGAAAGATAGGATACGTTCCTTTCATACACCTTGTGCTCCAAGCACTAGAAGTTATTTTAAATTGTTGTTCGAACTTACCCCAAGATGGCCAAATCGTCATTACATAAAAAAAAAATGTGTCCTGGTTTTATAGGCTTGCAGAGCAAAAAGTATTGAGTATTTATAAATAAATGAAATTAAAAATTACACTATGTTTAATAATGATTCGTTTCCACTATTTTTCATTAATGTGCTGTGTACCAAAATGGAGAAAATTAAGTTTTTGCAACATCCTCGCAACTATTCGAAAATCCGTCCGATGTTACCCCAACGCACCCTACTAAATCAAAAATAAAAACTTACAGTGTGAGGCAATATCCATTCTGAAATGACTGCATGAATTCTTCTTTCTCGTTCGGTGTCAGTGTGCAATAAATGAGATCTTGCCCGCAACACTGAACGTCCACAGTTGACACACACTTGCCGATGTCCAGTCATTGGAGATGAAAGTTGCTCAACAGCTGTGCCCAAGGTATTCACAACTAATTCCCTGCACCCTTGGCAAATGTGATGAGATCTGTCGACCTACAACAATATTAGTTTGTTATTTACAGTTTCCACAAGTAATAATTACAGAATTATCGACTCAAAACACTGTATTGGTTGCACAAAATAAAAATTGTAAGAAAACCGTATCATTGCATCGTGACATGAAGATAATATAATTATATTAATGCTTTCATACAAATGTTCATTAATCCTACTTAGAGATGTGCCGTTCCCGGTAATATTCCCCGAGGTGTTTAATACTTAAAATTAGCATTTAAAGACCACAGTGTACATTATATACAATGATATATTGTTTTGGGTAAAATTGCCAATATTCCCAGCAATTTTGGGCAATATTCCCGGTAATTTACCGGGAATATTCCCAATGTTCCCGGGCACGATAGCGAATACAAGAAATAACCATTAATATTAATCTATGAATTGACGATCGGTGGGTATTGAATAAAAGGCACAAATAGAATCATTTCTTTTAATGTTTTTCTGGTTTCCGACGTCAAATCACATTACAAAAACGTTATCAAAACTACAAATAATAAAAAAAATATCATTTTTTTAATACACTTGTTTCGGTAATCCTTACGTAATTTGTAAATCACCGTTTAGAGTAACTACTTAGTAGTTTTTATAATCATTTTAAAATCACAGCATTGATAATCACAGCATTCACAGCGTTTTGTTTATAATTTGTACATTCAAACAAAATCTTAATTAATCTATAGAGACTACAGACAATGGATCTTCGTCCAATTCTGGTCTGAAGTCGTTTAGTGGTTCATCACATACTTCATCGACAAAATCAAATTCCACATCGTCGGTACATTCTTCATCGGGTAAATCTAGCACCTAAAGATTCTGCTGTTGACTAAAATGCGTATTTTGGTTTATTAATCTTAAGTCGTCACTTCCGTCTTCCAGCATGCCTATAACCCAGTGACCCTCAATATGGCGACCCCGATTATATTTTCTCCTCCCAAACTTTGA
Organism: Spodoptera frugiperda; assembly: GCF_023101765.2. NCBI lineage: Eukaryota > Metazoa > Arthropoda > Insecta > Lepidoptera > Noctuidae > Spodoptera > Spodoptera frugiperda. The sequence continues at coordinate 4,987,509 of NC_064220.1, read as the reverse complement.
TTCATCGATTTGTACTACTTTGCCAGGGCCGCCAATTTTGCCTTCATCTTCCAAGTGCTCCAATTCTTAGACTACAATTGTTTGTCGACAATAATTATACCAGTCAGCAATTGTTGCTGACGATATTGCATTGTCTTCATCTGCTGCAACTTCTCTCTTCATCTGGTAGTAGGAAGCTTCATCGATGAAGGCAAACATTGGAGGATTAAATCTCGGATCTAGCAAAGTGGCCACAGCTAGAGTATTAACATACTCAGTTGGCAGTAAACGTTTATTTATTTCGGCTGGAATATTGATTTTCAGATTTTCTGCCATGTTTTGTTTAGGTGTTAGAGTAGAAATCTTAGTATTTAATAGTCTAGTGAGTGGAATAACCTTGCTGCTAGTTACGTATTTTTCCCCATATATTTCACGCGTTGCCACTTCTATTGGACGTAAAATTTCGCAAATATAATTTAAATCAATTATTTCTCTAGCAGTTAACATTATAGGAGCGCAGACATGGTAGTTTATTATTGTATTTATGGCATGATGAAGTTGAGTTCCATCGCGTGAATAAGTTTGAGATCTGACTCTTTCCGTAACTCATCTCTTGCATGACACTCTGTTTAAACCATGTCACTATTTTCTTGACAGAATTAATTAAGTCCAGCAAATCTTCTGTCTTTTCAATGGACTTTTAGGCTACTAAGTTTAGCCCTTAAATGCATGATTTTTTAAATTTTAATAAAAAAAAATGTACTTGATGCCTTAGGATATACGAATTACTGGAAAAATAATAAACAATATTTTGAGTAAGTTCAGTTCATTAAATTCTTTATTTTGTCTCTGTAGGATGCAGCCTACATTATGCATTCCAAGCAAAGAGTACATGTATGTAAGAAGGTGTGTGTAGCACAAGAAGGTTTGATTTTACTCAGAATTAAGAACAATCAGATTTTGTTAATAATTTAATTATTGTTATATTCTCTAAAACAATTGTTTCTTTTATTGTAACAAAGTGACACATTACACTTATCACAAACGATTTGGGTAAAACCAGTACACTTAGGCATTTTACACCTGTTACTTTTGTCACAAAAAACTGGCCAGCGGGCCACTTGATCAAGCCGAACATCTTTTACTGGTGCAACCTGGGAAACACTTTTCTTCCTTTTCGCCTGAATTTCCTGTTCTAAAGCAGAACTTGGTCTACCCCTTTTTACTTCAGATTTTTTCCCCAAAAGGCAAAGTGCTTCAGCTACTTCTAGGCGAAAGGTACCCAAGTTACACAGCTTCCCACTAAATCCAGGTTTTTGTGACATCAGTTTCTTGTAAACTAACCAAGAATTTATCATGGCTAGGTCCAATAAATGATGGAACAATCGCATATACCACTTTCTGTTTTTTATGCTTATGTAGTATCTTCCTATATAACTGTCCAGGAGATCTACGCCACCCATGTGGGAGTTGTAGTCTTTCACGATCTGTGGACAGTCAATTTGAATTTTTTCCTTTTTAGATTTGTCAAATCTACTTATTTTTTGAACTGGCTCAACTCCCACATAGGTCGATAACAATGTTACAACTTTGTTGTATTTCTACATAGTTACAGAAATATCAGTGCCATCATAAGTTGTCATATGCTCTTCAAAAGATCCCCTTGGTACAGATTTCTTCATGAAAGATTTAAGATTTGGCAACTTATTATTAGGCAGCCTGTTGGTTCGGACAGTACCTAAGCAGAGTATTTTTTGTTTGTGCAAATAACAAGCGAAAGGAATAGATGTATAATAATTATCAAAGTAGATAATATGGTTGATGTTTCGGGGTACCACCTTTGCAAGTCTCACCACAACATTTTCGGTTACGCCTAAGTCTGGTTCATTGGATTCTTGAATGTTATTTTCTCCAACATAGACTTCAAATTTATGAGCATACCCAGAAATGCTTGCATAGCAAAAACAGCTTTAAACCCCACTTGTGGGGCTTATTAGGAAGATATTGTTTCAAATAGTGTGATATTTTTGTCGCGCACATTTGTTGGTCAATTGACAACCGTTGTTCCATAGGAAAAAGCTCAAACCGATTATTTAAATAGTCTATGACTGGCCTTATTTTATGTCATTTGTCATGACGAGGATGATTAGATGGAAGCAGTGACTCATTGTTGTTGAAGTGTAAAAGACTTTTGAGTTTTTCAAAACGGTTTAGGGCCATACAATTGGCTAGTATCCACTATGAATAAATCGGATGGATTAGCGTTTACAATTAATGTTTATGATATATAGCTACAAAAAAATTGAACTATTTAGAAAAATAATTAAAGATTGATAATATTTTTAGAAAAGAAAATCGAAAAAAATAGGCATTTAGTCACGTGACAGTAAACGCCAATCAGAAAATGTTACGTCACGCCGTGGCAAGCATGGTTGTTGTTGACGTTTTCATTGAAAAGACCGCGTTGACTACTTCACATTTTATTCGTTTTTAGCATTATTCTCAAGTTGATAGTTATCATGGAACCAGGTTTTGTTAAAGCAGACAGTAATAACTTGCCTAGAATCGACGCAATTATGCTTGGCCGATTTTTCGCGTCAAACAATGACTTTTGCTCATCGGAATTTCGCAATGTCAAAACTTCGATGTGAGTATACCCAAGTGTAAAAATATTTAAGCTTAAATTAAAGCAATATACAGTTTCAGTATAAACTAACATATCTACAGGGTGACTTTGAATTCGACGTATTCCTCTCGGGAGGTGATAATACAACTAATTTCCTACAAAATTAGCCCTGAGGTCCTTGGGCGGAAAGTGGCTAGTTTCTGAGATATTCAACATTTTTGGTTTTGGTAAAAAAATCCCGAATTGATTACAAAAACATCAATAAATAAAAAAATACTGGTTGAATTTTAGTAGTTTTAGTTTTAATCAGTTGCCAATACATCAGTTATCATTTATAAATACTAATAATGGCAGAAATATCATTCGTTTTAAAATAGCAAGTAATTTCTTATCAAATTTTGTTTTGTGTCACTAATTTGGTCGACAGAAAACTGGATTTATTTCAAAAAAAATATATGACACTAAGCGTACAAACTATTAGAAAAACTTCCTTGGTTTATTAGCTACCCAGAAAGGTAAAATTATTTACAAAATTCTCAAAAACAAATGAATTAATTGATGATAAGTAGAGTGTAAAGAGAAAAGGGCAATTTCAAAAACATCTTTATTTGCACAATATTGTTCAAAGTAACCTTCCCTACGACGAATACATGCCCGAATATGCTTCCTTATCTCTATGACGGTCACTCTTGGACTGAATATGCGTCTTATTTCGTCATTATCTTCAAATATGTTTTGGAGACGAATTTCGATACACGGCCTATTCCGTCTGTATAAACAAGGGAGTTCATGTAAAAATCAATCGGCCTTAGGTTCTGGTCATTGTGCATGCCATGTAGTCATGTAGTGGGACCGCCCTGTCAATCCAACGCCTGATGAACCGATGTATCCAACCACTGCCGCACAGTAGTTCGATAGTGCACTAAACAATCATCGTATTCGGATAAACTCATAATCTTGTTTCTAAATTCAAATTTAAAATAATGATCCTAGCTCATTCCTTAAAAATTAATCTTAATTCTCACCTTTTAAATTGTTGGGTAAAAAGTAGAGCCCAATCAAGTCATTATTAATGATACCCATACAAACATTTGAATCAAAACCGTATCAGTGGACCTGTTAGTTTTGCTTTTTTAGATTTCGTTGACTTTTTTGGGGCTAATAATGGATATGGTGATAGTTCATCCAGCGTAGTATCGAACTACTGTGCGGCAATGGTAGGATGTCTCGATTCCCACGTGTTATATTGGCAGGGCGATCCCACTACATGATTACATGGCATGCACAATGACCAGAACCTAAGGCCGGTTGATTTTTACATGAAGTCCCTTGTTTATACAGATGGAATTGGCCGTTTATCGAAATTCTTCTCCGAAACATATTTGAAGACAATGACGAAATAAGACGCATATTCAGTCCAAGAGTGACCGTCATAGAGATAAGGAAGCGTTTTCAGGCATGTATTCGTCATAGGGGAGGTCACTTTGAACTAAATTTTGCAAATTAAGACGTTTTTGAAATTGCCCTTTTCTCTTTACACTCTACTTATCATCAATTAATTCATTTATTTTTGAGAATTTTGTAAATAATTTTACGTTTCTGGGTAGCTAATAAACCAAGGAAGTTTTTCTAATAGTTTGTACGCTTAGTGTCATATATTTTTTTTGAAATAAATCCAGTTTTCTATCGACCAAATTAGAGACACAAAACAAAATTTGATAGGAAATTACTTGCTATTTTAAAACGAATGATATTTCTGCTATTATTAGTATTTGTAAATGATGACTGATGTATTGGCAACTGATTAAAACTAAAACTACTAAAATCCAACCAGTATTTTTTTATTTATTCATGTTTTTGTAATCAATTCGGGATTTTTTTACCAAAACCAAAAATGTTGAATATCTCAGAAACTAGCCACTTTCCGCCCAAGGACCTCAGGGCTAATTTTGTAGGAAATTAGTTGTATTATCACCTCCCGAGAGGAATACGTCGAATTCAAAGTCACCCTGTATTATGTGAATTTATTTTGTAGACCAATTTTTTGTTAATTTTGAGGTTAGAATTACGAGGTGTAAACAAGTGATAAATTAATGTGAAATAATTTTATTTCAGGTCATCACGAGCTTCTTACGGAGATGACGCCGTAAGCTATGTGCAGCTTAAGCGAGAAAACAAATTTTGTACTGTAAAGTGCAAAATATGTCCAGAACATAAAGTTTATGCCAAATTATATGGATGTACATTGGTGGTTGATGAAGAAGATGACATTATCCTGTCTGTTCAGTGTCAAGACTGTGTAGCATCACAGGGTGGCTGTAAGCACGCTATAGCGTTCCTTATGTGGGTTCATCGTCGAAGTGAGGAACCATCATGCACTTCTGTGGAGTGCTATTGGAAGAAATCCAAACTGTCTCAAGTTGGTACTACAATTAAATATATGACAGCGAAGGAATTGTCCAAAGGAAATCCCATATTACCAGCAAATCCATCTGTTTTTAATAATTTTTTAGAAGAGGCAAGAAAGAGAAAAGTTGAGCACTGTCAACTTTTAAAATACCAACCTACTTATAGTGAAAGTCAAACATGGGCTATCTCAATGCATCAACTTACTTATAAGTTTAAAGAAAGATGCGTTGAAGATTTTTTGAAGAAAATTGAAATAACAGCATCTTTAATCAAGAAAGTGGAAGAGGAAACAAGAGAACAGTCTAAAAGCGCTCTGTGGTTTGAACTGAGATATGGTCGAATAACTGCTTCCAGAGCATTTGAAGTAAGCCGATGCAAAACAAGTGACGGCACACTCATTTCCCTCATACTAGGTGGTAAAATTCCTGATACTCCGGCCATGAAACGTGGCCGTGTTCTAGAAAATGAAGTGAGAAAAACAGTTGAGAGCAAAATAAAAAAAAAAGTTAGTAAGTGTGGCCTCTTGTTAAATTCTAAGTACCCAATGATTGCTGGTTCACCAGACGGAATTTTCGAAGATGGGATAGTTGAAATTAAGTGTCCTATTAGTAAAATAACATATAAAAATTATATAAAAAATGCACTGGCTACAGAAAAATATTATGCCCAAATGCAGCTTCAGATGTATTTATCACAAAAGAAAAACTGTTGCTTTTGTATAGCTGACCCAGACTTTAGTCAAAATAAAAAAGTGGATATAATAAATATAGAATTTGATCCTCAATATGTTGAGAATTTTATCAATAAGTTATTAAACTTTTGGAAAATTAATATATATCCTTTATAATATCAGAGTGTAGAGTGAGTATGTTTGGATTTTAAAGAAAAGTAACATTTTAAATTAGTATAGATATATATAGTTGATGATACTCATAAACTGCGTAACTAACAGTGATTCAAATTTAGACTGAACAGAAAGATTCAAATTTATGAGTGAGTCTATGAGTATCACCGACAATATATTTCTTGTATTTGTATGTATGTCCGCTAGTATTTTATAAAATAATCTTTAGAGGGTGGTAGTGTGTGATCTGAGGTGTAGACCAAATGAAAGACCGATGACGACTGAAAGTATATTGTTCCTTAATAAGACGGATACACAGTGCGCGTGTTCACATAATGAACAATGAAATGAATAAACAATACTATAATTTATTACATCCGAAATATAAACTGTAACTTTGTTTACGTTGCAACTTGACACGTCTTAAGTAGGTACTTATACGCTATGCCGCTACACTACTCCCCCCCTTTTTAAAAGAAACACTTTAACAAAACAAAGCGGGGTATTGATTTAACAATCACTTAAAACAATATTATAGCTAAAACTAACAAACTAACAATAAGTATATTTATTATCAAGTACACTCTAGTTTAACAATTAACAATGGTTCGAAATTTAATAGGTTTATACAAATACACTTAAATCACTAATAAATCTTAACTCTAAATTAGACAGGAAATACAAATAACATTAACTTATTACTATAATATGTTTACTTAAAAATTAAAACGTACAGGTTTTTTACTGACTCGGCCGCTGCGCGTTGTAAGCAAAGGCGCAGATTCATTAGCGAGCGCGGAACGATTATCGCTAATCGCTGTTGCCGGACCTGTACTTATATCTATATTCTTATTATCTAACTTATTTTTATTACTAACTATGTTACTTGTCGATTCTTTACACATGTAAGCAGGTTTGAGTCGATCAATGGATATGTATGCCGTACGGCCAGAGAAATCTATTAAATAAGTCTTATCTTTTCTACCTATCACTCTAAAGGGACCATCGTAAGGAGGTTCTAGAGGTCTCCTTACTCTGTCAGATCGTACAAACACATGCGTGCACTTGTCTAAATCCGGGTATACAAATAATGTGCGGGCGTCCTTATGTCGCATCGGCTTCGGTTTTAAGTTTTTAATGATATTTTGTAATTTCTGTACATATTGGCAATTATCTAAAATTTTAGTGTCTGTATCGTTATAGAAATCGCCAGGTAAACGTAAAGGTGTTGCGTAAGTTAACTCTGCAGCACTAACACCTGTATCATCGCGATTGGCGGCACGTAAACCTAACAAAACTATTGGTAGCTCGTCTACCCAAGTCGTTGAATTTAGCCTCGCCATTAGAGCTGCTTTTAAAGAACGGTGCCAACGCTCGATCATCCCGTTCGACTGAGGATGGTAAGGCGTTGTTCTTTTCTTATCGATGCCTAAATATCGCATAAGTTCTTTAAAAACACTGCTTTCGAATTGTCTACCCTGGTCGCTTGTCAGCTTAACAGGGCATCCAAAACGTGCAATCCATCCTTCGAATATTACTTTGGCTACAGTCTCTGCTGTGATATCCTTTATAGGATAAGCTTCGGGCCAACCCGTTTGGCGATCTATTATTGTGACTAAATATCTATAATCTTGTATGGAGGTAGGTAAAGGGCCTACTATATCGACATGGATATGAGAAAATCGCTCTGCTAGTGAAAAATGTCCTAATTCAGTTTTTACATGTCTGGATACTTTTGCACGCTGACATTTAATGCAACTTTTTGTCCATTTGTTTATGTCACTATTCATTCCTTCCCAGAAAAATCTTTCCTTGACTAATTTTCGCGAAGTACGGATTCCTGGATGACTTAAGTTATGAACTGATTCGAACGCTTGTTTCCTAAAGCTTAGCGGTATATACGGGCGAATCTTATTTGTTGACGTTTCACACGTTACCGGAAGGTGGCTTGTCGGTATCGCTATGTCTTTGAAAATTAAATTACGTTTGTTATCGTTACATTGATTACGCAATAACTTTAAGTTCGTATCGTCTACTTGAGCTTGGGCAATCGCGGCGTAATCTAATACTGTAGCGCATGTTATTGTTTCAACTCGTGATAATGTGTCGGCTACGACGTTTTTGTCGCCATCTATATGTCTTATGTCGGTAGAAAATTCGCTTATATAGAGAATTTGTCTAATGCGACGCGGTAATTCATTATCAGAATTGGATTTTTTGAACATAAACGTTAATGGTTTATGGTCCGTATAAATAATCAAATGTCGTCCTTCTACCATGTTCTGAAAATATCTTATGGCTAAATAAATTGCTAAAAGTTCTCTATCGAAAGTACTATATTTAGTTTGCGGAGTTGACATCTTCTTTGAAAAATAGCCTAAAGGTATCCATTTATTGTTTATAAATTGTTGAAGGACGGCTCCTACGTAAGTGTTCGACGCGTCAGTCATGAGTGCCAAAGGAGTATCAGGTTGTGGATACGATAACGTCACCGCGCTTTGTAGCGCAGCTTTACACCGTAAGAATGCCTCGTTTGCACTTTCGGTCCATTCTATTTTTGTTTTATCTTTCTTCTTTGATTTTACTAGATATTGGTTTAAATGACTTTGATATTCTACCGCGTGAGGTAAATGTAAACGATAGAAATTAACCATTCCTAAAAATCGTCTGAGCTGTTCGACAGTTACTGGTTTAGGAAAATTATTTATGGCATCCATTTTCTCTTGTAGAGGTCGAATGCCTTCCGTGGAAACTTCGTAACCTAAAAACTCGATTTTTGATTTACCAAATTCACATTTTTCGAGATTAATTGTTAAGCCAAATTTTTTTAAACGACTAAAAACTTCTCGTAAATGCTGTTCATGTTCAATTTTATTTTTACTAAATATTGCGACGTCATCGATGTAGCAGTAAACGTAATCTAAACCAGATAGGACTGTGTGGTTCATAAACCGCTGGAAGGTTTGCGCTGCGTTCTTAAGTCCAAATGTCATTCGGGGAAACTCGAATAAGCCGAAAGGTGTGATAATTGCCGTCTTTTCCACATCGGCAGGATTAACCGAAATAAAATGATATGCACGACAAATATCAACACGTGAAAATATTTTTGCGTTAGCTAGCGAGTATGTAAAATCATGTATTCGCGGGATAGGATAGCGATCGGCCTTTGTAATTGCGTTAAGCGCTCTATAGTCACCACAAGGACGTAACTGACCATTTTTCTTACTAACAATATGTAAAGGACTTGCCCATGCACTTTTTGACGGTCTGCAAATTCCTAATTCCTGCATTAACCTAAATTCTTCTCTTACCTTAGCGTAGCGATGAGGCGGCAGCGGTCTGCATCGTGCGTATACCGGCGGGCCGCTGGTTTCGATGTAATGTAATACAGAATGTTTCGGTGGCTCTTTAAACGAAACAGGTTTAGTTATATCAGGGAATTCAGCGAGCAGATCATAATAAGGGTGACTTATATCAACGGTTTTGATCGACGACTCATTACTGCTTACAACGGAAGCTAAAACTTTTAAGTTTGTGACTTCGTCAATTAATCTACGCGCACTTATATCCACTAAAAGCTTAAAGTTCGCAAAAAAATCGGCACCTAAAATAGGCGCATTCACGTCGGCTATCACAAATGTCCACCGTAATGCGCGACGTAAACCTAGATCTAACACTAAACTTTTGACACCATAAGTCTTTATTTTAGTTCCGTTGGCGGCAAATAGGTAATAGTCTTGACACTCACTATTTTTATTGTTTTTTAACACTAACTTACTAGGTAGCACTGAAATGTCAGCACCGGTGTCCACTAAAAAACATAAGCCACTGTTGCGATCCGTGACTCGGAGGCGGTGACTGGGTATGATGGTACAAACCTCCGCCGCAGTTGGTACCTGAGCTAGTTTTCCGGGGACGATTTCCAGGAACAAGGCTCATTGCATTTCTTTGCCTTTGTTCTGAACCGATAATGATAGAAACACAACCAGTCAGGGCTCTCAGGAGTTTTTCGTGACGCAGATCGTGCTCGGCTACCGGTTCTGGATGCTGATCTCGAACGATTCCAATTCCGTTGCTGCGGTCTCGATCTTGCGTTTGATCTTTCTAGTTGCTCCACCTTCATCGTAAGTTTGGCTATTTCAGCCATGATGAGGTCTGTTTCCTTGGACGTGCTTGGCTGCTGTTGGCTCACTTCGCTTACGTGTGTTGCGCGCGTGGTCTCAAATACATTGTCTGCAAGGACGGCCAAGCTATCTAGATCTTTTAATTCCGTGGCCGCTAAGACTGCACGTAACGGAGAAGGTAGATGACCTTGCCACAGCATTCTTAAGGTGTCGTCGGGAATCTTTTCTTTCGCCAACTCTCGCATGCGACGCAAAAGTTGCGAAGGTTTTTGGTCTCCCAGGTCCATCTCGCTTATCAACTTTTGTAGTTGTCTGTTTTTAGATTCCTCGTAAATAGAGAGAAGTCGTGTCTTTAGCGATTGAAACTTTTTACCTTCGGGTGGATCCATTAGAAGGTCTGTGACTTGCTGGATGGCCTCCTTGGTTAATTTCGACACGACAATGTCGAAACGCGAGTCGTCCGATAACTTTTGCGGTGCCAGCATGGCCTCTATTCGGTAAAACCAAACGCGGGGCGAGTCGACCCAAAATTCGGGGATCTTCGATGTAAGTGTAATTGCTGCGAGATCCACTGATGACTCTACTGTACTTTTAGCCATTTTGTGCACTGTTTACACTATCACAACTACAGAAAAATAATCACGTCGGGGTCACCAATTTAGAGGGTGGTAGTGTGTGATCTGAGGTGTAGACCAAATGAAAGACCGATGACGACTGAAAGTATATTGTTCCTTAATAAGACGGATACACAGTGCGCGTGTTCACATAATGAACAATGAAATGAATAAACAATACTATAATTTATTACATCCGAAATATAAACTGTAACTTTGTTTACGTTGCAACTTGACACGTCTTAAGTAGGTACTTATACGCTATGCCGCTACAAATCTTACACTTTATTCATCAAAGTGTAGACTTAGACTAAGTGTGTGTATGTAGGTTCATAATATATGTTTTGAATAAAAAAGAAATAATTTTGAAATTTTGTTTTATTTTACTAAAGAATCTTGCAAATTAATTAAAGCACAGGCTATGATTACTATGTCATCGAGTATTTTTACATGTTTTAAATTAACACATGCATGTGGTTTAAGCATATAAAATTCACGTAAGCGCCGAATAACTCTTTCTACATGTATTCTCAAGCTGGCTATCTGTTTGGTTAGCTTTGCTTGACTTTTGCTCATTTTCACTCCTGTTTCAACGCTTGGAGGCCTTACTAATGTAATATTTGATTTTTTGAGATACTGCTCTACATGCTTAAAGCCCCTGTCTGCCATAACAACCATACCACTTTTTAATGATTTCACAAAGTCACATGATTCCACTACACATGTGTCAGTTGTCCTGCCTCCAAATCCAGGAGAAATATAATTAACCAATCCATTTGGTGTGCATGATATTAAATATTTTATGGTATTTGTTTTTTTATATTCAGACCATGTCAGAGCTTGGTTTATTGCCTTAGATGGCTTTTGGATCTCAATTTCAAGGCAGTCGATAATGCAACTCACATTATAATATTTGTGCCTGAATGCCATAGGTAAGGTCCTTTTTTTGGGGCCGCTCCTGTGGAACATCGGTTACGACTGGGTGCTGCGCACCGACCTCCCGAACGGCGTCAGCGTAGTCTGTTACGCCGACGACACGCTGGTGCTAGCGCACGGGAGGTCGCACCAGGCGGCGGCCAATTTTATGGCGAGAGCGGTTGCGACGGTCGTTGCAAGGATCCGGCAATTGGGACTCGAGGTGGCGCTCCACAAGTCCGAGGCCATGTGTTTTCATGGCCGCGGGAACGCGCCACCTCTGGGTGGGTCCCAAATAACGGCAGGAGGGGTTACCATCGGTGTCGGGACGACGATGAAGTACCTAGGACTCGTCCTCGACAGTCGATGGAACTTCGTGGAGCACTTCCGACGTTTGGCTCCTAAGTTGGAACGGACGGGGGCTGCGCTTAAGCGGCTCCTGCCCAATCTCGGGGGCCAAATGCCTCCTGCCGGAGGTTGTACGCGGGGATCGTGCGGTCCATGGCCCTCTACGGCGCCCCTGTATGGGCCCCGAGTCTGATGCGGCGGCCAGCTCGGGCGCTACTTACGTCCCAGAGGGTCATGGCCATCCGAATAATCCGTGGATATCGTACGATCTCCGGGGAAGCGGCGAACCTCCTTGCCGGATTGCCACCATGGGATCTGGAGGCAAAGGTGCTTGCGCGCGTCTTTAGTTTGCACGCCGACGCGCGTCGCCGGGGCGAAACTCCGCTGCCGCGCCAGATTAGTGCGTGGCGGGACGAGCTCCGGCGTGATCTCATGGTGGAATGGCAGCAACGACTGTCGCAACCGAGGGCTGGGCTCGCTGTCATTGCAGCGGTAAGTCCCCTCTTTGAGGAGTGGCTAGAGAGGCGCCACGGCGTCCTCACCTACCGCCTGACGCAGGTGCTTACCGGACATGGAAGTTTCGGTAGGTTCCTGTTTCTGATTGGGCGGGAGGAAACGCCCGGGTGTCATCACTGTGCGGACCGCCCGGAGGATACGGTGGAGCATACGGTGGCGGTGTGCCCTGCATGGGCTGAGCACCGCCGTGTCCTCAGGGATGTGGTCGGCGACGGCGACCTCTCGCGTCCGGCATTGGTTCAGACCATGGTGCGGAGCGAGGGGGACTGGGATGCCGTCTCCTCCTTCTGCGAAGCAGTCATGCTAGCTAAGGAGGAGGCGGGGCGCGTGAGAGAACGAACCTCTTCACGCCCCAGCCGTCGCGAGAGACACTCCGGGCGTCGGGGATCGCGAGACGATCTCCGGCCACCGTAAGTGCGGGTCTGCGGACGGTGAGCAAGGGTAGCTCGCCGCCCGACCAGAACCAGACCCGTGCGTGCGGCGCGTCGCGTTCCGCGCGCGCCTCAAAGAGCCATCAGACCACCACAGATGGGGCCCAATAGGGCTGATGCTTAATCCGGAGCTGCGGACTACCTAGCGGGTTTACCGGGGCTCCGGCTTGACAAGCAGGAGAAGGAACGGGGTGGTTTTTAGTCAGTAAGAGTCTGACACTCCCTCTCGCTTTGCCCTGGCGAGAGAAGTCATTGGATGATTTTCCCCCTGAAAAAAAAAAAAAAGCTCCACAATAAAAGGACGCATAAAGCTAGCTATCAGAGGTATATTTTTTAAAAATATCTTGCTTAAACCTGCTGGAGTCATTCCATAATCATCTGTGAGCTGATTAAATTTAACATCCAAACGTATCTTATTTAAACATAGCAATATATGATGTTTAGGAATATTTAATTCAGCTTTTAGTATGTCAATTAAGTAGTAACAACTGCTCGGAACACCAATGTATATTCGAGGTTTCTTTTCAATTTTTCCAATTGTGTGCAACAGTGTCTTATCAACTTCTAGTCTTCTGTCTTCTGCAATTAATTCACTACAGTCAGAAGATGATTGAACTTGTAATGATTGCACTGATGACGAACAACTGTGGGTGGCAACAGATGGTGTATATAAAGATATATCACTATCAGAGTGCTCTTCTTTATTCAATACAGTTCTTGTAACTTTGCTTAGATTGGAGACAGAAGGATATGTTTTTTTGATGATCTCAGCTTTAAACGGGGATGTGGAACTAGATATTATTGATGGCTTCAAGGGTGATGATGCCTGGTCTTTTGTTTTGATATTGATCTGGACAGCTTTACTTCTGAATTTCTGCGTTATACATGCTTGAACTGATTTTTCTACTTTATGCTCACATGTAACTTCTGGCTCATTTTGTTCAACTGTTTGGAAATCTGCAAAAAGTAAAGTAATTAATTTCATAATGATGATTAACTATTTACTTATTGAATAAAATTATTCCCCCACGCGACGTATTTTTTTTTTTTAGAATTATTAGTACATTCTTAGGTACTTTAAGATTAGGTTTCTTTTATTATTTTTTACTTTTTAAAGGGAAATTAAGTTTTTGTGTCGGGGGTTTTTAAATTTTTAGTTTAATTTTTTATTTCATACTTTTTATAGGTAGGTTAGGTTAAGTTAGGCTTATTATATTACATATTATTGTACTGTTTACTATAATTTCAATTCTTGTTCAGGTAAAGATTACATTCAAGGTCAAGCTCGTTCGCTTTGATTTTTTTTTCTTATTAATTATTAGTTTTTGTTTCTATAAGTAGGCTAAAGATTTCATTGGTGCAGGTTTTATATTTTAGTATTTTATAAAATATTTAATTTTATTTTTATTTTTTTTTTAAATTTTTTATAAAAAAAATTATTATTTAAAATTTGTAATTTAATTGTTTATTTTTGTTAATACGAAAAATGATATCCTTCAATTTTTTTTTCAGTGCGGTTTCATTTGAGACCCCATCCCAGTATATTTGCAGACCTTCGGTTAATCTCCCGCTTACTTTACTTTCACCGCCCATAACTTTAAAACGGCTCAACTGATTTTCATCAAACATGTCTAAGAACACTCGCACATAAGTCTCCTTTCATACGAAAAAAACTAAATTGAAATCACTGCATCCGTTCGGGAGTTACGATGCCACAGACAGACAGACAGACAGACACGTCAAACTTATAACACCCCTCTTTTTGCTTCGGAGATTAATAACAGACATATAATATACCAATATAATTTCGGACCTCTGTGACATTGGTTGTAAAAGTGGAATTAGGCTTCTTAATGGCATACAAGTTAGTTTCTTGAACAATTTTTACTAAGTTGTCATCAGACAGTCAAACAGTCAGATGCAATCAGTTGCTTTGGTAGTAAAGTTCCACGACTAGCTCTTCGTTGTGGTAAGATAGTCCATTCGTCGGGATGTCGCAATTTATATTAAACAGACCCATCTGACAAATATTTCATTCCTCGTATATCGACCACAACTGGATCACCTTTTTTCTTACCTGGTCTATCTAATAGACTTGAAGTTGGATTCTAGTTCTTCATAATTAAGAAAGAAGTCGTAGTGGATTGATTTTACGTCGTAAGGATTTCTTGGTCGAGCTTGCTGCATTCGAACTACATAGTCACTCGGTGCATAAATAGGGGGTTTAATGTACTGTTCAATTGTTGAATGGACACTATAAACTTCCATCATGGTATGGCCTTTTTCCAAGTAGGTACAACTGTTCAACACTAAGATTCATTCTTTGCGAGAAATCACTTAAAGCACTGGATAAAATTCGGTTTCGATTTTGATGGCCACATCCATCAGAAATTACAGTGACTTGTTCAGTTTCTGGCGCTAGGTTTGCTATATAATCGATTAAGCAAGAAGAAAACTCATTTGCGGATACGCCCCCATCAGCTTCATGCCAAAAGTAAATAGTAACTTTTTCGTCTTGCAGTCATAGACAGTAAAGTTATGGCATTGTAACTTAAGTTTATAATATAAAGAGCTGGCCAAAAGCTTAGGTGCAAGTAGGACACTCTGCACATCCACTGTGATTACTACCACATTTTCGTTCGCCGATTCTATGGCGTGTTTTTTAGCTTGGCGCGCTTCATTCTTTTTAATTATGTGGTCGTCATACTCGATTTGTGAAATTTTACCCGCTTTGAAACTGCAACAAGTATCACACTGGTCTTTGCGTGGATGGTGAATTGCTATATTCTCCTGTTTCAGAACTTTTAGGAAAGTCGGTCTGCTTGCTGCTTGGTAACTGTGTTCTCTACACCATTCCACAAAAACGTCATGCATGTGTTTTTCAGATCTAAATGTTGACTCAACATACAGCTTGCTGGAACTTGCTCAGCAATAATGACACGGTACTTTAGGAATCAATTCTAACCAAATTTTTACTTTTTGTGTGACGTTGTATACTTTGGTACCAGTGCACTCGGTGTATTCTCGATGTCAGGTGTGGGTGAATTATCAAAACGAAGATCTTCATTAACCGTGTCACATTCTTTTGTCCAGCGCTTAAAACTGTCTTCACCTAAAGACAGCGTATTTAAAAAAAATAGTCTACATACCCGAACCTTAGCGCATTTTTCATCGCAAGTGTTCAAAAAAATATCATAGCCACTTCCTATTTTCACTGAAGGCTGATCTTTGCGGCGACGACGTCTAATTAATCTACGAATAGCAGCAGTCCTCACGAACGTTTTCTTTTCGTCCCATGTTCTAAGGTAGGGATGATCGATATTAAGAAAACATCGATGTTAACATCGAATCATAAGTATCGATGCTCGATAAAAATCGATTCAAAAACATCGATATGTGTAAAATATCGATGTTTTTTAAAAATAAAATAAAACCGTCTATTATATGAAAATTATTTATTGTAATTGTAATACCAAAAGTTAAACAAAAATATTAATAATTCCAGTATTTTTTGTCCACACTTTGTAAAAAAATTAACTTTGACAGGTTTTTCCTTCAATCGGTTTCGTTGTTGGCTATACCAACAACGATACCGATACCTTCCCATAAGTAAGTACTTACTTACTAACCTTATTTATTTTTAGTATAAAAACTACAACTTATCTAGGCAGATATTTTCTATACCTAAGTAAGTAAGTACCTCTAAAAAGCCTAACTCAATTCTTGTTGTCAAAAGTGATCACTTATGTACCAACCTACACATCTGTTGAATGAAACGGGAAAAGTAAATAAAACACTATGTTAAAGTGGAATAGTTTATTGATATTCATCATTTTCATCCAAATCTCTTATAACTACGTCATCCAGAAATTCTGCTGGAGCTGATATATTGTTTTCGTACCTAGCCCATCCAAGGTACCACACTACCGTCATCACGTGAGCGCAACATCCGATGGTTCGTCGACCGACCAAACAATTGCAACAATATTCAATTATCCCGTTTCTGCCAGGCACATTATTTTCTACTAAAATATAAACATAATATTGTTTTCTTGAAATGTGCCTGGACTTGATTTTTCCTCTTATTAGTGTTTTATCACCACTCCCTCTAAGATTATATTGAGAAAAGTCTTGTGTATCCCTACATACTTCTATTCGATATGATCCGTGAAATCTTATATGTTCTCCATAGTATGACCTTGCTTGTCTAATTTGGTAAGTACCTAGACCAAATAATATTAATTCACTATAAGTTAATCTAGGAAACAAAAATAAATTATCTCGGTCAGCAGTAATACTCTGAAAAGCAGTTGACCTTCTATTCATGTTTAGTTGTTCAACTAATATGGCTAAATTATTTTCAAAATTAATTCTCTCTCTTATAATTGTAACTATTTCATTAGCATCATTTCTATCCTGAAAACGAACACCAAATCTGTTTAGTAAACTGGCCGCTATTTGGAAATTCTGCATCATGTTAGGGACTGATTTATTAAAATAGTCTTGCCTCAGGAGCTTAAAGTCCCTTTTAAATTGTCCATTTACTGCCTCAACCACCCAACGACATATCGTTACACAGCGGCTCCGGTTGGCCTGCTGTGTTGTTAGTTGGTGTTCGTCTTCTAATAAAGATTCAGGCATATATGCCCGGTAATTGCAACCTTCCAGCATTCTTATGGAATCGCGGAATCCCCTATCCAATATGAACACATCATTTTCTTGAAAATATAATCTAAGAGGAGCGTTTTCATAATCAAAGAGGGAAATCATTATGTCGGCATCGGATGTGGTAGCCTTGTATGGACCGAAACAATCGAGGATGTAACCATCACTTGCCACAAATAAAAATGGCTTTAATAGATTTTTATACTTATGTAATGAGTATGTATCCTTTTGGAAGGAATAATTGGAACTTTTATTTATATAAATATATGTACCGTCACAAATAATAATAGCATTTGTGAAGTTTTCATTATATAATTATGCCATTTGGTATTGTCAGATTCTGATCCATTAGACTTTCTCTCGATATGTGAGAGAGACCCAGGTGCATAGGTACAAAATTTTGAACCAGGATTTCCCTGCTTTTGTTCATTAGCCTCTTTAATGTACTACGCGGTACATCTAATAATGTAGACAAGCGAACATCTGATTCACCGGTCCTCATTTTAATCAATAATGCAGCTAATCCCAAAAGGCCTTTGTGCATTCCTTGTATGCGAGGAACTTCATTAGGAAGAGTGAAAAAATCTTGTTTAGACCTTCCAGTCCAAAAGAAAAATATGTTATCTTCAATTTCTTGGATACCTTCTACAGTTGTGAAATTAAGGTAAGGCTTGAAAGCATTGACAAATGAAAAAACATGTTCCACTTGTTCTAAGGTGAATGTTCTAATGCTATTACTCGAATCAAAGAGATCGCTCCACTGGTTACTCAGTCTATGTTCTGAACAAACACGGCTGTGCACAGGGATATAATATTTATATGTACTGAGTATTGTAGCTCTAAATGAATCTGACAAATTGTGCAGATTAATATTAGAACATTGAGGGAAAAGGCAGTGAGAAGCAGTATTTGCTGCCCGTCTATAATTTTCCATCATTATTTCACTTGATGCAACTTCAGAAGGCACTTCTAGATTTTCATGAACTGGTTCAGCAGTGAATGGCTCAGAGTCACCTGTTTCAACTACAACTTCTTCAGTAGTATAAACTCCACGGGCATCATCAGCATGATCAATACGTATGGCAGCACGCTTGCAACTCATCCAGCATGCATGGCATATTTTATCAGATGATGATATCTATAAAAGAAAACATTGAATTAATATCAGGTATTGTTGGTATATATTATTAAAAGATAAAAAGACATGTCACTACATTCAAGGACAAAAAACAATAATACTTAAGTACCTATCATGTTAAAAGTATTATTATATACCCACATTATTTTTTTATGGTGAAAAGTATTACAGCATAGGTCAATCACTAACAGGAATAATTATTGATTTTCAGAAGAAATATGATAATAAAGAATATAGAAACATAAATACCTAACGTGGTGCAATTCTTGTTTGTATAACAGCATTAATCCGTCTTTGCTCCAGGGTTGCCAACCTTAGAACTTTTACCCTCGTACACGAGCTGCTTAAAATCTCGTATTTTGTCCTTCCAATCCTCGTACATTTAATTTAAAAAATTTAAAACCGAAATAATTTGAATTAAAGACATTTTACACTATGAAATATACTGTTTCAAGTTATCTACTAAATAAAACATAATTTATAGGTATTAAAAATAATATTTAATCACAAATCGGCCCATTTCAGTTTGCCTAACGCCTATGTTTCAAATTCAAATATGATGTCAGGAACATCCTCACTATCTTCGTTCTTCTTAGTGCCGTATATTTTTTTTTTTGGTCATACGGCTATACATCTCTCTCGTTGGCTCGAAATTAATGCAATTTCCAGCTCGTGTTGGACCTTTTGCGCTCTCTGCAGCAAGAAGTGTGCCATTCACAGTTTCCACAGTTAACCGATTTCTTATGTCAGTTTTTATTAAATTGACTTTACTAAAAACCCTCTCGCAACGGCATTCGCGTGAGGTAGAGACAGTGTAGATAGGGCAAAATGAGCCAGCTCGGAAAAGTCTTCTGTTTTCAGTAATTTGGCCCAAAACTTATCTGGCTCACAGTGGCGTAGCGTGCGTTGGCGGGACCCCGTATAAAAAATTGTTTGGGGGCCCTTATATTGTTTGGGGGTAAAGATTTTTCACAAAAGAAAAAAATATTGTGAAAAGAAATATTTATTTATCATAACATAATTTAACCATTTTACAAATAAAAATCAAATTTTAAATATTCATTCTCCTTGCCTTTTTTTCGGCAAACTGATTTATTAAATCATTTATGGCTGATGATGATTTTAGTTTTTCTAAAGTTTCTACCTCTATGGACAATAGTGAGAGGTCTGACAGCCGTTCTTGTCCCATCGAAGTTCTTAAGTAATTTTTTATCAGTTTTAATTTTGAAAAACTTCTTTCAGCAGTTGCGGTTGTAACTGGAAGAGTCAAGAATAAAAAGCATGCTGTGATTACCTCGGGAAAACTAGATGCAAGACTATTGAATTTTACTAGCAATAATTCAATGAGTTCTTTGATGGAATAAATTTTTTGAATTTCAGATTTTAAGCATGTTTTTAGAGCCTTTAATTGGTCACAAAGATTAACTGAGATGTCCTTACTGTATTTAACCGACAGTTTTCCGGAAGCGATAAATATCTCTTCGTTTGAAGAAGATAGGAGTTTCTCCGGTTGTAATATTTCGAACATACTACTCAGGTCGCAAAGGCTCTGAAATCTTTCTTTAGTTTGAGAAATTAATATATCTAAACAACAATAGTATACATTGACTTTGAAATAGGATTCCGGGTCGGAAATTCTCTCATCTTGTGATAATTCATCAAAAAAACGCTTCGTTATCTTTCGCCTACTGTTTTTAAAAACAGTTGTTACCCCCCACTCTTTTGCTAAATCTTTGGACTCATTTAGCAAACTATTAAATGAAATCTGATTTCTTAATTGGCACAGTCTATTTAAAAGATTACTTAATAAAATACTAGATTTCTGTAAGTCATTATTTTCATGCTGTAGAGCTTTAGAAATAGGATTAATAATTTCAAATAGTGAAGAAAAAAATGTAACGAGCACTAAGAAATCATAACTCTCCAAAATATTAATTATATTTTTACATTCTTCACGTTCATCTTTTTTATTTGAAATTAAATTTAGTTGGTACAAAGTTTTCATGATTAGTAAAAAATTTTTCTTTACCGCTAATAAAGCGTCGTTCCTAGAAGACCATCTGGTTGGACATACCTTTTTGAGGGTAATCAAATATTTTTCAGATGGATCGTCACTTAGCATAGCCCAGCGTTTTATACTATTGCCAAAAAAAGTATATATTTTTTCTAAATTATCGAAAAAAGTCGATACTTCACGAACGTGTCTCGCAGCATCGTTTAAAACCAAGTTTAAAGCGTGCGCAGCACAATGAACATAATCGGCATTTGGAGCATGCTCTTTTATTAGGGTTTGTAATCCTCCATAAACACCCGACATAACATTTGCTCCATCGTAACCCTGTCCTCTACATTTAGTCAAATCAATTCCATATTCTTTAGTCAAATTTAAAATGTCAGTTTTCAGACCTGCAGCACTGCAATCGGTTACTGCTATAAATCCTAAAAAGGACTCACAGATTTTTATTTCTTTAGGCACATTATCATCATTTTCTGTAACCGAGATATATCGAAAAACTACAGAAAGTTGGTCAATTTTTGACAAGTCTTGTGTTGTATCCAGAATTATTGTCAGAAATGGAGCTTTTTTAATTTCTGAGATAATATTGTTCCTAACGGTGGTACCAAGCAAACTAATAATTTCGTTTTGAATCGTAGGACTTAAATAATTTATTTCGCCTTTCGGTTTTAGAAGAAGTTCTTTTAAAGTTGCATCATAGTTAGATAGCAAACGTAAAATTGCCATAAAATTTCTAGAATTAGAATCATGCCCTCTCAAAGATAGATTACAAGATGCTAAAGTAATTATAACATTAATTATACGATGCAGTACATCTCTCCAGAATGTAATTTTACTATTGATTTCACTTTGCAATAGAGTATCGATGGTATTTCCTTGCAACCAATTATTATAAGAGAGTGAGGCATTCATATGCTGCTGTGACTTTTCATGGTCAAGTATAGTTTGCGTAAAATTGCTTCTAACCGAAACACCGTTAACCCAAGCAGAGGAGTATGATTTGTTTTGACGATCTGCTAATAACCAACAGAAGTGACAGTACGGTTTGTTTAAAACGTTAGAATAACATAACCATGGTCTTACAAGTTTTATGCCTGCCTGATTGAAATATGAATAGTAATAGGCCGAAAAAGGTCGGTTACTTTCTGAATCTTTTGGAAATGGTCCTTGTGGTTTAAATGGACCCAATTTAAAAATTATTTTTCGTTCGCATTCAGATAAATTGTCACCAAAATTTCCTCTATCTGATGAAATTATATTACAATCTTCAAATATATCAGAATCGTTGACTTGGTGTTCTTCAATTTCTGGATGGACATCCGATGAAGTATGTGCTTGGCTTTCTTCTATTTCCGAATGGATATTTGACGAAGAACGTGCTTCAGAAGAATCTAAAAATAAACGAGTATTCGTTAAAAAATAAATACGAATGCTTTGATACTAAACTAAAAAGAGTTATATATAAATAAATAACTTTACTGAGGGTCACAGTTAGAGAGTGTTCAGTTCAGACGCATACAGACTCTACACTGATAAAAAAGCTAACTTGACTCAAGAGCCAAAATCTTGAACCAAGAAACTCATTTGGAAGAAAATGAGTTTCTTGAATGAAGAGAATAAATTCTTGAGTCAAGAAATTGTTCTTGATTCAAGTAAATTTTTCTTGTCTCAAGAATTTATTCTCTTGATTCAAGAAACTCATTTTCTTCCAAATGAGTTTCTCGGTTCAAGATTTTGGCTCTTGAGTCAAGTTAGTTTTTTTATCAGTGTACGCGGATTGTGCTCGTATTAGTAGATACAAAATCACCTGCGGCCCGTCCGTGCGTTACATTACACCTGCGTGCTATTTGAACGCAGCGCCTAGTGTAGTGGCCATACGAAACGAGAACAACCCGAAAGCGAGTCTGCACATCTGAAGTTCTCAACACGCAATTTACGATACGATACAGACTGATAGACAAACAACAAAACAAATTGATCCTATAGATAAGTTAGAGTTTTGGTTTTTTTTTGTTTCGTGGCACGGAACCCTAAAAACAAAATTCACCCTTCGCTACAGGTAAATAATAAACCAACCACGCGTATCTGACCACGCAGATCCACATTAGCGTCGTGTAAAATAGTACTTGTGTAAATTAGTAAGTACTTCGGTTTTTCGAAGAACTAATTTTACAATTAGACATTTATTTTTAGACCTCATCCGTTTTAAGATTTTTGCCAAACCAATTTCATGTAAAAGTTTAATTAGTAAGGAGTCTCCAATATCTTTTTTAGATTTTTGGAACAGTAGTTGTGAAAATCGAGGGGGGGAGACCACTTTTTGTGACGGACAGATTGACAGACCGAAATTAAAAGATTTCCTTGTTTATCACTACGGACCCCGAATAAATGGGTTGAGTAGTACTTACCTTTCCAATCTAAATCACTCACAGTATCTTGTCTCTGAAAAAATGAAGAAATTTTGGGCACTTTTTTTATAACCTCTTCCCTTTTCCGTTTACTTTTTCTTTTCTCAGCACCGCTGGGATAATCTCTTTTCCTTTCACTCATTTCTCTTACAAATCGCTACTAATATTGTTAAACCAGAAGAACAATATTGTTTGTACTGAATTACAATGTAATGCACAATTACATAAAACGCGTGAATAAACACTGCACTGCACTCCGTGGTTTAACATCCAATGTAGAGTATGTACGTACACGTATATCGCGATATCGACTTTATTATTGAGGGATTCCCCGCTGAGTTGCAGATGAAGTAAGTAAAACGGGGAAGTCCCGCAGCCCGCCATAACGTTGTAGAGTGTTGCCAACTTTTGAACGCACGCTTAAGGCGGGATAAAAAGTAATTGCTTTATAGAATTTTGTCATTTGTAAAATAAAATAAATTAGGAAGTTTTTATTTCTTTTTCCTTACACACTTTGGGGCCCCCGTGGCCCGGGGGCCCCGTATAATTGATACGGCAGATACGGCGGTAGCTACGCCCCTGCTGGCTCACTTAGTTCATTCAACCCTTCAGGATGGCGAGCTTTTGCATTAGGCAAATTCCTCCATTGATCATCAATGACTTGTTTCTTTGCATTATCAGGTGGTGCGATTATACGGGGGACCAATTTAATAAGAGGCATAAGTGTAGGGAAACATCTCCTGAAATTGTGGGAGAGCGCTGACGCAGGTTCAGAAACTTGTAGCTTGGACAAAATAGGATCCTCCATGTTGTACCGTTTTTTGATTTCGGTGGCTGCAACTTTGTAGAAATGTTTGCAGCATGAAAAGAACTGAGTAATATCGGCAGGCTTTCTGACCACATCTGGATGCTTCAAGAGCTCGTACACTTTGACGCCTAAATACAATGCAGCGTCATGGAGCTGATGTCGCTGGCTTTCAGGGTTTATTTCACCTAGATTTGTCCTCATGACGTATTCGCGTTGTAAATAACGCAATAGGATTTCCTGGTAGAGTGTACGAATTTTCTCATGTAGATTGTGATGAAATTCCAGATTGAATTTATTAAATAAAGGAAGCGACCATTCAAGGAAACAGAAATAAAGCTTGTAGAATGGATTGCTGAGTTTTTCAAGAATAACTACAGCTCTGTTTCTTACATCGGCTTTTGCTCTTTGTGCAGGATTTGTCGTAATATCGATAAAAAAGAGACGTAGGGCCTCCCATTGCTCTAATATCCTTTCAACTACTGATAATAAAGAAAGCCATCTTGTCTGCGACGGTTTCAAAATTTTGTGGGGTTCAACTGTAGCAAACGACTGAAAGTTACGAAAAACAAAAAGCCGTTTGTCACTATGTTTAAAAAAAATGTAAATATCGCGAGCTAGTTGTTCTACTCCTTCAGGCAACTGTTTACAAACTTTACTGGCACACAAATGGGCCCAGTGACAAACGCACTTTGCTATTACGATTCCTGGAAAATCACGCATTAATCTTGTTTTTACAGAGACGTTATCACCCATCATGACGTTACACCCATCCGACCCAAAACCTATCACATTTGTCAATGGAACATCATGGTTGGTTAGTGAGTCGATAAGAGCTCTGTATAAATTCTTAGCATTGGCTGTGGGAATATCATCAGCATCAACTCCTTCCTTAAAAACTTTGTACAACTCCCAAAATGCGCTACATATCTTTTCAGCTTCTTGATCAAAGTAGCGCACCACAACGCAAGCAGTTTTGATCGTAGAAACGTCGGTTGTTTCGTCCGTCATCACAGAAAAATATTTTGACTGAAGTTTTTTAGCTAAATCTGCTTTATGACCTCCTCCTAGAACGTTCTTTACTATACCTGTTACTTTGGTTCGTTTAAGTTCAATTTCCTTGATTAGAATCCGTCACAACTTCTTTTAATAAAGCCGTCAAATGATCAGCCACTGAGAACGCAATGTTATGTTCCGCAAAAAATGCAGCAAGTTTAATTTCTGCACGACTTTTTCTTTATTTTGTGGAGTTATACCTTTCTGGAATCCTAGCGACGTTAATGATTGCGATTGCGTTTTCCCACTAGATCCAGGTTTATTTAAATTAGATAATTCAGCTACCATTGATGTTCCGGGGCAAAACGCACATTTAGCTTTTGTTGTATCATTGGTGTCTGGTAACAACCAGTCTTTAAAAGCTGGATCCTTTAACCACTGTTGTCTAAAATTCTGTGAGCGATGCTGTGATGACGTGTTACCTTCCTTTTTTCGTGTCCATCCGCCTTTTTTGGGTATTTTTTTAGGTGGGGTCGAACGAGGTGAACGGTCATCATCTTCTTTATCACTCATCGTAAAAAAATGAATAAAACAATTATAAACAACTGATGGAGGAGAGGAACTATTTCGCACTAATAAAAATTATTTACATATACACTGTCATAGTCAACCACAGTAACATTCACTTTTTTTTAATGTTTAAAGTCAGGGTGAGCGACACAAAATAACCTTTCCTCATTTTGGTGACAAACATTTGCACTTGAATTTGAGCTAGGTACTTTTCTGAAATGTTGCCATTACGAATGTAATTAGTTTCGGTATTCTCACTTGTCGGACACTTGACCTCAATTACAGCATCTTTACAGATTCCATCTGGAGATGCAGCAATCATGGGGTACTGAGGTGACAGAAACAGTCCGCAGGGCTTCACTCTCTTTTTCAGAATATTTTGCACAGTTTTTATCACTGAAGATTCTAGTTTTCGGCCCCTTTTCATGGCATGCGTGTCTGGGGTTTTTGCTCCCATGATCGCAGCTACTAAAGATCCATCTGATGTTCGGCAGCGACTTACATAAAAAACTTTGGATGCTGTGATACGAGCATAACGAAGTTCATGCCACAGAGGATTATTAACTGTTTTCTTGTGGCAGTTTCTATTTCAGCCAGAACATTGTCATTAAGAGTCGCTGTTAATGACTCTAATACTTGGTCAACATCATTATTTAGCTCATCACTGGCTTGCATAAGAAAGTTATGAAAAGAAAACTGTCTGACATCACTGTGCTTAAAATCTGGTTGACATTTCAATAGTTCACAGTTTGTAATTTTCCTTTTTTTGCCTCTTGAATAAACTCTGTGAAGACGCTAGTATTGGTTTCACATTGTGGAGCTTGCTTGCACAACTGTTCCACCGTCACATATTTCAAGGTCGTACCTACTCTGGAGAGCCTTGGTTTCTTCCAGTAACATTCCACCTCAGTGCAAGAAGGGCCTCTGTGCGACGATGGGTCCACATGAGGAATGCCACTGCGTGTTTACAGCCACCAGCAGAAGTTGCACAGTCCAAGCACTGACAGTTAACAATTTCACCCTTATTCTCGTCTATCACCATCGTAACGTTTTAAGAGCTGCTCCTCACCTTGTGTTCAGGACAAATCTTACACTTCATTGTGCAAAGACCTAACTCGCGACGCAGTTGCACATATCCAATGGCTTCATCTCCATATGATTCCCTTGCAGACCTGCAAAAGTAAACAAATTATTATCTTTTATGATCACAAAACTGCACCAAAACAAACATCTATAATTTATAACCTATAAAAGTTCTTGCTTGCTGTGGAAGTTCATCATTATTTCACTATCTTATGATATAATTTAAGTTACCATTGAAGTGTTATTATACTTACTTTGCTGTTTTCACATTTTTTAGCTCTTAGAAAATTCAAAATTATGACATCTTAAAAATACGATACTCTCTACAATTGCGTAGAGGTACCCCACTTTTTAGTTCAATGTGGTAAACTTAATCAAAATATAACTCGTGACAATGAAAAGTATGAATTTACATAATTATAAATAAATTAATAGTTATAAAAAAATTATAAAAAACACGAGAAAATTTAAATTTCGTGGGGTACCTCTACGCAAAATTACTTTAAATTATAATATAAAATGACTAAAAATTAATTAAAAAATCAGACTTGTGACAGCATGCACGAAGAAAATATCCCTGAGCTGCCGTTACCTACAACGCACCAGGCTGACCAGGTTCGGACTTTGACCCTGTCGTTTCCGGGAATGGGTCAGACGAACTCAACACAGGTTGGGAGGTAGCAATACTCGGATTACTTTTTTTGCCCTTTCCCTTCCCTTTTACCCTGGTTTTGGTAGCTGAGGCTCACAACATTTCAGATGCATTTCTCCTTTCGGAATTCTTCAAAATATTTTTAAAAAACGTCTCACACTCTAATAAAGTAACCGATTTATCTGAGTGTTTAATAACCTCAAAGAACAAGGTAATAACTCGACTGTAAGCTTTAAAACAATGTTTTTTAGATGTAGCGTTTTTAGAGCCACCGCCCCATGAACACCCTGTAAGGAATCGCCGAGTAAACATTACATCTGGGTCATAAACAAACTTGGGTTTCAAAAATAAAAAAAAAACAAAGTCATATTTGTTTGGTTCCAATCAGCATTTATTTTGTAGAAACATAAAATAATCATACTAAAAATATTATCAAAGATCAAAACTTTGATCTGAATAAATTATTCAATATTTTAATTTATAACTGTCCACAAAAGTTGTTTCCTTAAAATTACAACAATTCGGTTGTGTTAGTCATCTTCACATTAAAAATTATTATTTATAATTAAAACAAAAGAGTACTTTTAAACACGCAGCTTATATTTTCTCACTACGGAATACAGAGATGGCACAGATAATAAAAAAAAAATATCATAGAAGCTAGTTATTTAGTGATGCCACCAGAAGGCGCTAGTATATGTACTTGAGTTAAATATGATTATTTCGATATCAATAAATAACACCCCCACTATATCGAAATAAAAGATAAAGAAATAACATAAAAACTTACAACTCAAAAGTGTACAAAGAACAAAATTAAATTTTTACAAGTCCCAAAGTTTCCATAAATTTATAATGTTTCGCCCTCGACAAACCTTTCGTCAATAAATCAGCAGGCATCTGACAAGTCCTAACATATTTAGTTTCAACAATCTCATTATCAATTACTTCTTTTATAAAATTATAACGTACATCTATATGTTTGGACCTCTTGTGAGACTGATGACTATTAGCAAGTTTTAACGCACTCGGGCTATCATTACACAAAATTATTTTATTATAAGACCCTACCATCTCAGTTTCCAATCTACGCAGATATATGGCCTCTCGATACGCTTCCGATAAAGCCATATATTCTGCTTCACAGCTACTTAATGCCACTGTGCGTTGCTTTCTGCTTTCCCAAGAAATAGCAGACCCATTTTTTAGAAAACAAAAACCTGTATATGACCGTCTATCTAACGCGTCACTAGCCCAATCGGCGTCTACATAACCAATCAAATCCGCTGTTCTTTGGGAGTATTTCAAACAGTAATCCTTAGTCTTATACAGGTACCTTAGAACCCTTTTAACATACCAAAATAAACATCTGAATAGGAATTGTTAAACTGTGATAAGTAACTGACAGAGTATGCTATGTCTGGCCTAGTCAACACAGCAAAATACATTAAACATCCTATTAACCTTTAATATGGAATATTATCTTTACACTCACTAGATTTTTCAACATTTAGTTTACATTCAATAGGTGTTTCTGCTGTGTGACAATCTGTCATGTTAAACTTTTGCATCAACTGCTCAATATAATGTTCCTGATCAAGGGTTACTACACAATTTTTTCTATCAACATTAACTCTCATTCCTAGATACTGTTTGACATCACCAAGATTTTTAATTTTAAATTTAGCACTTAAGGTTTCAATAAGTTTATTAGTTTCCGACTTTACATTTGAAAAAATAAGGAAATCGTCAACATAAAGACCAACTATCACCTTTTTTCCATTTTGACAATCTTTTAAAAATGCACAAAGCTCAACTTCACTCTTCACATAACCTAAATTACATAAAGTTTCATTTACTCATCATACCAGGCTAGAGAAGCCTGTTTTAGACCATATATAGCTCTTTTTAATCTAAGAACCTTGTTACAATCAACATTTGGGAAACATTCAGGTAATTGCATAAATATAGTTTCCTTTAAATGACCATTAAGAAATGCAGTAGTTACATCAAGATGAGTAATGTCCATATCAAGCTGTACACTCAATGCAAATAAATAACGTAAAGTTGAATGTCTTATAACAGGAGAGAATGTCTCGTCATAGTCCACACCAGGTCTTTGCGTAAATCCCTTCGCGACTAACCGTGCACGATATCTCACTTGTTTGTCACAATATTTCTTTTTAAGAACCCACTTGCACTTCACTACTGTACCCGCACTAGGAGCATCTACCAACTCCCACGCATCATTTTCACTAAAACAGTCCAGTTCTTCCCTAATAGCACTCAACCACTGCTCTGTCCCTAGCTAAATTATTGCCAAGCTGGGCCCATAACCTATTATTTATAATTAAAACAAAAGAGTACTTTTAAACACGCAGCTTATATTTTCTCACAACGGAATACAGAGATGGCACAGATAATAAAAAAAATATCATAGACTTGGACAAATGTTATTTTAGTAGTAAGCTAGTTATTTAGTGTTGCCACCAGAAGGCGCTAGTATATGTACTTGAGTTAAATATGATTATTTCGATATCAATAAATAACAAAAATGTCATAAAAATAAACAATCCTGTCGTTTTAAAAAATTATGAATTTATGTCCACAGAAGGGATTTTATTTTCGGTTGACTTAAATCAAACATAATATATCAACCAAACTAAACATAAAATAATGGAATAAACATAACTGGGAAATATTGGGATCGTAAAAAAATACTAATCTATATTCTAAGATGTTACAAGCGTCATTTGTAACACGCTAGAATAATATGTTTTTTTTTATTCATTATTGTCACTATCAGAGTAGGGATCGACGAAAGGTTTTTGAGACTGATGAGGTCGTACAATGAAGTCGCCTTCACCACTGTTGTCTGTGGATAATGGATGACGATCGCGTGGACTAAAAATTACATCAGAGTCATCAGGGCTCGATCGAAACCTAGGTATTTTATTGAGACGTAATGGGAGAGTAATACTTACATCGGAATCATCAGAGTCTGACAGGAAAAATCTTTTCTTTGCACGTAATGGGTGAGTATGAGAAGTACCTTCTTCAGGTGGAACCTGATTTGACCTAAAAGTTATTGTAGAAGCATTGGCTGTGTCGTCACTTCTCGGAGATACGTCCATTGCGTCAGCAATACTCAACGGACTATGTGATTGTCCAATATCGGACGGAACCTTTATCTGGCCAATTTCATAATGTGGACATACAGCATTTGTTGCACAAGACAGACAACTAAGCCTTCTTACATGTAAAATATTTGGTTCATTTCGATTCCAAGAAAGTTAATGAATCTTAAATGTCCCTTTATAAGCTTTCATCGTATTCTTGTCGACCATTTCTTGAATGTCTTGAACATTTGGATCGCCTATACCGTAAATCTCTATACCTTTACAATTCTGTTTTAAACATGCCAGAAGTGAGTCATAGTCAGAGACATCTCTTTCCATTGCAACTGAACTATCACACAGCCTTTTGACACAGCCAACCTACTCCGTCTGGAGCACCTTTGCCACGCCCTTTTTCACTGTAGTGCCAAACAATATCGGTCACATCATTTAATTCTCGACTAATGAATTTAACAATTAAAAAAAACATAGTTTTGTTTCGGTATTGGGTTGTTAGGCCGTCACTCAAAATATGTAGTTCTGTTAAATTTGGATTAATTTCTTTAATTCGCTGTAGGATCGGTTTAAGGTGGGCACAGATCATAACAGGATCATGGCGCAAATTTTTTGAAATAGAGCACATGGACGTAGTTTGAAAACCATCATTCGGAAATTCAGCCACGCTATAATAAACGCAAGTATGAAGAGACAATTGAGGCTTAGAGCCACCAAAGTGAGCCGACTGAACCTCAGCGCTATATTTACATGTATAATTTTCAGTAAAATCTATATGCAAAAGACGTTAATTGTTGTTTAAATGTTTGTATTGATCTTATTTGATGAATCATATTAGCTACATGTTGCATGAATATTGGTAAATTTGTATGAAGTAACTTTACGAGAGCACCTATCGTAGTTTTAACAGTTTCTTTTAAACATTTCTTGCATTTTTTCTGTGCACCTTTGATAATTACATCCACATCTTTTGTAACTCATCTATCATAAGTTATATAATCGTTTTCGTTAAAAACCAGTTTCTTATTAAGACAGCTCTGACACTCTCTCTCTAAACATTTAGGAGTCACTGTATTACTACAACACAATACCTTAATAGCATCGGAAGCAGATCCGTAAGAAACAACTTTAGATTTTTGAAGTGATCGAATTATTTGATCATTATTTTCGTGTAACGTACACAGACAGGTGTTTCGTGATACTGCTTTTGGAAACAGAACCCAAAAAGGTCGATATCTTCTAAAAGTCTGATAAGAAATATTAAATCCAGTTTTGCGTTTAAATATTATGTGTAAGTTTAAAAGTGTGTCATTTAATAAACGAATTTGCCGTTTGCTTTATTTCCTAGTTATTGTTTCATTTTTACCTGCAGTTAATCTAGTATATTCATCATCTATTAAAAATCATGCACAGCTTTCCTGATATCCGTTTTCAAGGCTTTATTTTCAGAACTCGACTTCGACGCTTTCTTTTTTCTTTCTTCTAATCTTCGTATTCTCATTCAATATGGACAACAACAAACTCTAACCCGTTATCACTTCTAAAACACAGTACTTTGTTTTTGGTTACATTTTCGACCTTGTACAAAAAGTTTTCAGTACATTTCATCTTTGCCTTTAACAAAGTACACTGACCTGTAGTTTGAGTAGTCATCTTTCAGTATAACAAAGTATCTTGAACCTCCCACGGACGGCACCTCCATGGGTCCGCACGTATCCGCGTGTTTCAACTCACACGGCTTACTCGTTTTATTTTCACTTGCACTGAAAGGCAATCGATGAATTTTGCCCTCCAAGCAACTTTCACACTTAAAATCCAAGTCTTTCACTTCAATGTTATTATTTTTAAGTACCTCCCTCACAAGTTTTGATGAGCAAGTTTCTCGTGCCACTCTTTAAGTCCAGATTTCACTTCAGTCGTATTCGTCATCTCATATTTGTAACGAACTTTCATATAGTACATATCGCCGTTACGACTCGCTACGGCACACACTGTATTTTCCTTGTAAAATTTACACAAGTTATTGTCCACATTCGGTCGTAAGCCCCGCTGCATTCGGTCGTGTTTAACCTAAACTACTATCGGCTTCTAATATAAAACCAGTCAGCCATTACATTACAAAATGGAAAAGTGTGGTGTGTGCAGTGAAAATTTATCGGAAGGTGCTCATTGCACAACATGCGAGCAATGGTTGCATTACCAATGTGCAGGAGTCACCAAGTCGGGCTATCAGAGGCTCTCCAAGGACAAAAAAACTCAATTGGCGTTGCGTGAAGTGCACATCCACCAAACTCTCCTAGACCTGAATCCGAATCGGACCCCACGGGCACCGAAGCTGTCCTGGCTGAGATACGT
Source organism: Spodoptera frugiperda (assembly GCF_023101765.2). Lineage (NCBI taxonomy): Eukaryota > Metazoa > Arthropoda > Insecta > Lepidoptera > Noctuidae > Spodoptera > Spodoptera frugiperda. The sequence continues at coordinate 4,954,883 of NC_064220.1, read as the reverse complement.
GCCCTGTCAGCAAAATTTGCACCATTGGAAGGACTAAAAGAGGAGGTTTTAGCTCTGAAAAAAGAATTTCTAGACTTTAAATCTTCTATGAATACACAATTCTCCGACGTCGTCAATGAATTCAGATCAAAAATTAATGACATGGAGCAGCGCATTGGTCTTATGGAAAAAGTCAAATGTCAAGTTGAACAACTCCAGGTGCGAATGGATAAATTAGAGGAAGATTCGAATAGGAATGAACAATGGCTTCGCTTGAATAATATCGAGTTAAAGGGAGTTCCACAGTCTAACAATGAAAACCTTATTGATATTGTGACCAAGATCGGAGCTAGAATTAATTACCTGGTATCAAAAAATCTAATTAATTTTATATCTAGACTACCATCTCAACAAAAAGAACACATCAAACCTATAATAGTCGGTTTCTGTAATAGATATATAAAAGAAGACTTCATAGCTGCAGCCCGATATGAACTAAAGACATCTCCACTCACGGTCAGTCAATTAGGGCTGTCCGGTAACCATAAAATATTTATAAATGACCACCTTACTCCAAAGAATAAAAATCTTTTGTCAAAAGCAAAGAAGACGGCGGCGGAAATGAATTTTCAGTATGTGTGGGTCAAACACGCAAAGATCCATGTAAGAAAATCGGATACCACCCCAGTGATCATGGTCAAATCAGAAAAGGATCTAACAAAAATAGTGTAATTTTTATATATTTACATAACATTCACGTAGTTTTATCGTCTAATTTGTATTCATTAATTGTTTATTATCTTCAGTTTGAGAATCACTTCCCGCGGAGTGCTAATCGTGTTTTCCTATTGACGCTGTGTAGTGTCACAGTGCATGAATGCAATATTCTAAAGTATAATTTCTCTAATATTAATCTAGCCCATTACATTATCAACATAGATGCGTTCCCAATAGGGTCCTTTTTCCCACACCGCTCATTAACACTTACTACTAAATGTTACTGGTCACCGTCGACTTGCTACCGGTTATCGCCTTTTGTTTGTGTTCATAAGCTACATTCAAATTACTCATTTGTCGTTCACTGTGTATTGCTGTGCCTACTAATCTCTTCTATTGGGATACTTGTTTCTACCTGCATTTTTAATTATTATAGTATAGCTAATGAATTTAATGGTGTAATTTTGTTGTGCCTTTTAAAATACTACGTAATTTCGGTTGTGCATTATCAATATGTAATTCATTTTGCTATAGTTCATCTCGGGAATGGCTCCACTTAATATTTATTATCAAAATGTGCGTGGACTGCGTACGAAGACAGTTGATTTCTTTCGTAGTGTTTGTTCTGAGTCGTATGATGTTATAGTTTTAACCGAAACATGGTTAGATGATAGTGTTTATAGTAGTGAATTATTTGACAATCGCTATCTTGTTTGGCGACGTGATCGCGATTATTCCCGTACCGCGCAAAAACGAGGTGGTGGCGTATTGATTGCGGTCAAAAGTGAAATAGCGGCAATTGAAAAAACATGTTGGCGTAGCACTGCTGAAGATATCTGGGTGTCCCTTAGGCTAAAACGATCTAGACCTCAAGTGACCTATGGTTTACATTTGTGCGGGCTGTACCTTTGCAGTGAAAATACAGGTAATTCGTATAGCATTCAGTTATCTAATTACACAAATAAACTCAATAATTTAATGCTAACTCATCCAATGGATAAGTTTGTAATTTTGGGTGATTTTAATTTTGGAAAAAATGTAGATTGGTGTCATAGTACGACTAACAATGCGGAGTTAGTACCACTGAATAGTTCAGGTGAGCATATTATAAAATTCTTTGATACTGTTCAAACTTATGGTTTATCGCAGTATAACGGTCAACGTAACGTTAATGACAGACTTTTAGACCTAGTTTTTTCTAATGATGTAGTGCGTGTCACTGAAAATGCTGACCCATTAGATATCCCCATTGATTCACATCACAAACCGTTACTTATTCTTGCCGAGTTCGTAGAAATTCATAAGTTGGAGTACAATATAACTAATCGGTATCATTACTCGATCGGTGACTATTCAGTCATAACGTCCGAACTTGACAATGTAAACTGGACCTCATTGTTGCATAAAGATTATATGTCAATTGAGGACGCCGTAGCTAATTTCTACAATAAATTATATGAAGTAAGAGACAAGCACATACCATTAAAATCGACAAAGCTTTCCACTTATCCTCCCTGGTATAACACAGCCTTAATTAAAATTCTTAAAGAAAAATATAAATATCATCAAAAATATAAAACATACGGTAACCTATCTGACTATCACTCATTTTCTATACTGCGTACTAGGGCAAAGGACATGGACAAAAAATGCTTTGACATTTACATAGAAAAAATTGAATCATCTATCATAAAAAATCCGAAAGCTTTCTGGTCGTATGTTAAGAGTAGGAGAAAATCTGGCACGTTCCCCAATGTAATGCAATATAACGACATCACAGCACATTCTGGTGAGGAGATTAGTAACTTGTTTGCCAATTATTTTTATTCCACATTTCAAGAACCAGATTCAAACATTTCTTTTAATAGTAGTTACTTGTCCAAAACTATTTACTTAGCAAAACACTATATAGTTCGTAAAAGTCACTCAATGTCTATGATTTTCTTAGCCTAGGTTCAGGTATTACGAAGTAGTTACCTGTGACAAAACCTCACTATAGGCACTTTACAAGTCTGTAAATAGTCACTAACAATGTTCACAGATCACACATGGTAATCTAGGTTCAAGAATAATAATTTCTAATTTGAAACCTAGTAGGTATGTATACGTAAGTCCACTAATTATTGTAGGTTTTGAATATTACCCACTTGAACAAACCTAATATTGTTCTTACACACTTGGGTACTTCGAAAATGTTCACACAACACGGTTCTAGAAGTTTCTGGAATACGAACCGCCAGTTCGTTATTTACCTAATCCGGTTGAACACTTACAACTTTTACACGACAGATGTTCGAATAGTCACTTAATCACGTCTAACTAACTACTAGTTAATGTCTGAATAACCTAGATTCAGGTAATACACACCCGACACAAAATCTTTAACGGTTATAGTTCGAACTTCGAAACACACACAAAATGTCCGCCGGTGTAGGTACGTAGGAACGAACGCACGCTATCTTCATTCAGGTTTTAGGCACCCGATACGAAATGTAGATAGATAGTACACAGTTTACACCATACACTGACTGTCTGTAACGAACCTAGGTTCAGGTATTACACACCCGATGCGAAACCTAGAATTCGCCGAGTCTCTCGCGAAACAACGTAGGTACTTAGGTTCAGGTATTACGTACCCGAGACAAAACCTAGGTAAACACTACCTACGCGCGATTGACTATTACTTGAGAACACACGAGTACACGGCACACGCGAATTTTCTTGAGTCAAACGGTTTCTTACAAGTTCTTACAAGTTCGTACACGTTCTGCTTCACGTTGGGCTGCCAGTTATAGGTCGAGGGAGTGAATTGACTCAATAAATATGTATTTATAATGACCGTTTAATTATTTATGGTAAATAGTTACACAACTTGTACTAAGATTAAGAACAATAATATATACTTATAAGAAAACCTACTCGGCGCGCGGCAGGAGCGTACGTGCGCTCGATCGTACAGTACTCGCGTCACTGGCGGTTAGGGGCGGTGGCGGCGCGGGCGCGGACTCGTGCCGAGCGTCGGGTTAGGGATGGGGTGTGCGCGGACTCGTTAGTCTTACTATCGCGTGCTATAATACTTAATAGTAATGTTAAGAACTGTATTCCTTTTTTAAAGTTTAATAATACAATCTGTGTTGATTTTAATAAAAAAAATCAGTAGGTAAATCAACTACAAAATAATCAGCCTTTTACATTAGTAAGTACCTAAATATTTTTTGTTTTTTTTTTACTTATAGACATTTTGAGATGATTTAGATGTACCAGGTCGGTTCATATAATGCAAGTTCAATTCATTTTGAGTTTTGAAAGTTATATCTTCTAAGACAATAATTTTCTTGTTACTCTTATTTCTTATAGGAGCAGTTTCGTCTTAATATCACCACATATTCTGCACTATAATCATTTTTTTTAACATTTTGCGAAATATCGTAAAATCCTAGGTGTTTGCCATGTACTAGGGACACGGTATCGAATAGAAAGTATCGATACTGTACTCATGAGTAATATCGAACGAAAAGTATCGTACTCATAAATGTATCGAAACAAAAGTATCGATACTTCAACGTATCGAGTACTTTTCTTGGAGCCTAATGATCAGAAACGCGTCAGAACATCAATATCAGTCAGTAAATAAAAATAAAAGGTTTTGGCACACTAATTTATTACAATAATAAAGAGATTACAATAATAAGACGACTGTAACTTTATACATTTTAAACTGTATGAAAAAAGAACTGTTAATTTAGGCACACATCAAAGTTCCCATTCCTCCTCCGTACAATCACTTAAAAATAACAGTTTATCGAGCCGTTTTGGCGATAGGCGGTTTCGGATTTTAGTTATAGTGCTTCCTGCTTTAGAAAACAATCGTTCTGAGGGCACTGACGTCGCTGGAATTGACAAATATTCTCGTGCCAACTTGTATAATTTTGGAAACACAACTTTCATATCTTCCCATTGCTTCAAAGGTTCTAAGGAAAGTGGTGAAACCTGCGCAGACAAATAATAGCTTATTTCATCCTTTGTTTTGGATTGGAATGAAGATGAAGAACAATCATTTTTGTTTTGTTTTTTTGTATGCGCTAACTTCTTATGATGACTCCAAAAGTCATATGATGTTTCAACAGAAGAATCGCTGTCAGGTTCACTGCTAATAATACTGGAACTGGGAGTGGTAGTAATAAATCGTCTTAGTAAAGAAATAGCCTTTGCACAAGCTCTAGCATCTTGAAAGTGAATATTCTTGAATCTTGGATCCAACAAACATGAGATTGCAATCAAATGATTGTCTTCAATATGTCCGAATCTGCGTTCTATCTGTTTGATTATTTCGTTTTTTACTGTATTTATTACCTTATCATCGGTATTATCATCACCACCTATACCTTCAGCCACATGTACATCATTAATCTGCGCCTTCAAGCAGTTCACCATCGGTATTATTTTACTTATGGTCACATACTGTTCACCCGATAGCTCTTTCGTTACATATTCCAGTGGTTTCAATATTAAAATCAATGTTTTTATATTCTGCATTTCTACAGCTGAAGGTGTGGGTGGTGCTTTAGTATTTAACATTAAAATTTGATGAACAATTGGCGCTAATTCTATGTATCTCTGGAGCATATAATAGACAGAATTCCAACGAGTTTTAACATCTAAAATCAGTTTGAGAGGTTGACAGCCAGTTTGCTTTTGACGTAAAGAGTCGCTGAGAATTACACTGCTCTTGAAAAATTTGACGATGTCTCGTACTTTGCTTACTAATAAACTGAAATCATTGACTAACATTGCAGATTCAGCGATAAGATTAATTGTATGAGCAAAGCAAGGCAAGTGTTTATTTTTTCTAGAAAATTAGCTATGCCTGCTGTCATGTTTGAGCCGTTGTCCGTAACTACAGCAGTTATTTTTTCCAGGCTGATGTGCATACCTGCACAAATTTCTTTTAATCTGTCAGCTATGTATTCACCAGTATGCCGTTGATCCAGTGCAACAGTAGCAATGCAACGCGATACAAGTCTGTCATCATGTAAATAATGAGCAGTAACCCCTAAATAACTGGTAACAGTCATCATCTCACTCCAAATATCACAGGTTAATGCCAAGTGCGAAATATTGTCAAATATGTTTTCAATTTTCAAATGCATGGTACTGTATAAAGCATCAAATTGGGCTTTAAGAGTATCCACGCTTGGAATTTTAAACGACGGGCAAGCTTGATGCATCATTTTTTTAAATCCACGCCCTTTCACAATGTCAAACGGTCTTTTATCAACGCAAATAAAATAAAGCAAGCATTTGCATAGCTTCAAATGATCCTTTCCTCCATTGGAATAAGAATATTTACGTTCTATTGTTTGTACAATAGAAAGTTGTCTTTTTTTTGGAAGCGGTGCATATGTTTCTGTAAGCTCACTGTCATCGATAACATCGATTGGAATTTTCTTGACATCAGATGATGAAGGAATAGCTAGAAATGTATTCGATTCAGGTGCTTTTGATGTACTTGTCGATGGTTGTGGTTCATGACTCGGTGGCGGTGAATTCAGCGGGTCTAGCTTTTTATTAATCGTTGTTTGTATCTTTTCATCTCCTTTTCCACTAAAAAAAAATACCGGAATTAGTTTCGTGCTCCTAAAAAGTTCTTCAATGTAAAACGGGTATATATATATATATATATATATATATATATATATATATATATATATATATATATTTTAGTATACAACTTCAAATTTATTTATTACTAGCTAATTCTAGCCACTTCGTTCGCGTGGACGTTAAATAAATAAATGGTTAAAAATGTATCTTTTAGATATGGTAACAACAATATAAGCCCAAGTTAGGCCCTTATTTCGAAGTCACAAACAGACAGGGTAATTTTATTTTATTTGAATATAGTAAATAACAATAAAATTTAAGAATCATTTTAGGTTAAGTATATTAAAAAAAGCAGAAAATTATATTTAAATATACCTCAACGCATTAGAGTGTTTCTTAAGATGTTTATTCATGTTTGACGTATTCCCTGACGTTTTTATGGTTTTGAAACAAATCTTGCATTTCACTTCGTTGCTGTTAAGCTTGATAAAATACTGCCAAAGTTCACTCTTAGTAGGCGGCATTCTTCTAATGACTCAAATGTCGATGTTGTTTTATATTATACACTTTAATAATAGTCAAGCACAATAATTATTGATGACAAGCATTAATGCAGCAGAAAAACAAATCGCGAAACGAGCTCGAAGAATTAACAAATAACACCAGGTGTATACTAATAAAGCGACGATAAACAATATAAAAACGGTGAACGTGTGAATGATTGATTAGTGTAGGAAATGAATGAAAGGTTAGGATTGGAACTGAACTATAAACGGAAGGAACGAATTTTAATGTTTTAGGTAAGAAGGTTCAGTCTTCAGAACGATTGGACTAGATGGCGTTGCCATAAACATGCATGGCCGTAACCGTAAAGTCGCAAGTTTTAAGTGGGTAATTTCTGATATTTATTCGATACGATACTTGTTGAAAAGTACTCATTGAGTAAAAGTATCGAGTACAAAAGTATCTGTATCGAAAGGTAAAATACTCGATACCACAAAGTATCGATACTTTTTTCGTGTCCCTACATGTACCGTAAATTGGGGTGAAAAGGGACAAATCTGAACTTCATAAAGAAAGTTAAGGCGTTTTTTAAGAAAATTCGCTGTAAGGCGATCGTAATAATTGAGTCGATTGATGGTATCTGTGTGATCTAATATAAATTATGTAATTAGCATTTCAGTTTATGCATAAAAAAGCTAAAATATAGCCTATCCCTATTCACCCAGAAATTGGGGTCAATCGGGACGAAAATAAGGTCAATAGAGAAATTTTCTAGGGCTTTTGTAATAAATTATAATTTCTCTTAACCTATATTTTTTTTGTATCATCTATTTATTTAATTTATTCGACATTTTAACATAATACTAGTTTCTGATTACTATTTAGTCACTGAAATAAAATCCATTTTTACTTACATATTTATTTTTAATAAACAAACCTTTTGCAAATTATTTATTAATGAACCTGTATAATTATACATTTCACTGTAAAATGGTCCTACTTTGCTCCGATATTTGCTCCAAAAAAAGGAAATTATGAATATAGTTTACACTATTAATTATGAAATATACTGATATGTATTAATTTAAAGAATAATATGTTAACTAACATATTTATAAAGTTAAATGAACGTAATGAAGTATTTCATAATATATATAAAACTATGTATATTTCACAAACAATCTCCATTGTAGTAGCTTTATGAGCAAAGTTATGCTTTCATTATTCAAACTATGCTCCAGTGATATTTCGTTTTACCTTTTTTTATAGTATCAATGGTCGACAAATGGGTAAAAATTAAAATAAACCATGTTTTTGAAAGAAATAATGTTATATTCTTAAAGGAGATGGCTAAATGACTGACCCAGGCATAATAACAAGAATACGAATTTCACGCTAACCCGTATCATTTAAATATTCACTTATGAATTATTTTGTGTTTAACTAATTCTTATAACTTGGTGAACAAAAATTAACAAAAATAAGTTTCATAATTGATTTTTTTCTGTTGTGGTTTGACATGACAACACGGAAGTAAGTACTGCAAGCTATTATTAGGACATTAGTTTCCCCGAAAATCAATTCGAAATAATTAAACGAACATCAATTTTTAATAACGGTAATATAATGACTTTTTTCTGAAACCAAATAATTGTAAATGTTTTGATCGACACAAAATATATATTTTGTATAAGATTGCACAATCTTACTATATATTTTGTGTCTGTCCTTGGTTACTTTGTGTTCATTATCTAGTATAAGCAGAACTGTTTACCTATCTACCTCATATATAAATAACTTTCGGCTTAGGTACCTCAAAACGCCTTGGAAAAGTTCAGAGCAATGTTATATTTTGAAGTTTTTGTAACGTTGTTTGACGTAGGAGCGCTACTTTAATTTCAGGATTGCGCAGATATGCCAAGTTTCTGGACCTTCTTAACTACAAAATATCAATCTTTAATTATGCGGCTTTATTTATTGCTAGGTACCATATTTATTCAATATTTATTTGTACGGGTTACGACGACCATACTTTGGTTTAGCCATGTCCTTTAGTTACAACATCACTTTGTTTCATTGGTTTTTTATATCCTTAAATTATAATAGACACTGTTATCTTAACTAGTAACTTTGGTTACAAATACTGGACAAAAATCAGTCGAAAATAAACTAGACATAATAAGATAAACTTCTCAAAAATTAAAACTTACGTCTAAATATTTATGAAAATGTAACATTCTTAAAGGAGATTGACCAATTTGTATGGGACTTTGGCTATTTTTGAACAAGCAGTTCAGCTAATAATATATGTTTGATTTAATAGTTCATATCAGTAAGAATGAAGATACAAACTTAGTTTTGTATCCAGATTTATATTTAGTTTTTTTTTTTACATTTTATTGAAATTGTTTATGCATGAAAACATTTTTTTTATTAAAATTCTTTATTAATCTGATTCAAATGTAATTGAAATATGGTCTAGCAACTGGGCAGGTGGATTAATATTTTCCTGGTACCTTGCCCAGCTCAAAAACCAAATAATAGTCGTTATATGTGCACAGCAACCTACTGTTCTACGGCCCACCATGCAGTTGCAGCAATATTGTTTTATAACTGCCCTCCCTTCAGTGTTATTCTCATATAATATATATACAAAATATGTTTTTCTACTAATGTGTCTACTATGTATTTTCCCACGCAATAAACTGCAGTTGACTGAAGGGAGCGGGAAACCTTCCAGTAGGCTGCTGGCAGTATTTCTGCATAATAATTCAAAGCCTACTGACTTGGTTATCATAACAAATACTAAAATAAATGTGATTTTTTATACTGCTAATTGATACAAAGTTATTAGGATCAGACATTTACTAAAATATAAATAAAATTATTGGTAAATTTCATTTTTGTTGAGCAGCCTGTTCAAAAATAGCCAGCTTTGGACAATCTCCTTTGACATATTTAACTAAACATCCCAAGCGGTCAGTTCAGGAACGGAATATATTTCACGGCGGGTGCTAAGTTTTTTAGGGACATCAATACATCCCAATACATCCTGCCAATCGTATTGAATTTCGTCGACGGGTTTAGGCCACGTCCAGGATTTTAGCGACTTCTTCATTAAAGAGATATATGGCCCTTCTTTAGTTATTTTTGTAATTTTACCAGGAAACATTTCCCCCTCATATGTGAAAACTACATATTGCCCAACCGCCTTCACAATCGGTTTGAAATTACAAGTTTTATTGTAAGTTTCGGCTGCTGTATCAGAGTTAGCTACAAGATTTTCTAAATCTCCAAGAGAACTAAGATCAGAAGAATCATGAACTGACATGTTGATACTTTCTACGTAAGAGTTTTCGCTACTGGCTCTACGGCGACATGGTTGCTTTGAAGTTGACGGCTGAGCCAACTCTTCGTTTTCTTTATCATCCAAAAGTGTTATTATTATTATTATGTTTGTTCCTTACATAATCACGGGACCACAGGGTCCCGGACCTTTGGAAGGCGTACGAGGGGCCGAAGCCAACTCGCAGAGGCCCGTTGAACAATTTTAATCTAAATGTAATGGGACATCAGCCGGCGATTATCCCTGTATGCACTATGGAAGTACACCAAAGGACAATCCCCGGTTGATGCAGGACTATTGTGAGATATGGTAAAAGGAAATGATAGGGATATGGGTGTGGGTGGCTGTGGAATAGTTAACCGGTTAACTATGGGGACTATGGCCCCTGCCCCTGACCAATATTGAAAAATACGGATAAACAGGCAGGGGGTGACTCGCAAACTCAATAGTGGGCCCCCTGAAACGGCCGCTAGCATGTAGCGACAAGGGGAGCAACATCCGTTGAGCTGCTTGAGGAAGGGGAGGCATCCCACGGCTATCAGAGCAATCCCGGAAGTACGGTCAAGACCCCTACCAGCATCTTACTGGGATACGTCCTTCCCCCAAGTGGAGCTGAAGGCAACTCCACTCTTGCGAATCTCCACTCAAACCAGCCGATTAAGGCAAGAGTGAGGTAGGAGAGGCCACTCCGGATAGTCACGAGTACCAACCGGAGTTAAAAAGTAGGGCCTCTCCCAGGAGTCAGGTCCGTGGGGTCGCCACTGCCCAACAGCTCGCCACAAGCTGCCTTGCGGACTTATTATTATTATTATTAATTCTTCAGTGTTACGTTTGCCAGGAGTGATGTTTAATTTCCGGCGACGTCCTGTTTTAGTTTCATTTGTCGTCCATTCTAACCTCTTAGCTTCAAGACTCTGTAGAAAAGAGTCTTGCAAAGCAGTCTTGTTGAAGTTGTTGTCAGTTGAAGGCAACCTCTCTAATAATGGATTGGCATCAAGCGGATAAATTCCACATTATTAGTATTAAAATAAAATAACACATAGTATTATCACACTAGTTTTTAAATTATCCTAATTATTTCAACACATCTGTAAACAGTTGTAGTAGGCATACCTTATTTCTTGTTGTAGCACAATTTCCACAAGCTCATGTTCATAAATAAAAAAGAAACAAGGTTATTTTATTCAAGTATAAAAGCTAAGCAAATTAAGTACAGAGTACCAAGCTAGCAAAACTTACGAGCAGGAGTTGTTCAAATGGTTTCTACCAAAGGAATTGTGATAATTGGCTAATTAACAAAAAAAAAAAACACGCAGTTAATATGCAAGTGAGTCAACAATATGTGATAGTGAAAAAATAATACAGACAAGCATGCAAATAAAAAACACATTGTAACATAATATACAACTGTCACATATTAGTTACACAAGTTAGAATAACTTCTAAATGTGCAAAAAAGATGAATGTTAATGCTTACACTGAGTGGGTTATGTCGGACACCTTGAAGTGGCTCTCCTACATCTCGCCCTAGGATATTGTATAAGCGCTCTTGGAGTGGGGTCAATATATATATATATATATTTTTGCAGAACCACCACCTTAAATAAATGTTATAAAATGATTACTATTATATGCATTCACACTAGAATATTGCAATAGCAGAGCGAACCCCGGTAACCGCTTGGGGTATAATGAATTTAAAAAAAGAATAGCTTACCTGTAGGACTCATTTCACTTTTCTGTGATTGAATTTTTTTTAATAACTTGCTTTTATATTCGTTGTAGAACTTAAAATAAAAAAACAAAAAATATAATAATGGTACAATTATCATCTTATAATGCATCCCTAATTATACCGTTAGGTAATCACTGAGCGCCACTCTGCCGGCGTTTTATTAGGGCAGTCCACCGACACCGCATTTAAAATTTGGGCACACTCCATCCAGTACCGTCTCATGAGACTTCGCCCTTCATTGGTGCGGCTGCAGTGGCCAAGCGCCAGGTCTTGGTGGTTTTCTAGGAAATCAATAAGGGCCGAAATTTGCTCAATCAGCACCATTTTCATTCACAGTTTATACTCTTTGTTATTAACAAATTTAACAATGTAGATAATGTCACATCAACGAGTAATAGTATAGGGAATAAGTATAGGGAAATGCCACATTTGACTTTGTCAGCCAAGCTGACAAAGAGAAAATTATATTTAATGTTTTTTGCTATATACGAACTTTTTACTACTTCAGATTACTTATAACACTAATAAAATAACATGTAAAATTAAATATATGTAAAATCTAGCATGAATAAATTTTCAAATATAGTGGTAGTTTTTCGAAAATAATTTCTACCACACTGGTTTTATATAATGGCAATACGATAATGTCATTCTGCTACAATTCCATTACGAGACCATTGACTGATCAATGATCGACCATTGTAAAATGACAATGGGATCGTGTGGGAATGACACAATTTTTGAAAATAGCAGACTTGAGGCCCTGCTATGCGGTCAGGCCGGCCGTATAGCTCGTAGACCTTCTTAAAAAACCACTATAAAACCCCACGGCCCTAGTTGTAACTGGAACAACTGCTGCAGTCTTTTGTATCAAAAAATCAACTTGCTTTTCTGCAGTTAGGGCATCTCCAAAACTAAAATACATTGCTTTATTAATTTTATCTTCTATATCCTGCAATGCCTGCTTCGACTTGACGCGATGATTTTCGTGAAAGGCGTCTTGGCGTGCTGAATCACGTTTGCGCTGGCTGGGTGGTCTGCTCCGGCATTTCGTTTGCTGGGGTGACAAATCCTCTACTTCTCGAGGCGGCTCGCATACTATTATTTTTATTATTCCTAGCACCACTTGTGCATGCCTCAACATTGAGTGGAGTGGGTGGTATTATATTGGATAAATTTTTGTAGAATGCCAGCTTTTCTCTCTATATCTATACCTTTTGGATTAGTGCGAAATTCTAACTTGAACACTTTTGGATTTTTTATATATACATTTGTCATTCATGAATTTCAATACTGTGTATTCGTCTTCAAAATCATTTTTGTACATGAGATTATAATTATTCCGACTAAAACATACCTGTGTCATGTTTTTCAAATATGCTCTCGGATTAGAATTCTGTATTCTTATATCTGATACATAATTTGGTACATTTAGGAAGTTTTCTGCGATCAAAGATTTCACGTTCACTTTTCCATTATTTATTAATGCCACTGCTTCTTCAAAATCGGTAAGTCGTAGAGTTTCCTTTTCTTTTTCATGGCGAGTTCTACTCGGCGATGCACTTGGTCGGCGCTCATAAACGCATGGCCAGGCTCTAAATAATGCAAAACAATTTATTCTGCACTAATGTCACTACCATTTACCATGTGCATTAGCAACGAATATAGTAACCAATTTTTATTCAGTGCGGTGCAGTTGTCCAGCCAGATATGTATGTTTGTTATATCTCGGTTTCGAAGAAGAAAATAATATAATCCTGTCATGATATCTTCTTGCTCCCGTCCCGCTTGAGCATCATGTCATAAGACAGTTAGGACACTGCCAAGCATTTTTACCTGGCGCAGAAAAAATGAATTTGAATGATGGCAATCTCTGCCTGCGGCACTTGATTTACAGGCAAGATGACAAGGGCGTTATCCCGCAAATATATGTATAGTATAAAGAAATACTCTTACGGATCTGTCGGTATGACTTTTTCGGATTCTTCATGATTTTTATCTGTTTCTACCAGAACTTCTGACCACGAGAACTGACATAGAAATTCTTTGGAAAAAAGTATGTCAAGTAACTAGAACTACCACATAGAACTTCCATTTCTTTTTCTCGAAATACCGAATTAGAACAGTGTCCTTACTTCCAAAATCAAATTACTGGTATTTTCTTCCGTATCAGTTTGAATAGCATTCATTATTTCTTCTTTGGTCAAGTTTTTCTGTTTTTCTTTGTAAACTTGTGTTTTGTTTACATCTTTACAATCAACAGTTTTTTTTACGGTCGCATGCGCTTTTGTTTTTGGTTCATAATTAATATCAGCTTGTACCGTAAGTATACTCGCATGTGTCGATTTTTTTTCGTAATAGTTGGTCTTGAGCATTCTCAGAATCACTGTCACTACAAGCATCCATTAAATCAGAATCGGAGTGCGTACTCATAATGTCAGATTCGCTAGTAGTGAGTGATATTTTTCTTTGTATTTTTTTAGGTTGCGTCTTCTTTGACTTCTTTTTAATAACTTTTCTTGCTCTTTTGTTCAAGTTTTGACTTTAAATGTGTTATTACATTACTTGAACGACTGTCTTTATTTAACAAAGTAATTTCTATGAATTTTGAGTAGTAATCTGTGACAATTAGATATGTTAAATTATCAAAATACATTAAATCTATACCGACTTGTTGTCATGGATACTTACTAATTTCAAAATTTTGTAGTGGTTCCTTTTGGTTACATGGTTTGAATTTAGCACATATTTTGTTTTTTTATATCTGTTCACATATTTGGCCAATTCAAAGATTCTCTAGCTAATTTCAAACATTTATTTATACTTTGGTGACCTTTATGTATTTCATCTAACATTTCTTTATACATTCACTTAGGAACAATTAATTTTGAACCTTTAAATATTAAATCTTTAATTACATGAATTTCAGCTTGAATATTCCAAAATGGTTTTAGTAATGGACTTACTACATTGTTTTTATTTTTAGGCCATCCTTCATAATAATATTTCTTTAACAATTGCAAACTTTCATCTTTCTTAGTTTCCTGACTTAATTTTGTGCTATATTCTTTACTAATTGCAAGATTTGAATACATTAAATTTACATGACATGACATTTCAGACTCATTTTCAGGTACATAATTTTCCTGAATAGCTGCTCTAGACGAAATATCTGATATATACATTTCCTTACCAGACATATATAGACCTTACATATATGACTTCTAAATCATAATTTTGCAAGGTCATGCGGTCAACATCATGCGTTGTAATCTTGCAGGTACATCATGAAGTGGTTTTTTAAATAAATAGACTAATGGTTTATGATCAGTATGTATTGTTACTTTATGATCGTAGACATATTGGTGAAACTTTTCACAAGCAAATTGTATTGCTAACAATTATATCATTTTAAGTATTGCAACAATAATTAAAATGTCTTCTCAATTTATTTTGTAGTATTTTATATTTGTTATGAAGTTTTTTTTTTGTTTTCTATCTTTCTATATTTTTTTAGCATGTCGAAGCAAGAATTCCAGAAGCAACACTAGATAGTGTTGACAGCTTGTATCAATGTCAACACCTCACCTTTTTTCACACATGATTCTTGTTCGGCTCGTAATTGATCCATAGCGTTGACTGACTGCTTAAAGAACGTCACAATGGTTTTGACGTGATCGTCGTGCTGTAAATTCTTAAATTTATTTCAGTACTCCATCAACTACAAGGTTTAAGACGTGAGCCATACAGGGCATCCGATGATTATCATCTAAAAACAATCGTACCGCTAACACTATATTTGCGCCGTCATCAGTGGTAATAGATACAATTTTATTTTTGTCAATTTCAAACTCTTCACGAACGTGTATCGAGCAACCATTAAATTTTTCCCTTCTTTGACATTTCAGTATTATTTGACGATGAAATTATAAGCCACAGTAGTTTGAAAACTGTTTCCAGGTTGGTCGCGATTAAAATTTCTTTGTTGGCTTTGTAGCTCATAATGATAACCTCTTCCTTGACTAAAACTCCTTGAATTGTAAGAGCAACGACCTCTAGGGTAATAGCCGCCTCGACCACGACCTCTGTATGACTGATTATTCTGAACACGACAATCTTTCCTCAAATGTCCAGGTTTACCACAGTTAAAACAATTTGTTTGAGCTTTAAATACACTAGATGAGCTAAGATTTGACGTTTCATTCGACTTCTCTTCTGTATTTTTCAATTTAATTTTACTTTTTAAATAATCCACTGTTCGATCCTGATCAGGCAAGACATCTATTAGATCACCGACATGACTGTAGTTTTGTGGTAATGATTTCAACATACATATAAATTAACTTTTCCTGTTCCGTGACATTAGCGCCAGCTTGTTTTAATTCGTTTATTGCCTTTTCAAAGTCATTAAAATATTCATTCACATCAGAGTAGTTATTCAATTTTATATTTTCAAGGTTATATCTGCACACAATTTGTAGGGCTGTCGATTTTTTTAATTGATCAAATTTCTGAATTATTTCCACCAAGTGATTGTTGGAAATGGCGCTGTAAATGTAGTTGATAGCGTGTACGTCTTTTTCATCCCCAGTTTTGTCATTACTGGCAGTTTTTGCCCTCATGACCACATCTTGACAGTTTTTAAACTTGAGAAATCGTAGCATCCTTATTTTCCAGTTACTGTATTCTTCGCCGTCAAAAATAGAAATATTTATATCACTTTAGAGATATTTAATCGCAACAATGATTGAATGATAAATTTTTTCATTATCATTATTTTTTGATTTGTTAGTCTTCCTATTAGCCAACGAAAATTTTGTATCTTTTGCAAGGTTTCGTAACTTTTTGCAAAAATTTTGTAAAATATGATTGCGACATTCAATTTTTTCAACTGTTAGGTTTTGACTCTGGTAGGGATTAGCTTTAAATATTTTTGCATAGGTTGATGCACCCCCGTCTGCTATCAACCTTTTATATATGATACCATACATTGCAATAGAGGTCTTGAAGCTCTCCGCAATTATTTCAGCTTCCATGGATGACGAAGAGCCTTCAAAATTTTTGAAACACCAGTCATTGTCATAATCAATTGGCTTGCCTTTTTCTAACATGAAAGCTTGAATAGGGTCACGTAACGCAAAAAATCTTTCTAAAACTGCCCCTCGACTGAGCCAACGAACTTCGGTGAAATAAGGCACATCGGAATATTTTTCGTCCAATTCTTGTAAAAACTGCCTTAACTGTCGGCGATTTAGTCCTCTGCTCCTTATAAAATTTACAATTTTAGTTACAGGTTGCATGACAAGGTCTATTTTTAAATGTTTGGATGCTAATGATTCCTGATGAATGATACAGTGAATTCCCACAAAATTTCCTGATATTTTCTGTTTCAATTTAGTCACAACACCCGAATGTTTGCCAACCATGGCGGGTGCGCCATCCGTAGTTGCGCTGCTAAATTTATTCCAGTCGAGTTCATATTCTGCTATCAAATGCTCAATTGCAGAATAAATATCATTTGCTGTCGTAGTACCTGTCAATGGAACGCACTTTAATAGTTCTTCAGTTATTTCAAAGTTACTATTGATATCTCGTATAAAGACAGCAAGTTGAGCCGTATCAACAGTGTCAGTGCTCTCGTCAACAGCCAGCGAAAGCCAAAACAAAAAAAAACCAAAGTTTGTTTAGTTACTAAACAATATTTATATTTCACCCCCATGTATAAGACATGACCGGTTCTTCTTCCAATAATGACAGCAGCACCAGAAAGGGCTTTAAAATTGGTCCCGTAAGACCGTGCACTCCATGCTCTATCGGCATACACATCGATAACAACCCGTTGTGAATGCTGTCCTCAATTATGGCCAATTCTTTTTCCTTATTAATTGCGGCTTGCATAGCGTCTGCTGCTGTCAGCTCCCAGTTTTTGTAAACTTCATTTTGTAATTTTGTGTACGTGTGTTTAGAGAAAACTCGTACGTTCAAAGCGGAAAACAGTTCTTCGAATTGAGCATGACCGATGTCTGTAGCAACAAAGCCAGTTGTAGCCGCTAAGTTTAAATTCAACTTTTGTTATTGTATTTCCGCATCGGTCGCACATATCGGGATAATTGGTACAGCCTTCATGGGACCAGCGTTCACATATAGTGCACAGCAGCCATTCATCTTGACTCAGTTTAGTTTTCACCACAGCCTGCACATTCGTTGTCATCCCACTCAGTCAATTCAGGACTATCACGCAGAGTTATAATCTCTTGTTCACTATCTTCATCAGAACTGGGGGCCTACTCCGGTTCTCGAATCCGTAGTTTCGTTTAATTTTCGGCCGTAGGTTTTATTGATTTAAAAAGTCAAAAAATATTTCTGAATTCACATAAGCTGATTTTTGTGACATTGTTACCACAGAGCCGGCATGCCATCCTCAAATTCAGGTTTTTTTATTTCTGTCCCTGAAAATACAATAGGGTGGAAGAAAAACACCTTCTCCACTGCAGCAAGCGATGACAGAAATGGTTTCACCTTTTTCCCCAGCAGTTATGGTACAAACATTCTTTGATTCTTTCACGGCAACGACTTTCCTCGGCTTATTATTAATCTGCGAGCCTGTCATAAATTTTATAGTTTGGTAGAGGTTACGATGGTCCATCTCACCCGCTGGTCCATCTCTCCTGGTTTTACCCTACGCGGAAAGGAAATCTGATCGATGCCAGAGTGGCTGGGCTTTCAGCAGTATGCCACGGCACGTCGCGTCGTGGGATCCCACGGCACGCCACGGGATGCCCTACCGTGCCATGCCGGCAGGGGCGCCGGCCCTTACTCAGCAAAGCTCCAAAAGAAAGTCATGTTATATGGCGTCCTGGGTTTTGATTTAGCCAAAGTCTACACTGTTCATAGAAGTGGTTTTTTAATTACTTAAATACCGAACGATCTAAGGGTTGGAGATAATAAGGCTCGGAATTGATATCAAAATAATGTCATTTTCATTAGCATATTCTAACATTTCAAGGGAATTGCAATGTGCTGAGTGGCCGTCTAACTAGTACCGGAGCCAGTGCTCATTGAATGTTTTATCTTTTTCCTTTCCGCATTATACTGCGTTCTTAAGTTTTTTATCTTGTTTGTAATTTCCTTAGCTACAAGTGCAGCACTACGTGCATCACGGTTCTTGTAATTCACATTTTCAGTGTCCCACAAACACTCATGACTGCGATAAATGTCAATAAACTTTATTAAGTCAGTAGAGCCAAATTTTAACACTTTTTGACTCATATATTTTAATAAACAGATTCTTTACAAAACCTTCCAACACTTAAATAAAAAAATTGACAACGCAAATACGTGCAATACTTGAAGCAACCTGCCAATGAATGGTACACGCACATACAACTCTATTCAGACAAGTCAAAACTTTAAAGCAATAATCTCCTAAACATTATTGTATTGGTCTAAACAGAAGACATTTGCAACAATTTTTTGTCAAGACTTGCATTCAATAATTGCGTTCATTTACTTGTAATTTGTATCCACGTGTAAACAGTTGCGTACAATTCTTGAAGGGCAATTAACGCACGTAATTTATTGCATTCAATAATTGCACTTGGTACAACGAGTACTCGCTTACCCCTTTTTACAATATTTGCACCTCTGATACTCAGTGTGTTCCGGCCAGCGACCAACGGCATCATATCTAATAGCATTTATGGGCCTTTCAGTTGCTCGTTAGTAACGTTACGTTTCTTTAATTTTCTTTTCCTCAGCTACCGAATCCTGGACTAAAGATTTTGACATTTGTCTGTTGCTTTTAATAAGACCCGTGTTGTAATTTAAATAAAATGCTTCTATCGATGAATGTACTTTAATAGCTTTATTACAATGCACGGTTACAATTCTTCTACATACCTAATAACGAAAGGTAGTAGTCATATTTTTCAAACAACTAAGGTGTGTGACAACCTTTACACAATAGACACAGTAGTGCCAACCATGTAATTATACTGATAATCACAACACCCCCCTCTCCCCTCAATATAATTACATTTGAAACAAAACAAAAAAAATCCCATTAAATTATTAACAAAAATAAACTTTTTATTCTAGGCTACACTTTTTAATACATTTTATAAATAAATCTTTACTTAAGGTTTTAGTAAAGACATCTGCTGGTTGTTCACTTAAACTTATATAACTTACACATATCTTATTATTTGTTATAAGATCTTTAACAATTAACAATATGAAAACGAAACGAAAATGTCTACATGGTTTAAGCGTTTGATTGACTCTGTTGATGCAGTTAATATAGCTGATTGATTGTCACAAAAGATATTTAGGTAGGCAAATATTTTGAAAATCAAAGTCCGCTAGGATATTAATTATCCAACACGCTTCACTGGCAGCCATACTCATAGCAACATACTCAGACCCCAAGCTAACTGACTGAGGCCTGTTTTTTTGAACACCACGATATCAAACAATTTGAAAATTTTAACATGTAACCAGTTGTAGACTTTCTTCCTTTTAAATCCCCGCCCCAATCTGCATCACAAAAACCAGCATCTGTACATTTATATATGCCAAACTCTACATTCTGTTTCACATTAATACCTAAGACGTCTCTTAGGTTTTTATCTGACTAGATATTAGCCCTAAATCCTTCATCTTCATTTAATACAATTTTAAATTGGTTAATTTCAAAAAATCATCACAAACATCTTTCAAACAGTTTGTGACCACTATGACCAAACTGCCTGATAAATATTGATCACCACTTATTGAAGAAGTGATCTCTTCAAATGGTTGTAGAACTGTGCATAACTCGCTCATTGTTTCCCAATCTAATGCATTGATTTCAGGCCAATCTTTATCAATTAGTGCCATACAATGCTTTACAGCTTCTTTTAGTAAAATAAATCGGCGCAGCATATAATATGTCGAATTCCAGCGTGTAGGCACTTGTTGCACTAGCCTTTTAGGCTCACCACTGTCTGTCATATTTTTTATAGAGTAAGATCCCGGGGCCCCCAGACGTTACTTATTTTTGAAGTAACGAATTTTACGGTATAGACACTCTTCTATGTGTTTAAGAGTGTGTGTGTAGTAACTAGTTTGACTAGGCGGCCCGTTCACAGGTAGCAGGTAGAAAAGGTAGACAAAAACTTAACTTACTTTTGTTGAATTCGAAGTGCTGATTTTTATATATGTCACAGAGAATATTATTAAAAATAAATATTTCATATTGACAGACCGTTTCTGTGGGCGGTAATTCCTCCCAGACGCTTCAAACCTCATAAAAAAAATTACCGAACTTTTGTTATATTCGAAGTCTTCCAATTTCTATATGATGTTTGGGGGACTATTTTAATACCTTTTGTCTACAGCCAGACCAATCCGAAGGGCCAAACATTCTCCCAGACACAATTCAAATTTTTATTAAGCTCCCCGAAACAATTAATTTTTAGGTAGATTTTTAGAAATCTAACTATTGCATTAGTCCTCATGGTGGAATTTTCACCTGATTTTGCTATCACAATTAGTTTAGAAATGGCGGCCATTTAAAATTTTCGTAGGGGCATTATGCAAGCGCTTAAGCGTGAGCGAGAGCAATATATTGTTTTCAAAACTACTCTATACCTTATGCGCTGTAACAAGGTGCGGCTGACAGATGCCAGTATGACGTTAATAAATACAATGGCAGAATTATTGAACTGTGTTTTTTGTAAAAATTCTGGGGATAAATTGATATTGTTCACTGAAGAAACATTAAAAAAGTGTCAAACTATCTTAAAACTTAGAAAAGAACATAACCTAAAATTTAAAGACGTTGTTTTACCAGTGGAATTATATGAAAGTGGTTATCATAGACAATGTTATAAATCATTTACTGGGTTAATGAAAAAATATTATGTAAAAAAATCGTCCAATGTTACAGAAGATTTAAGTTCAGCGTCTTCTTCAAGATCTCTTTCTACACAAGGTATAGAGCCCCAACCATTGATTTCACAGCCTTCAAGTCCAGCAGCTGCTCTTTTACCTGACCCCTCTACAGTATCTCAGTCAACAGTTTTATACGACTTAACTGAACCAGCTCCGTGTACTTCCCAAGATAATAATGAACAGTTAGAAAATGTTGATTCAACTTCTGAAAGTAATATTCCAGGTGAAGATGAAGCATCTATTAAATCGAAAGATGCATGTTGTATTTTTTGTGACCAAACAACAAAAAAACATAAATCCAAAAGACTGCCTTTGTTTTCATCCGAAAAAGAAAAATTTCTGTCAAAATTTCAGCTTAAAGATGAAAATACTACCGAGCTGATTAATAAAATCACAAATTATGCTCATCCGAAAATCTATTATCATCATATCTGTCAAGTAAACTTTTCTTATAAAATTAAACAAAATAAAAATACATTAAAAAGTCATTGGCATGATCTTCGTGAGCATCATCAAGGCGTATTTGATGAAATGTGTACGTTTATTAAAGAAAATATAATTGAAAAAGGAAAGATTTATTTTTTGACTTATCTTCATAGATATTACATGGATTTGTTTGAGGAAAGTGCAGCAGAAAATTGTGAAGAAATTTCAGGAAATTTCACACCGCATAATTTAGAGGTTAAAATAATGAAGGTATTTAGTAAAGATATTAAATTTTTTTCCATTGGTAATAAAAAAATATTAGCTTCAAAGCACATAAGTAGAATCGACGACCAATCATTTCAAAATTTAAAAGACGGAGATATTTTAAACTCAGCTGCTTTGCTTTAAGAAAATCTGTTTTGAATATAAAAACTGATAAACTGCCGCAAAATATTTCTGTCGAACATCTAAAAAAGGAGAAGCATCAGCGCCTCAAGATTTATTAGATTTTTTTTTACTATAATTGCTGGTGGTAGTCGAAAGCGAAAACAAAATCGAAAATGCATTCGCCAAGTAAACTCTATTTGTGAAGATGTTGTGTACAGTATTCACAATGGAAAAATCAAAACATCAAAGCACATTATGCTAGGAATGTCATTAAAGAGCTTAACCAGTAGTCGAAAAATTATCGACATAATTCACAGATATGGACATTGCATCAGTTATCAAGGAATCGAAGAATTAGAAACAGAAGCAACTTATACATCCATCGAAAAATCTTCGTTATGTCCTGAAACAATAAAAAAATCTCAACATTTGTCTACTGGTGTTGCGTACGATAATTTTGACCGGTTCGTAGAAACAAAAAGTGGAAAGGATACGCTGCACGATACCGTTGGTATAATATACCAAAATTTAGATTCTAGTACTACAGATGACTCAGTAACAATGGATCCATCGTCTTCCATTGACATTACCTCGAACTCGAAAAAAGAAGGCGGAGAACATTTGAGGCTATTTCCTTAGATGAAGTTCCATACCCTAAAAAACCACGTATGATGGATAATCTGCGACTATCAGTCCATGAAACTGAAAATTTGAACCCAGCGAATTTACCATTATATGATGCAATCGATACAATCTGGATGGTGAGCCATGCTTTACAGTTACCAAATGTGCCAATGTGGGTTGGTTTCAACTGCTCAATGACTGACAATAATAGCTCAAAACAAATAGTTTCTTACCTGACTCCTATAAATGCATCACCTACCGATAGATCAGTAGTTTTAGAAACTATGAGACAAAGTCAGAGAATTTGTCAGGATGTACAGCAAACTTCTATTCAAGTGACTTACGACCTTGCAATAGCAAAAGTTGCTTTACAAATTCAATCCACCGAAAAACCAGCATTTGATAAATAATTTATTTATACATTTGGGGCCGTTCCATATTATGATGTCCTATTTTAAAGCTATAGGAAAATTTATAATGGACAACGGCTTATCAAATATCATGGTGCAAAGTAATCTGCTAGCTTCGGGGTCAGTTAATAGATTTATGGAAGGAAAACACTTCAATAGATGCAAAAGGTTTCATCCGTTGATGGGATTGGGATTGCAAGTTTTACATTTCAAGTCATTCTTAGCATTTAAAAACACTACGGTCACAGATCAAATGCTGGAAGAAATCACTCGGCTGCAAACTTCACCAATATCATCATTTAAAATTGAGAATGAAGAGCTTGAAGGATTGCTGAATGAGTATAATATTTACAAGCAACGGACACTCGACGGCGAGTTTGGAAAAACACCACAGTTTTATATGATTTACATAAATCTGATACATTATTATTTAACTTTATCAAGAAGTATCCGCTCGGGAGATTTTGAATTATTCAAGTATGTGTTGCCAAAAATGACAAACTTATTTTTTATATGCAATCAACAAAATTATGCTCGCTGGTCAATTAAATACTACTCAAATTTGCTGAACGTCAACGAAACCCATCCTGATTTGTTAGAGCAATTTCAAGAAGGTTCTTTCGGTATTCAAAGAACTAATAAACCCTTTTCAAAGCAGCCAATTGACTTAGTATTGGAGCAAACCATCAATGCAGATGCCGCAAGAAGACTTACAGGTATTTCATTTTCGAAAAAAAAATTTTTTTGTTGATTGCAAATTTTTCATTTTATTTAATAATATATTACCTACTTAATTATGTCTAAAACTTTTTTTAATAAAACGAATAAATCTGCCACAGAGTTGATTTTTGTAATTTATAAATTTAAATTACAAGGTTATTTTCACCATTGTAATATTTATATTTGATTTTTCAGGGATATTACAATTTACAAATTCAATTTCTGCACGACAACGGTGGGCTCGGAGTCACGATTTAAGATCATCCATAATCAGTCATGTTTATAAAGAGTTAGATTTACTAAAAGAACAAGATGTTACAGCTGAACTGAACAATCATAATATCAAACATAGTATCAATCAATTACAATCATTTATCGAGACTTTCGATGTTTTTATTAACCCATTTGACGTAGGAGTACCAAAGGAGTTGTTAATAAATATTTCATCGGGCAAAGCCGCATCAGAGCCTGTTGAACAATTTCTTCTCAATATTGAAAAAAATGGAGAAATCCAACGCAAATTGTTTATTGAAGAATGTGAAGCAGATATAAATAGATTTGAAAAGAGCATTAAAAGAACACCGTTACTCAATTTTTCTCAAGATTATTTGAAGAAGCATAAAACTAAAGTTGCTGGTAAAATTCAAGAAGTGCGTGTTCAAAGAGACTTATTTGGGCGTATGCTTGGAATATCTATAGATTATAAAGTCGATATGGCCAAAATTTTGTCTTATCCCATAACCCCTGTGCCATTATCCATGTGCCATTTTGATGGTGGCATTTGTAAAACTCAAAAATCTGCTTTAATGAAATCATTAGAGAAAAATATTGAACATCATCCACCAGTATCCATTGATGTATTAATTATTGACGGTTTTTTTACTTCATACAATGAAAAGTGTGCCTAAAACCTTTGGAAATATTTCCAAGAAAATGCTACAAATGGTAACACAATTAAATGCAAGTACATATGAAGTAATTTTCGATCAGTATTTTACACCCTCCATCAAAAATTATGAGAGATTACTACGACAGGAATGTACACAACTTGATTTTACCATAACCGGACCTGATCAAGTTCGACCTGCTGATTTTGCTAAAGAATTAAAAAACTCACGGTTTAAAGAAGCACTTGTCGACTTTTTTATTCTGCACTGGGCAAGTAATGAAATGATACCATTTATTGGCAATAAGCAGATTAATGTTAATTTCAGGCAATGCCATTCTTTTATTGTCAATAATAATATGATAGAAGTTAATATAAATGAAGAATTATCATGTCCACAGCACGAAGAAGCTGACACGAAAATAATTTATCATCTGTGCAACATTAATACCCAGGCAAACATTGTAGTTAAATGTTCTGATACTGACGTTGCAGCAATAATGCTGGGAAATATGCATCACATGAAACATGATAATTCACACGTTTGGATATTAACTGGTGTTGGAAATAAGCAAAGAT
Source organism: Spodoptera frugiperda (assembly GCF_023101765.2). Classification (NCBI taxonomy): domain Eukaryota; kingdom Metazoa; phylum Arthropoda; class Insecta; order Lepidoptera; family Noctuidae; genus Spodoptera; species Spodoptera frugiperda. The sequence goes on along the minus strand of NC_064220.1, from coordinate 4,929,033 downwards.
ATGTAGATATAACAAAAATCTATGAGCACTTAGGATCAACTCTATGTAGAAGTTTGCCAGGATTTCATGCTTTCACAGGATGTGACTATAATCCTGCTTTCTTCAAGAGAGGAAAACAAAGACCTTTCAATATATTGAAAAAAATGTAGAATATCAACAAGCGTTTCTCCAATTCGGTGAAGAAGAATTATTTACGGATTACGACACAAAACAAAAAGTATTCGATGTAATACAAAAATTTATTTGCGATGTTTACAATGTTCCCGGGATAATCGATGTGGATGCTGCCAGACTTCAACTTTTTATTAATACTTACACAGTATCTGACGTGAGTGAAGAATTTAATAGGAAAAGCGTGAGAAACTTTGATTCATGTAATTTACCACCCTGTAAAAGTGAACTATTCCAACAATTCTGTCGAGCAAACTACATCGCAAGTATATGGAATAATGCACATGCACAAAATTTACCTGATTTTGGTCCAGAGAATAATGGGTGGACATTGGATGAAAACCAATATCAATTTTACTGGTTCGATGGTGATCAGTTACCAAGTTTTGTCAGTGAATTACTCGAAAATGAATCAGGTATGTTAAGTTCACATCAAATTAATTTTTTATATGCACAGCAATTCATACCTTCAATAATGTTTTTTGTATTTTCAGAAGATTCAAACAAAGATGATGACGATGATGACTTGAATATTGAAATCCAGAATTGGTTCGAGGATGAAAGTCGAAACTCATATGAAGCTAACTATGAAGATTAAGACTTAATTAACTAATAATGGAAGAAGATCATATTTCTACTGCATTTCTATATTTTTGTATAAATATAAAAATAATAAATTGTTATTTAACTCTTTAAAAAATTTAAAAGTTTTCATTATTTTTAAATTTTTGGATGAACTATAAAACTAATAAAAATCATTATAAAGTATCAGTGTTAGAGGTCAAATTAAAGGTAATTTAATCAGCTTCAACATGAAGTTTTCATAAATGAGCTTTTTTTTGTCAATCATAAGTTATTTTAAAGTTACAAAACTTGCAATTTTTAAAATTTTGAAAATTTTAAATGGCCGCCATTTCTAAACTAATTGTGATAGCAAAATCAGGTGAAAATTCCACCATGAGGACTAATGCAATAGTTAGATTTCTAAAAATCTACCTAAAAATTAATTGTTTCGGGGAGCTTAATAAAAATTTGAATTGTGTCTGGGAGAATGTTTGGCCCTTCGGATTGGTCTGGCTGTAGACAAAAGGTATTAAAATAGTCCCCCAAACATCATATATAAATTGGAAGACTTCGAATATAACAAAAGTTCGGTAATTTTTTTATGAGGTTTGAAGCGTCTGGGAGGAATTACCGCCTACAGAAACGGTCTGTCAATATGAAATATTTATTTTTAATAATATTCTCTGTGACATATATAAAAATCAGCACTTCGAATTCAACAAAAGTAAGTTAAGTTTTTGTCTACCTTTTCTACCTGCTACCTGTGAACGGGCCGCCTAGTCAAACTAGTTACTACACACACACTCTTAAACACATGGAAGAGTGTCTATACCGTAAAATTCGTTACTTCAAAAATAAGTAACGTCTGGGGGCCCTGGGATCTTGGTTTTTTAATTGATAGCTGAGGAGCATATCTGTAGCACTCGTGCTTCTTTTAACCCTTAATTTGGCAGATTTTTTTTTTACATAAACTGATTTTTTTATTGAAATCGGGTTTAAGACGTTTTAAGGCATTACAAAAAAATACGAAAAAATATCTTTACGTTTCAGTTTTCCTGAAAACTCATGTATGACACAGCATATATTGCCAAGTGAATAGAAAACCAAGGGATCAAAGTCGTGTATGCTGGGATATACATTGCCAAGTGCAGTGACTAATGAAATACCGACGGAAGTGAGTCCTAAAACTTATGAAATTTCGACGGGAGTTTATCCAGGAGCAGGAATAGCAAAAAAAAATACAAAAGATAATAATAGTATAAACGTTTATTGAACTGAAATGACTAATTTACGCCTTTACATGGTAATCTAATTGACAGTTTCTGGGATTCTTCCCTGTTACGAAACATAGCCGCACTTTGCATTTCATGCACAATACAGTGGTAAGCTTCTGACATAGCTTGCACCTGCCTTGAGTGGTCATTATCATAAAATGACCAATGGCATCGTATCGTAACGATTCCACTGGGTTAGCTGATGGCACACCTTTTCTGGCTTTGTCATTTTTATCAGCACGACCAAATTTTTTCAGGCCTTCGTATATTTCGTACCTAAAATCTTTTAGAGGTATATATTGCTTGCTTGATTGAGCTTGATCCCGCCTATATAAAAGCCAGGCATTATTTATGCATATGTCAAGTATTTGAACAAAAATACCTATGTACCAACGCCTACTTTTAAATGGTGTTTTATAGAGAGATATAAGCATGTCGGCTAAGTCGACTCCCCCCATATGTTTATTATACTCCTTGACTATTTGGGGACAGTCGACATCGATTTTGCTTTTTGTCTCCTTACAGTATCTTTTCATTTTTTCGACAGATTCTACGCCTACATATGAACTAATTAGGGTAACAGGTTTGTTATCGTTCCATCTCACTACCGATAATCTATTTTTGTTGCACACTACTTGTGAATAACTTCCTCTAGGCTTCTTTTTCATCTCTTTCTCTGAAGGCAACACTTTTTCTGCTCCTCTAAGTCTATTGTTTCTTATAGTCCCCAAACCAAATATACCGTATTCTTCGCGTAGAATGTAAAACAGCTCAGGACAGGAAAAAAATTGTCACAGAAAACAAAAGCCGGTTTGAATTTTATGCTTTGACATAAAGCGATTACAATTCGTCCTCCGAAACCTATAGAAGCTTCCTTATCTGAAAACGTGTAAAATCTGAATGTATCTTCGCCACCATAAAGAAGAAAATCATATACCATGCCTGAGACTCCGGCGCGGACATAATTTTTGAAACCCCACTTGTTGGGTTTGTCCTTCATATATTGACGGCGTTTTCCAGCTTTGGTTCGTTTATACGGAATCATCATCTCGTCTATACTAAACTTCCGTTCATTTTCCTGTGCTAGACAATTTTGTCTTACTTTCTGCACAAATGGCCTCACTTTGTAATATCGGTCGGAATCCTGTATATTATTGTCAACGAAGTGCAAATTGCGACGTATTTGTTGATATCGTTTTAGTGTCATCAAATCTGCTACTAAGTTATACCTGTATCGTAAACTCCAAAAGTCCGTATATGCTGGCATATTCACGACCCCCATTATAATATGTATGGCTAGAAAATCGCGAAGCTCATCTTCCGTCAAACCAAGTGAACGTCCAGTGTTTCCTATTGAGTAAGAATTTGTTTGCTCTACGATATCTGTTAGAATGTCTGGCGAAAAAAATTTATAAAAATAATCCATCGCTGATATATCCGGAACATCTGTATAATTGGAGTCTTCTTCTATAATAGCTCTGTGTCGAAAAACGGCTTTTTTCCACTGATAGTTCAAAGTAAATTTTTTCATTAGTCTCGGTCTTTTCAGGACAGGAACGGTGGGCTGACGACGTCGGGATCTGGTTTTTGGATTTGGTGGATTTACTGGAGTAAGAGGAGTTGTTGGGAGTGACGGAATATCACTCAGCACCGGTACTTTATTGCAATTTGGTTCTAAAGACGGACTTGAATATACTGTTTGAAAAATAGGCGTAAGTGGAACATTGTCGCTGTTGTAATGTTCGTCATCATCTACAATGTTTAGTCTTTCCAAGGAAGAATGAATAGAAGGTGCTGGAGAAGAAAATGAAGAAAGCGGGGTGCGTACACGAAATTCCTCTTCGACATCTGAGCGCTCGCTATCGTCAGAGGGTGCATTTTCAGCAGGCACAAGAGCTAATATTCTACCACCTCGAGTTAGTAGCGTTTGCTGGCAACAAAGAAACAAAAAAACATGCTTCAACCAAAAATAAAAAGCAATCCCAAATCACAAATACATGCGGTATCTTGCAAATTACAAATAAAGCATTTCATTACAAACTTGGCAATGTATGCTGTGTCATACAGATAAAACGAAGGGTCTTTCATTACGAATTTGGCAATGTATGCCACAGCATACATCAGTTTACCGACCAAAATAAACTCAAAACACAAAGTCACCATACACAAAAACATATCAAATCCATTCGATTATACTGTTATGCATAAAATATAGTTCATAAAAACACCACAAACCATGTCAAACCAAGTTAAAATAATATAAATACCTTAGTCAACACAGATGAGCTACGCCGGGCCGCCATTTTCGAGACCGAATGTCAAAATTAGTGTTGCCAGAGACGTGTTTTATTTTTCCTTATAAAAATAATTAGTATTGCAATGAATTAAAATGATTTGTGACACAGACATTTTTATTATACTATGTCAAATATTTTTACAAAGTTAATGTATGCCAGTACATACACTGCCAATTTAAGGGTTAAAATGCGCTACGATGTTTTTTACTTTGTCCACTAATTCGTCTAATGGTCGTAAAGCAGCTGTGACGATTAAATTTAACATATGTGCATAGCAGCCATAGTACTTCCACTCTAATTCTGTTTCTATCGCCTTCACAATATTGCGAGCATTGTCCGATATGGCAAAATTAACTTTTTGTGTTAAATTCCATTCGTCTGTTACTCTTTTAAACTAGTATGACTTTCGTTCAGACTTTTGCATTCCAATAAGATTTGTTTTGGTTCAAAATTACTGTCAATATAATGAGCAGTTACACCAATGTAACTTTCGGTTTGCGATGATGTCCAGCAATCGGTGGTCAAAGAAACGGACAAAGCGTCTTGAGATACAATTTCTTTTGTTTTATTTAATGTGTCCGTATATAAAGCTGGAATCATTGTAGTTGATATGGTTTGTCTGCTGGGCAGCGTATATCCAGGTATATTCTTTGAATATTTTTTAAATCCTTTGTCATCAACTATGCGAAATGGTTGGTAATCACAAATAAATAAATCGAGTAAATCTCGATCTATGCGTTTCTTTTCATCAGGGGTAATTTTTTTAGTAGCATATACTTGTATTGTCCTTTGTCGTTTGGAGGCGCATGGCCGCTGCTCTAATGGGTAGTTTTGGTTATCTCGATTTACGACGGCTCCAGTACTGGTAGAAGCAGTCGCTACATCTAATGCATTTGTTTCTGCAGTAGATATACTTGGCACGGCACACGTTATACATACATGTTGTCTTATAATAGGTAACATAATTAAAATATTATATTGACGGGCGGGCCGCTTCACCATCGCTTACATTCTGCCCCTTAGTGTTGTCATGGCAACACTCATCACCAAGTAGTAAAGCTATTCTCGATGCCGGACGTTTTAGTATACCGGATTTAGTTTTTACATTTACGATTCTTACCCGTCCGTCAGCTCCAGGATAAACATTCTACACTATGCCTTTTGGCCAGACATTCCGAGGTGAACTGGGATCTACTACGACTATAAGGTCACCTACCTTTAGTTGTGCTCCTTCACGGTTCCATTTCTTGCGAGGTGCTAGAGTAGGCAGGCTTTGACCCACCTAGACCAAAACAGATCTGCAAGGCGTTGAGCAATTCGCCATTGCTTTCTTAATTGCAAGTCTTGATCGTTAGATATACCTATATTAGGCAAGTTGGAGGACGATCCTAATAGGAAAAAATGATTTGGCGTTAGAGCCTCGGGGTCTCTGGGATCCACTGAGACATGGGTTAAAGGACGTCTATTAATCATATTCTCTACTTCACATAAAAAGGTGTTAAGAGTCTCTTCCCTAGGGGCGCGCTCTTTGAGAACTACTTTTAGCGCTGTTTTCACGCTCCTAATCAGTCGTTCCCACGCACCTCCCATGTGGGGGCTGCCAGGGGGAATGAATTTCCACTCTACGCCTTTGTTGACCGTCTCTGTTAATAACTGTTGGCGGTTGTCAAGTAATTCTTTATAAGCTCTTTTCATTTCCGTATCAGCACCCCGTAAGTTCGTTCCATTATCGGAAAACATCGTGCGTGGCCAACCTCTACGAGCGGCCAGCCATAATCATCGAATCGGTTGTGAGGGTCGGAACTACCTCGATGTGAACAGCGCGTACTGTGAGACACATGATGTCGAGTCTACTGAGGTCTGAGAGCTCTCCCACTGAAGACGGGTGTGCCCTGTTCTGTGTTAGTTTGTCATCTTTCTCTTCTATTTCTATCATACTTTCTTGAATAGATAAATTTTCTTTTATAATGAAACATCTCGACTAGTTGTAATAGTCCTTGTTGAAGGATTATATAATCTATACCCCTTAATATCATCAGGATAACCAACCAGTATACATTGTTCTGACTTCTTGTCCCACTTATGTCTTTTCTCCTTAGGTATGTGTTTCATGACAATACTACCAAAGATTCTCAAATGACTAAGGTTTGGTTTCACTCCTGTCCACACTTGGTATGGAGTTGTTATTCAGTCCCTTGACAACAGATGGGTTCCTTAAATATACTGAAGTATTGACGGCTTCCGCCCAAAACATTTTATCCAAATTGGCATCAAAGATCAAACACCTGGCCTTTTCTACTACTGACCTGTTTAACCTTTCACAGACACCATTCTGTTCGGGCGTGTACGGATTTGTCTTCTGGTGAACAATTCCCTTCTCCTTCAAGTACTTCTCAAATTCTAGACTACAGAATTCGCCTCCGTTATCTGTCCTTATAATTTTGATCTTTTTGCCTTTCTGTTTTTCTGTCATAATCTGGAACTCTTTAAAATATTTGAGAACTTCACATTTCTCTTTCATAAAATACACAAATGCCATCTTGCTGTAATCATCCACAAACAAAACATAATATCTGGATCCTCCGGATAATTTAGTTTCAAACCGAATTATTAATTAAATTGTGATTTTAAAACGATATAAGCTTTGTAACTGTAGGTTTTATTTTAAAAACTTAATTTTACATGGCGTAAACGTATGTTAAAGGATGTGAAGTCGGATGTAATATCTAAAAATACAAAGACAAATTGACGTGTTCGTAGAATGGAATGTTTCCCAATGTAATCTGTGGTGGTGGAGATTGACACTTGACAGAATAATTTATTAAATACAGTTTATTGCATGTTTATTGATATTTTTTGTGTATCAAACTAGTTATTGTACTTTTCTTTAATATTTCTTCCATAAAATGTCGGGAAGGAAGAAAAATTTTAGTACGCTAGAACGAAATTTATTAATAGAAATACTCAAAGAGTTCAAAGATATAGTGGAAAATAAAAAAACAGATAGCGTAAGCGCAGCGAAGAAGAAGGCTGCTTAGGCGCATATTGCGGAGAAATTTAATGCCTCATCTATGATAAATGAGTCAGTAAGTTTATACATATTTTAATACATTTTTTCCTAACCTTCACTTACGGTTCTTACAATTGTATTGGTCTTGGACATCTCTGAGATATCAGAGAGGAACGCGAAAGTTCAACCTTCTGTTCGAATCATCGTTAAACTAATTATCGTAATAATCAATCTCTTCAAAAATATCCATTATTTACTTCTATTCTCAACACAATTATTTGCTAAACTCAAAACTGACAGGGAAATCTCTGCTCAAGCGCGGTGTCGACCACACTTGCGTGATCACAGATCAAATCTCTACTTAAGTTGTAATCTACAGCTGAGTAATGATCTAGAATAAGATCTACACTCGGCTGAACTATGATCACCGAATCTATGCTTGAGGAGCGTTCTAAAATGAAATCTCAACTCAAATCTAGTTTTAAACAGAGATCAGGACTTGAGTAGCCTTCTGTAATACGGACCTTAGGTTGCTTCTGTGTAATGAGAGCTGTTTCTTCAGTTTTTTCTTCCAGTCTTTGGGTTTCCTGTAGTCATTTTTGCGAGATGATTTCCGTAGACAGTTTGGAAGTTGAATGCTCAATCGCCATGATCAGTGGGTCGTAGTCATCTGTGAGCCCACTCAGCATGATAACTGCAACGAATTCGTCGTCCAGTGGCGATTCAATCTCATTGAGTTGATGTGAAATTTCTTTTATTTTGTTCAAGTAGACTTCCATTGAGCTATTCTCCGACAGCTTAGTACTGAAGAGGCTACGCAGTAAACCTAGCCCTCTGCTCAGGCCACGTCCCTCGTAGGCTTTTTGCAGTATTTTCCACGCTTCATGTGCACTCTTCGCTGTACGAATATTAGTCCGGTCAAATTAGACCAAAAAATTAGGGTGAAATTACATTAATTCGCAACAAGCTGAATTTTGGTACAATTGTTCAAAACACGATTATAAACAATAGCTGAAAGTTCCCCATCATTCCCGTGTGTGGAAAAAAAATTATTCAAGGTCAAATGTCAAAAAAATTAGTTTTTCGCGATTTTCAGCAAAACGGTAAGTTTTATCAGAAAAATACCTCAGACTAAAATTGTAGATCATTAAATTATCTATAAAAAATATATCAATACTTTTTTCTTCATTGTTCCAAAGTGGAAAAATTAGTGTCCCCCCGACACTCATTATTCCACTTTGGAAGCGTCTAACTTTCAAACGGTGGATTTCGACGAAAAATGGTTTTAGGAACCTTAATCTCTTTTTTAAACACCTATCCATAGATACCCATAACGGATATGTTAGCTGAAAAAAAATTTTTTTTGAATCAGTTCCATGAATGGAGTGCCCCCTTTAATTGGGTAGTTTCCTAGGTCAAAAATAAATTATTTTGATATTTCAATATAATAAAATATCCCAAAATAATCGTATTTTCATTCATTCATTTGACGATATACTTATTTATTTAATTTTTCTTGCTATTTTTTGCGTAATAAGTATGCTATTTGACGCAAAAAAATTATGACGTCATAATTTGCAATGTCATACAAAATTCATAGAAAAGTAACGTTTTTGACATTTCGATAAAAGTATTGAATTTGACTAGTAGGATAATACCCTATTTTTAAATTTATGAATTTTTATTCAAAATTCGAATAGCGGTTATCGAAATACATCAACCTACAGAGTTTCAACTATGTAGACTCAACAGTTTCGGAAATAAATGGCTGTGACATACGGACGGACGGACAGACATGATGAATCTATAAGGGTTCCGTTTTTTACCATTTGGCTACGGAACCCTAAAAAACGCGCTAAGTACACAACCTCATAGGTGGCGTGGAAACGTGTGCATTTTATGACAATTGCAACTGTTACAACTTTTTACACTGCGATATCTCCGAAACGGTGTCTCGTGAGAAAAAAAGTATTGATATATTTTTAGAATCATTTTTTTTCCACACACGGGAATGATGGGGAACTTTCAGCTATTGTTTATAATCGTGTTTTGAACAATTGTACCGAAATTCAGCTTGTTGCGAAATTATGTAGCACCGATTATCTAATTTGACCGGCCTATATACGGAATTACGAAGATGATGTCTCATCTATTGCACCACCTGAATACGATTTTTGGAAACATCATAAGAAGTTAGCACATGGACACAAAAAGAAAAATAAATCTCAAATCCAGTAGTTTCTCTTAAGAACCATACAATGGGTATCACTTAGAATACAATAAAACTTTTACATTTGTTATACATACATGTTGTCTTATAATAGGTAATATAATTAAAATATCATATTGACGGGCCGCTTCCCCATCGCTTACAACCATAACATTTTACCCAACAACATTCAACAGCTCTTTAGGATTTCATCCTTCCGAACGATCAACAAACCCCACATTTGTAAACCCCAGGCAGGTTATTATAACACCCTCAGGTTTAAATTACAGTACCACGATCAACGAAGAAGCTGAAAGTAAAAATAACACTGCTGTTAACACGATTATGCGTGCCTATGAAAATTCTTAATACTATTTTGATGTTGTAATTCTTAATTATCTTTTAATATGTGTTTTTAGTAAAAAAAATCTTACCTTAATATATATACATATTAAGGAATTTTGTTGAAATTCTACCACTCGAAACAGAAAGACCTAAGTTTATTTACAAAAACCTCATAGATAAAGTGAGAAAAACAGTCAAACTTTTTCGTAAGTCTCCTACTAAGAATGATTTGTTACAAAAATATGTTGTTGAAATGTATAAAAAAGAAATCACATTAATACTAGATTGTAAGACAAGATAGAGCAGTATGTGTGACATGATTGGGCGCTTTTTGAAACGAAAGGATTGTGAATCAAAAGTATTCATCGATCTAAAATTAGACTCCGATTTCTCATTCAACGAATTGGATTTGAAAACTCTAAACAATATTTACAACAGCCTTTCTGTGGTCAAAGCGACAGACCTGGAACTTCGTAAACGCGATACCAACTTACTGAAAGCTGATGTTGCTCTAAAGTTTATGTTGAAAAAGTTAGTTGGTCAGGCTAATGAATTTAGTAATAATCTTGCGAATTTTAATATCTGGAGTATTAAGTACAATATTCGCACGATCCTGATACTTTCTTCAGTAACGATGACGATGATGATACCTTCACAAAACCTACATCTGATGAAATATTAAATATTATTGTAAAATTACTTGCACGTTTAAAATATAATAATGATAATGACACACGAAACGCTCACAGTGAGACAACGACTGATCATGAACATGATATGACGATAGTAGAAGAACCTTCTACTTCATTCTTCGAAGACAGCATGCAAGCGGCTGCGCACGAAGAAGCTTCAGAAGCTATTTCATGTGGTGACGTAAAAGATGGTGTTCCAGTCTTAACTGTTGTAGCAGACTGTTGTTGGTCCAAATGATCATACAAGACGAACTATTCTGCTGCGTCAGGGGTCGCAGCTATTATTGGATATAGAACGGGTAAAGTGCTGTATATGGGTGTCAAAAACAAGTACTGTGTTATCTGTGCTCGAGCAGCAGTAAAAAATGTACCACCTGCAGACCACGAGTGCTTAAAAAATCACACTGGTTCTTCTACCAGTATGGAACAGAGTGTGATTGTAGAAGGCTTTAAATCATCATTGGCGAGGCAAAATGTTATATATGGCAAATTAATAGCAGACGGCGACGCTAGTCCCTATAAAAAATTTCTTGAAAGCAGATCATATCCAAACTGTCCAGAAAATCGAATGCAGCAACCATCTGCTCCGAAACTATAGTGGCAAAATTATTAACCTCGGCAAAGATACGTCAATACCTTTACAGGAAAGACGTTTTCTTACTGCTGATCGACAGAAAAAGCTTCGGACGGCCATCAAGCATGCTGTACGTTTTCGAAAGGCACAAAATTTAAGCCATGCTGAGCAATTTATTAATTAAAAAAAAAAGATATCTCACATTTTTGGTGATCATCGCGACTGTGAGTCAATTACCTGTTTCCAAAAATGAAAAAAGAGCTATGAGGTAAAAAAATTACCAACATACATAATAAATAATACTCTGGAACCAATTACAACTTTCCTTCCCCTTGCACCTGAAAAACTCCTTAACCCTTAACTGCATGATTTTTTATTTTGGGCCTTGAAAAATCCTAGGGGTCCGAAATAAAGTGTACATTACGGCAAAAATAATGAAAAAAATCAAACTACAGTTTTGTGTAAAAAAAATAGTTTTATTTATTGATGTAATATTACATCATCATGCAAAATCGTCTTAAATTATCTTACTAAGGAGCAGTATGAAAATCTGTAAAGCAGTTATTAGTGCCGTTCAAGCAAAGAGGTATGTTGCATTTAGAGCATGCCCATTGGGTTGTTCCTTTACATTTCGGAAGTTTACAGCGTAAACCCTTTGAAAATATTGGCCAGTGCGCAATACCGTCAGAACGCACGTCCTTACAAGGAAGCGGTCCTCTTCGTTTCTTAGCTAGTTCTTCTAAGAAGTTGTTGCTTGGCCGACCTCTTTTGTTGCCGTTGCTTGTTCCCACATTGCACAGGGCATCTGCCAATTCATTTCAGCAGTTGCTTTTTAGGGATACCTTTTGCACTCATGTTTTTCTTGAAGAGAACCCACGAGTTGATGACGGCGAGGTCTAGCAAATGGTAAAATAGTCTCATATACCATTTTTTACTTTTGACCTTTATTCGATACCGTCCTAAATAACTGTCCATGAGGTCAACTCCTCCCATGTGCATATAATATGAGAAGATATAATATAATGCAAGAATATAATATTCTTGCACAACTTTTGGGCATGGGACGTCAATTTTCTGTTTCAGTTTTTTGTCGAACCGTTGTACTTTACCTGCTGGTTCTGCACCAACATACGTGGATAATAACGTTACTACTTTATTATCTTTCCATACAGTAGCAGAGAAGTCCACGCCATCATGATGAGCCACTTTTTTTTCGTAGGTTCCTCGGGGGACGGAGGTTTTCGCTTCATATTCGTCTATGAATTGACAATATTTTCGTTTTAATTCAGGTTGCTTTCGAAAACGAGCCTCTAAATTGAAAAACCTCTTTTTGGCTAAGTTATAGGAATTGCCTAAACAATCTATGCTGTCACGAAGTGGCAACCCTACACAGAATTGACCAATATTAGTACGAGTAGTGTTGGCGAGATAATGTTGCTCACACAATTTTTCTTCGCTACTCGAGGGCCTTTTTTGAGGAAAATTCTCAAGTTCCCAGAACTTAGATAAGTCATCGTGTATGTTACTAGAAGTGTCTTTTGAGACAAAGTTGCACATGAATGACTCAGTTTTGTTTTGATTAAAACAAGGCAATGGACCCGTAACGAGCCATCCAAACTTTGAAGCCTGAAGCTTAGGGAAACCATGTCCTAACGAATGCTGCTGGGCACTAATAATATCCCAGAATAAGTCAGCACCGATCAACATATTGACTGGGGATGGTTCATTTAAAGTGGGGTCTGCTAACTGAAAACCGTGAATATTCAATTGTTTTAAATCAAATTTTGATTTAGGTACGTTGCCGGTAATTTGCGGCAAAACTAAACTAAACTGAATTTGTCTCAGAGTGAATGCGTAGAATACAGCGTTCTGTGTTAATATTTAATTGAGTGTTACCAATACCTACTATGGTAGTGTCTGATGGCTGAGGAATCAGGTTTAGATGACGCTTCACGGCCTCTGTAATAATTGTCAACTGACTCCCGCTGTCGAGCAAAGCTCGCACTATCATAGTCTCGTTTGTGGCAGGGTTGGTAACCTTTACTCGAGCAGTACACAAAAGTACTTCAGAAGAACATGTTGAGGACATACTAACAGAATTAACTGAATTAGAAATTTCTTTTTCTTCTGATTTATGAAGAAGAGTATTATGCCGTAGCTTACAATGACGACATGTAGCTGAGAGGCGACAGCGTTTAACGACATGCCCAGGTCTTAAACAGTTCTCACATAATTTGTTAGAAGAAACAAAGGCTACCTTCTCCTCTAATGACATAGACTTGAAAGATCAACTCATTAAGCGATGGTTATTTTTACAAAATAAACATTCCGATGTTTTAGAAAAAGAAGTGTTGTTTCCGTTTGGCACAGCCGCTACCAAAGACTTGGAACTATTAAGTTTGTTTTGATTACTAGATAATTGTTTTTGTTTATTATCTTGAGGGTCATGTTTATGGCGATAAACGGTTTCCAATACATCAGCGCGACGTTTAAGGAAACTGAAGAAATCATTAAGCGAAGGTATGTCACTCAAACTATTTATATGTTCTTCCCATTTAAAATATGTACTAGAACTTAATTTACCAGCGATAAAGTATATAATTAAAACATCCCATTTATCTGTAGGTAGCCCTAGTGAATTAAGTGCACGAAGGTTTTTAGTGACGTGGTCAATCACATATCTTAAGGACTTGTCATTTTCTTGAATAGAATTAAAATCAAACAAAGATTTAAGGTGGTTATTTATCAACTAACGCTTGTTGTCGTACCGTTCGCATAAAAGTTTCCATGCTTCGGAATAATTATTATGAGAAACCTCCAAGTTAGCAATCACCCGAGCCGCTTCTCCCTCTAAATAAGATTGTAAGTAATGATATTTATGAATGCTTTCGATCTTATTATTATTGTGAACTAACGAAACAAATGTTTCCTTAAATTCCAACCATTTGAAATACGTACCGTCAAAGTTTGGAATTTTAATAACCGGTAACTTAAAACCCAATGCATTACAACTGTGATCGTTATGATGACACGTAGCCACAGACGGTTTACTTTGAGAATCAATTTCATTATCCTCAACTTCAGAATGTTTCTTAATTAAGCTTTGGGCCGTCGCTATACAATGGTAGAAATCGTCTTCTATTAAATCCCTAGTAACTAACTCGCTACTTTGGTTTTCCTCGTTACTAATTTCTATAAGATTCTGCACCTCGTCAAATTCAACGAATAACGTCTCAATTTTGGATAACTTCAATGCGAGCTTGTCTACTTCTAGTTTTGAAATGGATTCTACCAAAGCTAAACTGTCTAGACTTAACTTAAATTTCGTAACGCGCCCTCTAATAGAACCGCGTTTGGTTATCAATTCCTTTAACTTTAAAGATTCAGACATTGTAACAAACTCGCAATGAGCTAACACAAACAGATGTTAATAGATAAAGAAATAGATATAGGTATAGCATACGATACGCTCCTCGCTTTGTTGATCAGCTGGTGCTCAAGGCTCGCGTCGTTTGCAATGCAATGGTAAGATGGGTCGGAGGGGAGCGCCGGCAGTCCGATAACAGCGATGCTCAAGCGATGCCGTGTTACAAATAACAACGCACGATCTCTGAAACAGGTTAATCCGCGTGTCTTAGTGCACTGGAAACAACAACTAATCACTCGTATGACGAAGCGATGACGGCTTATAAGTTTATTACTTTGAAAACTCGGGAGGTATTTAGTATGTAAGAGATTTAAAGATTTAATTGAGTGATAAATGGGAGAAAGAAGCGATAATAGTGGGATGATTTGATAAAAATTGCTTAGTTTGAATAAACAAAAGAAAAATTTTAAGATGGCGGCGAGTATCTGAATAAGTGAAATTAATTAGGCGAATTTGTGTGAATCCTCTGAAAATTTAGACCTCTAGAGGTTAATTAGGTGGGGCCAAATAGACACAAATCGAAACGTAGGAATTTCACCTGACCTGAGAAACTAAGTCCGCTAAATGCACTGATTAAGGGACAACACAATGGGCGTATTAGTAATATGGAACGAGCTCACTTTAAATAGGCAGCCAAACTGATCCTTTGCAATCCACAGGTAGGCAGCAGCACGTATGTAGCTAAGTGGACTCGTTCTATGGTGGACCTTGCTCGATCGGGCTTCCGCGGTCCCAGCAGTTCTAAGAATGGCTTGGCGAAGGCGGCGTTTTTTCGACCCAGGCAGTAGATTAGACTAGGAAGACCAGGTAGCAGGACTTCAGGCGCGGTGATCTTGGATTTTCAACACGGCCCGTTGCTGGTAAATTAGATTAGATCGTCTTTTGTCGACGACGACGCCATCCACGCGTCCTCGATGCAGAACAACTGAGTAGCTGTTGGCTCCGCTTCGATGCAGGTCCTGTCACGGTCGCCAGTTTTTGTTGGTGATGAATCAAACAAGCTTGAAGTTTTCCATAAAACACATTTACTCTGGTTTTTATACAAATGTAATAGAATATTTTTGGGACGTACAGCGTGAGGCTATGTTGGCTAGATAGAATGAATGAATGAACGCGTGAATGTATGCCGCAGTAAGTATACAGATTAATTGTAGTCGATAAATGAATGTGTCGTAGACAAGTAGCAACCTTGCAAAAGATAACTTCATTATGTAAAATGTTCTAATTTCAGTAGTTTATGCCTTATTTTTGGTTTTAACACATTTAAGATTTTTATTGACATACGAGGTTCGAATACGAGGTTTTTACCTGCAAACGCACGAGGAAAAGAAATTTACGGTTGGCAACCCTGACTGTCCTACTCCTCCTAGTCCAGCTTCTACGACAAACAGCGGCAGCAGTAGTTCCTTAGGATTTTATCCCCCAATTAATTTTTATTTTTCAACCAGCAGGGCAGCGTTCGAAGAAGTCAAGGCAGAATTAAAGGACACCGTTCGCAGCCAAGTGAATTCATTGTGCATCACAATCGACATTTGGACATCTCGCGCAAATAATTCGATGCTAGCCGTGACCGGCCATTATATTAAGGAAGAAGAGTTTGTCATCAAATCATTCTTATTAGATTGTGTTCCTCTTGTAGATGCCCATACGGCGAAAAATTTAGCTGACACAGTAAAATCCATTTGCCTGGAGTGGAATGTTAGTGACAAAATTCTTCTGGCCGTATCAGACAATGGCACCAATATTAAAAGCGCTTTTGAAAGGCAACTGGTGTGGAAACATTTCCCCTGTGACATTCATTTCCCACATAGTGACATTTTAAAAAGCCAAGAAATTACTGAGATTTTAAATAAAATCAAGGGAATCGACAATCATGGGGTCTGACACTTCAAACAAAGCAATGTAGCGTGAGAAAAAATGAAACGGTACCAGGAACAAGCCGGTACCACTGCCAAACGACCACTACAGGAGATTCCAACGAGGTGGAATTCCACCTACTATATAGTGCAAAGATGTGTGGAAATCCGAGAACCCCTCAACAGTGCCATGGTAAACCTTGGAATGAGCCCTGTCACTAGTTACGAGTGGGAATTATGTCAAAAATTTTGCTACTCCATCCGTGTGAAGAAGTCACAAGCGAGTTAAGTGGCAAAAATATATTACTGGCTGCCTAGTAATACCCATTACGGTAGGCCTTATAAAAGCATTGGAGTAGTTAGGGGAACAACATGTTTTCATGCCAGATATTGACAAGATACGCCAGGACCTTATTGAGGATATAAAAAGGAGGTTTTCTAATTTAAATAATAGTAAGACATTTGGAAACTGTATGTTTCTCTGCCCGAAATCCAAATTTTACTTTGACGATCCACATGTGGCAGAAGAAACCAAACGTAGAATGGTTTCCTTAGTTGCAGCTCAACATTCGCGTGATGCAGTGACAACAAACCACATCAATTTCGAAGCAGTTGAGCCCACGTCTTCTAGCTGTCAAACCAAATCAATCTGGCAAGTCGGAAGACTTTTGGAACAAAAAAATGCAGTAAACTTATACTGTGTTGAACATGGTAGGGTTGATTCTCTTCAATCTAATGAATGGGTCATTGTAAAGAACCTCACATCCATGTTGACATTTTTTTATGAAGCCACCCTTGAGTTATCATTTGATAATGCTTGCATTTCGATTGTCATACCTTTGATATCATTATTAAACCGGAAATTGCAAGTTCGCTGTGAAAGTGACAACGAAATGATGACCAACATGAAAAATTCACTATACGAGTCCATGAACATCAGATTTTCTTCATTGAAAAAACTCCCTTCGTTGATGGTAACTACAATACTGGACCCAAGGTTCAAGTCTAAATACCTCAATTCCAATGAAGTGGACATTGCTGTTACAGAGCTAATATCTTTCTTGACTAAGTCTGAAGACAGCATGCAATCATCCCGCAGCACTGATAACGCCAATGATTCTTCGGCTTCAACTACATGCGTCTCGCAGACTCACCACATACAGCAAAAAAAAGAAAGTCTTTGGGATGTGCACGATGATAATACGTCTAGTCATACAGAGACTACAGAATCTGAAGAAGACATAAAACACTTTCTGAAAGAAAAGATTCAGTCTTACCTGTCGGAGCCATTATTAATTACAACGCATTGCTGA
Source organism: Spodoptera frugiperda (assembly GCF_023101765.2). Taxonomy (NCBI): domain Eukaryota; kingdom Metazoa; phylum Arthropoda; class Insecta; order Lepidoptera; family Noctuidae; genus Spodoptera; species Spodoptera frugiperda. The sequence goes on along the minus strand of NC_064220.1, from coordinate 4,911,301 downwards.
CATATACAGTTATTGGAACAGCAGTCCATATCCTATATTGAGAAGTGCAGTTTTAAAATACCTTTCAGCTTTCAGCACTTCCCTCCGCGCGCGCAAGGTGTAGTAGTGCTCTTATCGCTGTTAATTATTTATTCTTTATTTTGCTATCTTCGTGGCCTATTCCGGTTTGTATTGCTTTTTTGTTGTGTGCCCTGTGTCTGAGTGTGGTATAAGTAAGTAGTTAGGCGAATTAATCCACGTAATTACGTTTTATGCAGCACATTTTCGGTAAGTCCATTTATTTCTTTTATTGCGGGTGGCAAGATATAAACTTGTGTGTAATTTTATAGTTTATTTCTTTATATTCGTACGAAGTTTTATTTCCAATTGTTGCCGAGAATTATATACTTAATAATAAACGATGTCGTCGCATAATGACCCGCCCGATCGTGACGGCTTTCGAAAAAGCCGATTAACTCCGCGATCGCCGCCGTGTAGCTCAAAGCGGTTATTCAGCGAGATCGAATCTCCAACGTACGCGACTCCCGAGGATAGGTCGTCCAAGCGTGTACAAACGTGCGTTTCGCCGAATTTGTCATCCCCGATGAGTGAGAGTAATAAGGGCTACACAGACCTTATGACTGAGGCAACCCAACTATTGTCGAAAATTAATGAAATCGTGCTCGATTCGCGTTTAGCCACAGGCAGCAAAACAACGATCGTTGAGTTAACCCAGCGAGTCACGGGTATTGTCGCGATTTTGGCGGTGAAATCGTCCTGCGTCGAGACGAAGCTGTCGAACACGGAACGCGAGTTGGATAAATATAAGACGTCATCATCTGTGATAGCGGACAGTAAGCCGGTGCAAAATAAGCCTTCGTATGCCGAATCTTTGAAGCTTCGGTTACCCAAAGTCGCGCCCGCGATGGAATCCCGCGCGCCGCTTCCGTGTGTTGTCGCCTACCCCACAACCGAGCGCTCAGCTGATTTTGCATCGTCATCGGCGACTAAACAGGCGCTTATGAAGGCGATTAAACCTTGCGACGACGGTTTTCAAATTGTAGGAGTTAAAAAAACCGCGAAGTCGGGTGTCGTATTGCGTGTTGCTAACGAGCGGCAGATAAAGAAGCTTGAGTCCGTAGCAGCGATTCGTACCGCGGGTTTGCGTTTGGAAAAGCCAAAAGGTCGTAGGCCGCGTATCCTTGTCAAGGACATCCCTGGTTCTATGGAGGACGCCGCGTTTTTGACCTCACTGTATCGTCAAAATATTAGTGGGGAAATCGAAGTAAAGGAGCAAGATTTTATTAAATCTTGTAAAATTACCCGCCGGCGTACTTTGCAAAACGGTCGTAAGTGGGTTGGCATTGAACTAGACGCTAATATACGTAAACATCTTGTTACAACAAAAGACAAACTTTTTATAGATTGGGCTACTTGCCGATTCATAGACGATGTCGAAATAGTTAAATGCCACTTGTGTCAGCAGTTCGGCCACGTTAGGAAACATTGTACGGTTAAAACACCCACCTGCGGTAATTGTGCTGAGGCGCATGAATCACACGACTGCCTCATGCCTGCCCTCATATAAATAATAAAAATTTTATTCCAACATGCGTGGCGTGCAAACGTTTCAAAAAACCTCACGACCACCGTTGTGGTTCGCCCGAGTGTGGCACCTACAAAGCTAAACTCGAACAACTCATATTAAACACCACCTATTAAATAATAATATGGATAGGTTGACTATAGGGCAACTAAATCTACATAACGACAGGGTTGCGACGTCCGAGTTAGACAAACTAATAGTCGACTATCAGCTTGACATTGTACTTGTTCAAGAACAGTATCAAAATGCCCACTTACGGCACAGGGTAGTGCAGCTGAACAGTAGGTCACGAGCTGGAATTTACGTCACGAGATCACCTAATTTTACAGTAACATCAATAACTAATTTAATGACGTCACACTGTGCCGTGGCGGAGATTGCCTCAGAAAACTTTAAACTTTACGCTGTGAGCTGTTACTTTCAATATTCTGACTCAGTTACTCCTCACATTCATCACCTCCGTCACGTCTTGCAGTCGCTTGCGGGCTCCAAAATTATAATTGGCGCCGACGTTAATGCGTCTTCATCCTTATGGTATGGCAAAGTTAGGGCTACTGACATGGAGCGGCGTTGTGCCGTTGAAGAATTCATTGCCGAAATGAATCTCTCCATACATAACACCCCTGATGCACCACCTACTTTTTGCAGCCAAATGGGCGAATCTTGTATTGACGTCACACTTTCTAGTTCGGACGTTAGCTTGGATAGGTGGCGTGTCCTACCGGATGCGTCATGTAGTGACCATCGCCTGATCGTGTACGAATTTGTCTCGGGATTACCCCGGGGTCCAACGCTTTGCAGTAGTGGCTTTAGATATAAAACTAAGGGCGCGGACTGGAACTTCTTTAGCTTATTATTTGCATCTCAGGCCACAGACTTCACTCGCAAAGACCTTTCGGCAGAAGAAGGTGCTGAAATCATGTCGGATACTTTTACTTACTGTGCCGACATTGCGTTTGGTCGGGGATCCTTGACCAGTACGCGCAGATGTGACTGGTGGAATAATTATCTAGTCGAACAACGTAAATGTTTTCGTAAAGCGCGCAAACAATTAAATAGACTAAAAAAACGTAAAGTTACTGGTTTTGCATTCGATGAAGCATTGATTGCGTTTAGAGTTGCCAGGTCACGCTATAGGGCTTCAGTGGAGAAAGCTAAGGGTAACCTGTTGCGGAGAGTAGTACAGAGGCTGGATAGCGAGGGTCCGTGGTTGCCTCTGTACCATGAGTTCAAAGCCAATAGATCCGTCGATCTGGCGTTCGTACAGAACATAAAAGTCAACAATGTTCACACCACTGGTATTGAGGAGACAACGGAAGTTCTACTCGATGAACTCATCCCTGACGATGTATCCGAGACAGATAGCGATTATCATCAACAGATTAGGTCGTGGGCAGCTATACCACCCAATTCACCGGTGTCTGATCTACCTTCCATCAATGAGCTCGTAACTGTTATTAAAACGTTGCCTTTGAATAAATCGTCTGGTGAGGATAAAGTTTCAAATAAAATGATAATAGAAGCGTGCAAATCTGCGGCTGACGCGATCCTGTTTGTCTTTAATCGTTGTATAGCGGAGGGCGTCTTTCCTCGTATATGGCGACGTGGATTCATTCGCATAATACCTAAGAATGGAAATAAACCACCCGATGACCCTAAGTCATACCGGCCTATTACGCTTTTACCATCATTAGGAAAACTTCTTGAGCGGCTTATCGTTCCTCGTTTGCTGCCCGGTGGACCGAAATTTCACAATAATCAATTTGGTTTTACTGTGGGTAAATCTACTGTAGACGCAGCTCTCTCTGTCCGAACCATAGTGACTTCGTCTGAGCACAAATATGTAGTAGGCATTTTTCTAGACATTTCCGGTGCCTTTGATAACGCGTGGTGGCCAATGCTACTCCTTAAACTGAAGGGTCGTGGTTGCTTTAGTAACATATACAAACTATTATACACTTATTTTCTTCACGGTTCTGTAAAACTGAAACTTGGTAATTTTTCTCGGTCGAAGTCGTTGTCAATGGGATGTCCTCAGGGCTCGGTTATTGGCCCGTATCTGTGGAATTTAGGGTTTGATGATTTGCTCGCGACCCCCCTTCCTTCTGGTTGTACGTTGACTGGATATGCGGATGATGGCCTTTTGTTAATACAATCAAATACCCGCGCCGGACTAGAGAATTTAGCTAAGGACTGCCTCAGTAGGATCTCGCGATGGGGTGAGCGTAATCGATTAACTTTTGCACCCCATAAAACCTATCAATTATTGCTTAAAGGAAATTTGAAATCATGGCCGTCTATTAAATTCAATAACGTTCCCGTCAAACGTAAGGAGTCGGTTTGCTATCTCGGTCTAGTCCTAGAAAAAACTTTTCTTTTATTGAACATATTAAGACTATTAGTGAGAAAGCCAAAAACAATTTCTATGCGCTCACGCGAATTTCGAAGGCTACCTGGGGTCTCTCTTTTCTTACGCTCAGGACCATCTACGGAGCAACCTACCTGGGATGCGTGTGCTACGGGGCACCAGTGTGGGCTGATAGGGCCACAATAGGCGCGGTACGGCGAAAGCTTTTCCAAGGTCAGCGTCTAGCCTTGATCTTTCTGTGTAAGGCTTATAGGACGGTTAGCACAGAGGCCCTACCTGTGCTCGCGGGACTACTTCCAGTCGATCTTGACGTGCAGCGACGTGCTGCCATGTACTATAATGCGAGACCTAACTTTTTCGCAAACTTTCTAGCACAATGTGAATGAATCAAATTGATAGATTGCTTAAACCATTAACGGACGTCTGGGATGAACTTCTGACTGAGTGGCAGTGTAGATGGGAATCTTCAGCCAAGGGCCGCCACCTCTATCAGTTCTTTCCATCCGTGCATGAGCGACTGGAGAGGACATGGTTGGAGGTGGATCACTGTGTTGCCCAATTTCTTACTGGCCATGGCAACTTTAAAAGCAAATTGTTCTCATTTAAACTCGTTGATTCACCATGGTGCCAATGTTCGACAGCGGAGTTGCAACATGAGCAATCCGCCCATCACATACTCTGGGAGTGTGGTCTCTGGCAATCTGAGCGTAACACTATGTTGGATAATTTAATTGTTTCATCAGGTGTAGTTTATTACACGGACCTTGTGGAGTCTCGAGCAAATTTCCGTGCGTTTAGGCGTTTTTGCCATACCTATTATTGGAAGCAAGTATAACAGCTCACGCATAGGACCCATTTAGTATTAGCATTTAATATTTTAGTTTTAAGTAAAATTTCCGTGGTGCTTGGCGACTGGGCTTCTCCCAGTTGTGCAGTCTCTTTTGTGCCTTAAGGCTTAAGTCATCCTGTCTCCTGCATTAAATTCACCGAGGGAAGTGGAAACTATCGTTTTCTTTTCTTCTCCTCTAATAACATCTTCTGATTTGTTTCGTTGCGGGATCCAAGACAGTCATTCATTTCCCTGGGACGCGCCGGACTTCAGTGTTCCGGTGTTTTCATGTTTGTATCTACTGTAGATCCTGGCTTACAGGAGTTGCAGCGGTATGGGAGGTTGTGGCGGGCTTGTCCCTATATACCTTTCAGCTCCACCTACCAATGTCCCGAGTGAACAGCTGTTTAGTGCTGCTGGCCAAATATACTCGGATCGTCGCAATAATTTGCGTGGCGAAAACGTAGACAAATTGCTTTTCATGGCGTACAATATAAGACTTTTTAATTATGAATATTAATAATACGAAAAACCAAAAAAGTTACCCTAAATATAAGATATTTAGAAGTTTGTTATTATTCAACTTTATAACTGTTTTCAATTTAAATGTTTACTGTAGTTAAGTAGTGTGCTACTTAATTCTAAATGTAAGTATGACTGTCCTACTGATTGTGATCTAGGTATCTTTGTTAAATCTAAATATGTGATATGATTATCTTTATTGAGACTGAAACTAAGAGTGTAATAGTAATTTTAGTACTAATTATTATTTTTATATAAGTGATACCTAAAAGAGATTGATGACTCTTCTAATTACAAATACAAACCAAAGTATTAATTAATAAGATTTCAGTAACCATTAGTACAACAATTAGTAATTTGATTATTCATAACTAATAAACATTTTGCTATGACAACTGTATTTGAAAAAAAGATAAAAATATTATTAATATTTTCCTATATTATATTAAATAATAAATCATTACAAGAAAATTAATATACTGTGTTTCCATTTCATGTCCTAATTAATAATTAATGCAGAATAATCGATAAAATGTACCAAATTTCAGTATTCTAAGTAATTTTATACATGACCACGTGAGTTTCGGTTTCGGTTTCGGTTTCGGCCGAAACTAAAGCCACGGCCGAATATTCGGTTTCGGTTTCGGCTGGAAAACCAGTTTCGGTCGGACTCTACTAAATATACTAGATATGAATAAAGGGTCCAGTTTTTATTCTGTGCTGCACAGTTATCTAGCCACAAAATAATGTGTTTGAGATCTCGGTTTTGTATGAAAAAAGACCCAAAGCAACTAGCGATATCCTCTTTCTTTCGACCTGATATAGCTTCATGCCACAAAGCTGCAAATGTTACACCCATCTCATGTATATGTTTGTCACCTTTAGGCACAAAACTTTGGTTAAAAACAATAAGCCGTGGCCAGAACATCACAGTTTTGAATTCTTCCATACGTGGTAACATTATAACTTTTTCTAAATCTACGGCAAAAATTAGGGTTTCAGGGTTATTCTTCTTCTGCGTCTGATTATCAGCATCATCTTCATATTTTTTGCGAGCTAAAATATATCTCTCATGGTGTGCTTCGTAATCTTTACACTCCTGGCAATGTCTGTGCCTAATCATTTCTCGCTGAGGGTTGTGTATGATGAATTTTTCACATATTTCACACTCTTCTTGGCCTAATTTTGTAAATGAGATGTTAAGTGTTTTCACAAGTTTTCTATAAAATCCATAAGACACTTGCGTTTGAGGATCATTTTCACAGTAATGCTTGTACATCATACGTATATTTAAGTCCGAAGGCAAATACTTTTTATTAGGTGCGTGTTCACGTCTGTAGTGAGATATTGAGGGATTAAATGACATTATATGGTCAATGATTTTTGTAGGCTGAATTTTTTTTTGGATTCGGATTGTGTCCACGGCCATCAGTAACAGTTACTGGCATCAATTCGGCCCTATAGTTACTGTTGATAGCATTCCTTACAGCTCTACAGTTATTTTGGTTGTAGCCTAATGTGGTGAGGAAAAAAGTTTTGCAAACTGGAACCTTATCACCATTTTCATCCGTCAAAAAATATGTAACAGTTTTCGATCGTATATAACGTTTGCCTACATTCACATCATCTTCTCTTTTTTTCGGTCTATCTGGTTTCTTGGTACTAGTATTATATATAAAAAAGTATTTCTGTTCCATCCATGACATTTTCCAAAAATTTATTATTGATTTTTTTGCGAAATTCTTCTGAAAAACGGCCTAAGCACTTTTTTTGCTGATATCTTCACGGCAACTAGGTTTAACTGAATATTTGGTTTTGATTTTGTTTTTTTATTTTTCAGTCTCTCGATCTTTCAAGCTAACGTTATATGCTTTCCTCTTCCTTATATTTCCTTTCTTTGTCAAGCTTACTTGGTTTGTTTCGCCATCTGAATGTTCTGGTGATTCTAAAATGGTTCTGTGTTGAATTTGCTGTGAACATGGTATGAAGTCAGCATCCGAATCACTATCACTGTTATTAATGTTTTGATTGAATGATTTAGGTATTTCGTAATCTTTGTCTAACACCAAATCATCAGAATCAAAATCCGACCAAACTTCCTCACTCGATTCTTGTATGGAGTTTTGAATGCCACTTGTTGACGGGACTGATATTTGTTCGTCTACACAAAAAATCAGACAGATGGACCTTTTTTTCTGATTCCGAATATATATGTAACTCAATTTCACAAAAAATATTAGTTGTGCCCTTTTTCGGTAACACGGCAGTCTCGTGCTCCCAAGTTAGACCTCCATAATCGATATTAAAATATCATTTTAAAATTTTCACTAACCACAATCCCACTCATGTTATAATCATTTCCTACGATTGGCATTAAATTCTGCAGAACCCATTCTACGTTAGGTGTTGACGCATATTATGTGATGTTTTAGATTGACGTCCCATTTTGTTCAAAAAGTAATGGTAGCTAAAACTACTTTTGTTAATTGGTTTAGAGCCTAAACGAATTCTTCTGGAATATATGTGGAACCTCTCGAAAGCACACTCCACTATCCTTTTAGCACGGCTACGTCCGTATTTTTACCGTAGGACAAACATCCACAATAACTCTCTCTCTTCTGTGATCCTATCCATCTCGCGCTTCAAACTCGCGTATGCTGCACTAGAGCCACAGATATATTCTGATTAAAAACTGTTCACATAGAAGATACATCATACGGACAACTATGAACTTTCTTCAGTGTTTTGCAAATTTGCAAACAACAAATCCGATGATTGTTGGAATGGGTTCATGGAGAAGTTACATACTTTCCCACATTTTAAAAATAAATCCCGTTCCATTTATAAAAAATCCACCGATTGATTATGATACAATTTTTATATCGTTTGTAGAAGCGGCGAACAATGCCAAAAACAGGAGTAAAAAAATTGTATTCGTAACGTTTAACCAACCACTAAACCATCAAACTCGTGAAATCTTAGCCAGTATTGATTTAAATTTTAAATCTAGTAGTCCAGATCTATTCTCACTCTTAATAAGTTTATAAAAAACGAATTAAGAATGTCATCACAAAGAGGCAGATACAAGGATTAAGTTTCACGCTTCTAAAGGGAACCAGGTTCAAAATTTTTAATTAAATCCTCTGATACTGACGTTTTGATTATTTTGTTAGGAAATATGCACAAACTTGTCGAATCAGAATTTTGGCTTGCCAGCTCACCAACTAGAAAGACTAACAATCAAACTGTTGATTGCATTAACTGCACCGATTTAGCGTTGAAGTTAGGCAGCAAATTATGCCAAAGTCTTTCCGCCTTCCATGCATTTACAGTGTAGCCGCACCGCACGGCTACATATGTACCTACTTCATACCCATTACCTTACAAACCTTATATACCTTAATACCAAACCTTATATACTTACCTTACCAATTACCATTCATATACTTACCTCAGTTACCAACCATATACCTTAACCAGTTACCACATACCTCAAGCAATACCAATTACCAAGCGACGTTTGACTCTCTGTTAGCAAGAAACGGGGAAAAGCATTGTCTTGAAAAAGACAGTTTTACGAAACATCGCAGCGGCACTAGCATTGTTATCACAACACCGTGCCGTGCGTGGTCGCTTCGAAAGAAGCGGTTTGCATGCAAGCATGAGGCGCCAGCGGAGCCCGGCGACGGAGGCGGCGCGCACGCAAGCATGAAGCGCCAGCGGAGCCCGGCGACGGAGGCGGCGCGCATGCAAGCATGAAGCGCCAGCGGAGCCCGAGGACGGAGGCGGCGCACCTGCACCCGACGCGCGACGTGTGTTCTTCATCTTCGATCTTCACTCGACGACGGCGCGCGGCAAAAGGGCGCGGGACGCGGTCGACACAATATTTATAGGCACGCCAGCGAGAGTGCCGTGTGCAAAAGGCGCGCTGCGCGCCCCGCGCGTCTCGCGATCCCCGGCGCGTCGCCATTGGTCAAAATATACATATTGTTGTACATATGTAAATATTAGTATAAAAAGCGTAGTTCTGGAATAAATCGAACATTCTTGACTCATCTCTCGCCGGAGTTTTATTAACAACTACCTAAGAAGAAACCCTAACTATTAGGACACTAGGCTCTCCTACCTAGCTCCTAAAGTGGTGACCCCGACGTGATACTGCCGGCCGACGGATCCTCAAGAATCGCCTCCTAAGAAAATATCAAGAATCAAGCTCGTCGTAATGGCCAACGAGAAAGCGCCGGAACTCTCGAGCGTGTCGACGTCGCTGCGCATCCCACCCATATGGCGCGACAGGATACGTCTGTGGTTCGCCCAGTTCGAAGCCATCATGTCGCCACAGAAGAAGGGGGACCAAGCTATGTTCGAGCTTGTCGTCGGTCACCTGGAACGACAAGACCTCGACGAAATCTCCGATATAATTCTCCACCCGCCCGACAGAGACCGCTACGAAGCTCTGAAGAATAGGTTACTCCAGGTCTACGAGGAATCAGAGCAACGTCAAGTACAGAGGCTGCTCTCGGAGATGGAATTAGACGACTTAAAACCGTCACAGCTACTTCGCCGTATGAAGAACCTCGCAGCTGAAAACATCTCTGACGCTGCGCTTCGTATCATGTGGACTAACCACCTCCCCCAGTCCGTGCGAGCAGTCCTCGCTGTCAGCGACAACATCGCGAAACATTCCGACATCCATGAACTAGCGATGATGGCGGACAAAATTCTAGAACAAACGCAACCTCACGGCACGGTCGCTGCAGTCACCGAAAACCCCACATTCCCCCGTGTACCTGCATGCCTTGAAGACAAAATCGACATGCTAACGAGGGAAATCGCAGAACTCAAGGCAGCCAGCCAATCAAACCATCGCTGCAACCAGAGATCGACGAGGCGGTCTCAGAACAGATCGCGATCGTCAAGCCGACATCGCCCCCACCCCCGACAGCGTAGTAACACTCCACGCCGCACGGAACAATCGCATGGAGTTTGCTACTACCATCGAAGGTTCGGGAAAGAGGCGCAGCGATGCACGCGCCCATGTAACTTCCAAGAAAACGCCCGTCCGGAAAACTAAAAGCTGCGTTGGATGCGGCGGGAACCGGCGCAACTACTACGTCATACCGCCTATTTATAACAGACAGAAACTCACGTCTGTCATTTTTAATTGATACCGGAGCTAACGTCTCTGTCATCCCCAAAAGAAAAGGCGTGAAGATATCTCCAACTGACTTTTGTTTATACGCCGCGAACAACACAGTCATCCCTACCTACGGCGAGAAGACACTTCAGTTGGACCTAAACCTACGGAGACCTTACAGCTGGAAATTCATCGTCGCAGAAGTCAGCAAGCCAATCATCGGCGCCGACTTCCTACGCCACCATCAACTACTCGTCGACATAGCCGGTCGATGTCTTGTCGACAAGGTAACTAACCTCTCCGTCAAAGCGCCGATCTCATATTCCGCCGAGCCAACTGTAAGAAGCATAGACGTCGAGGAACCTTATCACGAAATACTCAGTAAATACCCCGACATCCTTAGACCGTCGTGCATGAAGGATATCCCAAAGCACCGTGTGGAACATCACATCGAAACCACCGGCCCACCCGTACATTGTAAAACCCGGCCACTACCCCCACACCGATACCTGGCCGTGAAACGGGAATTCGAAATAATGATGCAGCAGGGATTATGCCGTCCAAGCAAAAGTCCCTGGTCCAGCCCACTACACGTCGTCCCGAAGAAGAACGGCGACATACGAGTATGCGGCGATTACCGAAGACTCAACGACGTAACTAAACCCGACCGCTATCCAGTACCTCGCCTCAAAGATTTCACGTACCTACTACACGGCAAGAAAATATTCACCACTCTCGATCTTAATCGTGCGTACCAACAACTACCCGTGTACGAACCGGACATCGAGAAAACAGCCATTACAACTCCGTTTGGCTTGTTCGAATTTCCCCGAATGTGTCCAGGCCTAAAAAACGCGGGACAAACATTCCAGCGGTTCATACATCAAGTACTCAACGGATTGGACTACGCATTCCCGTTTATCGATGACGTAATCATCGCGTCCGAGAACAACGCACGACACATCGAAGATCTACACGAAGTACTACGGCGATTAAACGACTACGGTATTACCGTCAACCCGTCAAAATGCGTCTTCGGTAAAGAAAAAGTAAAGTTCCTGGGATACCAAGTGTCGAGCGAAGGAATCGAACCGCCACTCGAAAAGGTCAACGCCATCACTAGCTACCCCAAGCCCGAAACAATCGCCGATCTACGTCGATTCCTCGGCATGGTAAACTTTTACCGCGACAGCATACCTAACGCGGCCCGCATACAAGCGCCGCTGAACGCGTTCCTACATAATTCCAAGAAACGCGACAAGACAAAAATCGAGTGGAATAACGAAGCACTTCAAGCATTCGAGTTGTGTAAAGCTAGCATACAAAACGCGGCCTTACTCGCTCACCCATCACCGTCACCCACTCAACCAATATCGCTAATGTGTGACGCATCAAACACCTGCGCGGGAGCTGTCCTACAACAACTTGTAAACAACAAATGGGTACCTCTCGGCTACTTCTCGAAGAAATTCTCGGAAACACAACAACGTACGTTCGACCGAGAATTATTATCGATCTACATGGCCATCAAACATTTTAGAAAAATGTTCGAAGGAAGAGAACTCATTGTTTACACCGATCACAAGCCGCTTACCTACGCTATACGCAAGCCACGGTCGGACAACGACACGCAACGACGCACGCGTCAGCTGTTGTTCATAAGCGAGTTCACGACCGACCTACGTCACGTGAGCGGCGCGAACAACGTGGTCGCCGACGCACTGTCTCGCGTCGAAACAATCGACTTGCCATCGCCGATAGACTACGATCTACTGTCTCAAGCGCAAGAAAAGGACAGCAATATTCTCAACTTATCAAAACCAACAAATATTCAACTGAAGAAAATCGCTATACCTACTTCAAACAAACTTATTTACTGCGAAGTATCGACGCCTCATATTCGTCCATACCTACCAGTTGACTTTCGTCGCATCGCATTCAACGCCGTGCACAATACAAGTCATCCTGGTATCCGTACTACACGCAAACTAATGCAACAACGATACTTCTGGCCGTCTATGAACATCGACATTGGTGAATGGGCAAAGTCGTGTGTCGACTGTCAACAATCAAAGATACATCGACATACGCACAGTGACGTCACACCATTCCCGCCTAGCGAGCGATTCGAACACGTACACATCGACATCGTCGGACCTCTGCCTACTTCTTCGAGCGGACATCGATACCTACTTACGATGATCGATCGCTGCACACGCTGGGCAGAAGCCGTTCCCCTGCGTGAGATATCAGCCGAAGTCGTCGCAAGGAAACTGTACGAGACCTGGATTGTACGCTTTGGTTGTCCTATCAAAGTCACTACCGACCAAGGACGACAGTTCGAGAGCGGTCTGTTTAAAAATCTCGCTCAGCTACTGGGAGTGGAACGAACCCGGACTACTGCCTACCACCCGCAGAGTAACGGGATCGTGGAACGCTGGCATCGTACGCTCAAAGCTGCGCTCATGACTCGACTCGTTGACAACAACAAGTGGTTAGTCGAGTTACCTACTGTGCTACTGGGACTACGAGCCGCCACGCGCACTGACACTAACACTAGTGCCGCACAGCTCACCTACGGACAAGCTCTAAGGCTACCCGGCGATTTCATCTCACCATCGCCTAACACGAAGATGGATAACGACTATGTGACAGACCTACATCGAGTTATCACAAGTCTAACGCCCACTTATCAGTCGCACGCTAATCGGCAGAACATCTTCGTGCATCAAGATCTACAAACTTGCAGCCACGTATTTGTACGTGAAGACGCAGTACGTAAACCACTGCAACGTCCGTACAAAGGTCCGTACCTAGTCACGAGAAGAACTGAGAAGTACTTCACACTCAGTACACCTAAAGGTACTACTAACGTGTCAATCGAGCGTCTTAAGCCAGCCTACATCACGAACTACGATCACTCAGACCACTGTGCGACACCCCCAGTTGCTACTCAAGATCAACCCTGTCTACCTACCAGCGACGTAAGAAGAACGCGGACAGGCAGAGTCGTCAAGACCCCAGTACGCTTCGCTCGGGGAGTACTGTAGCCGCACCGCACGGCTACATACCTACTTCATACCCATTACCTTACAAACCTTATATACCTTAATACCAAACCTTATACATATACCTGCAGGTTGCGATTACACTGCAGCATTTTATAACTAAGGTAAACTAAAACCTTTTCAACTATTTTCAAACAATGAAAAATACCAAACAATTTTTGCATCATTAACAGATGCTTGGTTTGGATTGGTAGGGGCGGCGCTGGCTACCCCACCAGAAAAGCCACAAGACATACAACCAATTCGCTTATAGTTCAAAGACCGATTGCAAATCTACTCTAGAGAAAAAAAAATTAACAGATGCTGCTGATATTTTCAGTATTGAAAAATTAAGTAAGTTCAAGAATTTTCAGCCAGTATGTATGGAATCAAGAACTGCACCAATATAAAGGATGCGAGATATCGCATTTATTGCTATAAGCGCTATTAATTTAATGCTATAAGCGTTGAGGTAGTCACACGAATTTAGTTTATGTAACTTTTATTTTATTTTTACAGTAAAAACTGCTAAAGCGAAATGGAAAAAATTGCGTGACAATCATCGTGACGCCATTAAACGACAAAGTGCTTCCAGAAGTGGCCAGGCGGCTAAACAAACCTGCCAATGGAAGTACCAAAAAGTAATGGAATGAAATGCAAAATAGAAAATGAACCTCAAATTTCAGGAATGATTCAGAATCAATTAGAAGCCCGAATGGTCACAAATGATACACAAATGTCAGCCCCGTCAGTTATTACACACGATCAAATGTCAAACGTGTCACAATTTCTTTGTCAGAAATAATGTTTACTATTTTGAACAACTTTATAACGTTGATTCGGTCATGAGACTCTAATTCGCTTTTATAAATAAATTGAATTGTTTACTTACTTTAGACATATTGCAAGCCTTTCTTCACTTGAAATCGATCTCCTGCAATTAGTGTCCTTCTTCTGTAAATATGGTTTAAGATGATAATGTAATTCATAGAAAAGTTTTCTTGATACCCTATATGATGTTTCGAACATTTCATCATCACACGTCTGAAAATAAGTTAAAAATTCTCCATGCACAAAATGGTACTTTATATGTTGTCGAATCCAGAATCTTGAAACTGAATAATATTTAACATGAATTTATGTTTGTTTTAGTTAAAAATGGGTCGGCCGAAAGACAAACGCGTATGGCGACATTATCACGAGCTAGCCAACAAATCGGCTAAATGCAAGTTCCGTGATAAAGTATACCGATACAGTCACTTTGCCAAAATGACTCAACATCTCGTCGCAAGTTTCAAGAGTTCACCCGTTTAAAAAAAAAATGAAAACATTGCTTTTGGAAAAGAAAGTCGTCACTGGTACGTTGGATAACATTCAGGAAGTACAAGAAGGTAGTACGAGTAATACTTCTAATGTGACAATAACTGCAGCGGGCTCAAATACGAGTATTTTACAGGAAGACGAAACACACAGCACAAATATGAATGAGAGTGACCTTGCTGTAGAGTTTTCAAAGGCAGTTTTTGTGACAGCCCCTCCATTATCAATGGTACAGCATTTTTTTTTTATGAGACATGCCGGTAATCGAGCAGACGTATTACCTGATGGTAAGCAATCCCCGCCACCCATGGACACTTGAAACACCAGAGGCTTTACAAGTGCGTTACCGGCTTTTTGGGACTTAGGAATTTAAGGGTTGTTGTTCGGGAATGGGGATGGGGAAGATTGGGAAGGGAGAATTGGGCCTCCGGTAACCTCACTCACACAACGAAACACAAACGCATCCTCTTTGGATTAGCTTTTTTGAGAAACTAAAATTTAAAATGCCGGCACTAAAAGCACTCGCAACTAAATATTTGGATCAAATTTACAATGAGATGCGAACAGAACTGAGCGAAGCGTTACAATCTGCAAGTTACCTTCATCTCCAGTGTGACGGTTGGAGGAACGTACGTACTGAAGGTATTATAAATTTTGTCATATCAATGCCACAACCAGTATTCATAAGAAGTTTGAATACGGGAACTAATCGCCACACCAGCCAATATATTGCTAATGAAATAGAAAATGTGATGAAAACATACGCTGTACATAAGTGTATTGTCCTCATAGGGGATAATGCTAAAAATATGAAGAAAGCATTTGAAATAGTTAAAAATAAATATCCACATATTACTCCACTCGGTTGTTGTGCATGTGCAACAAATGCTTTTTTTTTCAATCAAGTTATTATTTTTAAGACACTAGACATACTAACACCGACTACCTTCCGAACAAGATGACTGCTTTTTGTTTTATTAATTTAATATAAACAAAAGCAATCAAAACCTCTTTTTTCAAACAAGTTATTACTTTTCAAGTCAAGACAAAAGACATAATAACATCGACTACCTTTCAAACAAGACCACTGCTTTTTGTTTTAATAATTCAATTAATATTATATTATTTATTTATTGTTATATTAGTTGTAAGATTTTATAATGTAACTGTTTGCTGTTCCTCAAAATGAAAAATAAAATAAATAAAATAAAATACAAAAGCAATCACAATCTCTTTTTTCAAACAAGTTATTACTTTGAAGACACTAGATATAATAACATCGACTGCCTTTAGAACAAGATGACTGTTTTTTGTTTAAATAATTTAATATAAACAAAAGTAATCAAAACCTCTTTTTTCAAACAAGTAATTACTTTCAAGACAATAGACATAATAACATCGACTGCCTTTCGAACAAGATAACTGCTTTTTGTTTTAATAATTCAATTAATACAAAAGCAATCACAACCTCTTTTTTAAACAAGTTATTACTTTCAAGACACTAGATATAATAACAGACTGCCTTTAGAACAAGATGACTGCTTTTTGTTTAAATAATTTAATTAAATTTAAACAAGTAATTACTTCCAAGACATAATAACATCGACTAATTTCGATCGAGAAAAAATCAAGAAAATGACCCCGAAATGCAAAGTTTGTTCCAAAATTACAGTAAAACAACCTGAAAAATATGCATTGAAAACACCATATAAAAATAGGTAATTAAAATACGATTGAATATTTTAAAATTGTTTTATAAAACATAATAAATACAGGCTATAACGCAATGGACAACAAATAAGGTGGGAACGCAATGAAATAGAAATTACACAGGACGGCAAGTGTCTTTAGAACCCATCGATGACTTCACAACCATTTCAATCGAACATTTGGTAAAACTACAACTTCACAACTCAATCAAAGTAAAATTAGTGTCATCCGTTTTCATAGATTATTGTTATAAACCTGAATAAAAGCTAGACAAAGATTAACAGGTTGTAATCTATCTTTATTCTTTTTTTGTGCAATCAAATCCAAAAATACGAGTAAACCGATTGATTGATTATGAATGATGACTGGAATACTTGTGAAGACATCAACAGATTCAACATCAAATTATCTTATAATTATATGTATAAACGGTTAACATTCTTATTAGGCTTAATTTTATTATAACTTTCGTGAGACATAATACATTAATTATTATGTTATCGGCTTACTCAAGTAACTGTTTGACGAGGAACTCGACTAGTTTTAGTAGCAGCGCGACAATCGCCTAGTCAGGTGTCGCGGAATTCTGCACAGAATACGAGCGAGTTCCTCGTCAAACAGTTACTAGAGTAAGCCAATAACGTAATCATTAATTAAGACTCAATATTTATTTAGAGTAAAGAGCATGTTTTACTACCCTTTAAGTTAAATGAAAAATTAAAATTACGCTCACTCAGTAAACGCAGTTTCATTTCATGTCAATCAAATTAATACCAACGAATACAGTAAAACATGCTCTGAAACTTATTAAACTACGTAAAGAGAAAAGTACGTCTTGTGAAAACATTAAATGTCATGTAATGTGAAGATAAAATTAATTGCACTGACTACAATAAAATACAACGCGTTGTTAAAAATGACTAGTACTTAGTATAGGTATTGACATAACTCCCAAGTTATGACTATTTAAACTGGTTCTTACGAACAATATTTCAACTTCTTACAAGTGAGCTTGATGAATATTACAAAAACACTTTTTGTATTAATATTGTTCTAAACGTATCGTATTAACAGTATTTGTATTATGCATAATCCTCAACTCATACATATCTATCTTTACAGTCAAAATAGTCACAACTTTTACAGAAAAATTATATACAAAATACATATTATATTCAAGCGTAGAGATTCGTTAACTAGTAGACACACCCGATAAAAATAAAGAATTAAAAAAAATATCGCGACAAAAATAAAGCTCAGTAGACAAGGCATCTCAATTTTCACCTTTTATTTAATATGTACATACATAATTATAATAAAAAGTTCTTAACTATACAGTGGTACCTAGATGTCGTTTGGTTGTGACGGTTCATGAAACACGTATCATTGTTTTGCCTGAGTATCGCGGGCGCGGTCGAAATATCAAACATATGACACGACATCCCGCTACTTATACCGCGTTTGTACATGAACACACTTGGATCTCGTGTCAAATTAATGTACTCCATGTTCAAGTTTCTACTACTCGACTGCTAGCGCCAAGCTGATACTGCTTCTAGTAATTTATACCAAAATAAGTTTTCTGCTGACAAGCATTCCGTTTAATAATTAATAAAGTTTATTATTACTCGTATTACGGGCTAGACATGCGTGATGCCCTGTATTATTTGTGTATTAAAATGATTTATTGCTGAAACATAAATTGACAAATTCGAAAGTTAATTTATGTATATTATAGGTAATCCGCAAAAATATGTATCGCATCTGTTGGGTAGTACCGAAGTACATTTATGTTATACGAATGTCTTGGGCATTTTCTGACAATCAAACGTCATAAGTCACGCACATGTTTAATACCTACTTCTTCTGAGTAGACCACTTATTTTGGCATCAATTTTTTTTATCCTAGTTTTTAATTCTACTTTAAGCGATAACAGTAAAACCTCCTTAGGTATAGAAACACGTTTAAATAGATGCAAATGAACTATATTTTTCGCTTCACTTCGAAAACTTGTAAATGTGTTTTTAATAAATACTGAATTTTTATATCTTATTTAACCTATGTATAGACATATTCTAGGAATGCTCAAAATTCCTCTTTTTGTATAATTTTAATCTACATAAATATTAACATTTATGTGCCACACAATTAGAATTATACTTTTTAACACTTATTAATACTGCCCTATTAGCCGATTTGTGTACATAATATGTCTATACATCAGAGAATACATAATAACAAGTACCTAAGTTTGTCCTAAAATTGTGTATTCACTTCTATTTGCAAAATGGCAGTGAAATCAGTGCTTTGTGATCCATATAAATGATGCAACTGTACAATGTACATAGGTAATTAGGTACCGTCTTTTTAGTAAACAATGCTTGCCATAATTCAACTCTGATAAACATTTACATAAGCCGCTAAAGATATCTCGAAACACATATAAATCGCAATGTAAGTATAAAGGCAATATATCAGTAAGACTTTTAATAAAAGCATATTAAGGTGAATGTTCCAGGGTAGGCCAAAATTAAAATTTTCGTAAACATTGCAAAACACTTACGGAAATTTAAATTTCGCGGGTACCTTGGGGCATTAAGCTTAAGAACCCTTCAATTATTTATATTATACGACTTACTGCAGCACTCGAAGACATTTAATGATTACTTAAAAAATCCTTAGTAACGATTTTGTTCCGAAAACTATTGCTAAGGAGTGGGTTAACTTACCATTAAATGACTCAGAGCAAAGCAGTTAGTCGTGTCTCGTGACTTGTGTAACTGTTCGATAAAGTAAACTGGGTTTTACGCTCGCCGTGTTAGGGTTGGTTGTCGATTGACTGTTAAGTGTCCTAGCGTGGCTTGACCCGTACAACCTAATTAATTAAATGTCTCATAATATCAAAATCATTTCGTTTCAAAATCAACAACCACGCCTACTATTAAGCATACCTATTTACATTTATCAGAATGTTAAAATATAATATGCATTATATTATTAATCAACAGATTACTATATTATCAACCAACATATTTTGTTTAATGTATAACACCGACGAAACGAATAAAATTATTTTACTATGTCGTTTGTCGTCTGTCATCTACAAATTCCACATCTAATATAATTCAAAAATAGTTTTTGTTTAAAACATGATTAGATAGTAAACACTAAACAAGAATCCAATAGAATCGTAAAAATAATAATATTAGAAGTTACCTGCCTAATATTTTTGTAACTTGTATAATTATACATAAACATTACATGACCTAAAAATAAATTAACAATCGGCAAGGATGTCAGCAAATGACAAAATCGAAAATGTAAATGCTCCATGTAATTGATATTGTGCAGTAAAGTGATTGTATGTCGTATCCAACTAGCTTAACCAGCTATTTAATTAACGTCCTAGCGTGTTTAATAAGGAGCTGCGGACAACGTAAAAGGTTACCGGGACTCCGGCTCAAAGCAGAAAAAGGACCGGGGTGGTTTTTAAATCAGTATGAGTCTGTCTCATACAAGGCGGGAAAAAGGCGTGATAAATAAATGATATCACAATGATGGTGATTCGATTTATGTGCTGGTCGCTGTTCAAACCTAACCAAACGTAACATTCTGGTAACAACATCCTTCGACTCACGGCCTGACAGAGAAATTCAGTCGTTAAATCAAACAGCTAATCATTTAGACCGGCATTTAAATGGCTAATTAAGCTAATTAACTACGACATATACATTTAAAGTGGCAGGAAGGTATGTAAAACTTCAAGAATGCATCAACGTTAGCTGCGGGAAGTATTACTTAGCGATCAAAAGGCTAAGGCATATGCTCCATTTTAAAGTAGCCAGTTTTGCAACAAATGCCTGTTCTGACAAGAACGGTTGAATACATATTTTCTTAAAACGAACGTTTAGGGTTTATATTACATACACCAACACTTAAGCCTTATCTTACATCTAAATAAACAAATTGTCATTATTAATTTCCAAGCAGTCTAATTCCCTTGATAGTTTTATAGTATAAATTATTTTAGTGTCTTTGTAGGAAATTGTTTTAGTTTTTGTCTTTTATAATACCATCAAACTCTTTGGTTTATACCATTAACAACTCGACATCAATGAATTGTGCCCATTTTTAGTGATAGCAACTATATCTTCCAGCAAACTGTATACAGGCTGTTACAAAAATAAAATAACGTTAAAATAATAAATAGGTTCTTAAAAGATCGGTTTTGCTTCTTATAAACCATAATTTAACTATCAAATTACACAATATCACCCTAATTACTTAACAAGCCCACTTTACAGACCAAGCTTTGCTTTAGTGTACAACGAATATTATACCTTACATCTAATGTGAATAGTTCCAATTTGTATTATTTCGAGACCAACGCATTTTTCTATTAAGGTTAACTTTAAAGAAAAACTGATGCGGATTGTCACAAAATAATGTTATTATACCATGTCAAAGAGATGATACACATTTGCTTAAATTGTATGTCATAAATAATTGTTCCCTTTTTTATGGAATAGCTATAACAGATAAGTTGCTGAGCTGCACAATATCTCCGTAGTAATAAATAAGGAATCTTGAATCTTTTAGATATACATAACAATACCGCGTCAACATCTTTAAAAGTGTAATAAAGAACATACTGGTTACGCGTATAGAAGTAAGATATAGCAACGCTTATAAATAAATAAGTAAAACATTGATGCTAATAAATAATTATTGTTAACTGATACTCGGGGATAAATTATACAAGTAGATAAAAATTGACGGTATATGAAGATTATATACTATTTTAAAGTGTACCATCTCCCGAACATGCCTAAGCAGTATCTGCAGAGTATCAACTTCAATGTAGAAGTGATTCTCAATACATACTTGGTGGTGGTATCAGTCGGCGATGACGTCACACGCCCTCGTATCAGCGTCCACTTCGTTAGTTCCTGCTGCCTGCTCTTCTATGACGGACTCGGTTCGCTCTATGCCAAGAGCGGCCGTTTCGTTCGATTTTTCTCTGTAACATTTATTTACTAATGTAAGGGTACGCGTCTCCAGGTCCGCATCGTACGCACCGCACGCAACGAATTTTAATTTGTCTTGTATAGAAACTCATACAACTGCGTCCACTGATCCGTATCGTACGGACCGCATCATCAGCAATGCCTACATGCGAAACGTACTGATGACGTGATACGGAATGCGTACTATGCGTACGATACTGGCCTTTGGACGCTTATCTTAATCGATCATAATATTGATAAAAGTACAATAAAAAAAAAACATTTATTAAATAATCAGGTATAGTACTAAATATATCGATTCACTCACGGACCTCATGAGCAACGTGCGCGGACGCGCCTCGTTAGCTGCGGACGCGTACGCTGCTCATTAGAAAGTCCCTCTGTGACTCAAAACTAGTAGAGCTTTTCTCAGTATATTTACGTGATTAAACCACTAATTGTTTTAGTTAATTTAGATAGAATAAGGTTATGTATACACGATACATATCAAGCTATGGAAAACTAGTATAAACTGACTGTTGAATGTGCGAAAAGATGATACAAAGCGAGACTTTCATAAATTGATTTTGCATAACTCGGTGAGTAGCCGTGTTGACTACTACAGTGTACTACTGTATGATATGTACATGATTTCTTGCTAATTGGTGGACCTATGTACTTATGAGTACATTAAGTTAGTAACTTATCTAATTAGACTACAAGGTTGGCACGGTGGCTGGGCAGCTGGCTGCCGTGCAACGTGTAGCGGGTTCGATTCCCGCACGGAGCAACTCTTTTTATGATTCACAAATTGTTGTTTCGGGTCTGGGTGTCATGTGCATGTGAAATTGTATGTTTGTAAACGCACCCACGATACAGGAGAAAATCCTAGTGAGCGGCAACGTTTTAAAAAAAAACTTATCTAATGTGAAAAGCAAATGTGGAGTACTCTTACTTCCGAAATGAATCACCTATCTCAAAATCGATATCCGAAAAACGTCCTTAATCGGAGTGTATATTATTAGAACTCACGAGTGTTCCCTGTCCCTGACAGGTATGGCGGCGGGCGGGTCGCGGGCTCCGCTCAGCGACAGAGACTGCGGCCGCCGTAACCACGTGCAGCGTTCTTCCTGTATATTATAAGATAAAACGTCAATTACCTTTACACACCATCATACATATATGGAAGACATCTAACTGCCGTACTCAGAGACGTTTAATGATTACTTAAAGTATTCCTTTAACGATTTTGTTCCGAAAACATTTGCTAAGAACTTGTTTAAGTAACCATTTAATGACTCTTGAGTACGGCAGTAATTATGGCCGAATGTTTGACAAGCGATATCTCTATACGTATGCCTGTTTTCCTAATTTTTAAGTAACGCTTAAGTAAGGTAAGTGATTTTAACATAATTTTTGTTTTAATCAAACTTTAAGTGACATATAACAGTACAAGTAAGGGGTTAGTTTAGGTGCCACGTCACGCTAAGTGACTTTTAATCAAGTGACAGTTTAGGGGTGATTGATGAAAACGATCATAGTATTAGTTTAGATATAGTTCACAGATGTGCGTCGAAGGAATGTGACAATACCGCACAACTGGCATAATTGTGAGCACTCGCTCATCGATCGATCTGATAAAAAATTACTTATGACACTTCGCACGTTTGTAATGGTCCAACTGTAGACGTCAATCTCAGTTAAGTCACCAACAGTTTATCCTTGCGTACCTAACGTAAGCTACAGCGGATCCTAACGTTACAAGGTTCATTCAAAATAATATTGTAATTGATTAATATGTAATAAGTTACTTAGGAGAAAGGGCTCACCTGCGGAGTGATTACTGCCGTGATATCGGTCTGAGTGCCAACCGGCTCTGCGTGGTTTTTGCTCGAAACTGCCTTCAACACCTCCTGCATACAGCCTTGCAGTTCTGCCACCTAATAACAGACATCACTGTAATATATTATTATGTTCGCAGTATAAAGAAACGCCTTCGATTGACGAGCATGTATGAAGAGATAGTATATACGACTATGTACGACGTATAAAGCGAAAACGGTAGGTATGCCAGAATGGTGTCATTTGGCGTTCTGTCTCATAAATATAAGATATGAAACTTATATGGAATAAAAGACCCAATTACTCTTGAAGTAGTACATTATTACGTAACATGTACAATTGTACATCTTTATATACAATGTGATAGGGGCGAGACTTCTAACCCGTTAAGGCTGAATACTACATCTAATTGTATCGACAAAAAAAATATGGGGGCTTGAACCCCCAATTAAAAATATTGAAATATAGCGATTTTTTCGGTAAAAATTATTCAGAAATTATTTTTTTTCTCACCAAAACATTATCAAACATATGAAAAAAGTAATGAATTAGTTAGCCAAGGTTATTAGCTACCGTTTGTCGTTTTTTTTTTTGTTTCTACGACGCATACAACCTTTGATATCAAAAAAAGTAAAAAAAATATTAAAATAGCCATAATTTTTAGAGGGAGGGGATTCGACCCCTTCGACCCCCGACTTTTGTCGATAAAATTAGATGTAGTACTCAGCCTTAACGGGTTAGAAGTCTCACCCCTATCACATTGTATATAATTCTTCTGTACGTGTGTATGTCACTGAACTCCTCTTAAACGACTAGACGGATTTTGATGAAACTTTTTGTGTGTGTTCAAGAGGATCTGAGAATGGTTTAGATTCACAATTTTGTCCGCTGGACAATGTTTTTTTAATTAATTTTTAATTTATTAGTAGTTGTTGATTTTGGAATGTTTTACATCGGATCCGACGGACGGCGCTACCATCGCAGTGTCAAATATTAATGACGTTAGATATTGTCATAACATTTGAATAATAATTTTCATCAAAAAGGTCCAGAATGTTTTAGCTTATTAAAAAAAGAATAAAATTTTCAAATTAACGTGTAGACAGGACAACGTCTGTCGGGTCCGCTAGTACAGTATATAAAACGTTCTCGTCATTCCTGTTCACCATTGGGATCATCATCAGCCTATAAGTATCCGCTCCTGAGCTAAGGCCTCTTCTCACTCGGAGAGAGAATCAGTTATAATTTGTCTCTCCTTTAATATATCACCTGTTTGGTTAAGAAACGAACTGTCTGAATCTGTATAATTATATTAAGACAGATTAAAAAATAACCACTACGCTACACTATACTACACAATACACTGCTTTTGCGTTACGTTTTACTTTTTTCATGATATAAGCCGGTAAATGAGCAGATGAATCACCTGGCCTGATAATAAGTAATTGCCGCCGCCTATGGACACGAAACACCAGAAAGCGTTACAAGTGCGTTGCCGGTTTTTTGGGGTTAGGAATTTAATGGTTATTGGGAATTCGATTCAGAAGATTGGCAAGAGTAGTAATTGAGCGCGCCTTCAAACAAAACACTGATGTAAAACCTATTTTTCGTCAGTTATGTTATTAGTCCTTTGTAATAGACATAGAACGTCACGAATAGATTACATCTTAAAAAAATGTTGATATGTTTGGTACTCATTCGCGTCAAATCGACTCAAGTCTATATACTATTTTTTACGTACCTTAGCCG
The DNA here is from genome assembly GCF_023101765.2 of Spodoptera frugiperda. Lineage (NCBI taxonomy): Eukaryota > Metazoa > Arthropoda > Insecta > Lepidoptera > Noctuidae > Spodoptera > Spodoptera frugiperda. Next base: position 4,886,185 of record NC_064220.1, on the reverse strand, counting down.
AAATAGGTAATAATAATTGCTGAATACATTACATACCTGCGCTTGTAGGCTGAAACATGTCTCGGATAACTGCCGCAATGCGTCTGTGTTGTCATCGGACTCCGATAACCGCTGCTTCTGGTTGTCTGGAAAACAATATTGAAACATCTAAATTGAACCATTTAAAAATATTGGACGTTTTCTATATTATACACTAGGCACTCCCGCGCGGTTTCACCCGCTCTGTTCAGTCTCTATTGGTCATAGCGTGATGTTTTATAGCCTTCCTCGATAAATGCTGCTCATGAATATGTGCCTCTAGGATGGCTTGAAACTAGTCGAGTTCCTCGTCAAACAGTTACGTGAGTAAGCCGATAACATAATAATAAACAAACAAACTCTCCAGCTTTATATATTAGTATAGAGTATAGATAAGCCATTATATCTACATGTACAAACTCACCAGCTGCCTGTAGGGTGGAGACTTTCTTCCACAAAGCGTTAATAGCTTGCATCTGGAGCTGTTGAATTTTTCGCTCAGACTCCAACGCGGCTTTCGTAGCCTCCATGTCGCATGTCAACCTCCTGGTATTATAAAACACAGATTATACAAAATACAGGGTTATTTTATACAAAGTAACGACCTCGCATGACATTAAAGACCTCGGAAAGTTAGATTTTTGACCTATTTGTCACTGTTCATATAAAAAAGATAACGTAAAATCACTACTGTTTGAGTAATAAATCCAAGTAAGCCATGAAAGGAGGGAGGTTAGCTAATCATATATTTGCATAATTGATACAATACATCATATATTTGCATAATTGATACATTATTACACAAACGGTGAAAAGTGGGTGTACATTGTATAGCAGTATTACGTGCCGTAATGTCCACCTCTGCCTACCCCTTCGTGAATAAAAGGCGTGACGCTGCATATAATATAATACTAACTGTATATGCTGTCGAGCTCGCGCCGCTTGTATGGCGTGCAGTATCCTGAGCGTGTCCTTGTTCAAGTTCCTACTTCTGTAGCCTCTCCACATTTTCTGTATAGTGACCGCGGCCATTGATTCCACACTCATCTTCTTCTGCCGTCGTTGGTTCGAAGGCAACTTCATCATGTCCGCGCCGAGTTGCTCAGACTCATTTGTAATCCCATTAAGTTTCTTTTCCTCATTCTTTACTTCTACTTTTGATAAGCTGCCTTTTCTTTGCTCCATTCTAGTTTTAAGTTTGGGCGATGAAGTAGCACTCTTTGGTAATTTCGGGGATCCTTTCATGTTTTTCGCGTGCCTTGGTTTGTCATCGTGGATACTGCTGTTACTGGACTGTGAGGAAGTGTTGGAAACACTGTGCACAGAGTTGTTTGTCTTTGGTATAGATCTTTGGATGTCGTAAATCGGGTCCTGGTAGTCGGGACTCATGAGAGATTCAGGTACAGGCACCATTTTCGATGCAGCTTCTAATGAATGATTCACTGGCTTTGGTTGTGGTATTTCTGTGAACGAAGTTAGTTTGTGAGTTTAGAATAGAATCAATAGAATACATTAATATTAGTATATTTTGCTAAATATACCTTGAACTTTTTCTTTTTCCTTTTCCTTTTCTCTAGCGCTGTCTCTTTTTTCCGTTGCGTACATGGTAGAGGGGGAGTCGAAGCTCTGGCTCATGGCGGTGGGAATGCCGGATAATTCTCCACAGAGTGAGGAAGACATCTGATGTAAAGGAGACGAGGACTTGGTCATAGCTGCATGATAACTCGAAGTGAGCCGGTCGGGCGACCGACCCATGTGCCGCGGCGTGGATATCCTAGCTGCAACATATTTATCTGTTAATTAAACATCGCGCCTACTAACTTTACTATTAAAAATGTAATTATTATTATCGAACCATTTATAGCACAATTATAAACTAAATAAAATATTATAAATAGAGTACCTAATTGTTATATAGATATATGTTTTCAGGCATCGCAAAGGTCCAGTAGAAGGAGCAATAAACTCTTTACAGAAAATGTAATAATGTGAAGATTTTTCGAGAATCAAGTTCATTAATTAAACCAGTTATAATACTTGTAATTCTCGTTCATAGTTCGCACATTCCTCCAATACATATTTTCTATAGAAACGTATTTCAATTAAGATTCCAAACATTCTCCACATAACACACTCTTTTGATGATTTGTTTACTTTAAACGTCGTCTTCTCAACTTAGTATGTAAGTATTTTAGATCGGACCTTCACATGGTTAATTTTTTTTATGACAAGGCCGGCAAACGACTTAGCGAGTCACTTGATGGTAAGCAATCGACACCTTCCATGGACAACTATAACACCAGAGGAGTTACGAGTGCGTTACCGGCCTTTTAGGGAAACCTACCTATCTACCTAAACTACTGACCTGATTTGTCGAGAGGAAACCTAAACTTGCTATATTATTAAATAGATTATACTCTGAAATAAAATTGAATACTTTATATCCCGAGAACGCAGGCAAAGCCGCTGGCCTAAAAGATAGTATGTATTGTATTACATAAGTACATAGTAAATAAGTACTTACATTGCATTCTCGGTGACTGCAACTTGGGCTTTAACGGACTGTGTGTCTGATCTTTCAACTGCTGCTGGTGATGCTGCGCCTGCAAACATTATACATTGTTACACAACCCGAGAACACGACAGCTATATAATAAAGTTAAACGGGATGAATAGAATTCAAAGGGTGGTAGATACGGGAATGGAGTGAATAGATGTAAGAACATTTTCCCAACATTTATACACCCCTCTTCTGTATCTATTCACACCTTGAATTCCCTTAATAAGGCAAAGGGAATATTTTCACGTTCCACGTTTACTTCAACGAAAAGTTCAGTAAATATTACAAATATTGCCTTTACCTTATAAAGGGATAGGTATGTTTGCCATCTAACCTAATTTACAAAACGTAGCTTACTTTGCTTAATATAAGACGTAATTTCCTCTGGTCTTCCGTTTCCAAGGCGTCGGCGGTGAGAGGACAGGTAGACGCCAAATATTCACACAACTCTTGGTGTTGCCCCGCGTGGTAGTGTCGCCCTTTCCCTTGACTGTACAACCACTCCGCTTTTAGGCTGAAAAAGATTATAAATTTTAATTGTTTTAGGAAATAATAATCTAATATAATCACAAGTTAAATTACTTTATAGAAAACTATTCGTTAATAAATTCTTTAGAAATATGTCTTTCGATGAAAGATATTCAGTAACACTTTTTTTGTACAAAAGCTTCATCGGTATTAACCTTGAAGAATAAAATATTACCTTTCTATAGCGCTGACGACAAAGCCATCAATAGACTTCACACTCATTATCCAGTTGAGGACAAATGGTCTGTAATCAAATCCTCTGTTTGGCGAGTCAAGGATCAAATAATATTTAATATTTATACCTCTATAATTAACATTAGAACTTAAGACGACGAACTTATTTACTATGTTTATTTATGTCTATGAGTTTCCAATCACGATCACGGATCATCTGTGGTAAACATCCTGTCTTAAGTTCTAATGTTAGTGTAAGTGACCAGGTCAGTTTAACCGATTCGTTGCGACGCCCATTTTGGTGCACTTTTATGCGTGGCGACGAACAAATATTTCGTGACACGACAGTCGTGTCAAGCGCCATATCAGTTGATGACACGCCTATTGTGCCATCAGCCATGTACAGAATAAAATGTTCTTTTTTCTTGTTTACCCTTGAATTGTATTCAGTCGACTTCCAAAATCGAAAGTAAACGGTCAAACGCGTTTCGTGTCATTTAAAAATGACACGAAACGCGTGTCATACGCCATATGTAAAAAAATTGGATGGCACGTCTGTCGTGCCATCCGCAACGAATCGGTTAAAAACTTATACCTTTAGAATTACTTACTAAGTTTAAACATGAAATATACGCGACATCACACTGACTTTTAACGCAAAAGATCACACTTCAAACTAATTCTCATTGATAAAAAGGATACAATTTGTCTTTGCCAGCCATCGCAACACATGGATTGCCTTGTATTGAGAAGCTCTCGAGTTTGTTCAAATGCACCAAATGACTGATCTCATTCAAATCCTGGATACTGTTGTGAGCAAGTCCTAGGTGCTCCAAGTGTGATGGAAGGTAGCGATCACATTGTCGCAGATCTGATATCTTGTTTCTTTCTAGATTCAAGTGCTGAAGTAGAGAATTATTTTACATTAAAATTAAGGGCCTGTTTAACAACATCTGGATAACCATGATGTATGAGGTAATTTGATTTAAGACTGTGACATATATGAACTGTCAGTCATATAAGTTTATTGGGTAGGTAGTCAGTCATATGAAGCATACTTGTACCCAACACCTTTGTGTTGGAACACTTACAAAAGTAGGTACTTTATTTATATGGTAAATTAGACATTCAGAGACACTCACCTTCAAACTCTTCAAGTAAGATATATCAGCTATAAAAGAAATTTGATTGTTGGACAAATCCAAGTGTTCCAAGTGCATGTTGTGATTCAAATGTTCTATTGATTTTATATTGTTTCCTGAAATAGGGAGATATAGGGTTAGGTTTGAGCAAAAATATTATATTATTATTATAAGTTTAAAAATTGTTAAACTAACAGATAAACATAAAAAGGTCTATAATCAAACAGACAACAAAGTACTATAATAACACTAGTATTTTGCATATATTTAAGACCCGCCTAACTTGAACAAAGAACTAAGAATTTTTATATTATTTTAATTAGTTACAATTATTATAAATAGGACTTAATTTCTCCTTTTCCATACTTTTACTATTTATTTTCTTAGCATCTTACACAATCAAATCATACACTTAGAACATGATTAAATAAAATCAAGGTAGTATATTAATGAGGTATTATTACTTCAATGACAGTAAACATTTTAACACCTTTGTATGATCTCATAATATTATGACCGAGACCTTTATCTGTGATGATCTCATTGGATGGTTTAAAAATATCTAAATGCATGTCATCAATCTTCATCTTATAATCAAGTAGAAAAGTATTCTATTTACTTTATTACAAATAAGGATAAGGATACAATTGGTATAAGTAATGCTTTTTTTTCTGATTATGTTTACTGTGAACTATTAAAATATTTACAAGTTAATATTTAACCAACTTAAAAAAAGGAGGAGGGTCTCAATTCTACTGTATATATGTTCTTTTTTATGTTTGTTATATTTAAACTCATCTTAACATATTAATATCAAGCAATAACTAGTTTTTACTATCTATTCTGTTTTGTCCTCAGTGATTTGAGTTCACATTCATTTTCTTATTCAACATAATAACCGAGATTCCATACCATATACCATATTAGTGAAACTAGACATATTTAACATAGCATAAATAATATATGAGTGCAATATGTTTTCATTGTTGACTTATTTACAATTTTATGCCATTAACTTGATAAATGTTAGCTTTAAGTTAGACATTACTACGGGTCCTCTGATATTAATTTGTATATTAAGTGGCTAATCCTACTAATAAATAATAGTTATAAATGAGAAAGTTTGGGAGGATGTATAGGTGTATGTTTGTAACTTTTCATGAAAAAACTACTGAATATTCTGACAGAGATAGATTAAAGTTTCTAGACTTTGTAAACATAGAGTAATTTTTATTTTGCCCGTATATCGTGAATATTAAATAGGTTGATTAATTGAATCATTATTAATTACTAATACATTTTGTAAGTTAAAAATCCAGAACTCTAAAACCTAATTACATACTTTATGTAATGTATATAATGTGTATTTCAATAGTTATTCTGTAATTGTCTTTGGGTCACTAAAATCTTACAATTTTATTAGACAGAACCACAAATAATTAAATTTACAAATATAATTTCAAGACCGTCACTTGAAAAATCTTCAACTACTTAAATCTAAATTCTGAACTATGTATAGATTCTATTTGTTTATGTGTAAATGTTTAAATGCCTTGAAATAGCAATAGAAATAATGAGATGTACAAGCTTACCTGCAAGCTTCAGTACTTTTAAATAAATCAGGTCTTTGAGACCCTCTATCTGCAGTATGCCGTTGTTATTCAAAGCTAGGATTCGAATGTTCGTCAACCGGGATACGCCATGCATGCGTAACAGGAAATTGTTGCAAATTGATAACTACAAAACAAAAACAATATGTTTATCTCTGATCTCTATCAAGTGTACAATAAATTATCATGCATAACTAAAATGATTTCTTCACTAAACATGAGAACATTAAATGTTATTTTAACGTAAAATTTTAAAATACGTGACTGAAAATTAAAAATATTTTGGTAGTGGACATAAAAAATTAGGTGTCTTACGTTTTCGACACGATTATATGTGTCAATATTATCTAGTCTCTGCAACTCATTTTGGTCGAGGATTAAATTAATAATCGTCTTGGATTCCTCTGCGGGCGCTTTCTCTATTTTCTTCAACCCACGCCTCGAAAGGTCGACGGTTTCATTTTTTGCTTCATCTACAAACAAATAATAAGAACGAACAATTGTGCTAATATAATATTCACATCTTGATTTGCTATACTTACCCATTTTCAAACTAATAGGACATCTTAATTTAAATATTATTGAAAAAGATTCAAGCAAAGCAAATTCCCAACAAAATCAACATTCATAAATTGACGTTCATAACTTGTGTTATTTCAAATTAAAGCAAATACTAAAAGAACTCAATCATCAATTTAATTCCAATTAGAAATAATAGAGGGATTTAATGTTTAACAAAATTTATTTTTCGACTGTGTTTAATTATTTAAGAAAAGTAAAATAATAATTAATATTACGCCACGCCTAAATCTCCTTAATTTAAGGATATAGGTACTGGTTTTCGAACGTAACCCAAACGAACCAGTTGACGTGAATAGTGATGTTCGCTGTTGACTAAAGTTATTAGTTAGTCGAATAATTATGTGAGATGGTTTTAACTAAGCTTGCGACATTTGTTGTCAGAAGGCATTTTATATTGAAAAAGTCAATATATTTTTCGCACAAACAGTAAAAGTTTACAATAAAAGACAAATTCCTACTGTTATTTTTGTGTAGAAGGAAGTGACGAATGTGATACTAGGCTTAATATGATATTGAAGAATATTTATTCTAAGAATCATGTTAAAATTAAGAAATATAATCGTCAGAATAAAAATGACTACCCAAATACTGACAAAACCAAGAAGAAATGTTAGAAGTTAGACAAGAATCTATTTATTTTAAAATAGAAAATATAATGCTAAACAATATTTTATTTTAGTTTAGTAATTAGTTTACAATTAATTACACAACACAGCACTACTTCGCGGTGGCGGCGGGTTTTGTTGAGGTTAGTGAAATAATTACGAAAAAACTGTTTATATCTATGTTTTTAGCTAAAACAATTAATAAACAGACTTTAAACACAATCGGGGAAATCTGATACATCTTTGTAATACATTAAAACACTACCGTTCATTCAATTCAACGCTAATATATAGGACGCGTTAGTTGACATTTTTCTGTGCTAAGTTTGTTTCGTCTGATAAAGTTATCAATACGAAGATTTCCAATAGGAACAATGTTTTAGTATAGTTTTTTGTATAATGTGATAATATTTACTTAACGTTTTATTGTTTCGAAGTTACTGCATTATACTTTTCTATTTATAGCCAATTCACATGTAACCTCTTTCGATTTAGGCGGGAGAATGGTGTTGGCAAAGGGCCTGAGGCCACTACAGGTGGTCTCTGTGATATTATTTGTGAGACTTCTGTCTGTATTCCTGGTTCAAACGTGGTATGTGCCTGATGAGTACTGGCAAACTTTGGAAGTGGCACATAAACAAGTCTTCGGCTATGGAGCCTTGACTTGGGAATGGCAGCAAGGCATCAGGAGCTATCTATACCCAAGTGTAGTAGCTGGGCTTTACACCCTTCTGAAGTATACTGGACTGGACTATCCTGAGGCTCTGGTAAGTATAAGTAACATACATAGAATACATTTTTAGAAATCCACAGGCTAGTCTGAAAATTGTCATCATGACCAAGCAAAAGATTTCAGTCATTATTGAACATTCATGAAAAACCGCAGTGACTAAGTATAGCAAAAAATATTTTACTAGAGTAAAAAACAGTAAATTGTTTCTTTTGTTATGTTGTCTTATTTATCTAACTATTACAATGTATACTTATGCATTCACCAAGTATGGACATATCATAATAAAGAATTCTAATTCCTGTTACTCCATAGCCTACTAGACCTAAAACAGTCATAATAAGATTGTAAGTTTATATTGTATGTGTAACATGAGTAAGCTAATTATATTTGTAATACAATATACACCCAGTTTCATGGCAACATTGTTACTTATGTAATTAATAATAATAAGCCCACACCCATATCCCTATCATTTCTTTTTACCATATCTCACAATAGTCCTGCATCAACCGGGGATTGTCCTTTGGTGTACTTCCATAGTGCATACAGGGATAATTGCCGGCTGATGTCCCATTTCACTTAGATTAAAATTGTTCAACGGGCCTCTGCGAGTTGGCTTCGGCTCTTCGTACGCCTTCCAACCCTGTGGCCCCTGATTATGTAAAGAACAAACATAATAATGTCTAGTTTTTATACTAACAACTGTTTCTTTAGTTAACTGGTCATAAAAACAACTTTTAGATATTAAATCATAGATCCTACCTCCATGGTCTGGAAAGTAACTATCTTGGAATACATAATTTATTTAATGACATATATTATTAGACAGTTCTGTGAATTCTCAACCTATATTATAAATAAGTACTCAGAAACGATGTGATGTTATTGTGAAAATTCTTTTATAGATTCTCCTGCCTCGCATCCTGCAAGCCGTTATCAGTACTGCAGCTGATTACAGTTTCTACAAATGGACTGGCAATCGAAAATGGGCCTTATTCCTGATACTGACATCATGGTTCTGGTTCTACACCTCCGGTAGAACTTTACTGCAGACTTTAGAGACTTCTCTCGTCGCCATCGCTTTGTCAGAGTTCCCATTCAAGGGTGGAAAATTGGGACACTATGAACAAGGTAAATCTTAGTTGCACTGATGCAACTAAAACATCTTAAGTTGTAATAATAATAATTGTCATTCCATGCAAAGTTTATTTATTTAGATGTTCCGATACATACTTATAAAGTATGTTTTGTATTTTATGATCTTTAATTAAACAATGACAATATTTTCCTTATGTACCACATGAATACATGATATTTTATTCAGTACTAATGAATATCTGAACATTTTTATCCTGTTCTGTTTCTATAAAGAGGTTTTGTTTAATCTTTGAACTTTCTATTTACTATCCATCAGTTCAGCAACAAATATCAAAATTCTAATAAAAATATACGTAACACATTTTTAATTTTATACAGAGAGTCCAAAGTGGATATGGCTGGCAGTACTGTGTGTATTCTTGCGTCCGACGTCAGCACCACTGTGGGCGGTACTCGGCGCTTACAACTTGCTAACCACCAACCAGAGCCGACTGAAGCTTATTGTTCGCACCTATGTGCCTATTGCGTAAGTCACTTTCAGTAGCTTGACTTAGAGCCAACTTTAGGTTAAAGGGAAAGACTGGGTGATGAAGAATTTAATTTCACTATCCTAGATTAAGGGTCGGTTCATGTCTGACGGAATATGCGTCGCGTAACGCCAGAACAGACAAATGTATAGAAAAACAATTGACTGCTCACACTCAACCGATGATACGCTCGACTTATTTTACGTCAGATTGATATGAACTGACCCTAATATTCACAGTTTTGCCTATTATATTATAGCTTTCGGGAGACATATTAAATTAATAGTGGTCGTTATCGGCTCATATTTGCATTCCGCGACATATCAGACAGTAGAATGGCTCGAAAGCTGGAAACTAGTTCAGTTTTTTGTTAAACAGTTAAGTGAGTAAGCCGATAACCATAATAATTAGCTTTGCCTATGTTAAATCTTCACAAATTATGCACTTAAACCTTCTAAATATGTGTGATCCACAAATTGTCCAGGTTTTGATGTCATGTATAGGTAAAATTGTCAAACACGACATAGGAGAAAATCCTAGTGTTAGGCAATCACTACTCCACTGTCTACTTATCCTAATTGAAGTGTCTAATAAAAATTGTTGTTTTAGTTTGGTCTGCGGTGGGGCCCTCGTAGCCTTGGACTCGTACTATTACGGCCGCCTTATCGTCACTCCCTGGGAGTTCTTCAGGTTCAATGTGCTACACGACATCGCATCTTTCTATGGACAACATCCATGGTAAGATTTTGATGATTGTTTGTCTTGTTCACGCATGTCTATTATATAAAAAAATAAGTCAGGTTTTCCTTCCTGACGCTATAACTTCAGAATGCACGTACCGATTTCCACGGTTTTCCATTCGTTGGAAAGGTCTCGGGTTCTGTGAGGTTTATAGCTAAGAAAATTCAAGAAAAAAAAATCATGATGGCGAAACGGAGTTCGCCAGGTTTTGCTAGTTACTGATACTTTTGTATGCTGTCTTGTCGGGCGAAAGTGCAACTGCCGAGCGAGGTCTCGGATTAGTAAGGCGCTTATACGTTTTTTACAATAAGTTATGTTACATTGGAACTTTTAGGGGATATAGAGCATAAAAATTCAGTAAGAAGAATATAGTCTAAAATAAAAAAAATTCAACATGAAACAAAACAAATAAAGCATTTACCACTTGAGGTCATTGACATGCAATAACGATAACTAGTGACATCTGGCAACAATAGGATTAAAATTATTAATGTATTATGGTAATTACAGCCATGTGTTTATGAAACTTTATTGTGAATTAAATTACCATAGATTTTCTTTAAATTCCTTTTCTTTTGTCAGGATTTTAAAATTAAAGTGTGATTTGTAGTAAAGAAACTAGGTTGCTGATCTCATATCGTTCTTGTTTTTTCAGGCACTGGTACTTGACGCAAGGTATTCCAGCGGTTTTGGGTGTCAACGTAATTCCTGTACTGTGGGCCACTGTGCAAATACTGAGACGACCAAAGGAGAACAAAATCGGAAGCCTGCTTCTAACCGCCGTCGCTTTATATGTGGCTGTGTACAGGTATGTTACTTATTCCTATGGACTTAAGGTTTAAAATGGTAGTTTTATAAGTGGAAACTTGTAATTGGCCTTGTTTTACTTATTGTTAAATAACTAGTTAACTAACTAGCTGTAAGTTTTCTTAATACATATTAATAAAATAAAATTAATGCAGAAAGTAGCGTCAGCCTATGAAACTGCCAATGTTAAGTTCAATTAGTATTAAATTCTCTGATACAAGTTTTAAATATAACTATATTTTCGAAGTTCATACTATGCATCAGTTTTAAGGTAGTTTCAGATTAGTGACAAGGCTGTTTAAAAAAATATTAATAATAATCATTGTGTATTATATAATTGCAGCTTCATTCCACACAAAGAGTTCAGATTTGTGTTGCCGCTGCTACCGATATTCCTGTATTTGGCTCAAGACGTGATTGTACCCTGGAGCAGGAAGGCTAAGAAGTAAGTGAATCACTTCTTTCTTATTTAAACAAGCTCATATATACTACACACATTTGATTTTAACACCTTGCAAACAACTGAACACAGCTAAACAGCAGATATCATCACTCCACGAAGGGTGACTTACCTACTATGCATTGTTTGCCAAGACATGGTTTTAATTGCAGAATCTATCTTTACCAATAGTCATGCTCATATACAAATCCCCTACTTCCAATTTTTTCACTTTTTTGTATTTATAATTAAGATGATGAATGTAATTTTCCCTGGAATTAAGAAAGTATATTTAACTAGCTACTTCCGCGCGGTTTCACCCGCTCTACTTGGCTTCTATCGGTCATAGCGTGATGTTTTATAGCCTATAGCCTTCCTCGATACATGCACTACCCAACACAAAAAGAATTATTCAAATCGGACCAATAGTACCGGAGATTAGTGCGTTCAAACAAACAAACAAACTCTTCAGCTTTATAATATTAGTATAGATTGTGGGCGTACATTGTATAGCGGCATTACGTGCCGTAATGTGCACCTCTGCCTACCCCTTCGGGCATAAAAGGCGTGCCGTTGCATAAATTAAGAAAGTATTTCTTACTGTACCAGATTGCACCTGTACTTGTTGGCCGGATCGATCTTGCTGGGTAACGCGGTGCCGGCGCTGTACTTCGGCGTGGTGCACCAGGCGGGCCCGCTGCAGGCCATGCCCCTGCTGCGCCAGGCCGCCACCAACAGGACCTCCATCACCTTCCTCATGCCCTGCCACTCTACGCCTCTCTACAGGTACATCATTGTATTATGTACTAATTTACAGTAATCTATGTAAGACTTAGTGACTGCACGGTTGGTGCGGTGGCTGGGCAACTGGCTGCCACGCAACGGGTAGCGGGTTCGATTCCCGCACGGAGCAACTCTTTGGGTGATCCACAAATTGTTGTTTCGGGTTTGGGTGTCATGTGTATGTGAACTTGTATGTTTGTAAACGCACCCACGACACAGGAGAAAATCCTAATGTGAGGCAACGTTTTTTTTTTTTAAAAAAACAAAAAAGTGTGAACTTTAAACTTGTATCTTAAGGCTTATTTTTCTTTAACAGTATTATTTGTTTGCACAGGAAAGTAACCTATCTTAGTGTTTGTTTTCAAATTCCTATGTCCAGGAGTTTCAGTTTGCATTCTTTGTCGGCCAGTCATTCAATAAGTAATAAGAATCTAAAGTACAAATTTACAAAATTATGCAGTTCCTAATGCGGACTTATAAAGCAATGTATGACGTCAATAACTACCATGTATTTGTGTTGTTAGTCACCTGCACCTGAACATAACGACCCGGTACCTGAGCTGCGAGCCCCCGCTGAATGCGTCGGGCACTACGTACGAGGCGGAGGCTTTCTTCAACAACCCGCAGCGGTGGTGGCGCCAGGAGACCACGCTGCGGCAGGCGCCCGACCTGCTCGTACTCTACGACCGCCTCAAGGGACGCATCGAGTCCATACTCGCCGGGTACAACTTGCTACACGAGATCCCGCACACACAGGTCTCTATCTAATTCAATACATTTTAATTCTGCAAATTTCGAACGAATAACTTACAATAATGTTTGTATTCTTTCCCAGTTCCCCGAAGGCGAGGTCAGCGAAAACTTATTGATATACCAAAAAGCGAAAATTCCACCCAAAGTAGCTGCCGATGACGTCGTCTAACTCCCCACGGACATCACCCCGTGTTCATGTTAGTAGACCCAATTCTAAACGACGTAGTTACACAACGTCTGTACAGTTATGACTCTTATTATGAAAATAATAAGGATCATAACAGTGCGAGGCCGATTATATGCATAGACTGTTTTCAATGATCGTAAAGAATCATGTGAAGTTTTAAAGACGTAGTATTGACGTGCCAAAATCCATGTATCAGCTTTTTGATAATGTGGAAATTGTGCCATTGAGGCATTTACGTGTTGCAACAAGGTTTCCTGGATGTGTTGCATCGATGAAGGCATTTGTCATCGCCCATGGTTTAAAAAAAATCCGGGTACAGTGTAAAGAAGTTTTTACAGCTTCATGAGCAAGTCTATGCTTATAAACAGTAGTTGGTATATAAATAGAACCTCCCGTAACGATGCTATCGCAAAACATTAAATTCGAACTTTTGACGACTCACGATTTTCATTATAATTTTATTGACTCGAATTATAATTCGGATATAAGTAATTAATTGGATTTTGGTATTAAATTAAATTTTAATTATTATTTTACTATGGGAGTGTTACCCATAAAATGTGTTCGGAGTAGGAAATTTACAATTTATATTGTATTTTATACGTAATTGTAAACTTATACAAATTATATAATAGTATATTGTACATGAATAGTTTATACTATAACACTAATTCCACAACCACATTCATTAACAAATAATTTAATTAAACTAACACATTTTCTAAATAAAACACATACAAAAGTTTGACGATATGACTACTTTAGCTTCACCTTCAGCTTATATGACTTAAACTACTTAAGAATTTTATATTTTTCGAATAAACGAAACAAATAAAAAGCTTCATAATTTATTCATGGAGGAGAAAACAAATAAAGTGACCTTAATTTCTTCACAAATCTTTATTCAAATTCAATTGTGACACATAAACTCCACATTCCTTTGTCTATAATGTTGATTATGATTAAAAAGGCTTACATACTGAATATGGATATATTGTAGTCATATCAAAAACATTGTTTAAATGAATTATGAAATTTCGACACGATATTGTATCCTAACCCCAATCCCGATCCGCAAAAGCCAATGACACACTTGTAACTCCTCTGGGGTTCCGGGTGTTCATGGGCGACGCTGATTGGTTACCATCAGGTGATCCGTCTGCTCGTTTGCCGGCTTATTCCATAAATGTGTTCCGAAGAACATTATCGTAAATACAGTCTACCCATTACCCACTATATCCATGACTGATATTTGCAGAATGCAAGTACAAATAGTAAACATTTTTTTATGTAGTTTATATGCTTGCCAAAGTTATTCATAATGTACTAACATATTTTGTGCTATGCCCGACTAAAAATATGTATATTTTTATAGTAAAATTCTTTATTTATCCCTACTTGACCAAAATTATATTTGAATGGTACTTGTGGCCTTGTACAATATAGTTGTAACAGTAATAATGTATGTGTTATGTACTTGTTATTGTTCGTAAAATAACCATTATTGCGTAAACAGTCTTATTCGTAAGCGTAATGGCGAGTACCTTATATGTAATACCCCTGTCACTTGCCTGATATTTTACCTCATTAATTTAAGTCCCTAAACAGTGTTCATACATGTTGTCGTTTTTTAGCTACCGCTTCGTATATTTTTAGTCGGGCCCATATTTATTTTGTTAGACAGTTTTTGTTTTTCATCTGACATTTTTGAGGAAATCATTGCATCCACCGAGAAAACATCGTTTTAGATTTAAGATTTATCTCCAGCAAGTAAAATTGTGTCAATTTGTTTTGTATACATGTGTATGCGAAGTTTATACGCAGTTTGTAATAGATGCATATCTCTTCCCAAAATGTGCAATAGAAAACTAAGTTCAGTTATATAATTTCATACTTACAAATTAACGCATATTTTGCTATGTAGCCTCCGCTTCAAGTGGGCCACTATAAAACATCTTTTATTTTATTAATTTGACTTTATAAATTAATAGTTATTTAATGTCTACGGATTTTAAATGCAATACATTATTATGATTTAATTTTTTAAGTAAATTTAATTTTAATATTACAATTTTTTAATTTTATTATGTAATTTAGTGATGCTCAAGATGTAAAGACAGACAAGTATTTTAAGATCTCTTTGTCTTTATTCATATTTTAACACTGTAGTTTCTGTCACTTTTGTGTTGTTTTATTTCTACCATTCATATTAGATTTTTACTCTGAAAACTATTGTAAAACCTATTCGCAGACTAATTATCATGTATTTAGATGTAGAGAAAAGTAGTGTCTTAAAGATGATATTTCAATGTAGGTATGAAACAACAACTCGAGTACGGGAACATAATGCATTTTAACATATACATAAACATTTTTAGTTTAATGTGTTGTGCTGGATATTGATGTCTTGTTCAAAGGCTTGCCGTGTAAACTGTCCATATTTATGACTGCTTTGTGTGGAAACACATAATTTATTAACAAAACTACTTTCTAATAAAATGGGCAGAACTGTGCCAAATCGACAATGAATTTTGATGTCCGCATTTTCATTTTGTGTCTCTAAGAAAGTTGATAATACTGGTATGAATGTTAATCTACCCATGAAGGCATCAATTTTGATTCATCTTTTCAATTTTTTTACCCAAAATGTAAACGTAAATGTTATCCTTTCTGGATACTCAGATTAAAACTATTTTGACGTTGGTATGACTTAAAATTTTTACCTTAATTATGTTCCACGCAAAGCACTATGTATGAATGTGTAAAGCATTATTTGAGCAATAGTCTAAGACCTAGTTTCTAGGTGAATAGGTTGTTTTTCGTATTTAAGTTAAGAACAGAATATCTTCTATACAGATGTCAAGTGTGAGTTTTGAATAAAGATTTTATTTTTAAAATTTGTTTGCTTATATACCTTTTATGTTAAGAAACTTATATTTTTATAATATATTTATTAGAATAGAAATTCTATGCTAATATTTAACCAAAATATAAGTAAGGACTTCTGTCCTTAGTTTAAATTTTAAATAGATTTTAATTTGTATTGTGCACAAATGTAATAATACAAACACTTTAGTTTAAATTAAATTCGCAATAAAAGCACTACTTTACGAAATAAGAGTTAACAGTTAGATATGCCTAACAAATCTGACCTATATTTGTAAATGCCTAACTAGTGGTTCCTGCATTAGAAATGATAAGTTACATTGATAAAGTAGTTTCAGCCGCGTCAAGATTATTAGATTGCGTTATTTTATTTCCCTATTGATAAAGTTGGTGTACACTGGCTGAGAAACTATCTTAGCTAAAAATCACGGTTAACTCACGTTAATTAATGGAGAAAAACTCTACTAGTTTCGAGTCACAGAGTCATCATGAGCAACGTCCGCAGACGCGGCGATGTCGCGTAGTCTACAGTTCTCAGTAGGCTGCGAAACTAGTAGAGTTTTTCTCCATTAATTTACGCGTGTAAACTGTATTTTTTTGTTAATTTAGTATGTCTCTATATCCTTAAGTCATCACGAACGAATCTATCGTAAGTTCACAGTCGAACTGACTTGGTTGCAAGCCGAAACCTGGGCACAGGGTAGGAGTTGGAATGGTGTGGTTTTTGGTCAGGTGATACTCCTTCTCACCCTGCCAGGAGGCGGGATGGAGTGTCAGACTTCTAATGACTAAAAATCACCACGTTCCTACCCCTATTCTGCTTCGAACTGCAACCTTCAGCAAAGCATATCCGATGCTATGTTAATGAAACCATCTACCATATCTATCAGTCTACAACGTCCTACTGTTAAGGTCCTTCAAAGTCATTCTACGTGTACTTGTCCTCTGCGAGCTCGTATCTCCACTCAAGCACTATCGTTTCGCAACCAATATCTAGTCAGCCAGTAGATAAAATATCAATATTTAAAAAAGAAAAATTTTAGACGTTATTGTACATTAAACTGGGTACTATGTGAGATTTCTACATTAGAGAATAGCATATAACAATTATCTAATAATATGTATTTTAAAGTGGTCAAGGAGACCACAGAATCATCTAGTATATAGTATGCTTAACATAAATACACTCAAGTAAATTATTTCCTTACTCCAACCCACATTGATTACTCGGTCAGAGGTGACAGATAAGTCCAATAAAACGAACCACTTCGAACAAAAGAGTGTTTGCTAAATTAACACCATAATGTTTTAGTGTTAGTTAAAAATGTTTCATAAAGTGAACTGTGTTCTCCTTATTGCTAGTGTACTTGTAATTGGCATCGAGTGTAAGAAGGTTTATAGGAGATCGATTGAAGATAAAGATGGTGGGAAGAGTAGTTTGGCGTTTATTTTCGATACAACTGGGTCGATGTACAATGACTTGCGACAGCTACGAGAGGGGGCTGAAATGATCCTGAACACTGCTTTACAGGAGAGTGGCGTCATCGCAGACTTTGTGTTTGTGCCGTTCCATGACCCCTGTAAGTCTTACCTACTTGTTTTTGTTGGGTACATATGTAGTAATAAATAGACCTTGAGCTTAACATTTGTGATAAAGTGGGCTATTTTTAAGTATATAGGCGTAATTATTGATCCGGAGCTGCGGACTACCTAGCGGGCTTACCGGGGCTCCGGTGCGAAAAGCAGGAGTAGGAACGGGGTGGTTTTTAGTCAGTAAGAGTCTGACACTCCCTCTCGCCTCGCCCAAGGCGGGAGAAGTCATTGGATGATTTGAGCTCTCAAAAAAAAAGGTTGTCAAAAAAAGTAAAACTTATAATAATATGTAAAAAGTACTTAAAGTTTCTGCTGGTTAGTTCCTACCTACTGGTGTGCCAAAGAGTTAATCTTTTCTGACAGTAGTGTCAGAAAAGAAACGGCCGGAATTTGCCTATTTGCCGGGGCTCCGGCTCGAAAAGGAGGAATAGGAACGAGGTGGGTTTTAGTCACACTCCCTCTTGCCTTTGCTAACGCGAGAGAAGTCATTGGAAGATTTCCCCCCTTAAAAAAAGCCTAGAGAAACCAGTTCTAACAACCGAATATAGGTACTCTCTTCTATACAACAATTGTGTCTGTCCGCAGTGGTTGGCCCTGCGACAGTGACAAAGAATAAATGGGCGTTCCAGAGAGCGTTAAACATGGTCCACGTTCAGGGTGGAGGTGACTGTCCTGAGAAGTCTTTGACGGGAATCCAGCTAGCTCTGAATGTCAGCAGACCAAGGTCCTTTCTCTACGTGTTTACCGACGCGACCGCCACCGACCATCGCATTGTTGGCAAAGTACTGGATGCTATACAACGGAAACAGAGCCAGGTAAGCTGAGACTGTAATTACAACTTCTGGTCAGTGGGTAGCCTTAGGGGCGTCTTAAATCTAAGTTCTGAGAAAGTTTCTATATCAGACTATCGAATAATAGGCTTTTGGGTTCGAATCCCGGGAATAAGGGTCGGTTCATATCTGACGTAAAATATGTCGAGCATATCGTCAGTCACACTAACGTATCATCGGTTGAGTGTGAACGGTCAAGTGTTTTTCTATACATTTGTTCTTATCTTATGGAATAAGATTTCAATAGATATACCTATCTAGGTAGGTACTTAATGGACATTAATAACAGAGTCCGGTAATTTTTGGCAGTCTCTTCTCTTCTTTACTAGAACGTATGACTTTAATGACACCTGTTGTAAGGACAATACGAGGGCATTGTACCTACCGAAGGACATTAATTTGTTCTACATAGAGCGTTTTTGGCAAACAACACATATAATAATAACTTAATGTGATGTCAACCAAATATTTGTTCAGGTGGTGTTCATACTAACCGGTCACTGCAACGATTTGAAGCGACCCTCGTACAAAGTGTACCAACAAGTCGCCGCCGCTAGTTCTGGCCAAATATTCAACTTGAACAAGACCAATGTGCATATGGTGAGTAGATAGATACCTTACACATGAACTTAAAACTAAGTAGGTACTAGCTGTAGTAAGGGAAGAAAGAATGAAAGAAAAACTTATTTGCACTGTTACAAAATATTGCAGGTAAAACAAAAAACATGGTAAAAAAAGGAGAGGAAAAAAAATAAATGAATGTCAACACAGAGTAAAATACATTTTTCTCTACCCCTTCCCTTACTGCGGATTTCGTTCGTTTTTAATACTTGAATTAAAATATTAAAAAAAATCAAAAATTGTAAATTTTCTGTGATAGCACCGTTATAACTACAACTGTTTATTTACCTACCTATATACTATAATGTCCAAAGCTGTTTATTTACCTTTTTATATTATACAACGTTATATTTGTATCATTTTGTAGGTATGTAGGTAACATAAATATAAAATATACTTATATTTCAGATGCTGGATTTCGTAAAGAGTTCTTTAAAAGGTCGCACAGTGAATTTAGCTTCTGTATCAAACCCTCCGGGATATAACTATACACAAGAGGTTAGTTAATTCACGTTAAGCAACTATTTTAACCCTTTAACCGCCGCAGTTGTATATAAGCAACTTAATATTTTATAGTTGCTTATATACAACTGCGGCGGTTAAAGGGTTAAGTGGATTTTGGTGATACTCGACCAGTTTCGAATTACTGTGGGGGTTATAATCATCATGGAAATATTATTTTTAAATATACATTAAATTGCCTTTTATAGTGTAGGCCGGCAAACGAGCAGACGGATTATCTGATGGTAAGCAATCGGTTCCAGTCGTGGACACCCAAAACTCCTATGTGGAATTAGGAAGGGGCGAATTGGGCTTCTTGGACAAACCACCTTATTATTTTTCATAAATATCTTAATATAATTTTCTCTATAGATTCCAGTGGACAGCACTCTGGGAGAAGTCACGGTGTCTGTGTCGGGAGCGAAGCCGAAGATCTCGGTGATAGACCCCAATGGCGAAAAACTAACTGGACCCCCTAAATTGGTCACTCAACTTGACCTTTCCGAGATTATGGTATGAAAAACAAAATGTGTTTAATGAAAAAAAAATGCAAACATGATACCTTGAATATGTCATTCATTACACATGCATAACAGTCATTAACATGATTCCTTAAATAATGTTTCACGGTAATAACGATGTTTATTAATAAAATAAATGAATTTACCTATTCTTTATATAGGGTGTAAACGAAACGCTTCCAAAAAACAGGTGATCATAAAAAACTAGTTTTATTTTCAAAAAAGTAAGGGATTACTTAAATGTTTATTTTATGTAATAATAGTTGTAATCATAGTAATATAAAAAACTATGGTTGTAATCAACTGCTCAATGTTGATGTTGCATGAATAACACAATTTTTTTTGTCTACGTTTTCGGAAGCGTTGCATACGAATAAAGTTATAAAGTAATGTTATTTACAAACCAGATAGTGAAGGTGATGCAGCCGGAGCCGGGCAACTGGACGGTGACAGTGGGCAGTGAGAATGAGCACTCAGTCAAAGTCGTCGGGCTGTCCAATGTGACCTTCAACTACGGGTTCTCAGTAGAACAGCCTCAGTCCATGAAGGAAACTAGCTACAGACCTTTGAAAGGTAAAAAAATCCAGTCTTTAAGTCGATGTCTTTGATGAATATTTTAGTATTTTAATTAAAACTACATACCTATGAGTAGAAGCTACATACCTATGAGTAGAAGCTACATACCTATGAGGCTTCTTTAAAGTTGAATTAATATTAATACTTCTTCTTTATGACCACAAATAATGTAAAGTGTAATGGCCGATGGGCTAGTCTATCGGTAGAGCTTGTTCTAAGGGGCCGTAAATTAAGACGGGCATAGGTATACTAAAAAGCGAAAAGCAGTAGTCATCTATACATACAGGGTGTCCCTGAAGTCGACGTCCAACAGGCACCAGATGATCGGTAAGGTTCCAACTGTTATCAGAAAAATATAAAAAAAAATCTAAGTCCTACAGTTTTTAAATTACAGTGACTTATGTGTTATCCACGGAAAAGTACACCCTGTGCCAGTCTTTTGACTCTTGTTGCTACAAATCTTTATTTTTTCGTCTGCAGTCTTCCTTACATTATCCTGAATAGTGCTCCAGTAATATGGAATCATAAATTCTTAGCCAACTGCTTTAGATTGGAAAACATTGTTAGTTTTAGAGGAACCAAATACTCTGAATAAAATTTTCACCTTACTTTAAGTAACTGTACTGAATAAATTATGTATGGCGCTAGTAGTGGCAAATTTCACCAAAGTTGGCGCATTTAATAAGGATTATAAAATGGTATAGCACTTTGCAAATTATTTCTTAAATTCGACACAAAAAAAGATTTTTCAACGAAACTCCGTTTCGATGAATTTATTTGAACTTACTAAAAATTCTTCTAGTGTACTCAAATCATACGTTACAACCTCGTATGCACTAGACAACACTCTGCACGCGATTTATAATCATCATGTTGAAAATCAGCGAGGATCTCTTGTCAAACAATATTGTCTGTTTACCCGTGATTTCGCTTGCAGCATTCGTCGGCAATATTATCGCTAGACGAACTGGTGTTGTGCATCTCGAGCCATCGTACCCGGGCTTCGGCATTTTAGCTGAGTACTGGCTTTTTTGCGCCGTGTTGATTATTTATTTTTTAAATTATTTTTTGCTTTACCTGCAATTCCTTGTAACGGTGCAAATAACTCTTTCTCGACAAACTAAAGAATATTTGATGCTTCATCCCGCATTTGATCACAAGGCATGAACACGTAACTTAATCGGAGGATTCACCCATTTCTTTTTTTTTGTTGTTGGGGATATGACGAGTAATTGTGCGTAAGGGCTCATGTACACCATACCACTACCGCGTCGATATGCTGTGTACATGACGCTGCTGCGTCCGTTCCTTTTGATTTTACTACACATTTGATAATGTGTTTGATGCACTATGAACATCATATTGCAATCATTCAATAAAGCAAGCTGCAAGCGAAATCACGGGTAAACAGACAATATTGTTTGACAAGAGATCCTCGCTGATTTTCAACATGATGATAACAAAACGCGTGCAGAGTGTTGTCTAGTGCATACGAGGTTGTAACGTATGATTTGAGTACACTAGAAGAATATTTAGTAAGTTCAAATAAATTCATCGAAACGGAGTTTCGTTGAAAAATCTTTTTTTGTGTCGAATTTAAGAAATAATTTGCAAAGTGCTATACCATTTTATAATCCTTATTAAATGCGCCAACTTTGGTGAAATTTGCCACTACTAGCGCCATACATAATTTATTCAGTACAGTCACTTAAAGTAAGGTGAAAATTTTATTCAGAGTATTTGGTTCCTCTAAAACTAACAATGTTTTCCAATCTAAAGCAGTTGGCTAAGAATTTATGATTCCATATTACTGAAGAACTATTCAGGATAATGTAAGGAAGACTGCAGACGAAAAAATAAAGATTTGTAGCAACCAGAGTCAAAAGACTGGCACAGGGTGTACTTTTTCGTGGATAACACATAAGTCACTGTAGTTTAAAAACTGTAGGACTTAGAATTTTTTTTATATTTTTCTGATAACAGTTGGAACCTTGCTGATCATCTAGTGCCCGTTGGACGTCGATTTCAGGGACACCCTGTATAATAAAATCGTAGAAAAGTGCTGTCTGTACATTGAAAATAAAAAAAATAGCCGGGGTTATTGTTATGTCGATGTCGAACCCAAAAATGTAATTAACTTTTTTTTTGTCTGTTTGTCTGTTTATCTGTTTGTCTGTTTGTCTATGCGCGCTAATCTCAGAAACGGCTGATCCGAGTTGGATGCGGTTTTCACAAATATATTGTGGTATGCTTCAATTTACATTTAGTGTTTGTTTCATGTCAATCGGTTCATAAATAAAAAAGTTATGTCAAATTAAAGAATCACGTCGAACACTATTCTATGCTTATAACAATAATCTCCGCAACTATTTGACGGATTTGGTTGAAATTTGGTACAGATATAGTTTAGAACCTTAGAAAGGACATAGGATTTTTATTTCAAAAATCAAAAAATAAAAATAAATTTATTCCGGACATACAGCGCATGTTCAATTCCGTACTATAAGTACGAAATTGAACAATAGTGGTCCTGCTGTTTCGTATATTCTAAATTGGTTTCGTTGTATTTGTCAATTAATAATTTTATTAGTTGGGTTTTCCTGGTTTTCTGGTTAAACTATTTAACGTAGGTTTAGTTTGATATCGATTATTAGTAGTTACTGTAGTTAGTTTGTTTAATAAAATTGTAAGTCTAATTTATAAATTAATTAGATTAGATTTCGTCGTTTCTTTTAAATTATTTAGTTTAAGCTTGGTTATTATAGCATAGAGGATAGGTTGTAATATAATTTCTTTTTTAATTGTTATAAATTCGTAATTCGTAGCTTTCTTTAGTTTTAAGTTAGTTTTCATCTTAAGTTCGGAAGGATTATAATATTTCTTTAGTTTAAGTCCGTTTTTAAACTATTTTTTCAATGCCCTAAGTGAGTATACATCTATTAAATTCAAACGCAGAGCTCATTATGTTGATTTTTGAAGAGTTCCCTGGAATATCTTCCACATCTCATTTTTGAAGAGATCCCGCGAGATCGGGAACTATGTGGTTAAAACCAAAAATTTGCCGGAAGTCACTATTCCACGCGAACGAAGTCGCGGGCAAAAGCTAGTATTGAATATGTACATTGTGTACCAAGGGCTTCGGTGAAAAAAGGTATGTTGTTATGTTGTGCAGAGCGTTTTTTTCCTAATATTTTATCCTCGATAAATGGGCTATCGAACACAAAAACAATTGTTCAAATCAGATCAGTAGTTCCCGAAATTAGCGTGTTTAAACAAACAAACTCTTCAGCGTAACATATTAGTATAGATATAGATAGATATATAATTAATTGCAACATTTTCTTTAAGGCACATACAACCACATGCTGATTTCGCTGTCTCCGCCAAACGTGACGGCTAGCATACAGTATGCGGAGATATTAACTCTAGACGGGCGCACGCTGTTCGAGTTACCCCTTAAGCGAATTGACACCAACTTGTACAGTGCAGACCCATTCATTCCACCTGATGAATTCTTCAACATCGCTGTAAGTAAACGAACTTTTGTTTTAAAACAGTGAGGTAGCGGCGTGAGGGAAAGGGTAGGCGGTAAGAGGGAAGGCGGTAAACAAAAATTGAAGGCTATTCTTTACTGCCTCCAATTTTTTAAGTCTGTTAAATGTATTGCTCCTCGCTATCAAGTTAAATGGACGTATCTTTTAAGCCCAAACTTGATATTTTTAGGTGTAGCAAAAGGATTGTTAACAGTTAACAAATATCAAACATACATGTTTTAGTACTTTATCTTTGTACCGTTTTTAATCAAGATGTATATTTTAGATCAATGGCCAAGACAAGTACAAGCAGGATTTGCGAAGGATAGGTGCAACTGCGATACAGGCCCAGTTACCAGGTAAGCCACATCTACATATTATAATTATGGGTTACAAAATAGGGCCACCCGGTCATCAAGTCATTATGTTAGCAAAAGGGGACATTACTTCAGTAGGTGTAAGTGTGGGAGAGCCATGCTTCGGCACGAATGGGCCGGCTCGATCGGAGTGATACCACGGCCTCACCGAAAACCGACGTGAAACAACGCTTGCGTCGTGTTTCGTTGTGTGAGTGAGGTTACTGGAGGCCCGATTCCCCCCTTCCCAATCTTCCCAATCCCCGATTCCCCAACAACCCTTAAATTCCTAAGCCCAAAATGCCGGCAACGCACTTGTAACGCTTCTGGTGTTTCAAGTGTCCATGGGCGGCGGAGATTACTTACCATCAGGTGATACGTCTGCTCGTTTACCGGCGTGTTCCATAAAAAAAAGGTATACAGTTAATAAAAATATCTGAAAAGTTATTTTTCTGTCTGTCAGGTCATTCGACTGTAATAAGAAATGATGTAGTGATAACATCTATATACACGCATAATTTTCTCTTACAGATGTTCCCTACCTAACAGCGTCTAGAAAGGTAAGAATTTATTTGTTTACTTAACCTAGATCTAAACCCTTCTTCTCCGCGAAAGACCTGGGTTTGCGGGGCACGGGGTAGATTCAGTCAGTGAGAGTCTGACACTCCCTCTCCTTACCAAAGGCGAGAGAAGTCACCGGGTGATATATTCCCCCCTCAAAGAAGACTCCTTCTACGATCTAGGAACATTATGTGTATGCAATATAATATGTATAATTGTAGGTAGAAGCGCATTCACACTCGCGCGTTGTGTTGTCGTGTGGGGTGGAGAGTCTGGTGCCCGTCACTGCCATGTGGACGAAGGATGGAACCAAAACGTATAAACAAATCACCAGCTTGTGAGTATAATTGTATACAACGCTTTTAAGGTAAGCGTCCGGCACGCATCGTACGTATCATACGCATTCCGTATGACGTCATCAGCACGCATTGCAAGTAGGCATTGCCGATGATGCGGTGCGTACGATGCGGATCAGTGGACGCAGTTGTATGAGTTTCTATACAAGACAAACTAAAATCCGTTGTGTGGGATGCGTACGATGCGGGTCCGTGGACGCGTACCTTTATAAGCGCTGTAGTCGCGCAGTAGTCAACTTTACAGGTGTTGTCGTATCATATCACACTAATATTATAAAAATGAATGTTTGTTTGTTTGGATGTTTGTCCGTCAATCACGCTGCAACTACTCAACTATCCTAGTGTGGGGCAACGCCTTTTTAAAAAGAAAAAAAAAACTGATTTTTATCGAATTTGGTATACAGACAGGGTTTGAGCTGACTTGGGTGATAGGATACATTCTATCCCACGAGAATCTGCAAATCCGCTAGTAGAAGCTAGTTAAACATAATGTTTTCGTTGTGTGAGTAATGTTGCCGTCCTATCTCTAATCCCCAAATAAAAGACCAGCAATGCACTTCTACGTCCTTTAGTGTAGCAGGTATCCAATGGACGCTTGCTTTGCATAAATTCGACTGCTCGTTTACTGCCTTGTCCTATAATAAAACACATTGAACGTCGGTTTCAGACAAACAACGTCAATAGACTTCGTGATAGAGAATATGAAAGAGGAAGATGTCGGGACATACAGATGTATCGCTCACAACA
The DNA here is from genome assembly GCF_023101765.2 of Spodoptera frugiperda. Classification (NCBI taxonomy): domain Eukaryota; kingdom Metazoa; phylum Arthropoda; class Insecta; order Lepidoptera; family Noctuidae; genus Spodoptera; species Spodoptera frugiperda. Next base: position 4,859,817 of record NC_064220.1, on the reverse strand, counting down.
TGGCAGGGGTTAGCAGGACTAGCACGGTACTCGACCTTATTGGTAAGAACATAAATAACTTTTTTCAATAGCAAGTCAACGGGCTTACACGGAAAGATTGATTAGTGTTACGAGTACTCATGATGAAGAGTCCCTCACAGGGGGACTCGAAACTGGTAGAGCTTTTCTCCACTAATTTACGTAAGTACGCGAACTCGGAAGAGATGGCGATGTATGTGAAAAAAGATTTTTCTTTTTTCCTGCTTTTCTCTTGTTTTTTTCTAAATTTTCTTTCAAACTAAATTCCCAACGCATGCAAAATCGTAGAAATCGGTTCGTGCGTTCTGGATTTATAGCGTCAGGAAGAAAAACCCGACTTATTTTTATATTATAGATTTCAATTGTCCAGGTCAATTATCAATGTTTCAGTTGAGGCACCTCATATAACTATGGAACCGGAAAATACTACGGAACTAGAAGTAGGCGATACTTTAACAATATCCTGTACGGTGTACAGTGAAGCGCTCTTGTTAGAAAACAGACTGATCTTCAATGGGAGTCAAACACATTATGGTAAGTAAACACACAACAGCTTAATTTATTTACCTACTACACCTGACTCAACTAGTTTCGCGCTGCAACAGGGATTCATAATCATGAACAGTATGAGTAACTGTTATAATTATTTAGTAGTTGTTATACAAAAAAAAAACTATACTATATATTTGTTTGTGAGATTTTTAAATCTTAATAAAATTAATAATAATAAAAAAATATATATTGTGAGGTTAGATTTTTTTAAATTTGTCATTCGACAACTAACTTTGGTTTGACCAGTTCGTATAGTTTAATCTTAAATATCAGAACTTATGTTTTTATTTTCATTCCACAGCTACTGAAATAGACAAGGAGCCTAATTTAGAAGGAGTGTACCGATTTAACAAAAGTATTAAAATAGATTCTGATGCTATTGGCTTATACACGTGTGTCGCAGCTAACAGAGGTAATTGTATAATTCTACAAATATTATAAATAGCAATGAAGTTAAAATAATTGGTTGAGTAATGTTCTCAATAATATTATTGAGGACATTTCTGAAATGCTGTATATACATACGAACGTGAAACATACGTTATAACGCTGTAGGTATACACATACGTTACATTACATGAAAAAAAAACCTGTGACAGTCCACCGCGTGTCTAAAACCTCCTCTAGGTGCCTACAAAAAAAAAATATCATAATCCCCACACTTGGCAAATGGGTTGAAGATCACCGGCCTCTGTTGTGTCCCTCAGTAAACTTTTACGACTCCCGCAGTAAGAGTAGAAGTGGCGGTAATTGTCCTTCGGTTAGAGTCTCTGTTATGTCCCACAATAGACTGCTGCCGCGGTAAGAGGTGGTGGTATGGCCTTCACAGCTGCATACCCACAATAGTTTACAGTAAAAACATAACATTTTCAGGAGGCAAAACAAACCACACGACCCTTATAAAATTAAAAGCAGATCCAACTGCGCAAATATTAGGCCCACACACACTGTTGAAGAAGATGAACTCTAGCATGCAACTCGTGTGTACCGTGGATAACGCGGGCACGGTCGTGTGGACCGCGCCTAATGGGACCGTGGTGCGGACACGAGATGTTACAGGACCTTCTAACGACATGTTGGAAGTGAACAATGTTACTAGTGATGGTGAATGGACGTGTTCGGCGATTAGAGGATCTCATACAGGTACGTGTACCCACGTGGATAGTCTAATAATTGAGTTAAACTTCTAGCCATGCTAAAGGCTCATATTCTCTTGCGGAATGCTGCTCATGAACATGAGCATCTAGCATGGCTTGAAACTAGTCGAGTTCCTCGTGAAATAGTTACGTGAGTTAGCCGATAACATAATAATTAATATAGTATGTCTTACGAACGTTATAATCAAATTATTGTGTTAAACTTAAAAACAATGGTCGTTTTCACCAAACTTAAATTTTAAGGAATTTGGTGTTCACCATGCTCTAAGCGCCACCTAAAGGTAAAGTGTTAGTTCAGGTGTTCCGTCACGCTAAGTAAGTAAGTCTTAGCCAAGGTATGATTAGATAGCCAGTTTTATTTTCATTTTTCAATTCATTCATTCGGTTTTTACGATATCCAAAAGAAAAGTAATAGTAACAAATGACGCTTGGATGAGCCTTAAAGACTACTATATTAAACTTTTAGACATGTACCTATCCTTTAATAATATTACTTTTTGTCCTAGGTATCGATAAAGTGAATGTAAGCGTCCTAATAAAGCCAGTGGTCAGTATAATTGGTTCCAAGAACATAACGGTATTGAACGGTACTGTCGTGGAAGTGACTTGTGAAGTGGTTGCTAAGCCATCGCCAAGGATATTGTGGCACCGGGAGACTGAGGCTTTTCTTAACAATACTGTAAGTATCATTACCATGATATTATTACCACCCGACCATTACCCCCCGGAGCTGCGGACTACCTAACGGGTTACCGGGGCTCCGCCTTGAAAAGCAGGAGTAGGAACGGGGTGGTTTTTAGTCAGTAAGTGTCTGAAACTCCCTCTTACCTCGCCCAAGGCGAGAGAAGTCATTGAATGTTTTTCTCCCGTCAAAAAAAGTATCATTATCATTGTCGTCAATATGTAAATATGTCACTGGTTGGCAAAATCATTTACTCACCATAATTATGCATATTAAACTTTGGAACTGTGGATAACTTAACTGGGTTGCCGGTTCGAAGCAGAAATAGGAACGAGGTAATTTTTAGGCAGTAAGAGCCTGATACTCCCTGGATTTTCCCACTCAAAAATGGCCTTTTATTCTTAGTGCCAATTACTCTCTTCCATGAGCGACAAATTCCATTAAAACAGCAGAATATCTAGTGCGAGTTTGTTTTGCGTCAACACGAACGACAGGTTTAGCCCTGTGATTAGTGGGTTCACTTGGAGCTTAACTTACACTAGGCAGTTCGGTTTCTAATCATATTTTCTTAATTCCAGATAAGACAAATAAAACCAAATGTATACCAAAGCGTATTGATATTGAATTCAAGTGCAGATTCTGTGGCCGCCACTTACTTCTGTTTCGGAGAAAACTCAGAAGGCATCCATCAAGACAGTCTGACCGTCCAGGTTCGGAGGAAGATGAAATTACTTCATGGGTTCGAAGGTATTTTAAAAACATAAATAATTATTACTTTCCTACATATTATTGACTACTATCAGTTAGGAGCAGGTCGTAGTATCACCAGATTTATTTGTGTAAGAAATTAAATCCAGATATCAAAATTAAATGTGAGTTCCAACGCTCGCCAGACGCACTTCATCTACAAGACAGTTGTTTCTATTCAATTTCATATTTTAATTTAAAGTTCAAAACTGTAATTCAAATTCATCGATAACTTCACATCACTAATTTAATTATTTTATCGATAATTTCCAGACCAATCAGTGCAGCTCTATTATCAAGTGGAACTACAGTGTGTTATCGATTCTTATCCTTCGCCCAACATTATTTGGTACCATAATGGTACCGAATTAGTCACTAATAGCAATGTACACGTTTCTGATGACAACTCTACAGTGTATTTAAAAAGAATCGAGTTTAATGACCTCGGTAGCTACACATGTATAGCCGATAATGGCTTTGAAAGTACAATAGTGACTGGGACTATCGGCGTCACTGGATTGGGTAAGATTTTCGTAACGTAATACAACAATATAATATTATGACGTGGTTGGATGCGTCATACCCTTAGTACGAGTTTGTTTTACGTTTAAAGTATTTGACTGCACGGTTGGTGCGGTGGCTGGGCAACTGGCTGCCGCGCAACGGGTAACGGGTTCGATTCCCGCCCGGAGCAACTCTATGTATGTTTGTAAATGCACCCACGACACAGGAGAAAATCCTAGTGTGGGGCAACGTTATTTAAAAAATATCGAAACGAGAGCGCGTTCGGCGCTCTGATTGGCCGACTCGAATAAAGCAACCAATCAGAATTTACAATAATCTTGAGTAATACTAGTACTTAACAAATATTTTTAATATTTCAGCGGCTCCCGTTATATCTAAAGAGTTGACAAAAATAACTGCGCGCTCCGGCCACTCTACTAAAATCACATGTAGGTGAGATTATGTATCGTTATAATTTATTCCTTCTTAAGTAATATAAATACAACTAGTTTATGCCGACGGGTTCACCTGCGTTATCAAGATAAAAATGCTAGACTACGTGTTTTATTTCAGACTATAATTAATTTTCATATATCACTATTAAGTATGCTAAATTTCATCCCGATCCGTTCAGCAGTTTTCGGATAAAGTTTGTTTTTGTATAATTCACATATCTCTTATTAAAAAAACCTTAAGCATTCGACACGTACCTAATTATAATGTTTTTAATACTAATCTTTTTACTTTTCACAGAATTCTTGAAGGCATCCCAGAGCCTACAATATCATGGGGATTTAAAAAGCAATCGTCGGAAGTATTCGGCGCTTTACCTGCTGGCGTGATCAATAATGAGAAAGAACTTGTTTTAAGTAATACCGCGGAAGAACAAAGTGGTGTGTATCGGTGTAACGCAGCTAATGTGATCGGAAAAGACGTTTATGATGTCATCCTAGTAGTGCAATGTAAGTAAATAATATCTATACTAATATTATAAAGCTGAAGAGTTTGTTTGTTTGTTTGTTTGTTTGTTTGAACGCGCTAATCTCAGGAACTACTAGTCCGAATTTAATATTTTGTTTGTGTTGGATAGTGCATTTATCGAGGAAGGCTATAGGCTATAAATCATCACGCCACGATCAATAGTAGCTAGTATAGTAATATAATTAGTCTCTTGCTCTTAATCCTAAACTGCTTTCTTCTTTCTTTTGCAATATGGTTGTCTATTTGGTTATAAAATATCTCTGTGTTCAGAGTGCCTCTTGGCAAAGGCCTCCTTGAGTGCATCTAACAATTTCCATTGTACCTACTCTATTTCTAGCAACCCTTCTCCATTTTGGGTCTGCGTTAGATTTAGTTCATTTTCCCATCTCTTGCTTTGTCTTCTTTTCTTTCTTCTCCCATCTCTAGAGTCCCTGTCTGTTATGATGTTGCTCCACCTCTCTTGTGTAAGTAAATAATAATAAATAAGTTCAAAGCTAAGACATGACTACAGAAAATGTTCTAAAATATGAAACAAGAAAATTACTATTTATCGTTAATGTTCAAATGCCGAGGCAGTATTCCTCGTGCCTTCACCGTATTCAGGTAAAAATTTATAGGTACCTACTAACAGTAAATTTACTATACTACACTACACGTTTGGCGTGGTAGCTGGACAACCGGCTGCCCCGCGACGTGCAGAGGGTTTGATTCCCACATGGAACAACTCTTTGTATGATCTACAAATTGCTGTTTCGGATCTGGGTGCCATGTGTATGTGTGTGTGTAAACTTAAATGTTTGTAAACGCACCCACGACACAGGAGAAAATTCAATGTTAAAAAACAATTGCATTTTTTGAGGGAATATTTTGCCTCCGCCGCAATTTTGGTGCATTCTTTTGAAAGTAATGCGATGACCGACAAATTAGTTGGTCTAGATCAAGTCTTAGATTTGTTTCTATTTCTAGATCCGCCTCGCATTGACAGTGCTTTAGAAGGCGTTAATAAACCTCTAGAGGTAAAATTGGGGAAGGGAGTGAAATTCTCCTGCAAAACGATGGGATTGCCTCCCCCTATAGTAGTCTGGACTAAGGACACACGCCCGCTGGTGTACTCTGACAACATGTAAGTTATACTACCTTTTAGTTACACGGTGTAATAGAATTAACTATCGAACCGCCCCAGCTTCGCATGGCTGCAATGGTGATATAATATACATAAAAACTTTCCTCTTGTAATCACTCTATCTATTAAAAACAAGCATCAAAATCAGTTCCGTAGTTTATAAATTTTAGGTATACAAAGGGACATAGGAATAGGGAAAGCGACTTTATTTTATACTATGTAGTGAGTAATGTAGAACCTTTCTAGCTCTAGTTCAGACCGCGAAACTGAACATTTTACTTATGTTTTAATACTTTTAGAAATATATCGAAAATATTGTGTGTTGTTCATAAAAAAAATCGAGTTGTGACAATTTCAAAGATTTTTTTTTCTAAAGTGCTAAATAGATTATTAACTAGAGAGCTTAGGGCGAGTTTGTTTAACATTTAGCGAGATCGAAACGAGAGTGCGTCTTCGTTAATCTTAAAGTGAACTCGTACTAAGGGTATAGATCCATCTCATGCAAAGTTTTGCGGTTATTCAGTAACACCTAGTATAATATATGTTTGAAAAAGGATCATGGTTGTTCTTTGCTGTTTATTAGATGGACAAGAGGCGCAACTAGCTACTGCGCAACTTTTGGCAGGTCCGATTCCTGTATGGAACAATATTGTAATTTATGTAATTCGCAAGAAAAAAAATCGAAGTTTTAACATAACACTGAAGCAAATCGTAGTTAACATTTTGATTGCCTTTTTACCTTTTAGAAGTTATTTAGGTTATAATTTATTGTTTTGTTTAGACTGATTTCCGATACAAATGAGCTGTCGATAAAGAGTGTGTCGGCGTACGATTCAGGCACTTACACTTGCACTGCGACTAGTGCGGTTGGCTCTACACATAGGAACTTCACACTGATCGTTTACGGTAAGGTATATACCTACATTAACATATATTACTTGTTTTATTATAACTTTCGTGAGACATACTAAATTAATTATTATATTATCGGCTTACTCACGTAACTGTTTGACGAGGAACTCGACTAGTTTCAAGCTATGCTAGACGCTCATATTCATGAGCAGCATTCGGCTGATATTCAGTAGCAGCGCGACAATCGCCGCATCGTGTATCGCGGAATATTACTCACGAATATGACCACTTAGCATGGCTTGAAACTAATTGAGTTCCTCGTCAAACTGTTACGTAAGTGAGCCGATAACATAATTATTAATATTACTTGTTTTTTAAAACTTAGGCTCCTTAACCGGAGTGAAACCACGGCCTCACATAAAACCGGCGTGGAACAACGCTTGTGACTGAGGTCACCGGACGCTTAATTGATTTTGACACTTATGTCATGTGTAGAAAGGCTGAAAATATTTTGATTGTTTTCAGACCCACCCAAAATAACGTCTAGCCCTGAAACGTTACTAGAAGTACTAGAAGGGCAACGGGTTGAGTTACCGTGCAGTGCACAAGGGGTCCCAATACCAATAGTTGAGTGGACGCAAAATGGTACACCATTGTTGGATCACAGGAAATATGTTGACGAATACGGATTGAGGTAAAATTATTTAATAATATATTATTGTATGATTGTAATACTTCAGAGAATTCTCTAAAAGTCAACCCTTAGGTGGTGCAGAAATAACAACAGATTGCGCGGCTCCCTAGTTCCCACGTAATGGCTATGAGCCCCAGTGTGATTCGAAACCAGTTGAGTCTCCTCGAAAAGTTAAAGTATAACACTGATCTAAATTAACATATTTATTAATATGTTCCCTTTTTCAGTTTTGTAGCCAACCTGACTGATTTCGGAGATTATGTTTGCACAGCTTCAAATGTATATGGGAACACTTCTGTTACGTACACAGTGCATATATGGGGTAAGTTTAACGAATATTATTTACAGAGGTAGTCTCTAATAGTCTCTCTCTCTCTCGCTTTTCTTCCACTCTATCTCTCTTCTCCCTCTCCCTCCCTTTCTCTCTTCTCCCTCTCCCTCTCTCTCTCTTCTCCCTCTATCTCTCTTCTCCTTCTCCCTCTCTTCTCCCTCTCTCTCTATCTTTCTTCTCTCTCCCTGTCTATCTATCTATCTATCTATCTATCTCTCTCTCTCTCTCTATTTCATATTAAATAGCTACTTAAATTTGTCAAAAACTAGACATTGATTAAAAATAATATGATTTCAGTGCCCCCATACATAGCACCTCCATTACACAGTTCAAAGGAAGCTTTGCTCGGCAGCAATGTAACGTTGCAATGTGACGTCATCGGGTTTCCTGTACCCACTGTAAGATGGCAGTATCAAGACAGCTTACTGACGTCTAATACTTCAGACTTAAGGTAATCTTATAGGTTTCGTTTTTTTTTTGTATGGACCAGAAAATGAGACTCTGAGACGTGTCCCCTGATGGTTAGCAATCGACGCCACTTATGGACGCCACAATACCAGAGGAGTGTCAATCCGCTTTTTGGAATTAGGGATTTGAGAATTGGGGGTTTCAGGGAGGAAAGGATCGTGCCTTTGGCGACGGCAACGGCGGCGTAAATAAAGGAAAATTATGTGAAATTGCAGCTTGAAATAACATGGTTGTTTAGAGAATAGTGAGTAAAGTTCCCTAAGAAAAGGAGGATCTTCCGACCAGGCTAGGAAATGGTGCCTGGGCTTTGCCCAACAGTGTGTTAATTCGCATGTAAACTTCATAATATATGTGCGATGTAGTATTTTATGTCGTCATCTGTTTGTTTCTTCGTCTTAATGACAACCGGGTTTCTTCGTCATTCGTCCATATTATATATCATACTAGCGGACCCGACAGACGTAGTCCTGTCTACACGTCTTTAATTTGAAAATTTTTCGGATCGAATGTAAAACATTCCAAAATCAACAACTACTTATAAATTAAAAATTAATTAAAAAATCATTATCCATTTGACAAAATTGTGAATCTAAACCATTCTCAGATCCCCTTGAACACACACAAAAAATTTCATCAAAATCGATCCAGTCGTTTAAGAGAAGTTCAGTGACATACACACTTACAGAAGAATTATATATATAAAGATGTGCCTTCTGTCATCTCTCACTTATCATATTGTGGTCGCCACAGTTGTTAATATATTCATTCTCTTTCTTTTCCAGTACAAACGATATTGGAAATTTGTACATAACTCAAGTGAAACATAGCCACGAAGGTTTGTATGTGTGCGTGGCTGAAAACAACGGTGGTGTCGCTGAAAAAAGTACTTATCTCAAAGTTAACGGTAAGTCTGTGTTTTTGTTGTTTGTTTATCCTTGGTTTTGGTACAGAAGATAGGCTATTTTATTTTTATATTGTCACGCCTTTTATCCCTGAAGGGGTAGGCAGAGGTGCACATTATGGCCATTTATGGCACGTAATGTTCACTACAATGTACACTCACTTTTCACAATTTATGTTGTAAGTCCCATGTAATAGGTGGTGAGCTTATTGCCATATACCGGGCATATCCGTGCTACTACTGAGAAATTTTTCGAAAAACGGAAAATAGCTCAGCGAATCGAACCTTCCGAATCGTCCGACCCGGGAATCAAACCTGAGACCCCATGCCCGGCAGTTGCACTTGCAACAATTCGGCCAACAAGGCAGTCTATACTAGTCTGTACTATTTTATTAAAGTCCAGAATTTAAACTAACTAGAGGTCTCTTTTGTTTCAGAACCACCAACAATTTTAGAAGATAATTACACTGGCCCGTATTTAGCTACGACTATAGATACAGCACTCACAATCTCTTGCCGCGCCACAGGGAAACCTAAACCTTATGTCGTATGGTCTAAAGACGAATTTTATTTGAATAACGGTAATTTTGTTGTTATGAAACTTTCTATCATATAATAACAACAAAACACGTGCCTGCCCTTAAGGATCTAAGTTAGGTTACTTAAAAAGGATTTTTGTTATTATGTGAATTGTTAAACGAATAGACGGATCACCTGATTGTAAGCAATCAGAGCCACTCATGGTCATCGGTTTCCGCAACACCAGAGGAGTCTAATCCGTTGGCTTATTATAAAGGAATACGCTCTTCTCTTGAAGATTCGAAGGTTGTATCGGTTCGGAAATACTGCCTATACTAGGGATCATGTCCTGTACTACTTTACAATACCTGGAGCTTTGGATAACTAAGTCAAAGCTCTGTTTTAACGTTCTTCGTTTGGCCATTTATTATATATTATTCCTATTAAACCATAAATAGGTACTTTTGAAATAACAACTTAACGGATTACCGAAATTCCGACTCGAAGCAGGAGTAGAAACACGGTGGTTATTATTCAGTGACAGTCTCTCGCCTCACCCAAGGCTTAAGAAAGACATTGGATAATTTCCCCGTCACAAAAAGTACTCTAATACAATAATCTTCAATCAATAACTGTTTTAGATCCTCGTTACTCCATTGATGTGGACGGCACATTGACGATCAAGTCTCCGTCGGAAGACATGAGCGGCAACTACACCTGTACTGTGAAGAATTCCATCGGAGTGCTGAATAAGACGGTGCCTGTCGAAATATATTGTGAGTATTTGTTTGTAAATAAGTATATATATTATATACTAATTATAAATGATTTTTTAAAACTTTGCCCCACACTAGAATTTTCTCCTGTGCAGTGCGTACAATTTTTACACGACAGCCAAACCCGGAACAATAATTTGTGGATCACGCAGAGTTGCTCCGTGCGGGAATCTAACCCGCTACAACTTATACGACAGTCAATTGCCGTGCCACCACGCCAACCGTGCAGTCGATATGAAGGAGTATGTGTCTGTTTGTCCATCTTTCACGGTAAAACGGAGCGACGAATTGATGTAGGCCATAAACGTCACGTTACGATCAATAACAGCCGAGCAGTGGATAAAACCGCGTGGGAGTAGTATTTATATACTGTGTAGTATACAGGGGGTAAGCGGAACGCTCCCGAAAAACGCCACAAATTGTTTATGTTTTTATAATTTTAATCGTTTTTGTGTTTGTATTATTCATGCTATATTAAAATTCAGCATTAGATTACAACTATTATTACTTAAAATAAACATTGAATTCTTTATTTTTTTTAAAATAATACACGTTTTTTACCATCACCTGTTTGCGACGTTTGGGAGCGTTCCGCTTACACCCTGTATAGTATATGTATGTTGTATACACTGTATAGATCCTGGCCTAGCATAAAAAAAGTAAACACATAAGTATGTTGGCAGCAATAAAACTACGGAATCGTCGGAAGCTATAGATTCTAGTTATCACTTCTGACTATTTTCTGTTCTACTTCGCAGCAATTCCAGCTCACTCGCAGTCAGAAGAGAGTTTATCATCAGTGACGCTGGTGGAGGGAGCTAACGCAACCGTCGAGTGTCCCATCGCAGGCTCGCACTCACTCAAATGGTATAAGGTTCGATGTTACACTATGAAATTATATAATTCATTTTCCTTCTTTAAAAACTTAAATAAAGGAGGTTCTCAGTTTACCCTGCGTGATTTGTCTACGATTATCTCGTGATTGGTTAAAGGCTAATTTTTATTTTTTATTTTAATGTACGTCTTGTAAATTATTTTAAAACATTCCGATACGTATTTTTTATTTTCTTACGGAAACAAATACATACTTTCGAAGATATATCGATTTGAAATATCGCGTGACGTCACGTCTAAGTACGTTTTTTACGTAGAAATGACGCATTTACTGACTCTCCTACACTTTGATTCGTTTTATCTAAGTATTCTTATTTTATGTGACGCTGTTCTAGCGACGTATTTTTATATTTTGTATGAAATTTTACCTAAGCTTAATTATTATGTTACCGGCTTACTCACGACTGTTTGACGAGGAACTCGACTAATTTCGTGTGTCGCGGAATGCTACTCATGAATATGAGCCTCTAGCATGGCTTGAAACTAGTCGAGTTCCTCGTTAAACAGTTACGTGTGTAACCAGATAACATAATAATTAATTTAGTATGTCTCACGAAAGTTATAATCAAATTTATCTAAGCTTGTTTTTTCAGAATGCCAAAGTGATATCATATGGTAATCTTCTTTTAACAAACGTGTCGCGCCACAACGCTTCCACGTATACATGTGTAGCAACAAATGCCGTGGGGTCCGCGTATGCTAAGGTACAGGTCGTGGTTGAATGGCCACCAGCCTTCATAGACCATACCACCACACATGTGGAAGTTATGAGAGGAGACGACTGGTATTTCGACTGCGCTGTTGATGCAAAACCTAGAGCTAAGGTTAGTATCCAAATAAGTACTATGTACTAGTTCTCTCTGCATCTAGCTGAGGTTGATTGATGGATCTATGGCCATGGAATCCGCCGATGTAATTTATTGAACGACTGCACGGTTGGAGCGGTGGCTGGGCAACTGGCTGCCGCGCAACGGGTAGCATGTTCGATTCCCGCACGGAGCAACTCTTTGTGTGATCCACAAATTGTTGTTTCGGGTCTGGGTGTCATGTGTATGTAAACTTGTTTGTTTGTAAACGCACCCACGACACAGGAAAAATCCTAATGTGGGACAAAGTTTTTTTTTAAATATGTTTTAAGTAAAATTATTAGTGACAATGTAACAATTGGCTGCATGTTGCGCATGCAATTCAGGAGTGGAGTAAGTATGTTGGTATGTTGTGAGGAGGTTTTTGTCTCTGGAGCCCTAACCACCGGTAGCTTGGACCATGCTCCCGCTACTGGTCGGCTGTTTTAAATAGTATAAAAAAAAATTAGATGAATTTAATTAAATAAATTAAAACTTTTATTTCATTTTCAGACTAAATGGGTGTTCAACTCTAAACCTCTAGTGTTTGAAGACAAGCCCCGTTTGAAAGTGATCAATATACAGCCACATAACGCGGGCGAATACAAATGTATAGTCAGCAATGTACATGGGACGGTCATCAAACAATTCTCTTTGAACGTCTTGAGTAAGTACATGATAAATATTGTAAATATTGCACATACTTTTGGGATACAATAGGGATGATGACGGGGTATGAAAATTAATAAACTATTTCGTCTGTCAGTTAGTTTATGACAAAATATTGGACACGTTTTTTTTAATTTGTCATATAAGATGACTATTTTAAATAAAATGAATCAAAATTTAGAAGAACATAGGACCAAATACATTATTTCTACGTGTAAAACGTCTAATGACGTCACGCGATATTTCAAATCAATACAACTTAGAAAGTATTTGTTTCCCGAAGTAAATATTTTGGTACCCGGCTATACATAATACATGGTGTCCTTTTATTTCAGTTCCCCCATATATATCGGAATTTGATATGTTAGACGTGCAGCTCAAGGAAGGCGTTAATGCGACATTACAGTGCAATGCTAAAGGAACACCAGAGCCTACACTTACATGGACTTACAAGTTGGTATTATTAAGATAATTTGTTTCATCATCCATAACCCTCTCCATGCATTATGAACCTATACGTACTTACCTACTTTTAAACTTACACTATTCCCAAAGGAAATACAGTAAATAATAAAAAAATATTAACAGCGGTTTACTAACGTAAGTCGCTCTACTAGTTTCAAGTCACAAAGGACCCTTCCCGTGAGTAGAAAAGATAAAAGCTCTGTAGGCTGTGTGACAGCCTATCAGTTATCTACGTGAGTAAACTGCTATTTTAAATCAATTTAGTATGTCTCACGATAGTTCTTATACAAGGGAATATAGGATGTTATTTCTACATTTTTCTATTTTTTATTTTCCCTTCCAGTAATACAAACTGGCATGAGCAGAACTCTCAGTTGTCTAGTACGAATATAACGAGGCAGTCAGAAGGTATATACCGGTGTGACGCAGTAAATAAGGCCGGCGCCACGCACATAGTGTACAGGGTGACTATAGTCGCCCGGGCTGAGGTCCAGGATATTGTAGCGTTCAGCAACGGAGAAGGCGTCACGGTTGAAGGAAGTTTGGAAGCTGTGGTACGTGTACTTATTTTAATTGATTTTTTTTATTGAATTTGTGGCAAATGAGCTGACGAGGCACGAACAACACCAGAGGAGTTACAGCTGCGTTGCTGGAGTATGCTCTTTTCTTGAATATTTGAAGGTCGTATCGGTTCGGGAATACTGCCGACGACAGCTCATTCCACAGTTTTGCTGTGCAAGGGAGAATATAATAATTGATATATTATCATCACGTAGGATCTTCTTGTAGCTATAAGGAAGGCAACACTAAGGCTGTTGTACACGACGCGTCATTTAACGGATGCATGCGACCTACAAAAGACAATAGGTGGCCTAAAATTACAAATTCTTACATCTTGCGAGAAACCGAGAAACAAAAAAACTGTGTCCACAGAGCGGTGTCGTTGTGATACTCACTCCTCATTTAAATCCGCTTATCATCATTTGTAGATTGCATGCATTCGTCAAAAGTCTCGTCGTGGACAATAAGGCTTTGATGGAAGACGGAGATGTCCAAGTATTAAAAGTCTACTGGTTTTCTAGCAAGGATCACGTATACGTGTAACGTGCAAAGCAACAGGTAATCCGATCCCAGATATACAGTGGATACACCAAGGACGCGTAGTTAGTGAGAATTCGTACGACATTGACTATGCAGACTTGATACTTAATGACGTGCAGCTGGCACAAAGCGGTCTCTATACTTGCGTAGCCAGTAATGAAGGAGGTAACCACGAGAGGAAGATTAAAATTGATGTTCTTGGTGAGTTGTGCCCAATGTATACCGATTGATAGAGTATTCAATATTGTCTTGTTGGTTAATTGCTCATTTCGAAATATACAATTTGCCTATTGACTAATGTTGGCCTATTTAGAGATACAAGTAAACAAGGATTACAATTACAAGAATTATGATGATGAAATGATTAATGATTTACAAGGATTGGCCGCAAAAAGCTTTAAACAGAGAGGAGTGGAAGGAAGGTAGGGAGGCCTTTGCCCTGCAGTGGGACGATCATGGCTGAAATCTAAATCAATTTAGAGATACAGAGGCTTAATACATTAAACTCCATGGGGGCGAAAAGTGACTGGCGCTAGCGGAGAATTTGCCATTAATAGATTTTTGTTGGCAGTCAGTCTTAATTTGTGTTTTTTAAACATTACTTTTTTTAAGGAACACGTAACAGACGTATCACCTGATGGTAAGCAATCGCCGCCGTCCATGGACACTTGAAACACCCGAGGTGTTACAAGTGCGTTGCCGGCCTTTTGGGGGTTAGGAATTTAAGGGTTGTTGGGGAATCGGGGATTGGGAAGATTGGGAAGGGGGGAATTACCCTTTGCATCTTCGATTGATACATTAGCTCTTAACCCAATAACTTTTCTTGTAGAGCCACCAAAAATATTCCAAGAACTATTCCACAATGCAAACACGACTTCGAACGAAGTGCACCTAGAAGTGATATCAGGCCAATCTTTCTACCTCCACTGCCACCCTTATGGCAACCCTCAGCCAGAGATCTACTGGTTCAAAGACGATTTACCATTAAAGTTTTTTGATGACGCCATGGTTTCTACGGACTTCGGTGAAGTGATTGTAGCAAAGAAAGCGGTACAGGAACAGTCGGGAAATTACACTTGTGTCGCTAGGAATAAGGTCGGAAATACAAGCGTGGTTTATTTGGTCGATGTGTTAGGTAAGTGCTGTTTGATTACAATACTTTTGAAAGGAGTCTGTTTTCTTTTTTGTTTTGATGGCAATGACTCTGTTTAATTTACTTGTATATTGATTGATCTCTGTTTTTGATAGAAACTCGTTACAACTAACGCAAGAAATCGATCTTAATCCACCTTCCAGATTTTCGATTGAAATTGATTACTTTGACCTCACTCCCGTTTACTGAACGTAATCTCTCTCGATTTTCATCTGTTCAACTATCGTTCAGACGTCTCTGGTTCTGCAAAACGAAATATATTTCTGAAATGTTGGTTTTTTAATAATGGTTTAAATGTAAGGTTGACAACAACCGAACAATTTAAAATCCAACTACAAAATATTCAGTTACAAATAACCAACAGTTACTTCAATTACAAACAACCATGAACCAGTTACTCAGTAAAAAATATGATAGAGTAAAAATATGAGATTCAATGGTTTATTATGCACTTTTTGAACATTCTCTTCCATTTCAGTCCCTCCGCCGTCACCCAAAGAGTCATCCAAACAGTTGACGATTGGTTTTGGAAAGCCACTGGTGTTAACTTGTCCAGCTATGGGCAGTCCTTTGCCCAGCGTCATGTGGGTAAAGCATCCCTATTCAGAAATAAGTGAGAATGATCGAGTGCACCTTACTGATGATAATTTTACTTTGGTAAGTTAATGTGACACTGAAATTAGTTTTTAAAAATCCGAAATTGATATTTAGCGGCTTCTTTGCGGATCCGGAGCTGCGGACTACCTAGCGGGTTTACCGGGGCTCCGACTTGAAGGGCAGAAGTAGGAACGGAGTGGTTTTTAGTCAGTAAGAGCCTGAGGCTTCCTCTCGCCTCGCCCAAGGCCGGAGAAAGAAGTCCATGGATTTTACACACTTAACAAGGAAGAAGTGATTGAATGATTTTCCAGACCTTAAAAAAAACTTCTTCGCGGACTGATGATGTCCTTCAATATTATTTTTCAGGTCATAAATAAAACAAAAGTGACAGACGGTGGTAAGTACTCCTGCATTATGACAAACAAAGTCGGTACTACAGAGGTTGTATATGACGTCACGATACTGAAGCCGCCATCCATTGCTGCTAATGTTGGCAATAATCTTGTGGAGGAACACGTAGTCGCATTGAAAAGAAGCATTGTATTGAAATGTGAAGCTGACGGATATCCAATGCCGAAGATCACATGGTTGAAGGTAGATGATATTCTTGTTGTACTTCAGAATAAAAATATAAGTTTGAATGTTAATGTTTTCGGTTTAATTTTGTACGCTAGTTATGTGTTTTAGTTACAAAAATCACACAACGTTACGCCTTTTATCCCCGAAGGGGTAGGTAATACCACTGTATGATGTCCACTTTTCACCATTTGTGTGTTGTTATAAGTCCCCTGTAATATACGAATTAACAAAGAAGTTGGTTAAAATCAGTTTATCAATTACACGCGATTTTATGATCTGGATCCTGGTGGATAAGGTCGCCATTCCAAAGTTATTTATTCAGTCTTAATAAGAATTAAAACTATTCGTCCAATAAAACTGCATATATCAAATTTTAAGTATCAGCGTCTGACGAAAATCTATCTTATGATTGATATTTAAGGTCTTATTTTCAGGACACACAAACATTAAGTGAGAGTTTATCAAACATACAGCGTGTTTTGGGGAACAGTTTGTTGGCTATATGGAGCGCTGACGTCAGAGACGCGGGACAATACATTTGTGTAGTGGAAAATGAAGGCGGGACTGCTCATCGAAGGTACAATGTGGTAATACAAGGTAAGTTAACGGGCCAATCTCCAGAACGGACGCATTCATGCAAATGCTCTGGTGCTTTTTTAACAAAAACATACTATTTGAATATCATATCTGAAAAGGACCAGAGTGATCTCACGAATACGTCCGTTTTGGAGATTGACCCTAACAGGAAAAAGTTTTGTTGGTACAAAATGTTATTATTTACCATCACTCTAGGGTGCCCATTGATCGTTTGCCGCCGATTATATACCATCAGGTCACAAAATACTAGCGAATGATCTCAACCAAAACTCATAAAAATCAAAATAGTAGTAGAAGGTGTTTAATGAGTTCTCAGGACTCATAGATGGTGTCTAATTGTCTCATGATAATTAATTTCAAAGGTAGCATTCAATGTATGTTCTAGTACCGGCGAAATGGAGTTCGTGGACACAATGGTCCTTATGTAATGTAACCTGCGGATTAGGATACCAGCAGAGATCGAGGTCTTGTCAGTTTGTCGACGATAAAAACAGAACTATTGGTAAGTCAAACAAAGTATCTGAAAGTATTCCGAAACTTTGCAAAGCCATTTGATTTCATTTAAAATCGTGACGAATAATCATTAAACTAATTTGGCAAGCAAATTTCATCTGTAGTTTACAAATGTTTATTGTTCTATTCGCTTGAAATAATAATTAGTTCCAATAATTTTTCTCAGTGTCTTTTTGTCATTCACATACTAAATTTCGTATAGGGTGTTCCACAGGGTTCAATTTTGGGGCCAATATAAAAAATAATGCCACATATACTATTTAAGTTTATGTTTAAATTCTAATATATATTTCAGACAGTTCTTCAGAATCAGAGAAAATAATTCTGGATCAATCGGCCTGTAGAGGTCCAACTGTTGATAAGAGAAAATGTCATATGCCTCCTTGCGATGTGAGTATTAAATTAAACAACAACAAAAATAGAGAACAGAAGATACGACTTAATCCTTTTACACTTACAAAATACTAGCGACCCGTCCCAGCTTCGCATGGGTGCAATGGTGATATATTATGCATATATTATACATATAAACCTTCCTCTTAAATCAATCTATCTATTAAAAAAACTGCATCTAAATCCGTTGCGTAGTTTTAAAGATTTCAGGGGACAGATAAAACGACTTTGTTTTATGCTATGTAGTGAACATGTAATCTTACTTGTAAAATAATTGTGATATTATTTAATATGTTATGGTTTAAATGTACAAAATATTGTATTGTAGGAGGACGAATCAAAGGGCCGGTGGTCGCCGTGGTCCCGTTGGTCGGAGTGTTCAGCTACGTGTGGAGTGGGTACTCAGGCGCGGACCCGACGGTGCAAGGCTAAAGGCAAGTGTGACGGAGACAATGTGCAGGTAAATTCTTTTATTTTCCTTATATTAATATATCATATTTTTCAAAATAAACTGCACCGTGCAATTTAACGTGTCGTGGGTTCGATTACCGCATGGAACAACTCGTTATGTGATCCATAAACTGTTGCTCCGGGTCTGGGTATCATATGTATGTTTGTAAACGCCTGATCCGGAGCTGCGGACTATGGTTTTTAGTCAGTAAGAGTCTGACACGCCCTCCCGCCTCACCCAAGGTGGGAGAAGTCATTGGATGATTTTCCACGTCAAAAAATGTTTTTAAACGCACCCACAACACAGGAGAAAATCCGGAGGGTAACGTTTTTTTTTTTTTAAATAGAATTTGGTTAACCAACCTTCGCAGCTATTAATAATAAAGCTGTTTTAAAGAAGAATAGACGTTATATTGACTCTTTTACTTTATAACTTTCTCGTTTAAGTAGTTCCTTACAAATACCAACCACTATGTTGTATTTCAGATAAAGAAGTGTTCTGACTTACCGCCCTGTAGTCCTACTTTAGATCAAAACAATGAAAATGAAGTTACTGATAATAATAACTACAATGAGGACAACAGCGACCCTGTAAGTAATATATGTATAGCAAAATTCATCAAATTATGTCTAGCCGTTCTCGAGTTACACTCGCTAAAACGGGTACTAATATAGATAAGGACCTCGCGCTATATTAACGTCTTCTATGAACACAAAAAATATAAGCATTGCTGTCTGAAATGCATAGACGTACTTTGACAAGAGATATCGAGCAATCTGTATCAGTTAATACTAACTCGGTACATCATATTCTGTTGTCTAATTCCAAGTAGATATGTATCAAGGTACCAAAAAATATATCACACGGGCTAAAGCCATTTATTATAGCATTAACTGCCGTAAGAAAACTGTAGAAGGTGACCCACGTCGATCACCAGTGTCCGACGTGGCGGTTAACATGTTAATACTGTTGCAGGATTCTTACCTTCCAGACTTTACCTATGAAGTACAACCAGAAACGATCAACTCGTATTCCTCTCCGGACGTTGAAGAATTTTATAGGACATCAGGTAATTTTACTTTCCTACTCGTAGTATATTACTAGGATACGATATAAGGTGTTCTAAAAGTATCTGGCAAGACTTTAATGGGAGGTAGTATGTGTTTGAAAATTACAACCTATCTATGAGAATGCAACATAATTTTTATTATGACCGTACTTTCCGCAGATTAACGGCGCGTTCCAATAAACTACCGATCGGTAAATTTGCTTACGAGCCGTAGAATTATGACATAAGCTCCATACAAAATGTGTCAAAATTCTACGGCTCGTAGGCACATCTACCGATCCGTAGTTTATTGGAATGCGCCGTAAAACGTCGTACTACGTCGTAGTAATTAGCTACGGCGTAGGCCCGTAGCCAAATTTTATTTATGCTTCATTTTTTATCAGTTGTTCTTTAGAACTATGCGAACTATCGATTCTATGCGATTGACATAAGATTGCTTTTCCAGGATCAAAAACTACTTCAGTATTCTTCGATGTTATCGTGACAGAGAATTTGGATCACAGTGACAGAGGCCCGTGTGATCCTGGATATAGGCACAATGCCTCATATAATACTTGTGAAGGTATGTCGTATCGAAATGAAAAATAATCTAGAATTATTTTGCGAAAAAAAAGTTTCCTCAAATAACTGTTACTCTCCAGTAGTATATGATTGGGCATTCTGGACCACTTTTCGCTCGGCGAACGCCTTCGCTCAAGTGGTCCAGAATGCCCAATCGTGAATGGTCGACTCGTTAATGTTAGTAATGCAAAATAGATAGTGGTAGTGGTACGGTTTATAAATATTAATCTAAAATAATATTTGTTACATTATTACTTAAACTGTTCCACGCAATAAACATGAAATTTGTAAAGCAACCACAATCGTTGAATGTCAACATAATATGTGATGAGTTTTGTAAAACTGATTTCCGTCACAGCGAATTATTACCTAATTCAGTACGTTGTATAATTTGCGGACCGTCAAATTGTGGAAAAACAAATTTACTCATTAGTCTTCTTTTACATGAAAATGGTTTAAGATTTCGAAATGTTTATATTTATTCAAAAACCCTGTACCAACCCAAGTACATATTTTTAGAAAAAGTGTTGCAACGAGTATCAGGTGTTACGTTTCAGAAATATCAGGAAAATGAAGAAATTCTAAGAGTTCAGGACGCAAAACCCGACTCTGTGATTATATTTGATGATGTTGCTTGTGAAAATCAAAACAATATGCGTGATTATTTTGCAATGGGAAGACACAAGTATATCGATTGTTTTTATTTAAATCAAACTTATAGTAAAATTCCTAAACAACTAATAAGAGATAACGCGAACTTAATCATACTTTTTAAACAAGATGAAATTAATTTGAAGCACATATACGAAGAACATGTCAACACTGATATGTCATGGGTTCAATTTCGTGAAATGTGTTCAAAAATATGGAACGAACCCTTCAGTTTTGTCGTGATTAATAAAGATTGTTCTAAAAATAAAGGTTGTTATAGAAATAAGTTTGACACTTTCGTAGTTTTTGATTAAATCAATGTTATTTAAATCCGATACCCTACCTTTCTTAATTATTCTACTTAGAACACTTAATCAAGCACTATCTATTTCATCAATATGGAAAAATCTTTGAAAAGACAAATCGTTGAAGCGACAGAAGCCGTGAAGAAAAAAGTGCGAAAAATGAAGGATATTGAAATAAATAACAAAGAAGCGCTGGAATCCGTCTTCAAGCCTGTAACAGAACCATTAAACTTAATTGCCAATGTCAGTAAACAATCCGCTCCACAAAATATTAAAGATGAAGAAATTGAAGTTCCATTTATGGATAAAACCATAATGCAGAAAGAAGTTCTCAGTGACAAAGAAAGCAATGATACAGACGATTATGACTCTGACTCCGACAGTGACTCTTCTTATAAATCAATAGGCGAAAAGAAACAAGATTGTAACACAACTTCCTGGTCAGTTTCTCCAGAAGCGTTAGCAGACATTCCTTTTGGTGTCAGATATGATAATGGAAAGTTGATGTTGGGTTCTGCTCGCATAATTGTCAATGACGAATATATCATAGTGGCAGATCGCAAGTACCGAACTACGCCTGGATTGAAACAGTTGCTACTGAAAAAGAATGTTGATTCGAGTTTAGTTACAGAGAAAGATATGCAACATTATAAATTAATGCTACTTGATACTAATGCACATCGTCGAGATTATGATCCAAACAAACCGATAAAAAGTAATAAAGGTTTAAAATATTTACAAATTATTAAGCCGCTTTTTTTACAAACCAAAGGAAAAGGACTACCCTTAACAAAAATGTGGAAGAAGAATGTAGATTTTATATATTGGGATGATCCTAATGAATTAGTAGAAAGGTTAAAATTGTTAATTGCATCTCAGGATGCTGGTAACACAGGGGTAAATAACGAAATTATATCTATAATAGAGGAATTGCGTGAAAGTAATATAATAAATACATAAAACATCTATCTGTGTTTCATTTTACTGTCAACCTTTCAAAACAATACATCTTAAAGATGAACGTAGACAAATTCGGTCATTTTATTCACAAGAGATTGCGCATATCTGATTTATTTGAATTTAACGATAACGCATTGTTAAAATCAGAAAGCGGGGATTTTGATTTAAAAGCTTCTAGACTGAGGGGAGTCCGATCTCCCGTAGATGGAGACGATGCGGTGAACAAGGATTACGTAGATCGATTAAGTGCTAATACGATACATGAATTAAATAAACTAATTGGTGCTTTACGTTCTCAGCTCACGTTAGATGCACAAAAGACAGTTCAAACTACTTTAAAAACAAAGATACCTGAGGCTTTGAATCATTTGGAAGATAAGTTTTACACTAAAGCAGATATTGATAAATTGCTTAAAAAACTGTAAATTATGTCAAAACAACAAATAGTAAATGAAATACATAAAACTGCACGAAGAAATTTTCTTCGACGTTCTGTTGTTCTAAAAGGTATCGACGACTTGTGGCAAGCTGATCTGATGGATATGCAAAACCTAAGGAAATATAATAAAGGCTATAATTATATTTTAATAGTGATCGATTGCTTCTCAAAATACGCGTGGACGCGGCCGCTAAAATCAAAAAATAAACTTGATGTCACTCATGCTTTTGAACGAATATTACTTGACAGTCATCGAAAACCTGATAATTTACAAACTGACATGGGGACAGAATTTTATAATAACGCATTTCAAGCGCTTATGAAAACATACAAAATTAACCATTACTCATCGTTTTCTACCAAAAAAGCATCAATCGTTGAGAGACTAATTAAAACCATAAAAAATAAATTGTATAAATATTTTAGCCTTCATGGAAACTATAAGTGGCTAGGTAAACCATTAGAAGTAACGCTGGAATCATATAACAACACAAAACATCGAACTATTAAATTAAAACCCATCGATGTATGCAAGTCTAATGAGCAGATAATAAAAGAAAATATTTTGAAAGCAAATAAACATGTATCTATTCCATATAAACCTAAGTTTAAAATTGGTGATTATGTTCGTATCAGTAAATACAAACACAATTTTGAAAAAGGTTATACTCCTAATTGGTCAACAGAACTGTTTACTGTAAAAAAGATTAATAATACAATACCAGTGACATACCATATACAAGACCAACGAAAACAAGCTATATTAGGAACCTTTTATGAACAAGAACTTCAAAAATCAAACTACCCTGGTGTTTATTTGATAGAGAAAGTTTTAAGAAAGAAAGGAAAAAAACTTTACGTTAAATGGTTGGGTCTTAACAACAATGAAAATAGTTGGATTGACAAAACTGCATTAGTGGATTGAGTTATTAAGTATATAATCAATTATTTTGGAATATTTTACCATTGCGCTTTGTACAATGCAAGGTGGTGGACTAGTTAATAATATAATAGAAAATCTACCGTTCGAGCTTCATTTGCCCGGCTATAATTATTGCGGACCAGGAACAAAACTCCAGAAACGTTTATTACGCGGTGATCGAGGTATCAATAAGTTGGATGAAGCTTGTATGCACCACGACATTGCATACGCTAACCATACAGACTTATCACATCGTCACAAAGCTGATTTGCAACTAATGAATATGGCAAAACAAAGACTTAAATCAAAAGATGCCGGGAAAGGAGAAAAACTTAGTTCATGGCTAGTAAGCAAAGTGATGAAAGCCAAACTAAAGTCTGGTGCCGGAGTTAAAACGTTTAAACACTTTGTATCAAAAATAAAATCAAAACTTAAGAAAATTAAACACAAAGATAGTAAAGCTTTAATTACCGCTGCTTACTTAGCAGCGAAAAAGATATTTCCAAAAATTCAGAAAATTCGGGTACCGCGTGTCATACCCATACCAAAGACTGGAGGTATTTTACCTTTGATTCCAATTTTTGCTGGCTTATCAGCTTTAGGAACTTTGGCTGGCGGTGCAGCGGGTATTGCAAAAACCGTTAATGATTATAAAGCAGCTCAACAAAATTTGCGAGAAACAGAACGTCATAATAAGACTATGGAGGCTTTAGCATTGGGTAAAGGTTTATACATTAAACCGCATAAAAATGGTAAAGGATTATTCATAGATCATCCAAAAAACTGATAAAGAAGCTACCTAATCGTCCTCTGACTAATATCGACATCCAAGAACATGCACGAGACATCCCACACTTTCGAGGAGTATACATGAAGGATCAATTACCGAGAAAGCCAAAACAGATTGAATGTGGTGTTGTTAACTTGGACGATTCTAAAAATGAAGGAACGCATTGGGTGGCTTATGTTAAAGTATCTGACTATTGTGAATACTTTGATAGTTACGGAGACTTGAAACCTCCAATAGAATTAATGCGATATTTTAAGAATTGTCGTGTTTATTACAACTACACAAGATATCAAAACTTTAACACAGTAAATTGTGGTCATCTATGTTTAGAGTATCTGTGGAAATTTTGGAATAAAAATGTATAAAATTAACGTGTTTCTTTCATTTCAATCATTTGCAAAATGTCACTCACTTTATCGATAACCGGAAACTCGTCTACCTTAACCACGTACTACCCTAATACGTTACAACTAAATGGACAATATGAGTGTGCATTATTGCATTTCTCAACATTTAATTCCATTCCAAACATTGATGAAACGAATAACAAGTTTTACTATGGCTCAGAAATCATTGAAATACCGGAGGGAACGTATGAATTGCAAGATATCAGTGATTATTTAAAATCTGAGATAAAAGGTACATCAATTAAACTAGATTGCAATAACAATACTTTAAAAACTACTTTATACTGTTCTAAAGATGTTAATTTTGAAAAAGAAAACACCTTTAGACGTTTGCTGGGGTTTGATAAGCAGGTATTAAAAGGTAATAAATGGCATGTGTCACAGTTTCCCGTGAACATTTTACCTACGACCGTGGTCAGAATAGAATGTGATATTATAAGCGGATCGTACATAAACGGAGAACCGAGTCACATTATCCACGAATTTGCACTTAATGTACCTCCTGGATATAGGATTATAGAAATCCCGAAGAACGCAATATACTTCCCAATCAATCAAAACAACATAAGCTGTATACATATCAGACTGTTGGATATTAACAATCGCCTAATAAATTTACGTGGTGAAGAAGTGCAGGTATATTTACATCTTAGACGAAAAAATGATTGACTTCAATAAATATGAGCAGCCCCAGGTCCAAAATATCAGTGCAAATTTGGCAACCAAGAAAATAAGACCTCGCTCTAATAAAAAAATTAAATTAACCAATAATAATAAGGCATTCCTGAAAGCCATCGGTTTGTTAAAATGAATATTCTCGACGTTTTATCCGCTCCGACTTACGACAACACAGTTGAAGGTATCGAATTTCACTCCTACAAGCCCTACGTGACAAGTTTTAATAGAAACGATGAAATTCGCATTCCCATAAACCAACAGGATCTGTATGTACTACCATCAGCTAGCACTCTGTATTTGGAAGGAACTGTAATTGTTAGCAAAAAGGACTCAAAAGACAAGGCTTCTAGCGTTCATTTTACGAATAACGCTCTCCTTTACTTGTTCCAAGATATAAGGTACGAGTTGAATGGCGTCGAGATTGATAAAATAAAAAATGCAGGCGTTACTACCACCATGAAGTCATTAATTTCGATGAATGAGAGTGAATCAAAGATATCAAATGCTTGGGGCTGGAACATTGATGGTACAAAAAATGTTAATGGAGGCAACTTTTCCGCATCCATACCTCTTTGTAATATCATGGGTTTTGCTGAAGATTTTAAGAAAGTGGTGATAAACAGTAAGCACGAACTAATATTGCTGCGAAGTAACACAAACCTAAATGCAGTAAAACTCAGCACCGGGGAGATTGTAGATGACGTTCAAATCAATAAAATTATATGGCGCGTACCACACGTTAAAGTATCTGACAAAGAAAAGATAAATTTATTAAAACTGTTAGAAAAAGATCGTCCACTTCAGATGATATTCAGAAATTGGGATCTGTACGAATATCCAGCTTTACCTAAAACTACAAAACATACCTGGTCTATTAAAACTTCATCGCAAATAGAGAAACCAAGATACGTAGTTATTGGTTTACAAACAAATAGAAAAAACAATGCAGGTTCTGACATGTCCCAGTTCGATCACTGTTATATTCGTGACGTCAGAGTGTACCTCAATTCAACTTACTTTCCGTATGAAAATCTAAACGCTAGTTTTTCAAATAACAAAATTGCATTAATATACGAGCAATACACTCGATTTCAACAGTCTTATTATGGCAGGCGCTCGGAACCCTTACTAAGTGAGAAACAATTTAAAGACCTAGCGCCGCTATTTGTAGTTGACTGTTCGAGACAAGCAGATAATCTAAAAACAGGCCCTGTGGTGGATGTGAGAGTGGAAATCGAGAGTGAATTAGACATACCAGATCAAACCTCTGCTTACTGTCTTATATTAAACGATTGTATAATTGAGTATAAGCCTTTGAGTAATATTGTAAGGAAAATATCATGAACCCCAATACCATCATATTAGATGTACAAGGATTTAAAGACCTCTACAATAATTTTATAATAAAGGAGTTAGCTTTTGCCACACGTGAATATACACAGACGTTTTTAATTAAACCACCGTACCAGTTCACTTACTTAACAAGGGATGAAAAGCGACAAGTCGAGTGGCTGGAAAAAAATATGGGTCTACATTGGAGCGAAGGCTATATTGATTATAAAGAATTCCAACGCATGATTGTATCATATCTAGAAAATATGAATATCTACGTAAAAGGTTCAGAGAAAGTGAAGTGGATAAAAGACATGTGTGCGAACTGTAATGTAATAGAACTTCATGAAGACAATTGTCCTAAACTATCTGTGTTAGCTAAAAAGTACTGTGATAGAAAAACTATTTTTAATTGTAATCATCATGTAAAACATTGTGCTCTTAGAAATGTGTTATGTATAAAAAAGTTTTTAAATTGGTAAATTTACTAGTTAGTAAGTTAACTATGTGTGTGTATAAGGTTTTCTTAAAAAATAAAACAACTATTATACAGAAAACATGCTTTTTATTTTTTTAAATTTATATAATACCTGTACCTGTAAAATTTATATAATACGAATACCATTAACATGAAAATACTACTTTAACATAAAAATACTAAGTTCTTAAGATTAAAACTAACTTAACCGAATATTTATTCCAATTAAATTATTACAATAAACAAAAAAAATTGTATATTTACACAGGGTTTTTAAAAGTCACTATCAATTAATGATTTCGATATTTTCTTAACTAACGACTCCGTTTCGTCCATAATAAAGTCAACCGCGTCTTTAACTACGTATTGCGCTTGGATAATAACGTTATCACTATTACTGTCACTATCACTGTCCGGAGAATCATTGCACAACTCGATCACTGAAATTTTTATTAGTTTACTGCCTCGCCGATGATGTCTACTCATGACGAAAGATTGAGTCGAATTATGGTGTTTAGATTTGTCCTTGCGTCGAGACGTATTCTTCTTTTCTTTCGGAGCCTGGCTGCAACCCAGGCGCGTTCGCAACGGAGCGCGTTCGCATCGGATCATCTCATTAAATTCTTCATACGGATCCTGTGCGTATTGACTGAACATAACATCTGATCCCGCTATCTGAAACAAACAGTAAATAGATCATTAAATAGAGGTATTACAAACAACTGTACTTGATAAATAAATAATCCTATGTTACAAAAAAAAATACAGATTAATATTCAATCCGCGAATACAAATAACACTCTGAATCAGATAAATAATAATTTAAGACCTTTAACATGATTGTTCCATGTGGGATCGAATCCACAACACTCAGCACATTACAATTCGATACAGTGATCGTTAAATTACTGCGATACATAAAATACAATACGTTTAATGTTTTTATTAATATAATTTACTTACCGAAGTCATGTTTAAAATGTGATGTAACACGTAGTACGAGTATCTACACTGAATAATATTTATTAAATAACAAAATTGTTGATATTGATCGTGTACGATCTAGCAGACAAATGAGAATAATTTAATAATCAACGAGCAGTACTACAGCTACCATTGCAACACCTAAAAATGTATACCATGCATTTTTGCTCGGTACTGTGGCTAACGTGACGCCATACCGTTTCGTATTACACATCATTTTTAGGGTTCTGTAGCTAAATGGTTCGTCACATCCACTTTTTTAGTAATAAGGGCTTTCTATATGGTAAAAAATAAAACAAAAAATATATAATGAATAGACACATTTATTACAATAATAAAAATCTTTATTTATTTCTATAAACTACACCTAAATAACATTACGCTAATTAACACTAATACAATTATTAACTTAACTAAAATTGGTTTTATACAGAACCACTCTATAATTTATTAATACATTAAAGAAAGGATCATTGATATAATAATTCCAAGATAAGACGTATTCACTATTGTTTACATTTTATAGGTATATGAGTGCCCCCAGGCTTTTGTTGCTATTTTGTCTTTCAAAATTATACGTTTATCATCGTTACTGGATAATGTAATTTTATTGACACTTTGTGTAAAAATTTCATGTTTCAATGATTTAAACATAATATTTTTTCTTCGAATAACTCCCCCATTCAATAAAATGCGTTCATAGTCTGTGATATCTAAGTCTCGGAGCACGTATGATTTAATTCCCTTTGCTTTTTTAATAACTGTATTTGAACATTTTAAAGAATAGAGCTTTGACCTTAATCCCACAAACTCAGAAATATATTCTCCACCCATTTCATCCTTAAAAAGACCAGGAATTTTTTTATTGATTAGAGGTATGGCAAATTCGTTCTCATTATTATAGTTACTGCTATCAAAGTATTCCAAGAAATTGTGCTTCAGATCACAATAAAAATCGTTAGTATATATTTCATAAACAAAAGAATCAGTATCTGTATAACATAAGCGTACTCGATCATTATAAAATGGTTTAATAACATTGTAATGGAAGTTATACATATGGGACTTAGAAAGATCTAAAACTGTGAATCCTATGTAGATAGGTTTGTCTAAGATTATTTGATCTGGCTTCATTTGTATAGCAACTAAATTTTCAGTCAATATAGTTGAACTATGAAAATAAGGATTAGCTATAAGCCTCTCAGCGGATGTTGTTTTGTTGGTTTTATTTGTTTTATCACTCCATTGATTAACTAAATGTACAGTGACTCTCTTTTCAGTATTTTCCAACGTTTTACCAAAGACACTGTTGTTTAATAATTTAAAAAAGTCTTGCTCGAATGTACTTTTTGCTTTCTGTCGTAATTGAGTGTTTAATTCTATGTACTGTTTTAAATAGGGGCTTTGTTTGAAAGTAATAACTCTATGAATCTTTCGTAATATTAATCCATGCTCCAGACACTTTTTTAAATGAACGTAGTGTATTACATAATTGTACTTATTGTATAAATTTGCGATAAGTTTTTTTGTTTTACCACCTGGAGGAATGCATTTTTCAGGACAAAAAGGCAGGTCATTATGGTAGTTATGTAAATGATCGGGATATAAAAGATCAACTTCTAAAATATAGCCCCAGTCAGCATCATCATCAATATTTTGAATGCGTAAATGTTTTAATTCGTTATCATTAAGAAATCTAAAACTAGAATGTGGCAAATACTGGCACATACTATAACCATATAAATTATTACAATCTAAATACGTTATGAAACAATCTGGTTTTACAGCATTATACTCAGGCATATATTTATGATTAGCCTTTGCATACCGATGCGAGCACACACACAGACCTCCTCTAATACCATCCTGAATCATTTTAATAATCGCTAAATCTGTTAACAGTTCTAATTGAACACCTGTTTTAAGTAACATTGCATCAAAAGATAGACTAGGAGTTGTTATATAAAATGCAGGATCCAGTTTATAATATTGTTTACAAGTTTTTCTAAAATTTTGAAATATATCTGTTAATAAAAGTACATCTGTTTTCAAGTACAGATCAGTGTATTCTCCTAAATTATTTATATTAAAACAATTCCATACAGTCTTAGCATGATTATAATCGTCATCGCTGACGTCTTCGTTTGTCAAAGAATTATGAAAGTAACACTTTAGCGGCAGCGCCTGTTGCTCGTAACATTTCCAATTGGTCATATAATCGTATGGATAAACACCTTTTCGAGTTAGCAAACTAAAATGTTTATTATCAGAAAAATGAGATCTAAGATTAACAAAATCTTCTATCTGCATTGTTTTAGCTAGTTTGTCTAAACTGGTGCCTAAAAAATTAAAAGAATCTAAAAACCTTAATTGTACATATTCATTATCTGCAACGGGAATAAACTTCGAAAATGAAATATATTTTTCTTTGGTCTTAGGTATAATTTTTATTTGACCAGGTATTTCACCTAATTTTTTCACAAATAAATGGCAATCATATCCTGACAAGTTATGAAAAAATATTGGTATGAATTTTGGTACTTTATGCTGTAGGTTACAATGTCGATGAGCTGCGCCACGGTACTTACCAGTGATGTGACAGTGATCTCTAACTCTGTCAGACCACAGCAAGTTTTCACATATGTGACACTTAATTGCATTTCTAAAATCCTCAACATCTTTATCAGTAAATATCATAGGGTTGTTTTTAGTTAGTATTTTATATATTTCAATTACATCCTGAGTAAGAAACTCTATAAATTTTGCAACACAATCCTTACCGCGATAACTTCTATACCGTTTGTTATCATTATCATTAAAAGAAGATACTATGTTATAAGCAAAAGCGGCCGGCGCGTGTCGCTGGGTATATGTTGTGTTAACTGTATCATATTCATCGCTGGAAATCGGTATTAAGAGTGTTTCAAAATCAGCATAAACTACAAATGGAATGTCTTGTTTCCTTTGAAAATTTTTAAACTTTAGTACTGATCCCCTATCTGGCAAAATAGTAACGACCCCTCCACACAGATGTGTTTCAAGTTGACTAAGAGTAGGAAAAAACAATAAACAAGATTCACAATAATATAATTTACCATGATGTTTAGAAATTTGACTTCGAACTAAACGGGGTAAATTCTTAATAAGACAGTAATGGGAATTACTATCATTTTCTAGATACAATAAGTGGATGCTCCTACATTTTTTATTAATTGTTTTATATAATGGACCTACAACGGTTTTATTATTTTTCAAACCATATACATAAATATTAATATTACGATTATTTTTTTCAAAATTAGCTATATCTGTGAACGTGATGGGAAATGACAAATCATTAACATTTAAAACATCCTGAAAACGAGGATATGATGAAACTCTGTCGGCATGTCGGGTTGCAGGATACAAGCCTGCCACCACGCACCATAGAAAGCAGTACTTGTCGTTGTTCTTAATATTCAAGCAAGCTTTTTTATTTTTTATAAAACTTGGTAAAGGAATAAATTTAGATCCACTGAGAGGCTGATATTTGTTAATATTTACTTCAAAATAAGAGTTATTCAAAAATGTCCATCCGCTATCTCTTTCCTGAAATTCTTCTATTCTTTTGAGAAGTAATGAAATAACTAATTTGAAAATTGTGTCAAAATCGTAATTAAAATTAATAATAAAGTTTTTTGTAGCAAATGATTTAGTTTCTTGGTGATCGTTTTTAAACAAAAGAAATATCAAAAATAATTCAAAATTAACTTTAACAGATGTGTGTCTTTTTAATGACTGGTCGATCAGATCCTTGACTTGATCTCGAATTTTATTTAAAAAACTCTCTGGTAATTTATGGACTAACTCCTCGGTTGCAATAATCCTATAACTTACAATACGTCCTTTGAACGAGGACTTGATTATTTTTACATTACTGTTAAAAGGAGCTATGCTATTGTTTTTATGTGCATTACTACGTAAATGACCAGACCACTGACGATTATCTACAGATACATGACAAACTGTGCAGTAAGGCATTGTTATTGAATACACCAATCAGTATTGATAGACAAGGATTAATAGTTATTTCAGAGTTTAGACGTAACAGTCGTTATTAAATCATGTATTATAATATGTTGTGCATAGTTATGTACCTTTCATTCATATTTACAGCTTCGAAAATGCGTTAGAGAGAACCATTGTAAATAAAAATCTTGATCAGTTGTAGCTCCTGTTCCTCGTTTGTTGTTTTGTATCGTTTGGACGTATTGTATGCACCCATGCTCTGGAAATAAAATGCAAAGATTTATTATATGCGTACATAGATTAATGATTTAACAAAAACTTAAAGTAAAGGGTACAAAATATATTTACCTGAGAATTGTTTAATCTTCCGCACTGTTAGAACTTATCTGATAAAAATGATGTACTTCTAATTTTCCTTAAGAATTAATCCGAGTCCCATCGTCTTTATACAACTCCAAATTCTGATGCGTATGTAGCTGAAAAAGAATAAAAGATATTGTTATTTAAATCACGATTTAACAATCAATTTCAAAAAATATTATTATGATTATTTTTATATGAATATTAAAAACAATATTTACCTGTTTAATGTTTTCAATTTCAAAATTAAACTTGTAATGCAACATATTTAGTAGTAACAATCATTTACCGATGATACGTTTATTTAATTTCAGGAAAATTCCATAACGTCAAGGTGTCGCAATAATACTAATGCTACACATATCAACTTTCAACGTTTCCGATATTATTGCGAAATTTTTACACGTGTATACAAATTGCAATATATGCAATTACAATACATGCAATGATGCAACCATGGCGCATGTTTGGTAGTCAGCTATTTTAGCCAGGGCTGTCATTACGCTGCTTATATAACTATCATTGTATGAAAATTGTAAAAAACGACGTGGAAACCCTAAGTGTTTTCGATGCATCAGCAATTGATTGTACTTTAGTTTACCTTAGTTTGTATTTTTTGAAGGTCTATAATACGACTAAATAAAAACGTTCCATCAGACGATAAAACCCAAAGATTTTAAGTATCTTTTTATATTAGATCCTTCCAGCCTTATAACTCACTACATTTTTCAATACGATCATTACAATTATTCCAAGTGAACCAAGTAGTATAGTACTACTATACTTGTGACTCCAGTCTTCAGTCGTGCTGCCGCTGCTGTCGTCTTGAAGTTGAGTAAGTCCATTACAAGTCAAGGAGAAAATGTAAGTATAAAATATTCAAGACTGTTCTGACTGTAACTGCTACACTCAGAGACATTTAAAGATTACTTAAATTATTCCTTAGTAACGACTTCTACCGAAAACGATTGCTGAGGACTATGTTAAGTAATCATGAATATCTCCGAGTATAGCATTAATCTTCAGAACCACCGTCTACTTAATAATTTATTTCATTAACACGTATGTACCATTTTTATCTTTCAGGTCCGATTCTGAGGGTTCTTATTATCAACCAACCATTGAACGAAAAACGAAAACTGGTCGCAAACCTACAGAAAACAAACGCAAATCAAAATCAGACCGTCCCAGGTAAATTGCATATTGTTTTACATTTTCTTTTTTATATGGTA
Source organism: Spodoptera frugiperda (assembly GCF_023101765.2). Classification (NCBI taxonomy): domain Eukaryota; kingdom Metazoa; phylum Arthropoda; class Insecta; order Lepidoptera; family Noctuidae; genus Spodoptera; species Spodoptera frugiperda. Next base: position 4,826,079 of record NC_064220.1, on the reverse strand, counting down.
TAAGCCGGTAAACGGTCAGACGGATCTCCTGATGGTAAGCAATCACCGCCGTCCATGAACACTTCAAACATCAAAAGTGTTACAAGTGAACGAAACACACGCAAGCGTTGTTTCATGACGGTTTTTTGAGTTTGTTATCGGTAGTGTTATTTAGTACGATACAAGATTAGAGCAACAATTAGTATTGGTTACTGGATAATTATTTAATCGATATACATAATATAGGTGTTACACTCATCGAGATTAAATGAAAAACCTTATTAACAAAGCTTTTCAATCAATTCTTGACCATCCAGTACAGTATCAACAATATCGGGATTTGTAATTAGTAAATTAACAAAAGTTGTTTTGTTTTATTTTTTCAGTAAAAAAGCTGCGAGTGATAGCGATATATTCGGTATCAGTCACGACCACGAGGCAGGCGCGGACGTCGGATCATCAGGTCGAGCATGCCTGCCGTCGCTGTTCGTGTACCGAGTGGCCAACGGGTGTGAGCGACGCACAGCTCACACCGATGGCGAATATTACATCGACTGCAAGGTGTACCGAGCTAACGACGCGCGCAACACCGACTCGCTAGAGCTATGGAAGAAGGCAATCGTACGGATCAAGCTCCAGACCGACATAGACTCTCCTCAGTGGCAAAAACTGCAGGAGTTTGTAAAGTCCGCAGATGTTTTGTTCCCCGACAAACCTATATTTTACGATAATAAATAGTTATATGATTTTATTTCAATGAATGTTTTATTTTTTATTTCCCTACTACACATTATGTGTGAAATTATGCGTGGCTACACATAATTCCACACATGTCATACAGACACAATTAAATATCATAAGGTTATGTTTATACACAACTTTACGATATTGTATTACGTGTGCATACGTTCCATGTCCCTGTTTCAGTTAGAACGTACGTTGTACGGAATTATTTGAATAGTACTAAACAGATGATAACGTTTGTTACTTTTTTCGCGTTAATATCGTTAACCGAGTCGACCGTTCACGATTGGGCATTCTGGACCACTTTTCGTTCGGCAAAATTAACCGAGTCGACCATTAACGATTGGGCATTCTGGACCACTTGAGCGAAGGCGTTCGCCGAGCGAAAAGTGGTCCAGAATGCCCAATCATATACTACTCTCTCCGTCTGTTTTCTTAATATTTTACAACTTTTCACATTTTTCATATTTTTATGACATTGAGAGTTTTTTTTTAGAGTTTGTAAACTATGTATTATTATCAACATATCACCTCTTATTAACAACAGTAGTACCTACCTATTTTGAACACAGTGTAATTAATAGCTTGCTGGAAATTAAAGAACTTTCAAAAGAGTCGTCGTAACCATAACTATATCTATTACGATACCATAACTATATTAAACAGTAAACACTTTACAATAAGGTTGAAACTTGAAATTGATAACCGACATACAAGTTTAATTATCTTTGCAGACATAGACGAGTGTGTGTTGGACACGAACCAGTGTCACTCGACGCAGGTGTGCGTGAACACGGACGGGGGCTACCGCTGCTCCTGTACGCCGGGGTACCTCGCACTCGCCGCTGGACAGAGGTGTCTCGGTGAGACCTGCTTTTTTTTAATGATATATAGATATAGATAGATATAACGTCACGCGTTTAATCCCCGAAGGGGTAGGCAGAGGTGCACATTATGGCACATAATGCCAATGTACACCCACATTTCACAAATTTACATTTTATGTTGTAAGTCCAATGTAATAGGTGGTGAGCCTATTGCCATATACCGGGCACGTTTCCAGACTCCGTGCTACCACAGAAATTTTCAAAAAACCGAAAAAAGCCCAGTAATACTTCGCCCTATTTTTTAATTTTTTTTTTAATCAAGGTCAAAATTATTTATTTCAACTAGACCAGTTAGGCACTTTTGAACGTCAAAGCAAATATAATATCATTAATAACGTCTGTCTGTCAGTCAGTCCTCTAGTGAAGAAATAGCTTCACTAAAGGACTGACTGGCGGCTCGTTCCAAGTGTATATTCCTACAAGCAAGAAACTCCATAGTTTACACTTTTTCAATCAGATTCAAAATACAATTTTTGGTTACATTGTTTAATTTTTTCATTACAAGCTTTTATTTTACTTGCAATGTATGTATATACATATACATATAGGTATGTGTGTGTAGAATCTTGCAACTGAATTTTGAAGCAGATATCTTCAACTGATTGAGCTGAAATTTTTTATACATGTTTAGTTTGTATGACCGTAATGCTAAATTGCATGAAAGCATAATAAACATAATAAAATTGAGTTTTACACCTAGAACTTTATGATATAACTAGCAAACCCGGCGAACCCCGTTTCGCCACCAATGATTTTCCCTGTTTTCCTGCTTTTCTCTTGAATTTTCTTTACTAGGTAGACCTCACGGAGCCCAAGACCTTTCCAACGAATGCAAAACCGTGGAAATCGGTTTGTGCGTTCTGAAGTTATAGCGTTAAGAAGGAAAACCCGACTTATTTTTATATAAGAATTGATATAAAATATAATTATTGTATCCCAGTTTAATTGTTTTGTTCTCAGATATAAACGAATGCGAGTTAGAGACTGACGGGTGTTCGCACTCGTGCGTGAATACAGCGGGCGGGTACGCATGCGCATGTCCGCGACATTTGCGCCTGCACATAGACAAACATCATTGTGTTACTCGTAAGATTATTTTATTTTACCTTGTATTAAGTCTTTTTATTTCTTATTTCTTTTATTTTAGGGACTTTTATTCTTAGAACATGTCAAACCCATTGAGTTATAACTCATAAGTAAGCAATACAACCACACATTATATTCTAGGGCATAAGTAAAAGGATATCAAATGTTAAATATTTACTGTCGCTAGACAAGCGTTGAAGGAAAAACTTCAGCTAACAATGCTTATATGTCGTGTATAAGATAAACGGATAATTATCATCTTTATCATCAGCTAAATAAAGTCTATTGTTGAACCACGACACGTATGGGCGTTTGCCATCTTGTCGAGTTTTCGAACCTGCCTCACGTGTGGTTAATTTACTTAATTTTTTTTACTTTTGTTGCAGCCGCGTTGTACCGGAGACCGCTCAGCGAGTTAGAGTCTGAATACTTGAGCACAACAATAGACTTTCCAACGAAATACACTAAAACTATAAAGAATACTAAATCTTGACATCTTCGATATGGTTTTCTTAGAAAATAAATAATTATGAAATAAAATATATCTGTAACTATGTAATTGGTATAAAAAAATTAAAAATTGTTAATCAAAATTTTATTACATTAGACCTGAAATTAACATACCTTTTGTGTTCAATGGACTTAAAGTCAAAGCTTCTTTCATTTATAAACACCTGGTAGTCTGTTAGAAAATTTAAAATTATGTATTTATTTAATACTACGGGGAAATTGTTGTTAAGTATTGTTGTAAATTATTTTGGAAATAAAAGTACGAAATATTATTGTTATTAATGTTTATTATTTCTACGTGCTTATTACTGTGTGAATTTAGTACCTACGTAAGTACATTATGTATAACACATTCTATTTTATTTGGAAATTCATTTTGGTTAACTTTGCCACTCATTTTATACATAGCGTTCAAAATGTCAATTATCCCTTCGGATTTTAGTAAGGTACTCTAATAAATAGATCATATGATACCTACATTAAACTATCTAAGTCACATCCTTCAATTGTATCTATACCTAAGTATTTCGGTCTAGAATTAAAGCCACGGATTAATCAATAGAAAGAGTGCAATACTTATAATCTGCATAATATTATATTTAGGTGGAAATACAAACTTTTGAGTATTAATAGAAAATAGACGTTTCAGGAAAACAAATACAATTTAAATGTAATTATACCTACTATAGTTAGGTCTTGACTTTGTCTATCTAACATAAATAGGTTTACCTATTTCGAAACACCGACTTACAATACTACCTAATGGTAAATAGATATTCCTTATTAGAGTAAATATAATTTAAAATTATCTTCTGTGTAACAAAATACATCTCTACAGTGTGTAAGTTGATAAAAATATATTTTGTCTAGCATAGGCGTAGCCAGGGGGATTGAACCTCCAAACCCTCCCCCCTCCGAAAAATGCGTACCTAGACGTTACAGAGCGTTATTTTTCTAGTTAGCATAGTACATCCCCTGTTTGGCAAAGGTGTCTATGACTACCTATGAATCTGTTTATTACATAAATTGTTTCTTTTTCTCATGTATGAAGGAAGTTTTTTCACACATTTAAAGGGTCGACTTTCTTGAACCCCTCCCGAAAGTAAGACCTGGCTACGCCTATGTTGTCTAGTTGTCTACGTAGCGATGGGTGCGAGCCGCTCGTTACCTATAATCTTCTTTATAGGTCCTCGCTTTGCGTCAAGTACTCGCTCGTCGTTCTTTCGGGCGACGTTCCTGCAACGTAAGGCCAGTAGAAATAAGAACGAATCAACACTGATCTACAGTCCCATTTCTTCATCAAAAAAATAACGTTAAACAAGTTGGTAAGTTTTTGATGGAAATGGTTGAAAAATAAAATGAAAGAAAATAATATATGTATTTGCGTGGATAAAATGAAAACTGAAAAGTTTTAAAGTGATTTTTTTCTTAAAAACTGGTAAATAGCAACTCGTAGCTTGATGACACTCCGATACGACAGTTTCTGTGTCGTGATATCTCGCAGATGACTGAGACTCCAATTACTTTGGCTTAGTTAGGTTAATACTGAATACCGCTTTATACCAGGAATAAATCCAGGCTTTGTGGCATTAGATGGGCCGAATCAACATTTTAGGTAAAATACAGAAACCTGGATATAAAGTTTATCCCACTGCCGCTTATATTATCTGACCAACATAATAATACAACACATAATTATATACAATTTTATGACGTAGGTACTCTGAAGACCTAGTGGGTTGCCGGGGTTCCGACTCTAAGGGGAGAGTAAGAACGTGTTAGTTTTGACACTCCCTTTACACATGGCCGCAGAAGTCATTAGATGATCCCCCCCCCCCTCAAAAAAAGTTACTTACAATTTCCGATGATACTTACTGCCAGTAGCTGCTATTCTTCTGCAGTCGCATGATATTGTTCTGACATATCATCAACTCGTTCTGCAGGTAAGTTCTTTGGTCGTTCACTCTTACGAACAACTGGAAATATTACAAAGATATCATTACTGAAAAGACCCAATTAAAAAAAATACTTAAATACATCATTGATGTGACCAACATACACCACAATGTACCTATAGGCACTACTATATATTATATACTGCAATTTCTATGTCATACCTACCTTAGACTCCGAGTCTAAACGCCACTCTTTACTTCGCAGCGTACTTATCAGATCCGTTTTCAGACGCTCAAATCTTTTCACTGTTCGCAACAGCTCTGCCTGTAAGTATTAGAAGGTATTTTAACCAGTGCTAATTTTATTATTTTGGACAATAAGGGTCCTAACAATCAAAGTCAGCTCGGCGTAATATTTACCCAGTTCGCACTGTGCTAGTAATTTAGTCGTAGCGAGTAATTTAGCAAAGTGTGAAAAATTTTGGGACAATACAGAGAACATAAAGTACCTACCATTATGACAATATCACTTACCGGTGTAAGGAGGTCCAGATTTATGTTGAGGTCGTCGTGTTTCAATTTGCAGTCTGAAAAAAAAAACATAGATATCAGTCTAGTAGTCGTAGTCGTAGTCTAAATAAAATTGTTAGTCACTCATTTGCAATGAATCGCTTACGTAAGTAGGGATAGATACACATACGATAGGTACACGACTATAATAATATTAGATACTAGAGTACCTAGCATATTAGGTAGGTGCCTAGTGATAGTGAAAAATCTTACCAAGTCCACAAATCTTAGCCTTTTTGATCTTGTCTTTCAATGCGGGCAGTTGTTCCCTCAGTGTTTCTATGGTGTCCTGGTAAACCTTATGTCTTGCGCTCTCTTTCATCAAGTCATCATCATGGTCCCAAGTGTAGTCAGTTTTGCGCAATTCGTCTTGAACCAGTACTATCTGCTTCTCAAGTTCTCCATTTTGCCAAGCTGCTGATTCTCTATCAGGGGATTTAAAAATAGGGAAATGATTACCTATTAATTTCTTGTTTTATTTGCAATCAGTACGTCTGAGGACTTAATACAAGGAAGTCAAACAATTTTACGCCACGCGCCTATTATTTTTGTCATAGCAAATTTGCTATACTGTCGTAGACTTCGGTAGGTTGTTGTTATTACAAAAAAAATTATAATGCAGCATGCAAATGGAGAATAAGGAAGTAATCTAGATGTGCGCAACCTTGACCTAATAGAATAAGGTCGACATTAAGTAGGTTATTCAAGGAGATCCTTGTCTAAGTCTTTATTAAACTTAGAAACTTTTCATAATAAGATACATTACTGAAATAATAAACTCAAATAACAAGACAAAACGAATTTAAACTGAAAATCACACACAACAGCATATCTTTATGTGCTAACTACTTTCAAACTAGGTACATCTACAAACTATTAAATATACTAACCGGCAGTTCTTTTCATGTTCCAATTCAGTTTTCAGGCATTCAATTTCACAATCGTTCATGATGGATTTATTTTGAAATTCTTTATTCACTAATGATTGTGAAGCCTGTGCTTGTAGCGAACACAGTGGTGCCTTTGGGCCTGCGATTGATTAAACGCACGATGGCAACCCGTTATTAGAAAGATATTTGGTCCTTCAAACAGAAAATTTGCATCTTATTTCCATAATCTATAGGTATCTGCAGCAAGTCTGGGTTATTTGTTCTCACGCGAATTTAAATTTATTTAGTTGCAACTATCTGTTGATTTATATCTACTTAAATACTGGACAATGATTTTGTGTCTTTGATGAATAACTCAAAAATGTACCTGAAGCTAGAGTTTATTAGCAATAATAAAGTTATTGAGATTTTTTATAAGCTGCCTGTTTATTAAACTGTGAAAAACTATAAATTATTTTCACGCTACCGGAGACGACGCTTGAGTTAACACCAGACGGAACTAAACGTAACTTCACGTCAAAATACTCTGAACAAATGTCAACTTGACATATGTCACTTAAAAACAAATGATTTGATTTGAATTTTGAATTCAAACCGAAACGAAAGTTGAGTTTGGAAGGAAAGTTAATTAAAGTTTAATTAAAATGAGTTTGTTAAGTGCTGTTTTGCAAGAAGCTGATAAAGTTAGTATAGAAGAACTGAAGAAAAGTCGAGACCAAGTCTTACCAACAATAAAAGATCTAACTGAACGAGTGCAATTACTGTCGTGGGCATTACAACAGAATATTATCGATACATTCGTAAATTTTACCATAACAAAGAGTTTAGAGCAATTGAACTATCATAATCGGAAAGCCAAAATACTTGAAGATCATTCAAAATGCGCCGAAGACATAAAATCACTCCAGGAAAGATACGAAGTAAGTGATGAAGAATTTAAAAATCATTGTGCAAAGTTAAACAAATCAATGGATATCTTCAAAGATTTATGCGTTATTGTTGATGGGAAACGCATTTTAGAGAAGGCAAATCATGAATTCGGCAGGTACAACTACAGTGATGCTATGATGGCAGTGAAAAGTTTGAAAATGGAATTGAAGAATTTAAAATTCGAGGGTAATATGGCAAAGGCTTTGACGGCTATTAATGCACAGGCTGAAAATCAACTGGCCTTGTACACAGCCCAGCTAAGTATTGAATGGGAAGATATTTTTACATGGTCAGAGAAAAAAGGTCTTAAATTTTTAACATACTCTTTGTCTGTACAACAGAGTGACCCATTTCTGTTGAAAAAGATATTGAATACTTTATATGTAACAAAAAGAATGTATGCGGAACTGGGCTTGTTTTCACATTTCTTTATTAACAATTTACTCCACAATGTCATTAGACATAACTGCGATATATTCACTGAAGATCACACTGGTGCTATTGTTTTCAACATCAAGATAAATCTTGACGACCCAAACAAACCAAATTATCAAACTATCTTTAATAATTTGACTGCAATTTTTGAATTCCTGCACTCAACTTTAGGCTCGCAGTTTGAAAGTGATTATACCTTCATAGAAGTCTTTGCAGAGACAATCCGTCAGAAATTTTTCAATAAAATTATTGAAGACTGCATCAGAATGAACCTACCGTCTTGTGACAGTAGCTACCAGAACTACAAAAACATAGTAATCGAGTTGGATGCGTTCAACAAATTCTTGGTCGATTTGAAATTTGTAAAAGAGAATGAATCACCTCTGACCAAATACATTGATGACACTGAATGTGTGCTGTACAACAAGAAATGTGATAAATTACTTGCTGATGTCCGCACACTACTGAAAGAGAGCCTTTCTAATGGATTGATTGTTGTGGGCTCGGAAACCAATATTAATGAGAATGAATCCATACTAGATGTTACTGATAATAACATCGTATGGAACATAACAAAGCCACTGTTTCTCCCTAAATGTGTGATCTCACACAATGTTAAAGCGATTATGACATTAATCATAGAACATTTGGAAGAGAGTGCGAAGTTACCGGAGAGATACAGCAGGCAACTGGTTGGTTACATAAAGGATGTTGCCATTATGTACCAGAGCTTTGTTCCTAAGAAGTTTAAGATTAATTTAGAATGCTGTCCTGCTGATATTGGTAAGAACAATGTTACCTTACGTTTTTATGAATTATTAGCTTTTCCCAAGCAGTTTCATTCGCTCTGCTTGGCTTCTTTTCATTGCAGAGTAATGTTTTATTATTTCTTGATCAACGGACTATCTAACAAAAAAAAATATTAATAATTCTGGAGATTAGCACATTCCAACAAACAAACTCTTGAACTTTATATATTTCTATAGAATTTACTTTAATACTTCAAAGCAATATAATTCAATTTTTTTAATTAACACTTTTCTGTTTCTTTTCAGCCCTGTTCTTCAACAATTGCTTCTACCTGGCACATAGTCTACTTGGACCTCCTTGGTGTAACAGTCTCCCCAAGAGTATGGCTGACCAGCTCAATGTGGTGCTGCTGGAGTGCATCCAAGATCTTCGAGTGTTGGGTCTTGAGAAGATATCCTTATACCTTCAAAACCAGAAAAGCAACATCATGCATAGTATTGATGGCAAAGGTAATTTCTTGGGTTATTAAACAAAGAATAATCTTCTATTTAATAGCATTCTGAATCAGTTGGTATTTAGTTACATATGAAATTAAACTTTATCATTATGCAACGCAAGTTGGCTGCCTAAATGTCTGTTCCTTCTTCTATAAAAATTGATTTTTAGTGACAAAGTTTAACTACTAAAATTCTAATTGGTAAAATAAAACCTATGTAGGTACCTGTGATCAATATATGTTAGCTAATGTGTTCTCCTGTATATAGTCTGTGTGTTGTACAATTGTACATGAATAAATAAATAAATAATAAAAACATAAAACCATCAAGCTTGTGAACTCAGAACAACTTTGACTACACTATACTACCACCCTGTCTGGAAGCCTCGTCAATTTTATTACGACAGAAATCGGTCGCTAAATTATAAAACATTTTCAACTTTATTACAAACGCATAAGGTTCAAAACATAATAAAGGAATTTACGATTTTCTGCTTTAACGAATTTGTCTTATAATTACAGGTGCCGAATGGACCCACGAGTCCTACGAGCAATTTGATTGCGCAATCAACAACGCTCTAGCCTTAATGAAAGATCTAAAGTCTTGTTGGCTCAACGTCCTGCCTGCTCGTATGTATGAGATGTCCGTCTGCACTCTTGTGCAAGCGTTGTGCCAGTCAGTACTAGACAGAGTGCTAGAAGACAGTAAACCAGTCACCGAAGAACTGGTTTACATGTTGGCTATGAGAGTTGAAAGTACAGCGGCTGAAATTTGTACGTTATTTGAGGTAAGCTCTTTTTAATTCTATATAATCTGTATTACACCTACCTAATGACGATGGCAGAGTTCCACGCACTAAGTGTTAAGACTAACCGCCGTACTGAGTCGTTTTTTGGTTACTTAACCCAGTCCTTAGCGATGGTTTTCGATACAAAATCATTACTAAGGAATAGTTTAAGTAATCATTAAATGTCTGTGAGTGCGGCGGTAAAAGTTTTTAAAAGTCAATTAAAGTTATTAAATTTACAACAAAAATCGCCAAACTGTAGAACAGTTTTTGGCGATAGACAGTATGGTACCTTCTACATAGTCCCATGTAATATGGTAAAGATCCTAAGAATCATTTTGCTTGATCCGGGAATCGAAACTCAGACTACGGTACGAATTTATAGCGATCACTCGATCAGTAAAACAATCAATACTTACTTTAATTTTATGTTTAGTATTTATTATTTAAATCACTTTGTTACAGGAGCCAATTGAATTCGACTCAAAAATAAATATTTGGTCGAAGTTCACAAAACTGCCGCAGTTGTTGAAGGCGCAATTGTTGGAAGTATCGGACTTATGGAACAAAGACAGGGAGCAGTTCCAGAGCTACAGCTGTGAAGAAGTACGCCATATTGTGAAGATGAGGTTCCCCGATGATAAATATAGGCTTAAGATATTGAAAGAAATACAGTGATTTATTTATAAGTAACTGTGTTTGCTTTTACATAGGTACTTATATATTATATAGTTGAAACTGACACTAATGGCCGTTTTTAGTAACCTTGGTTTAGGAGTAAACCATCACGGTGTCTTTTAAGTGTGCAAGAGCATGCTTCGTCACGAATGGGCCGGCTCGACCAGAGTGATACCATGGCCTCATAGAAAACCGAAGTGAAACAACGTTTACGTTGTGAGAATGAGGTTACCGAGTAAGTCCAATCCCCGATCCCCCATCAACCCTTAAATTCCCCCCGAAAAGGCCGGTAACGCACTTTAACGCTGGTGTTTTGTGTGTCCATAGATCGCTTACCATCAAGTGATCGGTCTGCTCGTTAACCATAAAAAACAACTAATAGGTTGGTACCAAAATGCCATTTTACGCTTAAGGGTTCTTTAAAATATAGGAGAGGTTGGTAAAAATGGGCATAACCTTCGAGAGCATGACAGCAACACTGCGTTACCTCGCAATACATGAATTTACGGTGCATAGGAATTTCGGAATACCAATGCAATATATGACGCCTAAGTGTTGTCTCTTTTCTTTTCTACTCCCCGCACTAGGGTTTGTTCTGTGTCAATCCTACATAAAATATGAGATCCGGATCCGGAACATCAATTTGCGGATGTCACAAAGCTTCGTTCCGTGGGGAAATCGTTCTCTACGCGTTCCATTATTTCATAAGTGTGGGATTTGTAGTAGCATTACGTCGCTAAATATAGCTAACTCATAACTTGTAAGTGTAGCGAAAAAAAGCGATTACCTACTTAATAAAAAATAATTTACATAGCCGCCGCGTTGAGTAGTTTCGCTAATATAATGTAAGGCTAAGTAACTAGAGGAGAAGAGGTACAGAGGAGAAAAGTGCGCTTAAAAATACGTCCTCTACCTATGTGATATACAAGGTTAACAAGGTACTTAGGTGTTTGATCGACCGACTCCAAAACCTAACCTGGCAAGCGTAGGATAGCCTAGGGATTTGCGTTGTTTTTTTTTTAAACTTCTACATATTAGTACCTACCTATAACGAATAACTTTCCAAAAGGACTGAGTAGGTACCTTATCCGTTATCAAGTTGAACTTGAATTTACATGAATTAGGGGTACAAAGTCCCGTCCCAAAGTGTGCAGTCTTGAGAGTAGTTTGACTGCTGCCACTCCTGAAACAGATTCGTGGTTGTTGGTCACTAAGAGTGAGACAAAGGTGATTGAGAACCAATCTTATACTAAGGGTAGGAAAGACTTACCTACTAGTAAAGTAGTAAACCTATCTATCATGTGTAGAAATTTCGAGTAGGTACCTAACATCGCTAACGACCACTTATTGCGTGCTTTACTTATTTACATGGTTGCATATAGTCTACACACAACACATATTCGGTGCGTGCGGAAAAACGGAAGCAGGAAAATGCATAACAGATATTTCATCGCAAATATCCACAGTTGGATAACTGATATGGCAGGTAAACGTAATTTAAAATTAGCCATACGTATTTAATGTAGGAACTCTGACGCATGTGGCACAAGCCACAATTGTTATGTCTACTTAAATGCCTAGAAACGAAGCAATAATATAGATATAATATCATTCCATTAAAGATGCGTCGTAGGTATCTAGCGTAACACCACAGGGACTCTGAGATTGGCCTATTAATTTCTATTGGCCCAAAAAGGTGCGGATAGCGGCTCACCCGGGAGGTTTTAGTGCGGTAAGTTAACTCTCGCTCTCTAGTCTTATCGCCAAAAAACTGGGCATCTTTTGAAGGTCCCCCGTCATATAAAAGGTAAGTTGGTACTTTATTAGCTAAAAACGATAATTTTATACTTATTAATTTTGCATATAAATACGAAGCAAGCCTACGTTTTTTTACAAAATAGAAGCAAAAAATAGATATTTATTACTTAACTTATATTCGTTTAAATTGTTGTAATGTACTTACCTGTAGGTACATAACCTACCTATTAAATAAAAATAATTTTTATTATTGTGAAGACCTACATCGTTGCTTGTTTGCTTTAAATTGAACGTGTGAACGACGCGTCGTCGTTTACTCATAGGTACCTATAAGAAGAACCCCAAAATCATACATGAATGTGAAAATAGGTACCTATGTACTTACTTATGTCTATTTTTTAACTGCTTTTCCAATTTTTCCGGATATCTATGACCTAGGGACCAATGATATTGGCATCGGTAGAGAAAGTACTCGTCCTGTCCAGCCACCCATTACGCGAATGCTATATAAGTGAGTGCCGCTTCCTCGGACGTATCATTACGTTTATGTCTGCATCGGCGGCAGGCACCCTCAATATGCAACACTTATCGGTAGGTAAACAACTTGATGCAATTAGAAATATACGTGACTACCAAATAAAAATGAAAACAGTTTTTGAGTGAAAATAAAACGCGATTATTTTTTCCTGAATAATTCTAACAACGAAACGTTTCAAATATGGTGTGAGTGACAGTTATTTTGGCGCGAAATCAGTGACGTGCGAATGAAATTATTTTGATGAAAAAAAATCAAGTGAAATCATAGTGAATTAAATATAAGTTTGTGATTAGCGTGCAGTGTGCCATTAGTGATTGATATTGGAGTGTGGTAAAGTAGACTGACATTTCTACACCTTCTTACGAATAAATATTTATTTTATTTAGACAACTGCTGAACATAACTGTAACGTGAAGTTATTATTTTTTACGATTTGTAACTATATTTTTATTTCTTTCGAATTATTTAATTGTTAAGTAAATACAGTTTTTCAACTTTTACAAAAACTCTTCCGTTTCTCGTCAGGAAGAGGATCTATGCCATTATAATAAACATTAATCGCTGCCTTGTAGATACATGAGCTTTTTGCAAATCTTTATGAGCAATTTTCTCAGCGCCTTATTGTTGCAGTAGGCAGGTATTACAAATTGCCGTGATTCTTTTTCGCCTAAAATGGCATTATACGGAAAGATGGATCGCGTGTTTACTTACCGCACGCATTGGTTAAGCTGATAGTAAAAAGAGAACAAAAAATATATAAAACATCGAGATAGGTACATGCACTAAGCACGCCTTACTACTTGTCTTTTTTTGTACTTGTTCATCAATTTCTTATCATTTGCACGAGTTAAAATTACAGACATTAATGGACGATTGATTGTAGTTGTGCCGATTAAAAATATATCGGTAGCTAATCCCCTTTACTTAACTTCTGTACCTATGTTAAAATTAGTTTAGTCTCGAAACGGAATCTAAATGAAAATAACTAATGACGTACTTAGGTAACTTAACTTTCAGTAGAACCTGTTACTTAAATAATAAAAATGTTAGCTTTTTTTATGTTAACTGAAAAGTTACATTTTGTTTCAGACGGCATTGCTGATCATTTCGTTAGTGATCGTCGTCTATCAAGGAAGTGGCGTGACGGCACAGGATGACCTCATTGAAGAGCCAATTGCTATAGAGACGAAGAACAGAGCTGTAACAATAATACACACCCCAAAGTACGTAGCTCAAACAAAACCCAATAACCAGTCATTGACGAAACCTGACTTGTCTATTTATAAACCTGAACAAAGGCCGCCAAGTAAACCGCCCAACATCCCTGATAAACTAGTGATACAAAATGTCAATGCCGACGTACCCTGGCCTAGGCACGGGCAGATACAAAAAGTACCGTCTCGTCTCTATTCTAAACAACCTACGAAGCTGCAACATTCAGCAAATTCTGTATACAAGTTTCCTAGAGTGATTCCGTTACCACCACATCATAGGACTTATTATTTGAAGCCCAGCCGACCTCTAGTGTATGCCGCCTCTACTGGCGGACCTATAGTTGTAAAGAGTCCTAAGTTCAGTTTGCCTGCCCAAGTGATCAATGGCATTCGTACGGACTTTGTCAAACCTCCGAAAATTAGTAATACAACGTCATCAACATCTACTTCAACTTCTACCACCGAAGCTACTACCACAACCACTGAAAAAGTTCTCCGGACAAAAAGGATATGGCCCAAACGTGTACAACACAATGCAAACTCGACTTTATTACACAACACGACATTGACAAAAGATAACACGACTTTTACAAAAACAAACACTACTGACCAGTCAGACCGTGACACCTCAGAGAGCAAAACCCATCGAACTAGATTTGCATACAGAAACACAACGACTGTGACAACGACTATCAAACCAACGCCATCAACGCCACGGGTCTATCGCCCCGTTACAAGGAAACTAAAAGTTAAAACCACAACGCCATTACCACCGATTAACTTCACCAAACTCGAACAAAATGACTGGGTGCCAATAATGCCCTCACATTATCCAACTCTCAAGAAAGCACCACCACCATCAATCACTAAGCGATCGGACTTATTTAGTGCCCCACCCGTCGAATCACAAAGTAAGCAAATGATGTATTTACAATCTTTTGGGCTTGTCCCGATACCGAGTTCTCAAACTCCTTTCATGGCCAGAAAGAAAATGGTGTTTCTCAATCGAAATCGACAATTGAAACCGACTTATTCTGGTTACAGTGGGAAGCGGGGACATTCACCGACGCACTACACGTACGACCTAGAAAGCGATGGCAGCCACCGACACCCTCGA
Source organism: Spodoptera frugiperda (assembly GCF_023101765.2). Taxonomy (NCBI): domain Eukaryota; kingdom Metazoa; phylum Arthropoda; class Insecta; order Lepidoptera; family Noctuidae; genus Spodoptera; species Spodoptera frugiperda. The sequence continues at coordinate 4,810,814 of NC_064220.1, read as the reverse complement.
GTTGTCACCAAAATCAAACATCATCATCACCACCATCACCACAAATACATTAAAACAGTCGAAAAACCCGTCAAAGTACCATATAAAGTTGAGGTTCCTAAGCCTTATCCAGTACCAGTGGAGAAAAAAGTGGAGGTTCCAGTAGAGAAGGTAAAAGTGGTAGAAAAACCGGTGCCGTATCCAGTAACCGTAGAGAAAAAGGTGCCTTATCCGATAGGAATAAAAATACCACACCCTGTGCCTGTAAGAGTGGTGGAAAAAGAGTACGTGCCGAAACCATATGCCGTAGTTCAACAGGTCCCAGTAGTGAGACATGTTCCAGTGAAGGTGGCAGTCCCGGTTCACGTGGAGAAAAAGGTACCATATGCTGTAAAAGTCAATGTGCCAGTACCCGTGGATAGGCCCGTCCCTGTGCCAGTAAAAGTAGAGAAGCAAGTCCCGTACCCGGTACCGGTCAAAGTACTGGTCCCACAGCCGTATCCAGTCGAAACGAAAGTGCCTTACCCGGTCGAAGTAAAGGTCAGAGAACCAGTTGAAGTAATAAAACACGTTCCAGTTAAGGTGCCTTATCTTCAGCCGTATCCAGTAAAAGTGCCGCAACCGTATCCAGTAACCGTTGAGAAAAAAGTGCCTTATCCTGTCGAAGTGGAGAAAAAGGTTCCGGTTCCCATAGAAGTGCGTGTTCCACATAAAGTAGAAGTGGAGAAACGCGTTCCAGTATATGTGCCAAGACCTTATCCAGTCGAAAAAAAAGTACCGTACCCGGTTAAAGTTCCGTATCCAGTTAGAGTACCAGTCGCAGTAAAAGTGCCAGTGAAGGTACCAGTGGAAGTGCCGGTTGTGATCCACGAGCCCTACCAAGTGTACGATGGCGATTCGTACAGTTCTCAGTACTCAGAGAATTATGTGACGGACAGCACGCCTGTAGTGTCAAGTACGCCTCATCACACGGTGACCGTGCACGGTAACACGGGTTTCCATGGATTCCAGTCTCGGTCTGACACGGAGGAGACAACGACAACAACGACCCCTAGTAGTTAGTTAACGAACTTTAGTAAGTAGAATATTCAAAGTGTAATGGTATTGTTAGTTGCACGGTTGTTAATATTCCCACTAGAATGTTATGCAGGGAACCTTGTTACAATAAATTATTGTGGTACGTGTGTGGAAAGCTAAATGTAAGTGGAGTAAATGAATGGTGCTGTGATAAATGCATGTGTTATTTAAATATTCTAAACTTTTCAACCATTTCAGATTTCAAAGACAATTTCAGTCCATGTAGGTATAAGATATTTTATTTTCTAACCCTATTGAACTCAATAGGGTTAGAAACTACTGTTAGTGTTACTGAATCAACTGATTCAGTAGGTTTAATGATGTATCTTTTTAATACAGTACCTAGGTAACTAGGATATGAGAATGACGTGACGCAATGTTAACGTTTGGGTGCAACAGTAGCCACAACTAATGACTGAGACTGGGCTATTATAAAACAGTTGACATGAAATGACTTAACTGTTATTATTAATTGGGTAGGTACGTTATTGTTATCACTAATTGCAAATGTTTTATAGGTATTATGACTTGTTCTTTACCTAATTTGATAACTCACCTGCGTAAATATTGTAGAAGGATGTTAGGATAGGTATCTTTATTCCGAGTCTTCTTCTAAGTCTTTTTACCCTTATAATAAGTTACCGCTGGTTCGAAGGGATATGTGTTATTTGTCCACTTTCCCCACATCACTAACTTTCCTTCGTATCTATAACCACTGAGTTCACAGAGTCCATTTACCTCCTCAAGCTATCCGACTCGTCATTATCATCCACTGGAGGCACACATTGGAGCCACTTAAAAGCTGCGTAACGCGGACGCTCGCGTGGTCCCTACAACATACAATAGTGCACCTTGGGGGTGCCTGTCGCTGTTTCATTTCAGTTCACATATAGCATTATGAACGGTCTTGCTGGCTACATAGCTAAATAGTATTATACAAATATTAAGTTTTCCATCGATAAGACAACGCAAACAATGCAAACTGTTAAAATAAAATTAGCGACATTTAATAAATATACTTTTTGCGGACGTCCGCTTAACGCAGTTTCAGCACTAACAGCCAGGCTTCCTAGTTTCTATAGGACCTTAACCGTGTCATCAGAGCCTATATCCAATGAAGATCTTATTCGTTGGTTGCTATACTGCGGAAGGATGGTCGGTTACCTCCATCAACTTTGAAGAATAAGACGCAAGGAAGAGGTAAGTTCTTACCTATTTTATACTGTATACAGTAAATCCATCAAGTTCATTGGGAATTCTGTCAGGCGGTGCGGAGCTAGCGCTAAATTACACACTGTTACGAGTCACTCACCTTTGCAGTAAACGTTAACGTTTATCAATTCATTAATACACGCACGTGATCCTGATTTCACAATACTCAAGAATTCCGAAGAAATTCATCGGATTTTATAGAAGAAATTTGTGTTATTTATTGATGTGTGTGATATTAAACTATGAAACAAACTGTACAATCCGTAAAAATAGGCAAAATTGCTTAGAAGAAAAAAGGATTGCTAATGGTAAGCAGGTAAATAGTCCTGGACCTGGAGATACATAAAATCTTACGTTACCTACATATTAAGGTGCAAGATATTTTTTTTAACGTTGCCCCACACTAGGAATTTCTCCTGTGTCGTGTCGTGGGTGCGTTTACAAACATACAAGTTCAAAAACACATGACACCCAGACCCGAATGCGGGAATCGACCCCATGCGGGAATCGAACTCGCCACACGTTACTTGGTAGCCGGTTGCCCAGCCACCGCGCCAACCGTGCAGTCAAATAGTGTTTTGAGTGCTAAGATTAATTACGGAAAAGGAAGTGAAGTATTAATCGAAAGTGAGTTCACACCCACTATTCACAGTTGAGTTGGCGCGCGAAAACATAAACGTCACATAATGGGTTCATTCAATAGAACGCAACATGGACGATGTAAAACAAAGATTACTGTAAAAAGTCCACGTCAATCACACAAAGTTATTGTAGCAAAAGACAGCATAATTCGTATTTAACCATATGTATTAACTTGCTGCTTGAAATCGTAGATAACCACCTACACATAGATGGGCTAGATGCTTACTACATAGATATCTGAGGGTTAAAATAAACAAGAAAACTACACTGCCCCTTGTCTAGATACCTATTTTTAAAATTTGAAGTAGTTACTATCAGCTCTTAAGGGCTAGGTACATAACGTTTTTATCATCAAATGACCTCCTTTCGTCCGCCCTGGGTGAGGCGAGAGGGAGTTTTAGACTCACTAACTAAAAACCACCCAGTTCTAAGTTCCACGCATAACCAGTTAACTTATGGCGAAACGGCGCGAATAGAATTGAAACGATGAATAGATACAAGAATGGAGTGAATAGATGTTAGAACATTTTCCCAACATTTATTCACCCCTCTTCTGTATCTATTCACCCCGTTTTACTGTATTGCTTTTCTACAACCATGAACCTACTTCCTAAATACAGTAAAGTTGTTTGAGACCTTATTCTGTCGACTGCACAGTGGAAGCAGTATCACTTCCTGATACTTGTTGTATTTTTAATCAATACAACAGCATAAATATTGCGTGTTGGCGCTTCGGAAACAGTAAAATGGAACATTAACTGCTGTATTTTTTAACAACTAACAACAATACTTATGTAAATATTTTATAGCGTGTTTTATTTCGTGACAAGACATATTTATCACTTGATGGCCCTGTCAGGTCTGACCGAAGCTACTGCTCTATTCGTGCGTAGCGTCAGTCTGGCGGTTTATTTCCAGGACAATTCTATAATTCCGGCTTGTTTGTTTATCGTAATTTATGTACAAATATGATAACAAAATTAACATATTGATTTCTGTGTAGATATGGGTACCTGGGTGGATTGCAAACAGAGTTTTTAGTGTGTGGTTTAGTGATGCTTTAGTTCGTTAGTTAGGTACATCAATAATTTACTGTGTCATATACTGTGACTTCGCTATAGAGCAGGAGTTGGAACAGGGTGGTTTATGGGCTCCCACACAAAACTGTTTCGCAGTTTTGTTTGGGAGCCCTATAGTCAGATAGTCAGTAAGAAATAAGAATCAGTGATAATTTTCTATCTTCCCAAATAGGCTTGTCTCTTTCTTCACAATTTTTTCAATAAATAGATACAAAAAAAGAGTATTAAAACATTTTATTTTAAATTACAATATTACTATTTACTTAATAAAATTGTAAGAGTAACAAAAAAGAGTACCTATAGTAATATCTCACAATAATTAAATTAGTATTGCAGCTCACTTTTAACTTAACTTTTCGATTTCATAAATGTATTTTTAGATTATGTAGAAACATATTAGGAATATCCGCGCTGTTTTTGTGTCAGTAAAATTTGAAGTTGTTTTGTTACTTCTTAGAAAACAAAGGCATAAAACACAAGTAGCGCTTCAGTGACTTCCACTGCATTTTAAAAAAATACATAATTATCTTTTTATAATTTAACATAACATTAGGTTCTTAATCTTATTTCTTATTGCAAACCTGTTGAATATAAATTCGTAATTTACTTGACTTTCACAAACTGCCATTCCAGTTCATAAACACCAACTGAAGTTTGGTTTTTCTCATCATAGTCTACCCATTCTTTTTCTGTCAGGTCCACATCTTCAAATGTTTTTCCTAGAACATAAATATTTACATAATACAATACAATATAATAACATGAAGGAAAATATAGGTTAGGCTTAAACAGCACCTACATAAATGTGTTTGTAAGTTCATAATAGGTATTATAATCACATTTTTATTTTCTGGTGGTACATCTTTTCCCTAAATATAGTTCTAGTATCTTTCATTTTTATCAAGATTATATTTTTTAATGACCAGTAATTGCTAAGCACCCAGATTAAAATTAAAAAAAACCCTAATAGCAAGTAACATTTATTCTCCATAGGTACCTTATTTTCATTGACTGGTAGAGAATGCACTACAATTTAATTGTATTGTGTACATTAAAGATTAAATAAATAACATGTAAGTCTTACCGTCATCTTCAGCCACTGCCACCCATCCAGACTTGGGTTGGAAGTCCACTGGCTCTACCCGCGGCAGTCAAATATAACTATAGTTTTAAACTTGCCCTCATCTTGGTTTGTTAGCTGACCTGAATGAGAACAGAAGTAAATTAGTAAGAAACTATTTTAACTACACATAAAACTATAGTCTACAATTTAAGCGGCAGCACGTAAAATTGCATTTTTAATTATATTATTTAAAAAAAAAAAACATGTACCAAATAAACATGTACAAGGAAAAAGTAAACATGTACCAAGTACATAAGGTTATATACCTATTTAGGATTTTTCTAGAACTTACCATTGCTGCCTTCAATAACATCCATGCTATTCTCTCTGGAGCATAGTTTGCACTTTATTAACAGGTTAGTTTCTGATCTGTTATGCTTCTGCGGTATCTTCTCGGCTTCCGTAAGGTCATGGAACTTCTCGGTCACTTCGCCGCAACTTCCACACTTCAGTTTTAAGAACCATTGATAGTACGGATGATTCGTATATAGTTTTTCGATGCATTCTAAAGTCGCTTTGATCTGCAGAGCTATTTTAACCATATTTTCGATGTATTTTTGTCAGAAAAGAGAATAACAAACAGCAATCGAATGGAATAGAATTTACTTCTATATGTCCACAGTATATGTCAACAGTTAATGTCAAAAGTCAACAACACAGCAAAACGTTGTCTAATATGTCAGTGTCAGAATTTAGAACACGAGCCTTTTTGCACATAATGTCCAAATCCAGAAGAGATGGGCACTAATTTTTTTTGTATAAGCTGGTAAACGAGCTTTCTTATCACCTGATGGTAAACAATCGCCGTCGCCTGTAGACAGCCGAAGCACCAGAGGCGTTACAAGTGCGTTATCGGTGTTTTGGGGGTTAGGAATTGAGGGTTGGGGTAATTGAGCCTGTTTTACGTCGCTTTTCTGTGAGACCGTGGTATCACTACAGCTGAGCCAGCAAATTCGTGTCGAAGCTTGGCTTTTAGGAAATAAAACTGTAATTTTGTAATGATGATTTATTTTTTACATATGAATATTATGAATAAATAAATACGGTACGGTAGACATAGGCTATGAACTAGCACAGGAAATTGTTAAAGTCCATCATATTTGGATAATACTTATACCGAAATACATACAGTTATTTAACTATCTCAATCATTCAATACAAAATAGTGCACTTTCGAGTACTAATCAGTCCCTCCCATAAAACAATTCTATAGCAATAGAAAATACATCTTTTGATCCAATCAATACATTCCAACATCAAGTATCTTCACCCCTCATAAAGTCCACAAACATGTAAAAAGAAATAATTTCGAAGCAAACCACTATAAGCTCATTAGAACTATTATAGCAATATAATTTTTTTATGTAGGTATGGGTTTTTATTTAGTTCTTTATAAGATAGTTTTCTTTCATATAACTGCCGCTCTATAAAGTAAATAAAGTTATAATAGTTAGCTAGGCTAGGAGATGAATAGTATTTTTTCTTGTGTATGATGTTTAGCCGCGCGACATGGGTACAATTCTGATGTTGTTGCCTTGTGTGTCCGTGTGGAGTGTGAGACCCATCTCCTGCAAAACCTCGTTGTCTACCGGAGCTTGGAGCGTCACCTTCGAAATTACCTCCTGGAAAATATATAAAGAGTTAGAATACAACATGGAGGGATATTATTCTTGATTTCTTTTCATTATGCGCCTTACGTCCCCATTTTCCTCATCCCGGAATCCCCAATTCCCAAATTGTTGACCCCCAAAATGCCAGCAACGCATTAATAGGCATCAGCCCTATTGGGCCCCATCTGTGAGCTGATGGCTTTTTGAGGCGCGCGCGGAACGCATTAGGTATGTACTTATAATCCGATATACAACAACACAATTAAAAAAAAGTATACAGAACCTGATTTTCCGGGCAGTTCTCGCACAGGTTCCGAACGGCGAAGATAACCCACTGCATGATTACTGTTTTATTTATAAGGAACATTCTCAATTAACAGGTGTAGTATAATATTAATATCGAAGTTACTTTATAATCATTCAGTGCGCTTTACAGTTGCGCAGTTTGGTCTGAGTCTTGTTCCAACCGAAGGAGAAAGTAACTGTTAAAACGTTATAAAAGGATACAAGGATTGCGAGCGTCGATGTTACAGCAATCTAGAAGAACTGGTATCACTTCTAGCTCACGGATCTGCAAAGAGAACATTTTGTGTGAGTGTGAAAGTCAGTCCGATTTTTTCAATAGTTTTTCAATTTTATTACAAACTTATAAGGTCGACCTGCTTCGATTAATGAAATTGAACTCACCAATTTCTTATTCTCCTGATTCTTCCAACAAAGATTGGCCAGGGTCCGTACTAGAGCTGCTTTGAAACCAAACGCCACATGACGTTCAACAGTTTCCACACACGTGATTGCTTTCTTCGGAGTAGTCATGTCGATTGCACCTAACCTGTAATTTTCGACAAAGTTTATAGTAGATTTTAAATTTGTCTGGCTCGAAAACACATTTATAAGGGACTAGCAAACCCGGCGAACTCCGTTTCGCCACCAATGATTTTCCCTGTTTTCCTAAATTTTCTTTGCTATAAACCTCACGGAGCCCGAGACGTTTCCAACGAATGCAAAACCAATATGTGTATAAACCGTGGAAATCGGTTCGTGCGTTCTGGAGTTATAGCGTCAGGAAGGAAAATCCGACTTATTTTTATATTATAGATAACAAAAAGAAAATATGAGAGCTAAAACAGAATAACATGATCATACCTAGTTTTCGCGCCCTCAGGGGAGTCAATCTTCACTGATGGCACTTTATTGCTGGGAGCATCGTCAGATATCTTCACTTCTTTTACTGGTTCATTCTTCTTCTCCGCATTAGCCGTGTCACCGCGAGTTTTCTCAGAAGAAATACCAAGAATTTTCTGCAGCTGCTCACTAAGATCGAAATCCGTCGACAGATTCTGACTCTTCTTTACTTCTTTCGGAGTGTCCGGTGACTGTTTCTGCGAGTCCGACTCTGGTAAAGTCTCTGCTAAGGGCGGGGATATTTCGCTCGGGGATGCTTTCACTTCGCTTTTCAATTCGTCTTTTGAAATGTGGATTTCCGTTGGAGGATCGTTTGGCGAACTATCTTGAGATTCGGTTCTGCTTGTAGGCTGAAAACTGTCAAATCTAGGGCACTGTAAGGCTGCTGGTATCATTTCTGCTATGGTGTTCATACTACCGTTAGGTGACGCCGCGTCTATGATTAAAGGAGGTTCGTTATCGTCACCGATGTCGATTTTATGTTCTAAACTAATTCTTCTTGTAGGCAAAGATATACGATCATCGCCTTTTGGAACCGAACTACTTCTCTTGTAGGCAACTTTTGAGAGATCTGCATCAATTTTTATATTAGAGTTGGAGTTGCTCCTCCCATTTTTCGTTTCAGGAAATCCGTCTGTGAATTTCAATGATTGGATGTTATCTACGGCGTCAAACTTCTCCATGTACGAAGGGGTCTCGTTACATTCGAAATATTGCTCGCTGCTCTCCGACTCAGTGCATTCCGATGTCGTTTCGTTGCACGATAACATGTTGTCGGCTGAATCGTTTTTAGTTAGGGGATCTGGAAATTTTGGCAACAGATTAAGAAACAATGGATTGGTTATTGCATTATGTATTTTCATGACGAGGTTCAATAATTGGTTTTTGCATAAGAGCACATAGGTACACAATATAGTAGGTTTATTATATTGCCAAATTTACATTAAGACCTTTTTGGGGAGAACTTTACTTTACCTAGATACTATTTGGTATCTATACCTTAACCATATACCAAAGGGCGATTAATTAACGAGTGGCAGTTTTTACATTCTACGATATTGGTACCTAATGACTTAGCATTCCAACATATCACTACTCCGTGTGCGTAACGCCAACATCGATTAGTTTCAATAAAAATAATTTATTAAAGGCGGTGTTTGTGGAGCCATGATTTGCAATTACACGGTAAGTTGGTTGCCCAGTATTATCATTAGAACCGTGAAGCAATATAATTTAAATGTTTATTTCACACATTTATCGAATACATAATACAATTAAATCACAGTTGTAATTTTTTTATTAATTTAGGCAATACAATTTACGAAAGGAAAGTATACAACTATATATAATATTTTTTATGATCTCTGGAATTGATTCCTTTGTGACTGAACTGAGGAGATCTGCTAAAAGTTATTGTTCTGGACTATTTTATTTTACAAATATAATTGAGTCAATTTAAAATTAATTTCTAGCATAGTTTAGGGAGTTTGAAAACTTCTTATTATTTCGATTTTAAGCCTAGACAAAAAAAAGAGATGCTTGACGCTAATGTCTGTACATGCCATAGAACCCCTCCAGAACCTATGTTCAGCTAGGCTATTCTCTAATTCTCAATTCGAAAGATGACCTCGGTCGCGGTCCGCCGTTTCATTGCTTGTTAAAATAATTTCGACAAATGACAGACGAGATTGTGATCGAGCTTACCTCAAAAGGTTCGAATTGACAGTTACAGCGTAGTTGGACAGAAAATTAGTATTTTAAGATAAGAATATAAGATTTTATATAGCTACTTACTTTCACAAGGACTAGAGAGTTGTGCATTAGTTGAATATTCATTTTCATCATCAACAAAAGTCCTGCCTGTGGCTTCATACAACTTATTCAGTGAAGAAAAGAAATTACTGCTCTCTTTACCGAGTTTATGAATTGCTCGAAGTAAAACTGAAAAATAAATTGAAATTATTACTCAAAAACATGCCTTTTATTCTGGCAGTTGCCAGTATGTCTATTCCGTCCATATGATCAACAGAATGTCCAGATATTTTTTTGTCTTGGTCAGTGAATTTATCGAAGAAGGTGTATAATACATCATGCTACAATCAATAGGAGCCAAGCAGAATAGGTGCATGTGCGTGGAAATATTACTATAAAATTTTAATAGTACAAAATATATTATATTTATAACTTTGTATTGTATGACAAATAAAATTCAAACTTACATGCACAATTAATAAATAAAGAACTGTCTGACTGCAAACAGTCCATATAAGTGTCCATACTGGATGCCGTGGCTATGATCTCCAACAAAAACACCACTTCCTGAGGCTCTATGGAGTTCACATACTTATCAACCGTCTTCAATATACAATCCGATTTACTCTTGAACTCATGTGCCATGAACTTTACAAAGTTCACAGATACATTAATGTCCTGAGATTCTGTTGACATTAATATGTTATATGCCAGATTCAACACCAACATCCTACATTCAGGCTCTAACTTTGAATATAACTTCTCTATGTATGTATTCTCAACACCGATCAAATATTCTATAATTAAATGTGGGTACTCAGTGTTGCCATTACTATACATATAAGCTAGTGAATTCAACAACATCACATCATCTGGCAACACATTTGGTTGGCCTAATAATATATTATAAACAATCATGGCAGCTGCGGTGGCAATTTTATCATTAGATCCCACTAAACTGTTCATGATATTGGCATCAAATTTATTCCAAATCATTATTTGGTTAAATGGATTGTTCACAACTAAGTTTCCTAAAGTTTGCATGAGTACTGTCATGCATGATTCAAACTTTTTTTGGAGTTCTTCATTGACAAAATCAACACTTGGATGTTGATATTCTGTGGCTAATATGAGCATAGAGTCTAGTATAGAGAGTTCTTTAGAGATGTAAGTTTGCATCTTAGTTCCTGCTGCAGCACAGGAGCGGACCAAGCGGAGACACTGCTCTGCAACTGCTAGAGTACTTCTATTGTAGGAAGCTTGTTCAACATCCAGTCGCATTATGTGAAGAACCTCTGCTATGAGTCGTAATGTATATTCCGATGCCTTTTTCCTGTAATTTTAAATTTATAACATCTTATGATTTTTCTTACTCACAATACATATAAAATCGAAAGTTCATGACAGGTTTTACTGGAAGATTTAAGCACCGGTTAGTTAGTATTCTTAGGTAGTGTTAAATAACAGGAACTAGCACGTTCCTGTAGTGCGGTTATGTTTTTGGTGTTACTATAGGATATTTAGGATAGTTCAAAGTATTGATTGCCGGAGAGATGGAGAGGATTACAAAACAATATTGTTGTTTTAATTATATAAATAACAGTAGAATATTTGATTACTTACGGTCGTAATCGTCCAGTCTCGGCGTCTCTGGAAAGTTGTGCCTCAGCACGTAACATTTCCTCCACGGCATCCCATTCTCCAGTTTCCAATTGAAAATTAATTAATTTAGCATCCAGCAATATCTCTTCTGCAAACCAAACGCTTTTATCGCGAGACATTTTCAAGAAATTCAATAAATTTAAACAAATTAGTACGCAAAAAAGTATGACATATTTTGACAGACTGACTGAATGTCATGCATGAGGTTGATAGATTGTACAATGACATTGATTGCTGCGTTTGGAAATATAAAAAATGATTTAATTTGTATCTCATGTGAAACTAAGTTAGTCGAACTTCTTTTTCTATTACATACTTTGATAAGTTATTAAATAAAAATTGATAACTTTAACTACCAACATCAAAGATTTGTCCTGCTTGCAAAGAGTATAATAAATATAGTGCCTAAGTCTATAATCTTTAATATCACGATCACGATTATCACGGTGCAGTCATTTGTATTAGTACGATACGATCCTTGCTTAACCCTAAAATACTAGAAATCATATAAAATAGATAAACACTTTTATTATAATTATAATTTCAAAAATATTTTAAAAAACGGCATCAGCCTCCTCGAGAGTAGAATTTATAAGATTTACATGACCACCCTGAGAGGTGATAGTCGCTTGCTCCCGCCCCCGCTTCACCGTCCGGTCGAACGAAGAAACGGCGAGAATGGCATTTGTGCGTGAAATTGTATCAGTTTTTATGTGAACAACTGCATATTTCTCACAGGAGCAGCTTCACCTTCCGACCTTTAGTTCCCTGGTGTAATTATTCCTTCGGAGTGTTGTATTATGTGCAGTTTTAGAGAGTTTTGTGTCAAAGAATTTTAGTGTGACTGGTTCGGGGTGGTATCCCGTGGATTTTGTTTCATTGTGCTTAGCAATAATGGTCAGACTTCCCGCTAACATCGTTGGAATTTAAAACATTCGGTGAGTCATCAAAATTTTGAGTTTTAACGTAAGATGTAATCAGGTGAGGCCAGTAAAATCTGCATGTCCGTCTAAAAATACTCAGTAAACTAGCATTGTAGTTAAGTTCTATTCGGTGTCGTGTTTGTCAGGCTATTTATAATGAAATATATTTGTTTTCCCAACACTTCCGTGTATTCCATGGAATGCAAAACATAAATTTCGAAATAGTTACTTTTCTATTTTTACTAAACCGCCACTTAGCAACATGCTTTCGTAATGAAATCCGTGACCAAAAGATAGCTAAAGTCTTTAACTTTTTGGGTAAATATATCAAGCATCTGATTTGGTTCCTATTTGAGCATAACTCATATATCTTGTTTTGTAGATGCATGTTTATAAAACAATATAATTCGATATTTCCTGACACATTATCATTACAAACCAAACAGGCATTTGCAGTAATCAAATGACTGGTTTCATGTTATTATAAACAAAAGTATTCTATGTATGAAGTTTATTCAAAGTTCTTATCAAATTGTTATCACTTTATCTCTTACTTTCAAGATATAAGTAAGTAGATAGGCACAATGCATAAATAATTAAAGTTTACACAAAAAGTAATTGATATGAACTTACACAATAATTATTATTTTTAACAAAAGTTTAAGAGAACTGGCAGATTTTTTTTTTTTAAATCATTTACTTATCAAAAAGTTTTAATACCAATATAAAAGTTTAGTAAACTTGCATAGAGTGCCTAATCTATAATTTGAGTGAGTAATATATTACTCAGCAGCCAGTAGCTTCTAGAAAATATTGTAATGTTATGTTGCATTAATGATAAATGATAATAAAAAATATAAACAATGTAATAAGAAGTCAAAGACATGAAAAAACCTTTTAGCAGTAAATCCATTTACTACAAACTAAATTATATCCGTGATGGTGATAATACAAAGTAATGAATGAAGGAATGTCATTAGATGGGCTTCATTTCAGCTGGTGTTGAATGCCAACAGCAATTACATGTATATTTTAACAAAAAGAATAGCAATGTATGAACTTGAAAATTCAATTCAAATGCATTGTTTTCACACAATGATAACAGGGTATGGGAGATAATTATTATGGATGATTTTGGGTGAGAGCCCTCTTCTCCTGACACACAGTCCCTGGCCACATTTACAATTTGATGCACTTTTGTTATTTTTTTAATTTTTTAGTACATTTAGATGAGTTTACTCATTGTTTATATTTAGGTAGCACTTTTACCTTTAAACATAATTATGAGTAGTATGTATATTTATTGAGGAAATGATTCTATTGTTTTGGATTGGTTTTCTATTTATTATTTAATTATTAATTTTAAAACCACAGTGTTGATTGATTCCTGTATCTTTATTACATATTATGTTATATAATTAAAACTTTGTTAGTTTCAACACACTTACCTCCAGACATACTGGTTCCAATTGAAAAATCTTTTTGTCCAGGAAAGTCCATTTGTGTAAAAGGTTACAAAATATAAAAAACCATGGTACACCTAATAGGAATCTCTAAACATCTAGATAATTACGTAGTTACTACGAAAATGTGGCTGCGTCTAATAATGTAGCCAAGGACTGTTTAGACACAGATGTGTGTGTAAGCTAGTGCCAAAACAATAAAGTGATTGAAATAAAAGGCTTGTTTGTTCTTCATTAAATTTCCAACTTTTCCTTAATTTCATTGATATTTTGTATTACTAAGCTTGTTTTAATGTTCTTTTGTAACTTGTGAAAAGCCAGTATTCTTGTTGTCTTAAGAATTAGGTACCACTTCCTATGTAAGCATAACAATGAATGTTTGTTTCCATGTTTGAATGGCATATCCAACCTACCTATTAGGTATTTGCAAGGCATTGAGTATTAGTAACAGCTACTTTCTTACTTTTTTTGGATGTTTAACTATAAAATACTTTATTATAGTAATTTTATTATAACTTTCGTAAGACATACTAAATTAAAGTCAAAGTCAAAGTCAAAGTCAAAATTATTTATTTCAATTAGACCAGGAAGGCACTTTTGAACGTCAAAGCAAATATAATAATATTAATAACGTCAGTCTGTCGGTCAGTCCTCTAGTGAAGCTATTTGCTCGTTCCAAAGCGTAGATTCCTATGGAGAAGAACGAGCAAGAAACTCCATAGGTTACTCTTTTCCAATCAGATTCACAATACAATTCATGGTTACATTGTTTCGATTGCTTCAACTATGTGAGAACAATGTAAAACTAATATTTAGTCAAAGTGATAGAAAAAAAAATAACCCTGAGGACAACAATCTTAATGCAGTCTGGAGCTGACCAGTCCCAGTTGACAGCGCCCGTTCACGAACATGACACGTACACCAGCACCGCCCAACTCAACCATGTTGCAGGGAATCGAGCGATCCAATGCCCGTGCCACCGCCAATGAGACCTTTGAGTGAGCATGACAACTCCAAGCTGACACAAGTGCATTCTACTAGTCTAATACAGTTTTAGCTAATTACAGGGCTCTCACATTTACAATGATTGTATCTAATTTAACAGAACAAATTGAAATAACATGGTTTTATTATTACATTATTGGAATTACTTTATTTTTTCGTTACCCTGTGGAGCTGGACCAGCCTGCCTCCAAGCATTTTTATCCTCTATATAATCATTCAATTTGTAGTATGCTAATCTACACATCGTTTTTTTAATACATAATTTAAATTGTCTTTCATTTAGGTGTTTTATTTCTTCTGGTTAATTTAATTATGGATGTTAACTTACTCTCATAGTTGTTTGACAAGGAACTTGACTAGTTTCTATAGTGTTAGGTTACAAACTTTGTGTCTAATAAAAGTATCATAAATTACTCCTTTGTGCATCAGCTACTTACCAATAAAGTCCCGTCAAAATCAGTCCAGTCGTTTCAGAGATTAGCCAGAACAAACTGACACAAAAAATCTAAAAAATATTATTTTGGTGCATGTATACATCCATGTAGTAAAAGTAAAAAAGTCACAATATGTATTGTCAGTCACTCGTGATGCTTATAAGAATTAATTTTGTTGATCAGAATAGCAATTAGTTAGTAGACTTTCAATTTATTTAAAATGTTTGAGATTGTGGTAATTATTAAATTCTTAATTTTAAGAACTGATTAGCTGTTAACCACTTGACTGCTGGTATATAAGACACTATAGAAAATACATTGTGTCTTGTGTGAATCTGTGTTCATTGTGTCTTGTTTGGATACAACGGGTTAATACATAATTATGCCGGCTATTGCAATTCTGTTATTACATGTTAATGTAAAACTTTCAGATTTCCTATTAAAACCACCATGCCTGGTTTTGGGTTATTTTTGGATGACTAACAGAAATTACACTGAATTTGGACTGTAAATGGCATAATTACATAAGGTTTAATTCTAATTTTACTTAATTCTATATAAGCCATGGTTCTGTACATAATAGTCACTCTAGTGACCACAAAATTTTCATTACCAATGTACCTAACTATGTATGTACTGAAAATTTGTTGGTAACAATTGCAGACCATTAAAATTAAACTAGCATTAATATAGCAGATATAGTCATCTTCGATGATGAACATGCTATATATTATTATTTTAAGTTTAGGTATAATTGTATGAACACCCAGTTGCAAGTTGCATTAGAATCCCATTTGCAGGGACCTGTATGGAGAGACCTTATTGCCCACCAGTCCAGGGATCTTAGTAGTTACGAGGCAGGCTCAAATCAACCACCCAATCAGAGCGAACACAACGCACTCTCGTTTAGATTTCATTCAACGTAAAGCAAACTCGTACCTAAGCCCGTTGACTAATCAGTCACAGTTTTCCAAAACCAAAAAGGATCCAATAAAGCTTTAACCGATTTTAATTAAAAAAATGAACTAGTACAGTACCCAGTGATAAATATTGCATATTGGCGTTTGGCAAGAGACAGTCCAAATCGCCGCGTATAATTTTCATGATTATGAGCTGATAAAATTAGTCAAACATTCTCCACGAATCGGAAAAATATTGTAAAATAAAAATTAAAATATTGCAAAAAGAAAAAGTTTTGTGCAAGTCTCTCAAAACTCGATGTGCAGTATTTATTGCTGTAGGTAGTAATAGTTACCGTAATTTGATGAATAATAACAGTGTTTATATTTTGTTTTCAGTGCCCAACCGGCATGGATGAGGGTTTACTCAACGACCTTCTCGAGTGCTCCGTTTGTTTGGAGCGACTCGACACTTCTTCCCGTGTCCTGCCATGCCAGCATACCTTCTGTCTCAAGTGTTTGAAGGTCAGTACTATACTTACTTCTTATATCATTTAACATTTACTTACGGAGAAGGAAAATACCGTCTCCTCGCCTCGCCGAAGGCGAGAGAAGTCATTGAATGATTTTACCCATCAAAAAAAAAACAAAACTAAATACGTATTAGTCAAATATTCGTTCACGATAAACTATCAAAAGTAACCTGTCAAGTCTTATTTTAAAATTAAATATAAGTGTATAATATGTATCGGACTTTCTGGCGCCAATATTCTGATTCTAGAAACTTTATCATGTAAACAAAAACGCATTTATTGTTTTCTTACCCTGATAACGACATTCTCAATTCGGTAGACTGGAAAACACCAGAACATGTGGCATAATCACACCAACTATCTGTATTTTGTCTTCAATTTTTTAATACTACACCACACAAGTTTCTTACGGGAGATCTTTATTAGGACCCTGGTAGAAGAGATTTAGAATCCCTTCTATACTCAAACCTCACAATTTCTAGTTTAGGCAAAATTCTTGGTTAGTTCTTTCCATAATTGCGTCATAAAAAACTTCGTATAACGTTTTTATAACAAAGTCATATGTTCGGGAGCACGTCCCGAATTGGAGCGACGTAATATAAACATTCCCGGTGTACGTGCATGTAGTCTGTTTAAAAAATCCGGTGAAGACTAGTTGTCGGTGACCTTCACATGGCTATCCGTAAAGCTTATAATATAACCACGCTAAATATATCATCATAATGAAAATATATTGATACTTGGGAAGAGGATTAGTCAGACAATGAACAGACTCTGATATTACGTTATTAGAAATTATTGTATTAAAAACGTCATAAAGTGTTAAGCCGTGGTCAAAAGCGCTAGTGCTGCAAAATTATCCCGAATTAAGACAGTTACATCTACTACCAATTTTGAAACTTATAATTGCTTTATTTCCTACGAGAATGCTACAAATGTATATACGATTGTACATGGTACTATTACACAGAGACTTCTAGTAGCTATTAAAGTATTATTTTACATCAATAAAGCAAACATAATTCTTCGTTATACATCAGTTGGCTATATTACCGTACGCCGTATGTATACGTGCTCCCCTGTCCCGTACCACGCTTCCTGTGGGACCCTGTCACAGTAAATAAGCAGTAGTTAGCTTGCCCTATCTAAACAGTCGAGTCTTTGAGTCATGCTTGAATCATTCATTCCGTATGACGGTCCCGTCTCTATTTAATTGGTCGGTTCATGTCATAATATTTTTGTTGCACTTACATTACTGTGCAATTTCGTCAGCGAGAACTAACTTGTTTTTGGTTCATGTAATTTTTTCTGTTGTCTTACAAAAAATTAGAGGAAAACATGTTTTATTTAGTTTACGTAGTCGTACAGACTATTTTTTAGATAATATGTTATATATGATTGACAATCTAACATTTTCTAAATAAATTCATTATTTTATAGTACTGAATCAACTATTCACATAACGCTTGCTACCAGCAGTTGATAGTAAGTTAGTTATTTGTTCCCCACTCTGACTGTTAATCTGAGATTAGTGTTTGTAAACACAACCACGTTGGAGTCATATTCAATACAGATAATAATTATTATGAGACACTTCCAACTTGTGAGTAAAAAGTTTCCAAACAATAGACTAGAGTCAACTATTATATTTTTTACTTTTATTTATGTTATAGTGCATTCATACTGAGTATAGCCCAACAGTAACTTATCTCACACGGTTCTTGTTATGTAATCAATAGGATGTATAGGCATGTAGATGTACGTTTATAACAAGACTGGCTGTCTAGAAAGTAGTTACCAGTTTTCGGTTTCGCACACACAGCATTCCAATTTTAAATCAATGTTTTCGGCCATAATTATTTTATTGGATTGATGTTCCCGCGCTTTATGATGCTAATTTTTTTTTTGCTATTGTCATTTGTTTGAAAAGTACCTAACCAAGAAAAAGATTTAAATGAAAATCAATACTGTGATCTTTAAAGTTTTATTAAAATAGACAGTCTGAGGTCACGTTCGTTGGTTTTGCTATAAATAGTTTGCTAGCTATTTGAAATGCGAAATGTCTTGAACCCTTTAGCACCCTCCAGGCTAAAAGTGCATGCTTGCATTCAAACGTTTACCACAAGCAACTAAGGACGGGTTTGACTCATGACCTTTCGATCGCCATTCTCCAGCCAACGCCTTAGTAATGGCAAAATTGTTCTACTGTAATATTGAATGGGAAGCTTTTGAAGGCTTTTGAATTGTTCTGGAGTAGTTTTCTGTACTGCTAGGCCGATGCAGGTGTAAAATACTACTAAAAAATATCACGTAAAGTGTTAATACTAACAGTTCCTAAACTATGTATAGTATGTATGTAGTAACTATTATTATGACTCCATTGACACGACATGACATCAGTAAATCTGGTCACTATAACCAGTCGTTCATACAACGTTAAAGTCCCGTTATTACGTAGAAGTCTCATCCATTTTAATAATATTAGTCACAGAATTCATGGAAAATGATCAAAGAATTAATAATTTGATGAAGAAGCATCCAATAACAGACGAGGCTTATTAGAGGAGTTTGTATGACAAGATTAAATGAGACGACCCGCCACAATTGAGTATGGCGTCTGGAAATAGGTTTTATATTGTTCTATGTGTTTTGTCTTACTGGCTGGATTTTTTAATTCATTTAAAAAAGTCTGACTTTGCACTTCTATTATAGAACGCACTAATGGGTCATTGCATTATCGGTGATTTTTACAAGGATGAGAATTTTTATGGTATAAGCCGGTATACGAGCAGATGGATCACCTGATGGTAAGCAATCGCCGCTGGTCATAGACAGAAGCGTTACAAGACTTACAAGTGCGTTGTCAGCCTTTTGGGGGTTAGATTTAAAGGTTGTTGTTGAATCGGGGATTGGGTAATTGGGCCTCCGGTAACCTCACTCATACAACGAAACACAACGCAAGCGTTGTTTCACGTTGGTTTTCTTTGAGGCCGTGGTATCACTTCGGTCGAACCGGCCTATTCGTGCCGAAGCATGGCTCTCCCACACTTAAATGTACGTATTTATTCATTTCATGGATAAGTCTAGTGTCTGTCTGTCGTTTCGGAAACGCTTTATAATAAACTGCAGAGATTAATCCTTGTTGTATCAATAATGTACTATGTCAAATTCAAATCAGGAGAGATTGATGAACCCATTAAATTATTACGATATTACGTCTAATCTTAGCAGTTTTATTCAAATAAAGACGTTTAGTAGATTTTATCCTGTTTGATTTTGATGAAGGACTATTGAAGTGCATGATTATCTAGGTCTTTACGTAGATTAGTCGTCTAAAAAGATTTTAATCGAATTGCAATGTTGACCGAACTGGCTTTATAATAATGATTCATGTAATTTTTCCCGGTCAGCTGTAGACTTGATTAGCCTATTGCCGATTTTAGAAATAGTTTCAAGGCGGTTTATTGCCTAATAATAAAGCGGTTGCATTTGTTAAGCTTGCCAAACCGAGCTATGGGCAGCGTCCCAATGCATTTGTGTCTACTAAGGTCAAAATATTAGATGAGATAAAAAATCTTTTAACACCTGTGTAGTGAATAGAAATATTAGAATTTTTAGGTAGTTATGTATTTTTTCTTATAAAAATATCGTATAACAATAAAAAACCGCACTACTACGTTATCTAGTCATTACTCAAAACGGTTCTTGTGCAATTCTATTCAAACAGAGAACCTACGCTTCGTGGAAAATAAAATGTCGTTGTATTGGAAATCCAGCCCGTAGCAGTCGCCGTTTGAAACCTATTTACAGAAATCCTCTGCATATTTAACAGTTCAGACTTGGTCGCTTTTATTTTAAACTCAACCGTTTATCGTTCTTTCCGTGTGTTCGAACAACTTTCTCCACTTGATTCTGTAATCTCGCTGCTTATGATGTCATTACTTGGTAGCGATAAACGTTAAATCATACAATATTGAATGTTATCATTTTGGCCCATTTTTTTTTCAAACGTCCTACACTTGTCTGTGTGTTTTGTATCCGGTGTCACTGTGTAAATGTCTGCTCAATTCGCTTTTATGTTATATTTCGTATCTTTCTGTAAATCCTCGATTTATTTGTGTAGCTATTGTATATTGTATATGTCTATATCAATTGCTTCATTGATTGACTTAGCGTTCATTAAAGTTTTTGTAACGAAGAGAAAAATTAGAACGATCATCCTACTTTTGACTGACAAAATCGAACGCCCCTGTGTCCAAATTGCAAATGTAAAAGTGCACTTATCCAGTCGAAGAAACCTTACCCTGCTATACTAGTGACCCCAATACATCGATACCTTTTAGTTGTGTTGAAGACCTATTACAGCTATCAGTATCAGTGACAAAGTTCATTAATCACACAAAACAGCGTCTTTTCACTTAAAACTTAAGATTCTAATTTGATTACCGTTTATAAATAAGTCGGAATCAAACAAAGTTTGTTAAACAATTTTGACCTATTAAATGCAAAATCAATATTTGTAAAAGTAACGAAACTATGAATAGTTCAGTGGCAACATGTCTAGAAATGGTATTGATCAGTAATCGTCCCACTTACGGATGTGGCAGTGGGTTGTTCGGCCACGTATTACAGGCGGCCCCGTAGTATAAATAGATGGTTGCCCCGTTTCTGGCGTGTATTAATGTCTAGGGCTCTTAATTGTTTATTTATATTTACAAAAAGAACTGTACTTATTTGTGGATACTCATGCTTGAGGGGTGATGGAGACGAGATTGAACTGTAATTTACTTACTTTCTGTAACTGTTTGAAGATTTCAGTTTCGTGTCGTCTAACAAGCCATGTTCTTCAAGTCATTTCAGTTTGCGTGCTTCTAAACGAAATAAAAGGGAAAATAGTGTAATGAATGTAATATAATTTATTACTTTGAAATGTCAGTTTTTATAAAGCGAATCAAAGCGTAATTCAGAGGCTAAAAAGGGGCTGTTTTGTGAAATAATATGTAGTATAGTATACTGTTTAGCCGAAGATTCAGCCAAAAAGTACTTTATATGTTAACCTTATTGGTGTGTGTATAGAAGGAAAACAATAGTCTAACTAATTGAATCGTACCTAGTCAAATATCAGACGCAATTAATAAAATTTACTTTCTCGTTTTTAATCTTATCTCACGTAAACCGCATAAAATATATATCTACTATAATTTAAGTGCTTAATGATAGGTATATATGAGTGCGATAAGTACATTTTAATTGATACCAAGAACAACTATACATATCATACAAAAACAAATGCTAAGAATTTGGAAAATTCAATGTATCTTTGGCTGTCTAAATTTAATTACGACATCATTCTTGCGATCGATTAATGTTGTTGGTTTAATCAATTCGTACAAAACCTTGCTACTATAAAAACGTTTAATTTGTATACAAATCTATCGTTTCTTACAACAGTTTTTTTTTACCGAAAACCGGATAAACGTATACAGTAATTAACTATATGGTGTATCAAACCCATTTGTTTTGCTAGAATGAGACTCGACGAAAATCCCAATGATATAGCAACCTTTTTTTTAAGAACTCACATTATGTAGTCTGTGCCAAAGAGGTCATAATGTTTGGCAAATGGAAGCATTTACGGAACATAGATACACTACAATTGGCTTTTGGTTCCAAGATCTTCAACTGGAGGGCAGTTTAATTATAGTCAGCCAACAGGCAATTGGATTAAATGGACGGTCTCTACCTACTCTATATAGATAACATGAGTACTGTCATATCAAATGTCCTGAATTTGCAATGACAGTGTGGATGAGGTTTCGTATGCTTTATTACGTATATTTGAATAAAGTCCTGGCTACTTCAATTCGTGTGTAGATTGTAAAAGACGTAGCAATGCGGTAAGTCATCTCTATTTATTGAGATTATGGCCACCTTTCACGCCCAGCATCACTTTAGGAGTGGTTTAATACCCTGTAATAGGCTGCCTCTACTCTTTTCTGTATGTTATTATTTTAAGTTTGATATATATGGTTATGCGAAAAGCGACCAACACGCGGGCGGAGCCACGGGCAACAGCTAGTATTATAGTATATTTCTTGGTAAATATACAATTTCTAAAGTATTTTAAAGCAATCAGTTGACCGGTAGGTCTTTTAAAGTTCTGCTAATGTACTGCATCATCAATTTCCTTACCTGCCACTCGATAAACATACGTACCGACAAGGTGAATAAAAACGAAAAAGAAACTAAGAAAGCATTTATGTAAAAGGTTTCCTTTTTTTTTGTAGTTAGTAAGCGATATTCAAATATAAAACACTAACTATTACCTACCTAAGTACTATATGTCTTAAATCCATGGTCATCAGCCATAGCTCCCGGATATCGTAGTCGCAACGCATGCAAAAACTATTTTGAACATAAGTTTATTATAAACTATCATGTATGTACGAAGACTAATGTGTTTGTACAGGAAGCAATTATTTTATCTTTCTATTTACCGCTCCATGGATATAATGCACAAGTTTTAGTACATCCTTGATACATTCTACCTTGACTTACTAAACTGCCTATAATTGAATGATTAGATAAAATCGACGGCTATATTTCTATACTAGCTTCTGCCTGCGGCTTTGCCAGCGTTCATGTGGGATAAAAAGTACCCTATGTGAAATTCCAGACCATAATCTATCTCCGTTTCAAATTTCCTCCTGATCCATTCAGCCGTTTTGCCGTGATTAAGTAACAAACATACACAACTCATAAACATTCGCATTTATAATATTGATAAGATTGCCTTTGCATTGTGTGCCTGCCTTTGTTTAGATTGAAATACTTATCGGAAATGACAGACTTTATGTAGAAACCTTAACTTTAAATCGTACTAATATAAATAACTAGTTATACAAAAATGTAATTTACATCACGTACCTATGTAAATACAAATATCTTTAATGTGTCTGTCTATAGTGAACACACCTATTAAGTATAATTGAAAGCACCGAGAGTCTATTTCTACCTTGAATCATTAGCCTAGTAACCAATACCAAACATAGATTATTTCACCTCTGACCACCTAATTAGATCAACAGTAAACAATCAACAAATAACACATGAAGTCATAATAACAGAAACAATGTCGTAAGTCGTAAGGACTGTTACCGACACAAGTTACCTAAAGATCTTCTCAACTGTAGACTGATACTGAGTGCCTTTTTTCTCTCGCCTTAAAAACCACCTCGTTCCTACATCTACTTTTCACGCCGGAGCCCCGGTAAACCCGTCAGATAGTCCGCAGCTCCAGATATACCGGATAGCAGTATCAGCGAAACTCGCATTAGCGAGTTTGAGTTCGGGATTAACATGTTTATGACTATAGCCTCTTTGATTGGCCTGCTCAAATTAACCAACCAATCAGAGGGATTAAAAATGACGACGTTTCGATCGCGTTAAAAAAAACTCGCACTACGCCGTCTTTATCTGTCCCAACTATACTATATGTATACCATTACCAAAACACGAAGATTATTATCAAAACGCACCGCGATTCATAATATAAACAGACAGACGTCTTTGAGATAAGATTTCAGTTCACATGAATGTAGAGGTATGAGCTAATTTCAGTCCATTTGTATCTTTAGCGTAGGTTTTTAATGGGTCGTAAGTACTCGTAACTGTGGAAAATATATCTTTCTGCTGGTACTGGCATTACATTGGTGCATTCCTATTAAACTTACACTGTTCTTGACCGTTTTGGCAGCAACTACCTACGTTAATTAAGGGACACACGATTCAGTCGCAAACACGAGCACATTAGCTAATTGTTTTGGTGACTCAACAAGCTTCTGCGAACAACTTTATGGTATTATTTTTCGTGGGAGTGGGTTATCCATTTTGATAATACATTACAATAGATTTTTTAATGTTATCTGGGTAACTAGAGTGCTATAACTTCTCTAGTTCGTGTATTATTAGTTTGGCAAGAGATTAATTTAATTTTAATGCGTTAGTGTCTGTTAACTATCTGCCTTTTACCTTACTTGGCTTTTCTGGTGAACAGAAGAAAAAAGAAGTTTTACGAAACAAACCCATATCTATTGCGTTTTAGGACAGAATAATATAAAGTAAGGGATTTCAACTCTCTTTCAATGAACCTTCACTGCTACATTACTTTATTATAATATAAACTATATCATAGACATTCGTCTTACCAAGAAGAAATTAACTAAAGTGGTTACCGTAAATCATAAAAAGTAAACTTTCATTATAATTTTCAATTTCAGTTCTCATTTCAATAATGTGATGTTCATGAATGTTATTACTCGTTCTTCAGAGACAATTTCCATTTAAAAACATTATTTATTCTGTGATATTACTATGAGCATATGTTTTTAGTAAAGTTTTAGATTTCCTCTTTCGTCAAATTATATGTAGAGGTTTTAGTCTAACAGCTATTTTAGACAAGTTAAAACAAATGTATAATGGGACTAGCTGACCCGGCAAACTTTGTACCGCCTCAAAAATGTTTTTTCTCACCTTTTAAAGCTTCTCCGGACTACTACAAATAAGTCGAGACCAAAATTTGCCGAATCGATCCAGCCGTTCTTAGTTCACACACACATCGTTTGTTTGATACCACGATGATCGACAACTTGGTCAAAACGTCAATCGTCAAATTGCAACCACATTAAGATCTGAGATTTTATCATACTAGCTCAAAGTTCACGATCGTAAACTAGAATGGGTCCATCGCCTACGGGCATTACTAGGACAATTCATTTCCCTCAATTTATTGCCCCAACTAGCGTGGGATGATAAATGCCCTTCATTTCTGTTGAGTCAAAATCCGGTTGCTACCAATTATTTAGTTCCTAAAAAGTAATATAAACGAGTTTAACTTTGTGGACTTTTTATTTAGACTGAAGTTAGATATCACTGCTTCACTAGTCACTACGCAAATTACGTCTTCGTCTTTTGATAAGCCAGTCAATAGAGTTTTTTTTTGCGGGGAAAATCATCTAGTGACTTCTACCGCTTTAGGCGAAGTGAGAGGGAGTATCGGGGCTCCGGCTCGAAAAGCAGGAATAGGAACTGAGTGGTTTTTGGTCATTAAGAGTCTTATAATGCCTCTCGGGTCGCCCAAAGCGGGAGAAGTCATTCTACGATTGTCCCCCCTAAAAACATACAAGGAACTAGGAAAGTTGACCGTATTTCTTAGTCTTAGCCTTTTACAAGTTCCAAATATTAACTAACAAAAACGTTTTATTTGATTTTAGGTGATTATAGAATCACACAAGGAGTTACGATGTCCAGAATGCAGGGTGTTAGTGGAAGCGAAGGTGGAGGAGTTGCCTCCGAACGTACTCCTCATGAGGATCCTCGAAGGTATGAAGAACTCGGCTCCGAGGAAGTCGGCGACTGGACAAAGGACATCAAGGAGCGGACATTCCCAGGTAAGATAAAATGAAAGATAATAAAACCAATATTTGAGACACTTGAGTAAAGGCCGGCAACGCACCTGTGACTCCTCTGGTGTTGCGGATATCCATGGGCGGCGCTGATCGCTTACCATCAGACGCTGATCGCTCCAATCCTAAACCTCAAAAGGCTAGCAACACATTTGTATCTCCTCTGGGTTTGCGGCTGTCCACTGTCCATAGTCTCATGAATTCATAGAGATTCAGAAATCACAAATGTTTTAAAAAAACAAGCATAAGATTAATGGTCATGTAAATTACACATGCATAATTTTAGCTCAATTGGTTGAAGATATCTGCTTCAATATTTAGTTGCAAGATTCCACTTCACACACACATATATTGCAAATTAAATAAAAATAATCAAAATATAAGATATTTTTTCCCAGCCTTTACTAAACTTCCATGTTACGTGGATTTGACCATAAAATGTGACTTTATAAGTAGTTTAATTTAGTTGATAATTTTGGTAATGCTTGTATTATATTGTTATAGGCGTTACAAGGTGTTCAGGGCGGCGGTAAGCAGCTACCTCCACACGCGAGGGCTATATACGACTATATATCTAAGGAGCCAGGGTGAGTTGACCTCATTGTTTCAAATCATACAGTTTTACCTCATATTGTGAATGTAAAAGTGCGTTTGTTTTAAATGCCGAGGATATAAACTAGTATTAATAAGTACTAAGACGTGAGCATATGAAATTGGGTAGTTTCCTAAGTCAAAAATAAAGATTATTTCGACTTTTCAATACAATACACTAATCACACTTTTATTCTAGATCATACATGGGTGATCTACTTAATTTTCGAATATTTTGAGGTAATTTTCTGTTATTTGCCGTAACAATTTAATGACGGTATAACACACTATTTCATACAAAATTCGTAGAAAATATCGTTAGTGACAAAGAAGTATTTCTATCTCATTTTAATGCCGGTTTAACTTTAATTAAAGAAACGTCAAATCGGGACTTTAGCCTATTTTTTACGTTGCACAAAACGTCATTAGCGCTAAAGGAGCATTAAATTGACAGTTTGGGGCTATAATTTTTAATGCCTAGTCAAACATCCATTAAACTTGTTATTAAAAATTCTTTTGTAAATAGTGCTAGTAATATTTTTTTACTTTATTACAGTATTCATTTATAATGTCCCTTGTCAAGCCTATCATCTTTATTCGCTCCTATCCACGACGACGTCGTGTACCAGATTTGCGATAAATTTATTTGAAAAACATGACGGAGAAGAGTTTCGTGTGAGATACAGGATTACTAAAGCTTTACGCATTTGCGAGATACTCAATTTAGAAACTGAAACTCGAAGAAATAAAGCTATTGATGGTCTCACATTGATACTAATGGCCGCCTAGTGGTCGAAATTCGACCACATACGATTTAATTTACAATACCACTTAACATACGTTCAAGGATAATTTTTATTTAACGAATTGCTATTCGTTTTGTAAAATTCAAATTAATATATCCGGCGCATCATGAATAACCAAACCTCTTCATTATATTAACCTCCTTCAATGAGAAACCTCTTTTCATTACATTTTCTTTTAATATCATCGCAATGTCTGTCAATTTGACGTTTTGTCAAATACGAAAGGGTGGGGGAATTAGGAACACTTAACTTAAAAGGCAAAAAACAGTATTTTCTCTTAAAAAAGTCGACTTTTATTACTTAAAAACATTATTTATCTGTCTGCTTATAACGGAAAAAATATTTTTTCATTTCATGACACATATCACACACGTAACTTTTGCTGGTCTCTCTGGAAGTGCATTGCACATGTGCCCAAAGCTTTATCGTGGTCATGTGAATCTGATATTATGAACTAGTGGTGTCTGGTTCAGTCTGGCTGCATCAACGTCACGCCTCATCTAATATAAAATTCGTATTGTAATAAAAATATAAAAACAAATTGTAAATATGAACGTTCCCAATTGACCCGCCACCCACCGTTCCTAATTACCGGCAGTCGATAATTTGAATAAAACTGGTCGCGACCTTCGATAGCATTATAAGTGATTCCTATAACACGTAAAATTTTAAAACGGATTATCCATGAAATAAACTTACGAAATATGGTGTCATTGTACTCAAAAATATGACATTTGCATCTAATGTATGAAAACACAAAATTTATAACAAAAATGCAATAAAAACATTTTGACTCACCGTGTCAAGATGCGTGCATCCTCCAGTTCCCACTGTCGCTTGCGCACTTAGGGCGGGGGAAGCATACCTCGAATAGCCGCGAGACGGGATACGGGGAGGGGAAGTGGGACTTATCAACGTGTTCCCAATTACCCGCCGTTCTCAATTACCCTACCTTCCCCTATTATGCATGGTAGTGTGTGTAATGTTTTATTTATTGATTTATTTATTTATTGATTATGAATGTACTTTATAAGCATTATTTATGAAAAATATTAGCGTTCTGCACTTCTCCTACACATAAACTATAAGTGTACCAAATTTTATGCTCCTACGTCCGCGCAATTTTCGTCATATAGATGTTTGTGATTCTTCGCTACTGGATCTACCGAAGATCAGCTTCCTGCCAAACATAGGCCTTCCTTAGGTATTTCCATATCATGCTAGGGGAATAGGTGTATTAATAGATGTATATACCTTGTTCTTTATAGAGACTGGGTAAATGCTAAAGAAATGTTAACTATTAAGTAGTTATTTTTAAAAATAAATAAAACGACTTATCTTGTTTTAAATTAATTTATTTTATTATATATTTATTTTACTAAAATACCGAGCCACGGTCACCTGGGGGTAATTCGTACTTCCTCTGTGGGTGCAATATTATAGGTACCATTCTTTGGTTAATTCTTTGCTTAAAAAGTTAGTAAAAGGGCGATGCATACTGCCTGAACCAGCCTGTGTTGCATCAGATACCATGGTTAATGAATAATACTGAAAATTCTTTCTATAAAAGGAAAACTCGAGACGAGTCCAATTCTCATTAATCACAACAATAACAAACACCTGGAAGCTACATTAAATCTTCTACTTACAAACGGTGTTACGATACCAATGAAAGGTAATTCAACACCACATTAAAGCAATTGATAATATTTTTATCGTAAAAAATTAGGATTTTTCCTAAATACAGAGATGACAGAAACGCTCATGATGACATTATTGAAAACTAGGGCTGGTCAATGGTCATCTAGGATTTTATTCCCGCGAACCAAAAAGGTTGATACCTATTTTAAATCGGAACACATAATTGAATCGGTTCAGGGAATTAGAAGAAAATTAGATATTTATATGTATTCCACTATTAAGACACCACAAAATACATTTAATAGTAGCTAATTAAAATAACACATATACCTAATCTATTAAATATAGAGATATTTAATCAAATACAAAATATAGATATAGGTATTACGTAAAAAATGTGATTAGCTCTGGAAAAACTCATAACTAAGTCTTAGTTTACAAGTAACTAAGTAGTAACAAATGGTATTGTATTGATTTTTATAGTGTCCTTTAACTACATAAAATAGATCCAAACACGATCGATAAATCGTCATTATAAAAAATCGGTTTCTTTCGAAGCGGGATTCGCTTCCTTCCATCCTTAATGACAATTTACATTCAATCAGTTCCAGAGAGTATACAAATACTACGTAATCAGTTCATTCAAAATATGTGTTTTAACTTGCAACACTTTTTAATGTCGTCTTTAGTTAAAGTCCCATTAAACGGACCCGCAACAGTTTTGTGCAACGTCTTTAAATTTAATGGAATATTAGCGATAATGACGGATTAACTAATGTCGATTTTAAAGACAGTTTTCTGCAACTGACTGTATTTCATACAAAATTCGTAGAAAATATCGTTTGTGACGTTTATTGATTTTGACTACTAGGAAACTAGCCTATTGTCAGAATTATTTAATCGATTCTGAACTTTATTCCAAAATGATAGAAAATATTAATATGTAACTATCAATAGACTACAAAAAAATCTCATTCTAAGTTTGTGATCACGTATAGTGGTCTTAATAAGCTTGACAATTTGCGTGCGAATTAATAAATGCAATTATGTTAATCTAATTACTAGCGTTTTCCATTTCAATTAACGAGTTTTCATAAAAACCTCAGGACTTACATACTTTGTAAATTGGTGTCAGGCATCTTGGTTCATAGTAAAATATACAATAATAAAATACAGTTTATTATTTACTTGTAGATGATTTTGTCATCAGTTTACAGTAACAGGCGGTACAGAATGAATTTACTAAATAGTAAACTTTTTGGTTAAAAGTAGAACATTCGGGTGCTTTGTCCACCAGAAATGTGTTATGTAGCTGTGTTACGAACAAAACGAGAAAAATGCGCAGCTCGACGAGTTCTGTAAATAGTAGAAGTTGATATTATATGGTTTGTGTGCACCGTTCATCTTTTAAGGGGCACGTAAGCTTATGTAAAAAGTATTAAAAAACAAGAAACTAATATTAATATATTTTTTATTAAAGGTATTTCAGTGACAAAAGCGCTATATTTAAATCCACTAGTATTAGTGAGTCATAATGTTTACTAAGGAAATAGTTATTAATTATTATTTGTTTACATAATGGTCAAGAGTTACTTGTGACGCTGACCGATGATCAGAGTTCACGAATGACGTCTTAACGTCCCTGTGATAAAAGTGAATGCCAATAAATCAATGCTTTATAGTTTTAGATACTGTTTTACAAAGTTATTAAGTAAAGACTTAGTACTAAAGTAACCTTAGTATGAGTTTTTAACCGATAAGCATTCGGCGCTCTGATTGGTTGGTTCATTCGAGCCGGCCAATGAGAACGCCGAACACGCTCTCGTTTTGATTTCGTTCAACGTAAAACAAACTCGTACTAAGGGTACAGTTTGTCAAGTTAAACCAATCTATTTGCAGAAGACCATTACGTTTATAATCACAACTGGCTTCTTCTTCAAACATACACACAAACTTTCCCATTTATACTATAAGTGAGTGTCCAAAATTACTTGAAATTATAAACATTACATTGACTACACGAACTATTCAATTACTAACTATACAAGTATACATGCTTGCTTTATGACAGTTTACTCAACCTGGGGTTCGAATAGGTGCTCACCAATCGCGTGTAGCAACTATACGAACGAAACTGTCGTGTTCTATTACGATATTTCTCGAGAAAACCATTTTCACCTGTCACGATGTCGTAAAGCATTTTCTAAGTCGTAATAACAGACAAGCGTATAATTACCATATTAAAGAAATGAGTTACAGTGACATTCACATGGTCAATGATCCATTCAAACCCTACAAAGCATTACTCGCAAATAAATAACTGTCGAGTAACTAGAATACTAAGTAGGCAGTCATTTGTCAGCGACCAGAAGTGCATGAGTCAATGAGAAAAACTGCCGCTGTTATAATAATAAACGCTAAAGTTGATGTGATCGGTGGCTGTGAACTACTTATATTCAATTAGCAGTCGTTTTTGATGCATTATGTTGGCGTGAGTCATGGCCTATCCGTTGTGTGCTTAGCAATGTGCTACATCGTCATTCTAAACATGTGCACTGTGGAGTATCTTTATACATATACAAGACTCTTAACCGGCGTGTTTGTATGACCAGATGCATGAATGTGATGAAAGCTAAAGAATTATGCAATGAACCAGGTGTACCTTATACATATACGATTGGTAGTCAAGCCTTACGCTTAAAACATGAGTTTATGTTTAACCAAATGTCATTTTGCTGACTCAAGTCTGCATAATCATAATAATGGCACTTACTAAGTAGGTATATCGTCATAAAAATAATGTGTCATTCCGATTGGTTGGTCCACAATACATAGTTTATTTATCTATTTTTAGTGTTACTATTTAATGAGGATATTTTTCGTTATAATAATGTTATTTAATTTGTTTACAGCGACCTCTCGTTTAAGAAAGGTGAAACAATACTCATTCATAAGAAGTTGGACACATTTTGGTATCAGGGAGAATGTTCCGGAAGGACTGGCATGTTCCCACTGGCATATGTGCAGGTTAGTTCACTGAGATTTAAAAAATACGTTACCTCAAACTACAATCTTCTCTCGTTTCAAGGGGGTGTTTACAAACACATAGTTTCATACTTCAAATGCTCACACCCAGACCCCAGTCTTTCTCTGAAGCATCTTTTATACATATTTACGATGACCTAACAGCGATTCCCGGGTCGCTTGCTAAGTATGGAAAATCTGGTAAAGGTTTTTTTAAAGAAGAATACTGATCTGTAATTTCGTGTCTTTAGCGTATACAAATTAAATTATCGTCCATCTTGCTTTGCTAAATGTGCATAAGTGATTATGGGTTATAAAATAAAATTATTATAAACATTTCAAATAATCACATGTACGCCACATGTTTGTCAAAGAAAGTTAGTGCTTGACATGTGGTTTAACTTTAAACGTTTTTTTTTACATATTTTTTTATTATTACTTTAAGTAATGTAATGGCCATGTGTCGAGTTATGGTTATCTGTAAATATAAATGTATTCTACTTACTTATTTATAACAAAAAAAAAACAAATATTTCTAAGATTTATATAGAGGATATCTATACACATACACAGTTACTGAGTGACAAATGATCTTATTACTGTATCATTTCTATTTTCGCTGACTAAACTGCGATTAGAGCAATCTATCAAACGTAGGAATCATTGCAAACTTTCTTTTAAGATGGAGACCCTATTTATACGAGAAATTATTTAGGCCAAATGTCCACGACGCGTCATTTGACGAAAGCATGCAACCTACAAACGACGATAGGTTAATGCAACGTTGCCGCTTCGTGTATGGTTTTCATTGTTTCTAAATAAGATGTAACCACACACTCACTTGTCATTTCTTATTCATACACTTAAGTCTACACTTTCTAGAAATTGTTTTATATTTTTTTCAGGTCGTGGTACCTCTACCGGTGGCCACTGCACTATGCAAAGCATTATACGACTTCCGAATGTCCGCACCTGACGAGGAAGGCTGTCTGGCTTTCGATAAAGGTAAATTCACGAATAAAACTATTACCAATCAAAAATCAGCTAAAATTCTATGAGAATAGAGTGGATTTTCGCTTGAAAGCGTGTTTGATAAAAGAATAGGAATAACATTTTTATAGCATAGGTCGGTAATCGAATAGATTGATCACCTAATGGTAAGCAATCGCTGACAACACCACCACAGAGTAGTTTCAGTACGTTACCGGTCATTTCAGGATTGGCAATTTGACGATTGAGCCTCCGGTACTCCCACTCACACTACACAACCGTTGTTTCACGCCGGTTTCCTATGAGGCCATGTTATCACTCCAGTAGAGCCGGCTTATTCGTATCAAAGCATGATTCTCTCACATCATAAATAGTTATATACAAAATCAACTATAATTATAAATAAATAGAGTAGAATTTTGTGTATCCGTGACCTATTTCTTAGATAGTTTAGGTAACTATCTTTAGCGTGTCACGTTGCATACATGTTCATGTGCATTGGGAATTACTGGCGCTGAATTAAAACAATGGATAGCACTTTTAACCTTGTTTTATTTGCCCAAAGTTCCCCAAGCCTATCCACGTTCGTACCGACCGGACAGCGCGCAGTAACTGGCGGTGCCGCTAACATACTTCTCGCTTACACACAATACTGCTGATACATCAGATCTTTCATACTTACAAAGCCCCTACAATAGTATTTATTGTAAATGTTATAGGGGCGATAATAACGGTGCACCGTCGTGTGGACGACAACTGGGCGGAAGGCAGGCTCGACCAACGTGTCGGCATCTTTCCCATCGCCTTCGTGGAACTCAACCAGGCAGCCAGGCAGCTTATGAACAGGTTTGTACTTTATCTAGAGTATATTGTATCTAACATACATACATATATAACCTCACGCCTGTCTCCCATAGGGGTAAGGCAGAGGCAATGGAGCGCCAATTGCTACGAATCTTACATACCGCTTCATCAACAATCATCACTTACTATCACTACTATATTATATAAAGCAGAACATTTTGTTCGTCTGGACGCGCTAATCTCAGGATCTACTGGTCCGATTTGAATAATTCTTTTTGTGTTAGATAGCGCATTTATCGAGGAAGGTTATAGGCTATAAATCATCACGCCACGATTAATAGGAACCGAGCAGTGCGGGTGAAACCGCGCGGAAGTAGCTAGTTATTAAATAAAGCCTTACTTCTTCCATGAGTTTGAAGCAATAGTATTTGTTGATAGTCGTTAGCGACGACGTAATTTTTTTGTATATTAAATTTTACAACGCCTCTACCGGTCATCTGTGGCACTAAAATTTGCCACACAAAAATTGTACACTTCAAACTCATGGTAGAGTTACTGAACAGTTTGTTTGTTTGAACGCACTAATCTGTGGAACTACTAGATCAAATTGAATAATTATCTTTGTGTTAGATAGCCTATTTATCGAGGAAGGATATACCTTTAGGCTTTAAAATAGCTGTTAAATTAATGTTTTGTGGTCAAAGTGTTCACATGTTAATTACTTGCTTTTATTTTGTGCAGTGTGCCCCTAAACCGTCCCGTGCCGCCCATACCGGAACAAGCGCGACCCTCGCACTCTGACCACAGGCATCATGCGCAACAGGTAATGTATCTCCTTTATAATTTATGTAATCACATACTACAAGTAATAAAATTAGATTAACTGCGATTATAGTGCCCTTTTCACCAGTTATGTTATGAAAATCATGTAATAAATTGATAAAATCTAAGGATTTATACTATTTTTATATGAAATTTAAAAATGCACCTAGAAAATGAACCTAAGATATTGAATGACAACATCAACAAGACAAAGTGGAATGAGCATCATGTTTCAATACTTATTTATTTCATTAATTCCAGCAACACTCGCACCGCTACCAGGCGATGTCGCTGTCGACGCCGGCGGCGGTGCACAGCGCGTACCAGAACGTGCCCGCCATGTCGCAGTCGCAGCCCAGCTACCTCCCCCACTCCCCCCACTCCCAGCACTCGCAGCCCCTCACCCACCACGTCGCCAGGAACATCGTCGAACCCGCCCACACCAAGCACTCGCTCGATCTCATACAGTTCACCAACGTACACAACAAGTCCCACCAAGGAACCATGGGCATACAGAGCGTCTCTCGCATCGGAGAGAACTACGACAGACTACGGACCGTCAAATACGACAGCTATAATTCAACCCCCGTACACAAAGTAGACAATACCTACCAGAATGTTAGGACGCACGAACATTTTCCCGTCGCCGTAGCCAATTTCAACACTAGCAACCTTAGTTCGGACTCGAGTTCTAGTATGAACACGCCATCTTTCGGAGTAAGTTCCACCACCACTCCCAACACGAGCTCCGACACCAGCACTTGCGAGAGCGCTGAACCAAGCCTTCCCAGTTCCCCAGACAATAACACCGAGCGAAATGCAACCGTCATTGCTGGCAATACGGCTCAAATTCAAAACCAAAATCAGAACTTACCAGAGGAAGAAACTAACAACGACGAGTCTCTCAATACTTCTATGGGAGTGTTGAGTTTGAATGAAAGTTCGACGGCTACAAACACGTCCTTGAATGTCAGCTTGCCACCTTCAGAGAGTCCAAAATTGAATGCGTCTGGTACGAGTAATGCCTCTCAAACACAAGAAGATAATCAGGAAGGTGCAATCAATAATGAGTCTTCAAGACTTGACGTGCCTTCGTCTAGTAAAAACCCGTTGCGAACCAATGTAGATGCTTTGTTGAATTTTGGATTAGGATTACAAGCGGCTCTGTCGCCCTCTCACGGGAAGGATGGGAATTATATGCTGAACAGAGCGCATAGAGATCATCACCATAGAGAAAGAGATAAGAGGCATAGTTTGACGCCTTCTACTCATTTACAAGGAAATCATAATACTCAAAACAGGTGAGCGCTCTCTACTTACACTTCTTTATTTAGAAAAACAAAGAACGCTGATGTAAAAAAGTAATTAACAGAACTGCCTCGCCTGCCGACTGGTTGCAAGTACGACTGCCGGGCAAGGGGTCTCGTTCGATTCCCGGGTCGGGCGAAGTATTACTGGGCTTTTTTCGGTTTTTCGAAAATTTCTCAGTAGCACGGAGTCTGGAAATGTGCCCGGTATATGACAATAGGCTCACCACCACATGGGACATACAGCATAAATTGTGAAATGTGGGTGTACATTGGCATTATGTGCCATAATGTGCACCTCTGCCTACCCCTTCGGGGATTAAGGTCGGGACGTTATAAAAAATATATAAAAAATATTATAATAATTAATAACGACTTTCATTTAATAATGTAGCCTTTTTTATCTGATATTAGAATATTTGAATACTGCAGGCACTCGGCAGAGATCCTGGCGACGAGTTTACTGGACGCGGGCCCCGAGAACCGGTCGGAACGGTCGGAGCGACGCCGGCGCCGGTCGCGGAGCAACGAGCGCCCGCTGCCCGCCGCATACGTCGCTATATACCCGTACAAACCGCAGAAACCAGACGAACTCGAGCTTAAGAAAGGAGGTAATACTAATATTACACATTATTTGTTTATTAACCCGTTGTCTGTCGGAACGCAGATCTACGCGAGACACAATGTGTTTTCTATTGTGTCTTATATACCGACAGACAAAGGGTTAAGCTTCAAGCACTTATTCTACTACAATCGGTGGACTTAATGAAGTAGGTATTAATGGGGTAGATGTAGATGACTAATTTTTATTTTAATGTCCATCTGTTAGACTATTTTAAAACGTTACACAAATTGTAATACTTTCTACGTTATATTAATTTGAAATATCGCGTGACGTTACTTATAGGTCGTTTTATACTTAGAAATGACTTAGTTATAGAGCTCCCACTATACACCACATCTTATCTAAGTATTGTCGTATATGAAAACAATTTCATATACGACAAATACCTACGTGATAAGA
Organism: Spodoptera frugiperda; assembly: GCF_023101765.2. Lineage (NCBI taxonomy): Eukaryota > Metazoa > Arthropoda > Insecta > Lepidoptera > Noctuidae > Spodoptera > Spodoptera frugiperda. Next base: position 4,773,763 of record NC_064220.1, on the reverse strand, counting down.
AGAGTGTCTTATATTATTCATTGTTTAACTGACGGAATAAAAATATTTTAATTTTCATAGCCCGTCATGATCTTGATTATTATTATTGCGTCAGGTATCTACACGGTGACGGAGCGATGCCGCGACGGTTGGTACAAGGGTTGCTCAGAACGATCGCAGCGCTGCGGCGTTTTCCCGGGAAACTACGTCGCGCCCGCCTCCAACCTGCGTACTAAACACGACAAGGTAACTACTGCTAGTCTTACTATTTATATTTTATTTGTAATAAGTTCATGCATTATCAATTTGTAATTGTCCTACGGTCACTTCTTGCTCGAAGAAGGGATGAGCTTTAATCACCACGTTCGTTCAAGGTGGATTGGTGATTTCAAACTTGTCTAAGCAATTTTAGAAAGTGTCTACATATATAGCTCTGATAAAGTTACATTATTGTACTTGTCCGATTTCAAACCTAGGCCACCTTGGTTTTTGTTTTATTTTGAATTGAATTACATTAATCTCCGAAGTGGTAAACAAAAGATGCACATTAGATATAACTGTAACACCAGTGGTGTACATTACAGTACCTATACATGTTTCTGTATTATGTTGTCGCGGAGTAATGAGTGAGAATTGTTGTCCAGTCGCAGAGCGCCCCGCCGCCAAGCACGGTGGGCCCGGCGAGTTCAGGCCCCGCCAGCTCGGGCCCCGCGAGTACAGGCCCGGCGGCCCCCAGTGGCTCGGCCCCGCAGACGGCGCCCGACGCCCCGCCCCGCGCCAGGGACCCCGCACTGCTCATGGGTATGATTACTTTATATCTTCGCTTCCCATCAGGCTTGTTAGAAGCTAAGCGTCGACAGAAACGTTGAAAAGAAGACTTCTGATAATAATTAAATAATGTCTATACTAGTTTTATCTTGTGGAAATATCAGTGTAACCTATTCTATTCTTGTAAGAAGTAAAAGCAAAAGAAAACTGAGCATTTTTTTCTAACTCGTAATTCTAAGTCATGTTTAATATGAAAAATATATAGGTAATATGAAAATAGTAAATATTCAATTTTTAAATGTCCAAGCCATTATCTTTTTACTTTACACTAGTTATTGTCCAAGGTACACGCGACATAAAATAATCATCTACTATTAAAATTTTACAGCCCAACCTTTGACATACCCGTGGAATTCTCCTGCCCAATCACAGCAAAGCACGCCGAGATCTGAAAAGGTTAGTTACATTTATTGTAAAGTTTTTGTTAAAGCACCGATAGGTACTTCTAAAATTATTTAGACGCCACTGACAAACTGTGAAAAACATCGTGAGAAAACCAGGTCTTATATAAATTGCTAACCCGTATTGTGCAAGTGTGGTGATTAATGCTCAAACCTTTTCTGAGAAGAGATCTTTGGTCAGCAGTGACCACTTATAGGCTGTTGATATTCTTGAAATTATATTTATTCTTATGTGTTTTAAGACAACATTTTAACTATCCCGGTAACCGTTCATCAAACTAGACTAAAGCGAAAGTCAATATTACAAATCTGTAGTATTAGTACATATAAATACTCAATACTTTGTCCTAAACAGCCAAAAGAAAAATCGAAAGCAGAGAAATCTTCAATATCGACGGGCGTAAGTTTGATGAAGCGTTTGGCTGCTATGAAGAAATGCAAGTCGCCGCCTCCCACTGGATACAGTATGGATAATCCAGTGTTCGAAGACGGGCCCGGCACGTCATTGATGCTAAACACCAACTCGCAACATCACCCTGTACATGTCAGGTCAGTGACCTTCATTTTATTTGAATCTATAAACCCATTGACGTTAATGTACTGCAATCTAATTCTTCAATAGATCACGAATTCGATAAATGTATCATATCATATAGGCAATAAAAGTGAGGTCGGTTTGTTAAAAATGCGGAAAATTTTCAACGAACCTCGATTAGTTTCAAGGCACACCGGGACCCATGCGTCGACTTGCTACCTGACATTAATATAGTAAACCACACATTTAGTTTGATAGTACTATTAAAACAAAGTCCTATATGATTTTTTTCTAAAATAATGAACAAATTAAATAATGATTTCTATTAGTATTGCATCTTGAGAAAAGTAAGTATTGAGTATTGAGTGAATGTCAACTCGGTATAACAAAGCATTGTCTTGGAAAATATCTGAAATCTGTCAAACCTATCCTTTGTATGTGTGCATCGTTAAAGCTACTTATGTGATTTAAACTCGAATACTCAAACATGTACTATATTATTATTTGAGTAAGATTTACTTTGGTAAATAGAGTTTGTTGAATAAATTCACATAGGTCAGTATTACAATTGGATTACAAAGTCCGGCCCTGTGTTACTGAGGCGCGTGACTAAAGGCGCCAGACGCTGAGTACAGAGCCGTATTTATTACGGGACCGGGAAGGGATCCCACGTCTAAACATTAAATGAATATTAATTATTGTATTGCGCGTCATTTTGTTTCTTTTATTTATCGTTTTCGACTTCTTATTATGATTATCTTCCTATTAGTTATTACGAAATAATAAGAAAATTAATAGATTTTTTAATTTATTTATTACGAAAACTAATAAAATTTTATCTTAATTTGTCTTGTAATTTACAGTACGGTATTTTTAAACCAATTTTAATTCATTGTATACCGTTCTTGTTTGAGTATTCGAGAATAAGATGTTCGTGATCAAACAGGTTGTGTGTGCTTGAATGTAATTTGTTCTAACAGCACTCATTGTCACTGCATTTGTGTTCCACGTGTGTTCCTTGCTGCGGACCGATGTCGAATATTTTATTGTTCTTATATTACTTTATTAAGGATTAAAGAAATATGTCGATTACACACTTAATTTCATAGAAAAAGTGCATTCGACTTAATACAATTTATAATTTTGGTTCATTTATTGTATGTAACTATCTAAGCTTTAAGATTTTTATTTTGGAATGAAAGAATTTCGTATTTTATATTTGACATTGGCACGTAGTGTACTAACGGTGTGGGTACAGGTCGGGCTCATGCCCCTCGCAACTGCTGCGAGCACTGCCGCCGGCCGCACGCACGCACAAGGAGCGGCCCACACCGGCGCCCCTGCACGAACATCACCACCATCTGCACAGGTTGTATGCAAATACAAACACTCATCCCTCACACCTCACACATGCACACACAAGGAGCGTCCCACTCCGGCGCCCCTGCACGAACATTACCACCATCTGCACCGGTTGTTTGCAAATACACTCACACATCCCTCACACATCACACACGCACACACAAGGAGCGGCCCACCCCGGCGCCCCTGCACGAACATCACCACCATCTGCACAGGTTGTATGCAAATACAAACACTCATCCCTCACACCTCACACATGCACACACAAGGAGCGTCCCACTCCGGCGCCCCTGCACGAACATTACCACCATCTGCACCGGTTGTTTGCAAATACACTCACACATCCCTCACACATCACACACGCACACACAAGGAGCGGCCCACCCCGGCGCCCCTGCACGAACATCACCACCATCTGCACAGGTTGTATGCAAATACAAACACACATCCCTCACACCTCACACACACGCACACACAAGGAGCGGCCCACACCTGCGCCCCAGCACGAACAACACCACCATCTGCACAAGATGTATGCAAATATACACACACGACCCTCACACCTCACGCACGCATACACAAGGAGCGGCCCGCACCGGCGCCCCAGCACGAACATCATCACCATCTGCACAAATTGTATGCAAGTACACACACACACACATCCCTCACACCTCATGCACGCACACACAAGGAGCGGCCCGTACCGGCGCCCCTGCACGAACTTCACCACCATCTGCACAGGTTGTATGCAAGTACACACACACATCCCTCACACCTCACGCACGCACACACAAGGAGCGGCCCATACCGGCGCCCCTGCACGAACATCACCACCATCTGCACAGGTTGTATGCAAATATACACACACATCCCTCACACCTCACGCACGCACACACAAGGAGCGGCCCATACCGGCGCCCCTGCACGAACTTCACCACCATCTGCACAGGTTGTATGCAAGTACACACACACATCCCTCACACCTCACGCACGCACACACAAGGAGCGGCCCATACCGGCGCCCCTGCACGAACATCACCACCATCTGCACAGGTTGTATGCAAATACAAACACTCATCCCTCACACCTTACACACGCACACACAAGGAGCTTTCCACACCGGCGCCTCTGCACGAACAACACCACCATCTGCACAAGATGTATGCAAATACACACACACGACCCTCACACCTCACGCACGCACACACAAGGAGCGGCCTGCACCGGTGCCCCAGCACAAACATCATCACCATCTGCACAAATTGTATGCAAATACACACACACATCCCACACACCTCACACACGCACACACAAGGAGCGGCCCCCACCGGCGCCCCTGCACGAACATCACCACCATCTGCACAGGTTGACTAAAAATACACACCCACATCCCTCACACCTCACGCACACACAAGGAGCGGCCCGCACGGGCGCCCCTGCACGAACATGACCACCATCTGCACAGGTTGTATGCAAATACACACACACACATCCCTCACACCTCACGCACACACAAGGAGCGGCCCGCACGGGCGCCCCAGCACGAACATCATCACCATCTGCACAAATTGTATGCAAATACACACACATCCCTCACGCACAAACAACACGCATTACATACGCTAATATTAAATGTGACTATCGAAGGAACCCTTTTGTGTCTATCATAACAAAATATTGTATTCCTGAGCATGTGATTCCTGTTTTGCTATCATATACTACGTGTTTATTGATTGTCAAACTATTTCATGTTTGTGATGTTGCAATCTTCTAACGCATCCTTTGGTAATTGTAACTGTTGGTTTCCTTATTGACGATAATTGACGATAGGATAGTAGAAATACATTATATTTATTAGTCTGTTAGATAATTTTATACATATACAAACAGATTGACTGTCATTACAATCCAAAAACCAAATAAACTAAAAAATCACGTTCTCGTATATGAATGCAGAAATACTCCACTAGTTTCGAGTCACAAAGGGACTCTTCATTATGAGTAGCGTGCGTAGACGCGGCGACGTCGCGTAGCCTACTCCCCTCCCCAAAACCAAACTGCATTACTGATCTAATGAACAATCTATACAAAATCGATATCTACTTAATACTACTAGCTACACCCTAATAAATGTACCGTACTTACAAATGCATTGGAATTATATAATAAAATACTATTTATCTATAATATTAGTGCCTCGTTGGTCGAGTGGTCGCAAGATCGACTACCGGACAAGGGGTCTCGGGTTCGATTCCCGGGTCGGGCTAAGTATTACTGGAATTGTGTCCATTATATGGCAATAGGCTCACCCCCTATTACAATGGTATTTTAACACAGATGATGAAATGTGGGTGTAAATTGTATAGTGGTGTTACGTGTCCTAATGAGCACCTCTGCCTACCCCTTCGGGGTTAAAAGGCGTGACGTTGCGTTGCCTTATCTATAATTATATGTTATTCGTTTACAGAACGGGTACAGAAAACCCGTGGCAGTCGCAGCACAGAAAGTCGCAATCACTAGACGTGACGGCTTCGAGGCGAGACAGACATCATACGCAACCGAATAAAGAAAGGTAAATAAATAACACTGTTTTAATCTGTACATAGGTAACACAAAACTCAATGATATAATTTTACCAAGTTTGGGGTGCTTATTTCACCACAGATGTATTGTGCTATGTTGCTGTGGATGCGTTTGGCTTCTACCAATTATATTCATTGGTACTCTTAGCTTAGCACTGGTGGAAACGGACGCAGCAAAGCCTCGAAATTGACATACTGTCTTCAATAAAAATCCCTTAGTAGAGAGAGATAATTTTTTCACAGACAACAATAAAAATAATCATGTTCCTCAAAACCACAGTGGTGTAAAAAAAGTATGACCTAAAAATCTATTATAAACCAGCTGTATAATAACCGATAAATGGAATGACAAAATATTTTAATATTGTTTTTTTTAAAGATGACATAATTTTATTCCTTTATCCACAGATTTCGCTGCATAGTCCCGTATCCGCCTAACTCGGAATACGAGTTGGAACTGAAAGTGGATGATATAGTGATTGTGTCGAAAAAGCGAGGGGATGGTTGGTACAAGGGTACGCTGCAGCGGACCGGACGCACCGGCCTCTTCCCAGCATCCTTCGTTCAGAGCTGCCCGCCTGAATGACAAAGGCCTACACCTTCGAGGTTTGGGACTCTATTCTAGTACATAATTGTGACGGGAACATTTCAATGTGCGGCCCAATGTCCATAGCTTCTTTTATAAGGAAAGTAACACGTAGTTTCACATTATACCCGTTTTTATTTCGTTAGCAGTAAGGTCTATTGTTGAAGTCAGTTTTACTGAGTGAGCTTAAAACTGAATATTAATTTAATGCTCAATTAACTAGCCAAAATCCAGAGACGCCTAGTTGTTTTAATTCTATGAATCTAATCATTTATTATTTTGGTAGTCCTGAAGTCGTGTAAAAAATGACTTTTTATAAAGATATTCAATGAAGTTACAATTTGAAATTTGAATGACCAAATACTTTTGTTTTGATGTGTGATAAATAATCATTGAGTTTTCTATACATGTTTAAATGAAAGTGGAAAACATGAAACAACACAATTGTCACAAATTAAATAAGTGCTCTACTCTTTATGGTCACAATTAAATCATTTCTCAAATTAGACACGTGTTTTATAAAACTGAAAAATTATACAAAACAATGAATTATCTCAATACTCATTATATGAACTGTTATACAATATTTAGATTCCTTTTTACAAACGAAACAATTTTATCCTATAAATCCATTTTCACCTGACTGATCCTTACTGCTAATGTTTCTGTAAATATTCTTCCTGATTTATTTTGAGAAATTTATTTTTTAATATAACAATGTGGGCCAAATTAAAGTGTCCATTAAAAATGAAGTATTTTTGTAGTATTAAAGTAAAGTTGATGATAATGGCTACTTGACGTGGCGTGTATATTTTGTTTTTGATCTTAATTTAGTTGTCAAGTATGTATAGATGATATTAGAAAAATAAAGGTTTTTTGGTAATTAGAGACATGTGAAAACTTATGTTTGGCCAGCATGTCATTCTGTTAATATATTTTTCATAGAATTCTCCACTTTATAATATCGAAACAAGAAAGTTGAATATCTAATAAAATTTATCAGAAACGGACATTGTACAAGATATTCTTATTTTGGTATGCTTTGATTTTAAGTCGTGTCGTTTTTTGAAAGTTGATAATTGAGAACAAATCTGCAAGATCTTCCTTGAGATCTTCCCATATCGAAGTTGGTTTAATGTTCCAAAGTGTATACCGATGTGGAAAAGAGAAGCAAGACCCTATAGTTACATAGTGTTATGTTTTCGTTACAAAAATAAAAATGAACCTATATTTTCTAATGTCTCTGATTACAAAACACTACTAGTTCTAATACACTCGCGTGCATGCAAACTGCATCGAATAGTTTTACAAAAATATTTCAATTAGCCATAATAATTTTGAACGAAGTGTTAATATAGTGATACTTACCAATACACCTACATATTTGCAAAACATAGACGATATTTTTAATATTTTGAGCTTAATCTACCTATATGAACTAAAGTAATTATTTGTATCTTACATTAAATTTAATTTTACAATTATTTGTTAGAATACAATATACGCTTACTATTTTTTAACAATATTATATAATTTTGTTGTTTTACGACACTGCCATATTATTGTTTTTCTTGTATCCTTGTTTTACTTATGATATTAAGTCATTAGTAGACATGACTTCGATATACTGAAGTTATATATTTTAGCTAAGGAAATGGTTGGTTATACTATTTATGTATAATAGTGAATACTAATTTATATAAAAAAGAATGTTTTAACATAAACTTTTTGGGTTTTAAATAGAATTTTGATGAAATTAAGACTGTATGATACCTTAGTTTTTAGAATGTAATTTTAATAGGTATCATCTGGTAATAAAGTAATTGTATTTAACCATTTTCATATGGATCACTTGTTTTTGATAATTTGTAAGGTAAATATTTAAAAATGTTCATTGTTGCACCCATTTTTGTGGTCTGATGTGTATTTAACTTAATATTAAACATGAATTTTTCACTGAATTTATATTTGTTCGAAATTTTTGCGATATTCGGTGTTATCGATTGAAACTATATATTCGTCGTCACTACAAATTTTATCGAGACGTAGCTAGAGAATTTTTGACCGAACAATATAATCTATTTAGTATATTAGATATTGATTCATGTAGACGAAATATAATGCAAAATGTCTGATGAATAATCAAGTAAACAGTAGCTTTTTGACTTTTTAAAATTTTAATACATGATGTTTTTTTTTTGTAATGATTTTTAGCATCAGTCCACTTGTAAAATGGTGTTATTTTATGTACGGAACAACAGCTCAACTGCCCTCTAACGGGTTTAGTGCTAGTATTAGATAATTTAGGAAAAAATGTACATTCGATGTCTTCTATCTACTTGTGTAAAAGAGTGCATGAAACAGGTATTTTAGTAACCTTTAGTTTAGGAAAACTTATTTGAGGAAACAAAAACATGTTGTTGATCCAGTAACACATTGTTCAGTAGTAATTTATATTACGACATTGGTTTTCTTACACATAATTACGAAAATATAAAATATGCCAGTCAGCCATTTTAGCCACAAGATGGTCATTTCTATACATAAGTTTCCCCCAAAGACTTCTAGTACCTTTAGTGCAAGTTTGGTTTACGTTTAACTTTACCTTTCCGCGTTCAGCGCTCTGATTGGTTGCTTCATTAGTTACGGCCAATCAGAGCGACGAACGCGCTCTCGTTTACCTCTCGCTAGTCTTACTTCTAAATCCCCGAAAATATATCGGTGTCCTCGCTCACTCACTCCATTGTAGACCTTATTTCCGATGTTTAGAGACTACTTTTGTATGAACAAATTTTGTTATTAATAATCTAAACTGACTAATGTCGTAATATAAATTGTACTTGAATTTGAAAAATTTTACTCAAGAAATAGTGAACGTCTGTGTACGGGATTCGTTGTGAACTGATTTTTTTAAACCTATTTATTTTATTTTGTAATTTGTACGTATACCTAGATGTTAAGTAACCTCTTACAACGAAGTTTATGAATGCTCCTTTTTTAATGTTTAGCTGTTCGGCCCTGGCGGTCTACAGTTAATTTTGAACTAAGTTCTTTAAATTAATAATGTGTGGTTACTGCTCTACTGCAAAACTTTTCTTCAATACCGCTAGTATGAGTTTGCTTTACTTTTAAAGTAATCGAAACGAGAGCGCGTTCGGCGCTCTGATTGGTTGGTTCATTTGCGCCGGCCAATCACGATACCGAACGCGCTCTCGTTTCGATTATTTTAAACGTAAAGCAAACTCATACTAATGGTTCTGATATATTTTTAATCTGTAATAATGAAATAGATTTCGACCTGTTTTAGAAAATTGACAGTATGGAATTTTGTCGCCCTAAGATATTGTACCCACCATGTGATTATCGACAAGTGGAGCAAGTGTGTGTCCAATTTGTTTTGTATTGTGCGCTTCTATTGTAAATTTTAAGTGAATCATATCGAAGTTATTATTAGGTGATTTCGAAAAGAATTAAAATTTCTTCGTAATATTTTTTTGTTTTATTTATTTAGTAATTTATTATAAGCTAAGATGGTTTTAATGGAGACGAAGTTACAATCAACTTGGTAACAAGGCTCGGATACCGGTTAAATTTTCAAACCGTTATTATGTACTTGTACGCAAAACCTTTACATTGGGTTTCGTTCGCGAAACCGGTTTTTTTAAACCGGTATTTGGAACAGTATTTTCATAAAGGTTTTTTCGGATTAACCGGTTTAGAGCAATAAAAACCGGTTAATACGACGCACATCAAAGAAACGCCGCGCGCTGTTCAGCTTATTTCAATAATAATATTTCAACGCGTGTACCGACATGCCCCTCGTCGAATAAACCGGTTAATTTAGGTTAAAATAAAGTTCTTTAATGTTCACGTTCTTAAGAAAAGTTCGGAGGAAAACCGATATAAACCGGTATTAACCGGTATTTTTTAAACCGGTTCCGAGCCTTGCTTGGTAACTGTAACTAACGTAAAAGCTATGAAATACACATAGACAATGTTTTTTTTAAAACATTCTCCCTAACAGATTTTCTTCTGTGTCGTGGGCGCGTTTACAAACATACAAGTTCACATACACATGACACCCAGACCAGAAACAACAATTTGTGGATCACACAAAGATTTCATTATACACGTTTCGTAGCAGCCGGTTGCCCAGCTACCGCGCCAACCGTGCAGTCATTGGATGTTTGGACATTTGACTATCAATCACACTGAAACTACTGAACGGATTTTGATGAAATTTGGTATACAGAAAAGGTATTAGCTGACTTGGGTGATATGATACATTTTATCCCAGGTTAAGCCGCTGGCAGAAGCTAGTAGTAAGTATAGTATACAGTGCCTTTTCACACTCTATCCCTTAATATTAAATAAATGAACGAAGTGAACATTTCAATAAAGTTTAGTTAGAAAACCAACCATCCACTTACACCTACATTGTAAATTGTAATACAATAACATAAGGTCTATAATTCATCTTTAACCAGCTTTAAGAGTTCATCTTCTTCCTCGTTCCATTGGTCAGGGTTTGACGTCATCTTGCCTATCGCTTCCATACGTCGCTCCATCGTCACCTTATCAAGAATATGCTCCATTTTAATATGCATACAATCGTTGAAAACCGACGCATATTCACAAACTTCAAATATCCCTTCGACTACCTGCGTACACTCACCTACCGCAGTCTTTAAACGAGCCATCACTTCACTATCTTCCCCATAAACAGCTTTATTGGCTTCTAATAAATGTTCTTTGCTTATTTTATTGTTCTTTATGATAGAGTTTCGTTTGAGAATGCAGGCGACGAAGCATTTCCCTTGCAAGGAGGCCTGAGGGATCCGTTTTATGAAGTTCTCGACGTCCGCCATTGAAGCTTTGACCTGCCGCGCACATTCAGTCAAGTTCTTCCTGAATGGTTCTACGTTTTCTGTCATTTTGTTATAGCGTTCCATTTGCTCTTCCTTTGTAAGTGGCGTGAAGGATATAGTTAAATAGAACGCGAACGAGAATAGTATGAACAAGATTAATGCAAATATGTTCTGTAGTTTATACATTTTTTCTTGCTCGCGTTCGTTTCGCGTGCGTCTTGTTTTATACTTCATTTTATTGTAACGGGATTTGCTAATTGGTTGTTAGTTTCGTAAAGATACAGTACCTCTACCTATACATGGTTATTTGAGGTGTGCACTTCTGTCTTTAGTATATTATTTTAAAGTGCTTCATTAAATTACCTAATGCACCTAAGTGCAGTGTATTTGAATAAAACGATCACTATTTTAAATACTTTGAAAGACATCAGCAATTGTGTCTAGTAACCATTAATAATATATAGGTACAATTCAGATTTAAAATGTGTATGCTTTTTAAGTGGGGAAAATCATCCTATGACTTCTCCCGCCTTGGCTGAGGCGAAAGGGAGTGTCAGACTCTTACTGACTAAACACCACCCTGTTCCTACTCCTGCTTTTCGAGCTGAAGCCCCAGTAAACCCGCTAGGTAAACCGCTGCTCTATGCTAGTCTATTGATCTACAAAGTCATTAGGTAAGATTAAGACCTCTCCACTGTTTCGATCTTTATAACTCTTATAACATTTCGAGCAAGACCTGAAGTCTACATTAGTCTCAAAATAACAATGACGTGGTCAAACCGAACCTATTCAACCTATTACACAATTTAAAGGCACCTAGTTAGTGGTCCCGATATGGATTGTAATCTACACTCTACACGTATTTCTTATTCTTATGTTACTATAAACAAATCGTTCATAAAACTCTAATTGATGTACCTACGATTAAAAAGTTATTTCCTCGTTAACGAAGTTACCGTAAACTCACTTGAACTCGTTTAACATTTGCGTAATTCCGTAATGCATGCTCCATCCGCATTTGATTTTGTGAACTAATTGGGTAGTTTCCTCAGTCAAAAATAAATTATGTTGACTTTTCAATAATACATTAAAATATTCACACTTTCATTCATAATATATTTGATGATGTACCTAATTTTCTAGAAATAAGTCTGTTATTTGACGTAAAAATCTGATGCCGGCATAACATAACGTAGGCTACTATTTCATACAAAATTTATAGAAAATATCGTTTCGATTGAATTTGACAAGTGGGAAATTATGCTTGGTATATTATAATGTGTATATGCTCATCCTCTGCTACATGGAACTCATCATAACATAGTTAAACTACGTATAATCACACCTTGTAATCCCTAAAGAAGTAAGCAGAGCTTATACAATGTAATACCAACTTTTTATACGAACCTAGTGTTAACACCGAGGATCTAATAAAATGTTGTAATAGTAATAAGAACACACAACGAGTTCACATAGCGTGAAAAACAATCGTTGTTTGAACATAAAAACTTGAAAATAAGAATTACAAATCAATTTAGCGAGCGTTTAAACTAGCCTGGTTTAAACTCATTCGTATAACAACAGTTATTCTGTAGTAGTTACTGTAATTTTAAGTGTGGGAGAGCCATGCTTCGGCACGAATGGGCCGGCTCGACCGGAGTGATACCACGGCCTCACAGAAAACCGACGTGAAACAACGCTTGCATTGTGTGTCGTTGTGTGAATAAGCTTAATTACCCCCCAAGTTTCCCAATCCCTAATTCCCCAACAACCCTTAAATTCTTAACCCCCAAAAGGCCAGCAACGCACTTGTAACGCCTCTGGGGTTTTGGGTGTCCATGGGCGGCGACGATTATTTACCATCAGGTGATCCGTCTGCTCGTTTACAGGCTTATATAAAAATAAGCATTTTCGTTTATATTTTTTTTAGGGGAGGGGAAATTCATCCACTGTCTACCCCGCTGGGTGAGATGAGACGGCATGTAGGGCCGCAACCCATGTTTTATTTTTAAATTGAGTTTTTTGCATTAGGCAGTACACACCTAGATAGTTTATGTATTCAAACACTCACAATATTATAAACAAATAATTACCTACACAGTATAAATTACAATAAAATGGCATTTATTTGCAATAGTATCGTCCCATTAAAGTGTATAGAAAATTCGAAGCACAGACGAACAAAATCAATTACTTAACTCATTGGAAACGTAACAGACGCTCTTTCTATTAGCATTTAGATGTGTTTCAAACAAAATAGCTGTTGCAAGTTATTTTGCCAAGTTTCGAAATCCCAGTACGTACTAAATGCCATCACGCTGTTTGTTCCCGAAAGGGTACAGGCACGCCTACACATCCTATTCATCATGGTGTGTTTATTTTTATACACAATATGGGTACTAAATGGTGCTTTTCCACCAGAGATGTGCTATGCTATGTTGCTGTAGATGCGTTTGGCTTCCATCAATCATATTCATTGGTACACATAGCATAGCACTGGTTGAAACGGACTCAGCTAAGTAAGGTTTTTTAAATGGAAAATGCGTGCTATAGATGGCTTCCCTACTATCCATACATCGCATACTCGAGCGCATCTTCCTTGCACAGCTAATATAGTTTAGTATTAATGGAAACGGTCACATCGTCTCATAAGCTATTACATCTTTGTAGCGTAGCTACATAACACGTCTCTGGTGGAAAAGCACCCAAATTATTATGCACTCGTGCAAGGTAATGCCGAGTTCTCAACTAAATAAAATTATTTATGACTTTACAAATTGTGTCAATTGATGATTTGATCATAATTATCGGCAAGAGGGAAAGTAGGTACCTACACGATTCTTAGTACTTACTAATACTTTCTACTACTTAACGTCGACTGTAAGTGAAAGTATCAAAATCTTATTAAAGAAATACATACCTATACACCTAACTATACATTATTATATCTAACGATAGAGTTTTAGCAATTATTGTAAATTGATCCCGTGCCGACCGTAATCGCCTCGGCAAATATTGTCTGCCAGTCTGTACATAAGCTGTCAAGTTTCTACGTCACTATTTAGGTAGATATACGAGTACCTAAGCCTACGTCTGAACACATAATTGATATATCATAAGTAGATATCTTATATCTTAGAACACAGGAATTATAAACCCTTTTATATACCATTGTGGCTTGTAACTCGACGTATTTCTCGATGATGAGGTATATATACAAATAATTTTATACAAAAATAATCCTGAGATCCCTGGTCCGAAAATGGCTAGTTTCTGAGATATTCAACATTTTTGGTTTTGTTCAAAAAATTTCAAAAATAATATTATTATGTTTTATTATTTATCTGTTTTAATGTACCTAGTTTTAGTGTAGGTACTAGGTATTCCTAGGTACACTAAAACTGATAAAGATAATAATTTATTTGGGTATCTTACTAATATTATAAATGCGAAAGTTTGTCAGTACGTATATTCGTTACACTTTCACGCAAAAACTACTGAAGCGATCGGGATAAAATTTGGAATAGTGGTAGATTATGATCTGGAATAACACATAGGCTAATTTTTATCTCATGGGAACGCGAAGCCGCAGGCAGAAGCTAGTTAATAATATTCTTAGGTAGTTAGATACAATAGGCACACTTCTGCCCTTTTTTTAGTAATAAAACGCGTAATTGCGTGGTTAAATTAGTTTAATGTATAATGTTTTCTTGTATCCATGCCAGTTATATGAGTTACTTAGGTACCTTTATGAATATTTCATTATTACGGCTTAAGTAACTGCCTGCCGACCTTGTGAGCGTTGCTTTATTTGCTAACACGCTTGGAACCGTAGTTCCTACACGTAGGTACAAGTTTTTCGTGTCCTTCCCTACTGTTGATTGTAATGTAATATCAGCCAAGAAAATAGGGATGATGACGGGTTGTGAAAATTAAAAATCTGTTAAGTTCGTCAGTTAGCTAATGAAGAAATATTAGACACGTATTTTTTTATTTGGTCGTATGAGAAAAAAATACTTAGATTAAACGAATCAAAGTTTAGGAAAAGCATCAAATACATATGTAATTTCGAAACTCTCCTAAATATAAAGGAAACTCAAAGTTAAAGTAAGTGACACTTAAAAAACATTTTAGTTTTCACTAAACTATAAGTGACATCAGATAGCAGTCCAAGTGTGAGTAGTTTAGTTTAGGTGCTCCCTCAGGTTAACGTTTAATTAATAGATGATTATTAGGGATTGTTGGTAAAATAGCCGGATACAATAAATCTAAAATAAAAGGGGTGAACCTGTTGTTTCTACCAGTTGTTTCTTACCAGCAAAAAGGTACATCGATGGATTATATCTACCCAAGACGAGTTGTAGCGTGTTTAAAAACCAGGCCGTTCCGCATAACGCCCGCGTGCACTTTGCAATTTAAAAATAAAATTACAATACTAAAGTGTTTCGTTACGTTTTAGTTTACGTACCAACTAAACGGAATTTGCATGAAATATTGCATCGAAATAATCGTTCGTCATCAGATAAGCAACCGATGTTGCAAACTTTTGTTGAGGAAGTCATCGCGTGAACATTATGCTGGCTACACGCCTTCCATTTTAACCGTACAGTTGAACTGTACACTACACTACTGTACTGTACAGTTAAATCGTAAGGTGTGTAGCGTGCATTATAAGAATATGTAAAGATAGATATGTCCTTAGGAAACCAACAAAAATTAAATTAAATAAAAACAATTACTATATTTTAACTTAGGTACAACCAATAGGTTTCTTGGAAATAAAGTGACAATCGAAATGCGTTTTTGGCTTCTTTTAGAATTTAAGGGAATCCTGCCTGCTGCCCTACGCTACCCTGCCAAGGATACATAGATTTAGGAACATGCTAAGGAACGGGGTGGTTTTTAGGCTTTTTAATCAGTAAGAGCTCAGGTACCCACTCGCCTCACCCCAAGCGCAAGAAGTCATTGGATGATTCCCCTCTCATTAAAATTTTTAAGGTATTTACAGTATAAACAAAAGAAAAACTACTGAATTCCGATAGGTAAATTTTATTTTTTAATTGAATACAATAATAGTAATCACCATTTCGGATATCATAATTATTAATTTTACATTTTTCTTGTACAAATACCATTTGTCCATCAAAATGTTTGCGATCCCAACCATTTTCTACAAGGGCATAACTTAAAAACGAAAACCCCACTGAATAATTATTTAATACTTAATGTACAGAATTAACAGAATTTTATCATGTATTAAGTCGAGATTTTCGTTTTTAAGTACACACATAATATGTTTGTGTAAATACTACAAAGATAAATATCACAATAAACTACATTTTTACGTTTTTCTCGCTCTCCTCAATAGATATAATTAAGACACCTAGGCCTACCTAGGTTGTTAGTACCTATACTAACAACTGAAAATCCAACAAGATTTTCCTTTTCAGTCATAACTAAATGATACAAATAATAGGTAATTTGGCGTCACCTTCAAATATTCTAGAGATCTGATTTCAATGAACATTGTGTTGAATATTTTAGCAAATTATTCTATACCTAGTCTATAAAACAGAAGAGAGTACTAATTATGTACTCCAGACATGCAATCATTGAGTAAAAGCCATATTTTATAAAGAGACTCTAGTCGTACGTCGTCATGCACCATATTATAGGGATGATTTAGTCGCCGGCAACCAGATGGTTGCGCAATCAAGTTGACTACAGGCAACAGGCAACAGATGCCTTCGTACAATTGCAAATAGTTGTACGTTACTTGGCCGGACGACGTTAGAGCCCTAATGAAATGATAGTTCAAGATAGGCTGACCAATCAATGAAATAAAAGTAAGCCAAGAAAAAGATCTATAGGTACCTAGTTCGGAAAAATTAGTTACAATTACATAGGTACTTTACAAATTCTTTATCAAGAAAGTACTTAGACAGCAAGTCAGCAATCGTATAGATACCAAACGTAGATACAAAACAAACATAAAGAAATTACCTTGAATTTACTCACTATATGGGCAGATATAAAGACCAATATTGGAGCCTGCGAAGATGAGGGACTTTTTCCGAAGCAAAAGACAATTAAGATTGAAAAAACGTTAATGAACTTGAATCAGTTACATTTTGTCAATATAATGTCTGTTACAAACTATAAGATACGAATACCTAAGTCACGAAAATAAGATTATAATTGTTATTAGAGAGCCCTGTGATTGTTCCTAGTTGAGTCAAATCAGTTCCCTTAGTACGAGTTTGCTTTACGTTTAAAGTAATCGTAACGAGAGCGTGTTCGGCGCTCTGATTGGCCGGCTCGAATAAACTAACCAATCAGAACGCCGAATGCGCTCTCGTTAAACGTTAATCAAACTCATACTAAGGGTTCTACAGTTCACAAAGCCCCTTGTCTAAGTAGACCAGTGGTATGACATTATTAAGTATGGACAATAAATAATACTTTTTTCACAGTCGTTGAAGTCTTTTACAAAACTTTCTAGACTTTATTAACCAATTTTTAATCGAAATTAATAACCAATTTCAATCCAAAGTTATTATATTATGTTTATTGAATTTCTGTGAATCTTAGATAGGTCTAGAAGTATTGGATTGATATCTGTTACTAATTTCGGTTGTCTATCAATACAATTTTCGATGTCTTACCATATTATTCTGTGGTCTTACTGCAGCACTCAGAGTCATTAAATGATTACGTAACCCAGTCCTTAGCAATTGTTTTTGGAACAATAAAATTTGTTTAAGTAATCATTAAATGTTTCTAATTAAGCGCCTGTTTCACCGTCCCCATTTATGTACCCGATAAACTTATTTGGCGGATAGTTCATACAAATTGCGTTCTTATTTTGGTAACCTTTGGTACCTAGGGCCATGGTGGTTGGCGGCTATCCAGGCATTGTGAACCAGGCCCTAAGTATACCTACTTATAAATGTGGCAACAGTGATGAATTTAAAAAAGATAGCTATTTGTTTACTACTTAGTTAAAACTTAAAATTTTTGTTTCAGTTCAGATAACCAAGAAATTGACAATACAAAACTGTTTTGACTATGTCATGAAGCAAGTGCAAAGAGGATATGCCATAATGTGATTGTGCAGTGAGACTGTGATACAAAACCGGCCCTGCCAAATGATATTAGTTATGAGTAAAAAAGTGTAGACAGGTCATAAGCGCTCAGAAAGTGGCACATTAAAATGTGGACAATTGCATTGCCACGTTTTTGTAGTATGGGAGCGCTAGATGAAAAATAGAACGGGGCGTGGTTTGTAACGTCCTGCGCTCCCTGTAAAGTATCACGCATTATGTTAAAGGGAAATCCACTTATGACATCTCCTCTTTGTATTTGCTACATGGACTATGCACTTAAGTTGTTCATCCATTAAGATATTTTTCTTTCTTGCATATAGATAAGTTTATAGGTTATTTTGGAAGTAACAAAAGTAATTATTTTTGGAGTTTAGTTTGAAATTAACTAGGTACGTATCTACTAGGTAAATGATTACAAGTATTCGTTTACTAGCCAATAGCCAGTAAAGGCACAATTGTGGCTTTGTGGCACAATATACATGTATATAATACTAACTTAAGTAGTTAGGCCACCAAAGTACAGTTTACATGTTTTATATCATTTATATTTCACCTACTTTTACATTTTCTTTGTATATAGATATTATACAGTATGGAGATCACTCATATGACTTAAATGAAATTACAAGCAGCACTCGTCCACAGAAGCATAATACAACTACTTAAATATTTCAATGAAAACCTAAATATAAAAAATAATAATTTTCAAACAAATAATCAAGTATTAAATAAAATTCTGTGTGAACAGCTCAATGTACCTTGACCACAAAAGAGCTGTAATGTTGTAGGTTGTCTAGGAATGTTACGGACATGCGGTGCGGCTGTTATAATGCCGTATTTGTAAAGAGTGTTCAAATTAGCTCAAAGAGAATAATGCACTTTTTGGCTTACCTACTAGGCCTATTTCGCTCATTTTTCGTATATCGTCAGCCATGATGTTAACAAATATGTGGATTAACCAAAGTCATAAGAGGTTTCTCCATACGATATACATAATTAATTGTATACATCTAGTATTATTAAGATTTTATAACGAAATCAGTTCAAAAATCTCATTACATAGGTATTTATACAGATTATGGTTACACACAAACATAAGCTCATTTTATATAAGGTGTTGTAAATGTATCTGCCACGGCTTTAATGGGGGGTTGTGTTGTGTTTGAAGATTACAGAGCAACATCACGCCTTTTATCCCCGAAGATTACAATAGTGAAGAAATTTCGTACCCCAGACCAGTTAATTCAATTTGAGAACATAAAGAAGTTAAATAAACATTGACTCTACTCTGCATAAAGTGGTTCCCAAATACGCATGATGCGTCGCTTTTTGAATAAAAACGATTGATAGCAATTGTTTTCATTGACAAAGCGACAGAGATTGTGAAAGATAGCCCTTTCATGACAAATGCACACGTTTTTTTTATATGAAAAATAAAATTCATAATCAATCGTTTATATTTACTATTGTAATCTTCAAACACAACGCTACCTCCCATTAAAGCCGTGGCAGATACATTTAGAACACCTTATATAATTAATTTTTTTCTTTTGTTGCTGGTGTTTATTTCCGATACACGATGACGATGTGTTATTGTGGGTAAAAAGCTTAAAAATAGAAATCAATTTTGTATTGGTAAACGGTATTATTTAACTTGACCCGTTCATAATAATTAGAATTTAACCCCCTTCCTGACAACAGATCGATCTGATATTTGGTACACACTCTTAATCTTGATGACCATAAAATATGTTTTAGATTTTTCCACTACTGCCACCTTCTGGATTTGGAACGGGGCAAGCTCACCACATCTGGAGAGGCGGTCCAGCAGTGGACGAGAACAGGCTGATGATGATGATGATGATATATATGTTTAGCATTATCACATTGGAGTACATAGCACTGTTCGATAAATACATATATAATCTGAATAAGACATCCTAAATCGTAATTAAAATACGTAACTGATTTTTTTACAGTATGATTGCAGGCAAAGCTATAATATTCTTGATTTGAAATAAGACCTGAGATCCACTGGAGTTTATACGAGTCCGACGTTGTTTCATATGGAACACAATACATTACACATAAATAGATAATAATAAAAAGAAAATGATTGATGAATGGGTATCAATGAAAACAATAGCAATACCTACATACCTAGGTATCAACATATATGTCTTTTATTAAGAACCTATCTAATAAGAAAATGCTGTCGTACAGTCAGTTTGATTCCATTAATATTAACTTAGTTCAGTATCTAGGAAGATAATAAGTAAGGAATCTTTTAAGAAACCTTACCTTATTATTTAGAAGTGCAAGAATCTTCTTAGGAAGAAAAATAAAAAATGTCTTTAGGGTCAGCAAGTACTTTACCCACTGATATGGGCACCTAGGTATCGTGTATCGGAACTAAACAAACGAGCAAGGTGAACGACCTCACAAAATATTCATTCCTTAACCAGCATAACAGTTGAATACAATCGCGTTTTTCATTTGCAAAACAAAATAACGCGGCGTCTACTAAGAGCCAGACAATAACATGGTGGAGGTAACCTAGATGTACTAGATGACTCACGTCGAACACTGTACGTAGCACTTGTTTTATTAAGCTTCACAGCCAACACACTTTCGAGCGTTTGCAAAAAACGCAACTTTCACTTTCGCATCCCATTGCAAAACAAACATAACCTCGTTTTGACGTGACGCGTCAAAATTAGGAAGATAAATCAGACCATAGCGGTTGGATAATCTTGTATTTGCTTAGCTCTCCTCTGTTTCCACCAGGACCGGGAGACTAGCGTGCACGCAGTGTGGCGACGCTCGCGACGTGAACGCCGACATCCAGGCCTCCACCTCGCGCTCGGAGCACACAAACTTCGCGGAGATTGTGTTGTCATAGCCTTTCTGTCGGACAATGAAGCCGCTGTTTGACTCCGCTTGCTCCACGGCCGTGTTCCTCAAGTTCACCACACCGATCGGCTTCGTCACCCTCTTCCTAGGATAAATCACGGCGAAATGCTCCAACGAGGTTCTGTACACGACTACTCTCACATCCTGGCGCATCCCGCCGGGTCCCAAAAGCACCAAAAAACCAGACTTTACTTCACTTTCGGTACTTTTTTTTACAAAAGTTTTTCCGAAATTATCACTGCGACATGTATTTGACATTATATCCGCTGGCATCTTGCTGTTTTGATTACAATAGCTACGGTATTCACATAACAATGTGCAATGTTATGGTTGGCGGGCGCGCCAGCCGTGCGGAAAACGTGTTCCCCTACTGCGCGCACAATACTACTGAAGACTCATTTTCCACGCGGGGTCTATTTATAACCTCTGTGACCCGAAGTGGTTCGGGTGATTTCGGTAGTGATCGTTATTTTGCATTCACTTTGGAGGCTGTGGAGGCTCGACAGACAGTTGCACCCGACTAAATCTGAGAGTATGTCTGGTATGAACGAGTATTAACATTGAAACATGACTTTAAATTAGTCGTGTTGCGGTACAGTTCGACGGTCGAATGTTATCGGTCTTGGACAAGATGTGAACGTGATCTTTCGAGGTGATTTTATGTCAGCTATGGTGTCATTATATTGTGGAGTACTTAATACTGTATGTAGGCTGTAGGTGCGCACTGCGCAGTATAGAGCAGTTATTTCATATTTTATTACTTGCTTTTTCTATCTATTGTTTAAAAGATTTTGATAATTTTGTAGTTCTTATTTTTTGTACATAGACTCATTACATAGCTTTTAAATTAAACAAATTATGAACGGTTGTATATTTTGTGAGCGTTCACCTTGAGAATAGCTTACTTTACGTCTAAGGGCTAATGACCTCGTTTAAAATTGATTAATCTTAAGAAGGGAATGCAAATCTGTTTCTGCAAAATGTAAGCGTTATTAAAGTACATAAATTCACTGAATTAAAATTATTAAGTATTAATTTGTAGTTGTTTTAATTTTCGAGACTTTTTCAGCGATATTGGAGTTATCATGGATAAAAGAAAGAGACTGGATTGGCCTTGTGGGCGGGCCACACGCGCCGAGGGTGCGAACGAACGTGCATACCGCTGTCGTAACGCTCAAATGTTCATACTGACCGGCTAGCAATCGCTGTCATGTTTTGACAGCGTACGTATCTCCGCAAAAAATATTATATTATGCCGTCTTGCGCTATTATAACGTGTCGGAAAAGAAGCCAGGTGTGTAGCATAGCACGAGAAGGAATTTCTTTTCACCGGTAAGTCCAAAAACATAAAAATACTTGTGATATTTGTAATTATAACATTAGCATTATGAAATTTATAGATAAAAACGATATAATCGCAAGCAGACTAATAGTAATACATTGCTTGCGATAGATGAGTACAATCTTGCACTACGTGAAAAATCGCGCAATGTATTACGTCCATCGCGAGAGTCCCGAGTACCGAAACAAAAGTTCATTTCCTTCAAAATCTATGACATCGATAGTGTTGGGCAAATTTGTAATCAATGTCGATTGTTACTATGATACAGTCTATTATAATCAATAGCACACTTTATAATTAAAATAATAAGTATTATTTATTACGACTAATTAGTAATATAGATTTTGAGTGAGTTTTATGTTTTTTTTTTATATAGAATGTGACATATGATTTATTTTAATATTATATTTTAGGTTTCCAACAGATCCAGGTGTAAGAAAATTGTGGATTGACACAACTGGTAGAATTAATTGGATTCCTACTAAATGTAGCATATTTCGTTATAAATATAACTATAACCATGTTATTTCAATGTGTTCTGTACTTTATACAAATTTATAGTAAATGTGAGAGCCCTGTAATTAGCTAAAATGACAATGCCAGAATCTCTATAGAGCTTTGCCTCACCAAAAAATATATTGTACATTCATGCCAAATGTAGCATTCAATTGCTGCTCTATTAGTGATAACTAAAAACATGATTAAAAGCCTTTAGAGCTTGCGGTTTCTATATAAATCTAAGAACAAAATATTACATTTAAGTACCAGTTTAGATTAATTGCAGTTATAATGGTAGAAATAATTAAATTAAGTGCTTTATATTATTACAATGCTATCATAGGGGGTTTAGCTATGGAAGGAAGGAATTTCATCACCAATATCACCTTTAGTAATCCTACTTTTAATTCATAGTCATAACGAAACAACAATGTAAACAGAACAGACAGAGCGAATGTCAAATAATGACTTTTTGGACGTAACTGACACACGCATGCCAATGACGTTTCGTTACATCTAATCACTAACGTTCAAACACGAAATAATAATTAGAATATGCATTCATTATAATATATATTATAAAAAAATAAATTAACTAACAGTATGTATTTATACCAAATTCATATTAAAATCCGTACACATGACATTAATAAATCCTTTTTTTATTGAATGACTCTTTGTGTTCCTTTTGCAAGCGTACTAAGAAACGCAGATGGTCGCGATATATATATATAATACAGGAAGCAGGCCTTGGGTTTTTAAATTCTTTTTATTTCCGATTTTTATCCGCAACTTTATCAGGATAATAATTAAGTAACCAAACGTCTTATTTTCATTGCATAATATTGATTAATTTTACATTTCTTGTACATTGATGAAATTAAGTGGGGCAGGATCTGGCATTGTCATTTAATTAGACTAGTAGAATGCATTTGTGTCAGCTTAGAGTTGTCATGCTCACTCAAAGGTCTCATTGGCGGTGGCACGGGCATTGGATCGTTCGATTCCCTGCAACATGGTTGCGTTGGACGGTGCTGGTGTACGTGCCATGTTGGTGAACGAGCGCTGTCAACTGGGACTGGTCAGCTCCAGACTGTATTAATTTTGTTGTTCTTAAGGTTTTTTTTCTCTCGCTTTGACTGAATATTAGTTTTACATTGTTCTCACATAGTTGAAGCAATCGATGCAAAGAAAAGCAATGTAATCAAGAATTGTATTGTGAATCTGATTGAAAAAGATCGAATGAACAGATCTTCGTTCTTCTCCATAGGAATCTACACTTTGGAACGAGCAAATAGCTTCACTAGAGGGCTGACCGACAGACAGACGTTATTAATATTATTATATTTGCTTTGACGTTCAAAAGTGCCTATGATTTAATTTTTTTACTGATTTTTAACTTATTGAGTAAAAAAGTGGTTTTAAAATTCAGTTATGTATTTTTTATTTATTTTACTTTTATTACTTGGTTTCTATTTCGCATGAATACAATTTCACAATATTCAACAATACTTGTAAAACAAAAACAAGATTACTTAAATTTTATCGATATCAACAATCGACCTTTCTCTCGCCCTAGCATACATGAGTTTTTATGCGTGTTAGAGTGTACGTCAAATGCAGTCATTGCGTTTGTGTGACAACCAATAGCAAATTCGAGATTTAAATGTGTGTTATTTATTTGTGGGGGTAATCCGCTCAGACATTGGTCTCTTGCTTGTAGTGAAATTAAAGGGTGGGAGAAACGGCGACACGCGTTCTGATACAAATCAGGAACTATTTCATTTCTACTCTCTTTAAATGTTCTGTGGGAGTCATAATGGGAATACTGCCCCGACTGGATGTCTGTGCCAAATGATAGAAGACGGACGATCATGTTTCTTGAGAATTAAGTACAGTTTTGCCTACCTTATGCCAATACTCCGAAACAACTGGCTTAAAGTCAACCTAAAGCTTGTAGTTATCTGAATAAATTCAGCGGCACAACGACCAAGACGCATTTTTAATTTAAAGTAATGTATTTGTATCTTTGAATGTTTATAGATAAAAAGACAGAACAATCTCTGGAGAATTTCAGATTGGGGTGAACTTAATCTGGTCCAGTTTAATCCCACTAAAACACAGGTTTGCGTATTTACCTATATAAAACTGCCGTTGATCGACTCATCTCAGTTTCAATGTACCCCTCAGCTGGTATTGAAATACTTGGCAACATTATTTCGAGGGACGTCCAGTTCTGTGGCCATTTAGAAGATAATGCCAAATTAGCCTCGAAAATGTCCAAGCTTTTTCAAGCTTTCCCGAAGATTGGGAAGGGGTGTAATAGGGATGATGACGGGGTATAAAAATTAAAAAGTGTATTTAGTCCGTCGGTTAGGTAATTAAAAAATATTAGACACGTATTTTTTTAATCCGTCATATAACATAATAATACTTAGATAAAATGAATCAAAGTTTAGGAATGTGAGCTAACTACGTCACTTTTCAGTATAAAACGTACTCTAAATAGACGTCACGCGATATTTCAAATCGATATATCTTCGAAATTTTTGTTTCCGTGAGAAAATAAAAAAACGTGTCTAACATTTATACAAGACGGACATTAAAATAAAAATTAGTCATCTACCCTATTGCGTCACCGATAACCTCATTCACACAACGAAACACAACGCAAGCGTGGTTTCACGTCGATTTTCTGTGAGGCTGTGGTACCATTCCGTCGAGCCGGCCCCTTCGAGCCGAAGCATGGCTCTCCCACACTTAAACGCAATGCGTGCAAGCAGTGTTGCAAACCACACGAAATTAAATGCTGTTCGCATTATCTACTAACTGGAAAGCAGTGGGACCACATTTTATTTTTGTAGTCTACTAAAATATGATGTGAAATTTTAGTCATGTCTACAACGTGTAACAAATTACCCATATACATCAAGAAGCCCTGATAAATACAGGTTGAATAGAATCTCTACACAAAGTTTCAGCTTAAAATACGTTTAAAAAAATTTGTACCAAATACTTGGTATCGCATAGTTGTTGATTTCAAATCATACAAACGTGTCACAACACTACAGGAATCACTCGCTAATATTACCAAACATTTCTTCTATCTATCTGATCGCCTAGTACCTGTCTACCTAATTTAGATTCGTATGACGGGCGCTATTTGAAAAATTCATAACTTGGTACCATGAAAACATGAGTTTAAAAAACCCTTCCCGTATCGTTTGTTATGTTATCTAGAAACCGTGCAATTGATATGTATACCCTCTTTTTGTTACACGTTGTATAGTGAGGATTCAGGCGACTGGGACCATGGAGTCGCCTGATAACATTTCTGAATCGGTCGACTGGGACCCTAACCTAATTTGCTTTAATGTACAGTTAACAAAAAAACTTAATAAAAAGTCAGGTTATATGTATAACTCAGGATTTTATTTTAAGTAGTATTACAATTAAGTAGTAAGAATGTTAAAAAACTACAGAACAAAAAGGGCTGCCATTTGATTATTATGTCGTTCCATGTCAATTTATTTATGAAAATCTTATGTACGAGTATGTTAGAAAAAACCTATATTTGTTTGCGAAAGTATCTGACAGACACAACTATCAAACTAGGCATAAGGATAGATTAAGTCAACCATTTTTTAGATTGTCAAAAATAAGTAAGTCATTTATGGGATTCTGTGTTAAATGTTATAATAAAGTTCCAATGGAAATACAGAATCTGAATGAATCAAAATTTAAACTTTGTATTAAAAAAACGTTATGTAGACAAGCATACTACAAAGTAAATGATTACATAGAAGATAAAAATGCTTGGAGGCAAGCTGGTCCGGCTCCACAGGATAACGAAAAATTTCTGTAATATAACCATGTTATTTCGATGTGTTCTCTACTTTATACAATCATTGTAAATGTGAGAGCCCTGTAATCAACTAAAATCAAATTAGACTAGTAGAATGCATTTATGTCAGCTTGGAGTTGTCATGCTCACTCAAAGGTCTCATTGGCGGTGGCACGGGCATTGGATCGCTCGATTCCCTGCAACATGGTTGAGTTGGGCGGTGCTGGTGTACGTGTCATGTTCGTGAACGGGCGCTGTCAACTGGGACTGGTCAGCTCCGGACTGCATTAATTTTTATTGTCCTCTAGGTTATTTTCTTTTTCTATCGCTTCGACTGTATATTAGTTTTACATTGTTCTCACATAGTTGAAGTAGGTAATCGAAACAATGTAACCAAGAATTGTATTGTAAATCTGATTGAAAAAGAGTAACCTATGGAGTTTCTTGCTCGTTCTTCTCCATAGGAATCTACACTTTGGAACGAGCAAATAGCTTCACTAGAGGACTGACCGACAGACAGACGTTATTAATATTATTATATTTGCTTTGACGTTCAAAAGTGCCTTCCTGGTCTATCTGAAATAAATGATTTTGACTTTAACTTTGACTGCATATTACAGTTTCGGTCATATTGCGTGTTTAGCGAAACAGACATATTATTATTGGTACCTATCTAAACCGTGTGGTTAAATATGAGTGAGTGAAAGAAAGTAAAGAAAGAAAGTCAAAAAATAAATAAAAATCTTTTTCTTTCTTCTTTTCCATTTTTACTTTCTGCAGTAAAAAAACATAAATTAAAAACTCAACAAAATTAGGTTTGGTTTAGGTCAGGTTTGGGTTAGGTTAGGTTTGGGTTAGGTTAGGTTTTAGTTAGGTTAGGTTTGGGTTTTTTTTTTTTAATTAAAGAAGGGCCAAATTAAAAGTATCCTTAACCGACGAGCATGCACGAAATGACTGATGACTGTTGATGATGCGAAAGAATCATAGCATTTGACGTTCCGTCGTCTCAGAGACAGGCGTGAGGTTATGTATTTGTGTAGAGAGTGCATCCGAGTTTGTGCACACACTTACTTGCGCACCCATAAAGAAACAGAGAAGGAGCGTCCGACCAGGCGAGTTGATCATGCCTGGTGGACTTTCTGCCCAACTGTTGTCCATTGGGATTTTCTATCCATGTTTATTCGCAGGTAAACTTAACATGTGCGATGTAGGATTTTTATGACGTCATCTGTCAGTTGTGACGTAATGTGTCGTCACAACCTCTTTCTCATGTTTCCTAGCCCTAGTTTGTTTACGGCCATTCTGAATTGAAAGAAATTTGATACAGGGGTAGATTATGGTAGGCTACTTTTTATCCCATGAGCACGCGGGTGAAGCCACTGGCAGAAACTAGTACCTATGTAATAAATAGCCACGGAGTTTCGATGTTCATGAAATTCACGTGAAAACTCGTCACGTGGATACTCTGACGTCATCAAGGCTGCTGTCAAATGCACCGTTAGGTAGGTAGGTAGGTACACAGTTAGTTAAAATGCTTCTATATTATGGAAGTAAAAGTTTATGAAGATGTAACTATGTATGTTTGTTACCCTTTCTCCCAAAACCTTTCACGAAAATACTACTGGACGAATGTGTATGAAATTTTAATTTGGCATAGAGACATTTTAAAGTGTGGGAGACCCATGCTTCAGCACGAATGGGCCGGCTCCACCGGAGTGATACACGGCTTCACAGAAAACCGACGTGAAACAACGCTTGCGTTGTGTGAGTGAGGTTACCGGAGGCCCAATTACCCCCCTTCCCAATCACCAATTCTTCAACAACCCTTAACACATTGAACGCCGTAGTGGTCACTGGTGACCGACGTTAGCGGAGGATTTGCCTTCAACTTTTTTCCTTTGGCAGTAAAAGATCCCCAAAAGACCGGCAACGCACTTGTAACATCTCCATCGGCGGCGGCAATTGCTTACCATCAGGTGATCCATCTGCTCGTTTACCGGCTTATACCATAAAAAAATTGTCATAGGCTACTTTGTGTCGATGACGGAGGCAAAATCGCTGCGCAGCTGAAACTGGAAGGAAGCTGAAAGTGAATTTGTCCTTAGGAATTGTAGGAAAACACTAAGCGGTTCTCCGAACCGAAGTTTGCCAGGATTTTTATTTTGATGCAAAGATGCTGGCTGGAGTTTATAATTAGATGCGTTATATAATTAAATTGCAAGGTGTATTAAAGAGTATTTAATGCTAATATAATTTTATGTTCCTTAACGAAAGTAATAAAACATAATGAGTATTTTAATGGCTACTTCTTTAATCACTTCTCTCAGGGAGATTAGGTACAGGTTACAATTCGAACATATAACATGTTCCATTGTGTAAGTGTCAATTATATATTTCATAGTTTATTTACCTTATTTTGATAAATCTTCTGATAGTTTTTGTTGACGAGGGGATACCTTCAAAAGGCGCTTAGCTTTTTGGTGGAAAAAACTAGGGAGTGTGGGATTTTTACCGCACTAAAACCTCTCCGGTGGTCACCATCTACACCTACACCTAAAGGAGGCACCGGGCCCTCTTAGTAGACCAACACCGGAGCATCTTCTGATACTTAAAGTAGATTCTTGATCCCGTATTATGGATGTTAAAAAAATTGCCATTGTACGGTACATACATACATACATACATAACGCCTGTCTCCAATGGGGGTAGGCAGAGACAATAGAACGCCAATTGCCACGGTTCTTACACACTTCTTTCGCTTCATCAACAGTCATCAGTCTTTTCATGCATGCTCGTCGGTTAAAGGTACTTTTAATTTGGCCCTTTTTTAATATATCGCCAATCTGGTCGCTATATGTCCGTCTGGGGCGCCCTCTACCGACGGTCCCACTCAAATTCGCCTTGTATAGGTACTACTTTCGTAAATCTGTTTTCATCCATCCTTTCTACGTGTCCAAACCATCGTAACATTCCCTTTTCAATTCTTGTCACTACATCGTCTTTCAAACCACACTTTTCTCTAACAACACTATTTTTCACTCGATCACTCAGTTTTATTCCACACATACTTCTCAAGGCTCTCATTTCCACCGCATTAATCCTGCTTTCATGCTTCTTCTGCCACACCCATGATTCACTACCATACATAAGTGTAGGTGCTAGTACACGCTGTATTACCGCAAGTCGAGCTTTGCTGGATAAATGCCATTGTACGGTGTACCTGATTATTTTGTTCTTACCTAATCTTCAAGTTATCTATCTTTTATTAACGTCTAAACTAGCTTTCTGCGGACAGCGTAAAAGGTTACGTGACGTGGTGGTTTTTAGTCAGTAAGAGTCCGACACTCCTTCCCGCCTCATCCATGGCGGGAGAAGTCATTGGATGATATTCCCCCTCAAAAAAACCAAAAAATAAATCCATTGCCCACGGTTGCGCTCGAGCTCTTTTAAAGGTGTTTTGCACGATTTTTTTTGTAAGTCACAAATAGACCTCATAGGTACCAATTTTTAGTTTCCACCTTGAAAATTGTTAAAATTTTAAGCAAGTCGGGGATTAGAAAGAGACAAAAGGTAGACTATGTCACTCTCCATCCAAGTAAAGACTTTTTGTTCAGCTATTCAACTTTAATGGGCTGATGATGAATAATTATCTTTTAGCCGTACTCAGAGACATTTAATGATTACTTAATACATTAAACGCCGTGGTGGTCACCGGTGACCGACGTTAGCGGAGGATTTGCTTTCAACAGTTTTCTATTGACAGTCAAAGACTTAAACTTAAATTCCTTAGTAAAGATTTTGTTCCGAAAACAATTGCTAAGGACTGGATTAGGTAACCGTTAAATGCTTCTATGGTAATGGATCACGGCATGAGCACTTTTTACCTAAGACCTTTATGTAACCTGTGAGACACGAATAACCACTTTGATTTGATTCGATGACTGAGTGCAGTTTATGTTGTTGTGCAGAGATCATGTATCACTGTCCTGGTAGTCGTGGTGTCTGTGGTAGCCTTGGGGCTCCACCAATCAGGGTCGAAGACTGGCTGGCTCGACCGCCTAGTGCTGTACCACAAGGAGAGGTTCATCAACGAACTTAGGAAGGTGAAGTCCTACAGCGGTGGATCAAGAAGTACCAGCGCACCCATCGAGCCTACTCCATTTAACGGTTAGTTAACGTAACGCTTTTTTATCCCTGAAGGGGTAGGCAGAGGTGCACATTACGGCACCTAATGTCACTAAGTACATGTACACCCACTTTTCACCATTTATGTTATAAGTCCCATGTAATCCCAGGGGTGAGCCTATCCCGAAGCTGCGGACAACGTAAAAGGTTACCGGGGCTCCGGCTCAAAGCAGGAGAAGGAACGGGGTGGTTTTTAGTCAGTAAGAGTCTGACACTCCCTCTCGCCTCACCTAAGGCGGGAGAAGTCATTGGATGATTTTCCCCCACAAAAAAAAGGGGGTGAGCCTATTGCCATATGTTGGGCACAATCCCAGACTCCGTGCTACTACTGAGAATTTTTCGAAAAGCCGAAAAAAGCTCAGCAGTACTTTGCCCGACCCAGGAATCGAGTCCGAGACCCCTTGTCTGGCAGTCGCATTTGCGACTACTCGACCAACAAGGCAATCCTATATTATTTAGTTAATCAGTCTATAATCAAGGTTTGTATTTATTTTTAAAACCTTTCCGATAGCTATTCTAAGTCTTAATTATAGAATTATTTAAACTAGTGGTCGCCTAGTGGCCGAAATTCGACCATATATGATTTAATTTACAATACCACTTAACGTACGTTGAAGGATAATTTTTATTTAATTCAAACTCTTTTATAAAACTATCTTCATATGAGACGTGAGAATATCATCGCAATGTCTATCGATTTTGACGTTTTGTCAAATACGATCAGATACTATGCATGTGTGTGTAATGTTTTATTTATTGATTTAATGTACTTTATAAGCATTATTTTTGAAAAATATTAGCGCTATGCACTTCTCCTACACATAAACTATAAGTGTACCAAATTTTATGCTCCTACGTCCGCGCAATTATCGTAAAAAGTGGTCCAAAGTTTTTGCATCACGTATTAATATATAGATATTATCTTGGACTTCCAGCAACTCTATTACCCAAACCAGCTGGATTCGTGGACTCAGGTGGTTGGGATTATGAGTCAGTGGTGAGACTTATGATTATGTTGAAGAGTAGCGAAGCGGCCAAACCGACCCTCAAGTCCTTGAGACGCATGCTCCAACCCACGCGACGGCTAATGATGTCTATGAAGGATAGCATGCAAAAATTCCCAGGATTGAAAGTAAGTATTAACAATTGACAAACCTTTTAAATTAAACATTATGAGACATAATACCACCTCACATCTGCAGCCTATAAGTGGCCACTGCTGACCAAAGGTCTCTTCTTACACGGAGAAGGTTTGAGCATTAATTACCACGCTTGCTCAGTGCGCTTTGGTAATTTCAAATTTATAATCAGAAATTATAAGCATAGGTTTCCTAACAATGTTTTCCTTCACTGTTTGTCAGTGGTATCTAAATAATGTAAGAAAGTACATATAACTCTGAAAAGTCGCACTCTCATGCATAAGAAGAGGACGTTGTCAACCTCCGGGCCACCACGACGTCGACCCGGCCGGTCGACAAACCCGGCGAACTCAGTTTCGCCACCAATGATTTTTCCTGACTTTTCCCTTGTATTATTCCTGAATTTCTTTGCTATAAACCTTACGGAGCCCGAGTCCTTTCGAATGCGAAACCGTGGAAATCGGTTCGTGCGTTCTGGAGTTATAGCGTCAGGAAGGAAAACCTAATTTTTATATTATAAAAGAAGATATTATGGTGAATAGAATACCGTATAAAAATCAGCAACTTAATTTTAACGGACGTGTACCTAAAATACAGAAGTGCATATTTAAACGTACCTACTAAACATCAAATTTTCCCTACCATGCTGCAATCATCACTCATACTGCAATCGTGTACAAGATAGATTGTGAGGATGAGTAAATCTATACTAATATTATAAAGCTGAAGAGTTTGTTTGAACGCGCTAATCTCAGGAACTACTGGTCTGAATTGAATAATTCTTTTTGTGTTGGATAGTGCATTTATCGAGAAAGGCTATAGGTTATAAAACATCACGCTATAATCAATAGGAGCCGAGAAGAGCGGGTGAAACCGCGCGAAAGTTGCTAGTAAATAAATAAATGTATGTTCCAGGCTGAAAGCAACGACATTTACTATGAGATTGAGTATACGAGCCAAGAGGAGGAGTCTGTGCCCGCACCAGAGGAGCTCCCTGAAGACCAAGTAGTTGTGGTGGTCTCCAACCCTGTCGAGGCTCGTTTACCAAGCACCCGTATCAGCGTACAACTTCTTAGGTTGGACAGCTTTGTGATACTTTTATTGCCCTATCTTTTTTTTATGGAACACGCCGATAAACGAGCAGATGTATCTCCTGATGGTAAGCAATCGCCGCCGCCCATGGACACTTGAAACACCAGAGGCGTTACAAGTGCGTTGCCTTTTGGGGTTAGGAATTTAAGGGTTGTTGGGGATTGGGGGTTGGGAAGATTGGGAAAGGGGGAATTGGGCCTCCAGTAACCTCACTCACTCATTTATTTATTGTGAAATTAATATATTTTCGTGGTTTAAATAATCTACAATCCCTCATGGGGTTTACCCATACAGTGCCCTTTCCTATAAGGTTTCAGCGACAAAAATGTCTATTCTATGTCCTTTCCCGGGGTGCAAACCAAATTTCACTCAAATAGATTGTTGTTTAAGAGATAGAGGGTCCCGGGATTTTAACGCCATAGTGCCCGTTTCCGTAAGAATTTCGGGATTAAAAGTATTCTATATCTTTTCTCGGGTAAATATTTAGCGATAACTGATATTTTACAGAGAAATATTGACAGCTCGTGCTCGCGCAGCCAGGGAGATGCCGACCACGAAACCGCCCGTCATGTGAGTGTTTGAACAATATTATAGATCTTATATTATAAGTAGGTAATCAGTCAGTCCATTACCCTACATCCTGCCCTGTTTAAAACCCAACTTCCCGTAATTTACCCGTATCTGAGACTAGCTAGGCTATTTCGCGTGACGATCTCCGGCCACCATAAGTGCGGGTCTGCGGACGGCGAGCAAGGGTAGCCCGCCGCCCGACCAGAACCAGACCCGTGCGTACGGCGTGTTGCGTTCTGCGCGCGACTCAAAGAGCCAACAGACCACCACCGATGGAGCCCAGTAGGGCTGATGCCTGATCCGGAGCTGCGGACTACCGAGCGGGTTTACCGGGGATCCCACTAGAATGGCTGAAGTAGGAACGGTGGGGTTTTTAGTCAGTAAGAGTGTGACACTCCCTCCCGCCTCGCCCAAGGCGATTAATCCCTAGATAATAGCGGCCAAACGTCGGCCAATTAAACATAAAAAAGTCATTTAACTCTATTGTATTATTGCTATTTAAAATTTTATTTACAGACCATGGAAACCTATGAAATCGACGACGGGTGCTCCATCACAGGGAGGAGGAGATGCAGGGAATGGTACAACAGGAGCTGGTGCAGAAGGCGGGGACAGTACACCAGCTGGTGATGGTGGAACACCAGGCGAAGGTGGGGCAACAGGCGAGACCACACCTGCGGGTGGTGGTGGTGGTGATGCAGCTGATCCTACTACACCCGAACCAGAATAAAGGGAATAAACTGTTACACAGCGAACGAACGTAGCGTTTGTAACAGGATTCACAAAGATTGATTAACACACAATAAAACAATATTTATTTACAGTACCAGTACTTAAAAATTGCTTACGTTTAACTTAACACCAGATATAGTAACATATAGCAGACAAATATAGTAAATGATCACCAAATTGAAACCCGAATTTTAATGTAAAATTTTAACCAAAGTTTTAATACTTTGCTACTTATCATATTTGAAGGCCAATAGAAAACTGTTGAAGGCAAATCCTCCGCTAACGTCGGTCACCGGTGACCACCACGGTGTTCAAAGTGCTAAAGCTAAATGATTCCAAATAAATCATGAGTAACCCATAAATATAATTATCCAAAATTAAACCAGCATTTTAAAGTAAAATTATAACCAGCGTTTTCACATAAATCTAAGCACAGAAATAACACATAAGGCCTCCTCCACATTAGGCGCGCGCGCGCTGCGTGAGCGTCGCGTGTTGTCGCCGTGTGACGTGTGTGCAGCGAGCGCGGCGCTCGCTTTGGCGTTTAACACATTGAGTGCCACCAACACGTCCAGAGAGTCCACGTAATTTTTATTCCAGAAGAGAGTCGCACCCTCTATGCGATTCTATAGATTAGGGTATCTTCAGTATTGTTTTAGCAAAAAATACACCAGGCATTTTGGAAAGAAAGAGCAAAAACGTTGAACTCGCTGGGCGAGTCGACGGCCCTGGAATAAAATTTACATGAACCCATTTAGTAGCGGGCAAACTGGCAAAGGGACAAGGACGCTAACGCAGCGCACTCGCGGCGTTCACGCTACTCACACGCCTAATGTGGGGTCAGCCTTAAATAGCTCGTGAAGATTTTGTGATTGTATGCAATTTTAAAGTGCAGTCGTGACTAAAATAGCTGGTGCTATTGTTATATTAGACTTTATTTTTCTGGTGTTAAGGGTGAAA
Organism: Spodoptera frugiperda; assembly: GCF_023101765.2. Classification (NCBI taxonomy): domain Eukaryota; kingdom Metazoa; phylum Arthropoda; class Insecta; order Lepidoptera; family Noctuidae; genus Spodoptera; species Spodoptera frugiperda. Next base: position 4,738,241 of record NC_064220.1, on the reverse strand, counting down.
TTCGGTTATGTACTAAGGGTATTAAAGCATTTTATGGTGCTCATTATATTTGATCCCATTAAAAATTGTAAACATACCATATTATTCAATAAAGAACGTTTAAACTGAAACTGTTATTTTGTTTTTGCAAAAACTGCCTAACTACACATCTAACAGACTAGCACAAGATTAGTCCTAAGCCTAAATCATCTTATCCTTATAAATTCGGTTTTTGGGTAAGTATATTACAAAAAAAAAAACGACATAATTGATGTATCATAATTTTATTACAGTACTAACTTTTGTTTTAACAAACAAAACATTACAAGTATTACAAAAATAACTTCTATAACGTTACATAATGGAACAGTAGTATTTTTAAACTCAAAAATGTTTGACATTTATTGTTTTTACTTTACTTAACACACATCCCGGCTTCGCATGGGCTCACTCAGTACAGAAAATTGCTACATTTGTAATTTTTTTAAGTTATTTATATTATATACATAAATACATACCAGACTTTTGAAGCTCTGAAGAGTTTTCGACCTACACTACAATTTTATGTAATATCAATGTCACATACACGCCATACTAAGACACCAAACAACAATTTGAAGATCACACAATGTATGTACAGGAATCGAACTTTTAACAGATAACGCAACAACCGATTACCCAGCTACAAAAAAAACATTAAGTAGATATTTTACTTTCCGAGCCGACCTACACGTCGAACCCAAGGCCATTACAGCATTCTATCACTGATACAGCACAAGTTACTTTACACTACCTAAGAACCTATGCACACCACGTTTTTTAAACGCGCCGTCGACGCGCGTTTGTAGCGATACACACGCGCGGCACCGGCGCGTGTTTATCGATACAAACGACAACAAACTGCTCTGCAGGAGAAAAACGCGGGTCTAAGGCGCGTGTAAAAAACGTGGTGTGCATAGGCCCTAAAATATACACATCTTTGTAAATGTGGACAGAAACTACAAAACCACCTAATGTGATCCTTACATACTTTTTTAGCTTCCATCACATTCATGCATCTGTACCCTTAGTATGAGTTTGCTTTACGTTTAAACTAATCGAAATGAGAGCGCATTCAACGCTCTGATTGGCTAGCTCGAATAAACCAACCAATCAGAGCGCCGAACGTGCTCCCGTTTCGATTACTTTAATTAAAGCAAACTCATACTACAAGACTACCGGTTAGCGGTTTCGGTAGCGCGTAAATACAATTATTAAGATTATTAACATAGCAAATTCAACCTTATCTCCATAGCGTAATGTACATACATTACTTGAGAGATTTAAGGGTGCATTTTTGGAATCCGCACACATTCGTACTACTTTGAAATAGGCCTGATTTTTCGCTTCGACTATGTTCTATTTTAACATAAATTTACTCCCGAAGAGTCCGCATTTTTTAGTATTTCAAAGAAGTAACAAAACTGTGTGTGCCGTAAAACGGGGTAAAAAGAAATCGAGGGGTGAATAGATACAGGAACAGGGTGAATAAATGTTGGCAAAATGTCCTAACAGCTTTTTTTTTAATTGTCGGGGGAAACCTTCAAAGGCGCCTAGCTTTTTGGGGAAAAAACTAGGGAGTGTGGGATTTTTACCTCACTAAAACCTCCCCAGTGGCCACCATCTGCACTGAAGGAGGCACCGGGTCCTCTTAGTAGACCAACCCCAGAATGTTCTTACATCTATTCACCCTATTCCTGTATCTATTCATCCTTTGAATTCTATTCACCCCATTTTACTGTATTGGCGAAACATTACAATAATTATTATGAAACAGTATATCTAGATGAGCTCACTGAGCACTGTGGTGAAGCACGGAACATCGTGCTTAGCGCCAATATCATTGCTTGCCTCGTTTGCCGGGTGGTTTCTGCAGCTGGAAGCCAGTGGAAGTGTCTGCTTGTGGGACTCCGAAGCTGGTGTTTAGTGATGTGTTCAGAGTCGGCTGTGATTGGGGCTGCCATGAGGGACCTGAGGATACAATATTATTAATTAACATCAAGAATAGTTTTAATACCATCTCACGTGACTTTACTCCTGTGTAACTTGAGTTTGTTGTCTCTTGAGATTAGGTTTAAAAGTAACCTGAATTTCTAGCTAAAGGTTAGCGTTTGTCTACAAAGAGAGTAGAAAACTAAGTTTCTATATGAAATTGACGTAAATTAATAAATTTTGACACTTGCAAGTGTCATCCCTATAGTGCCGCGCGTATTAAAATTCGGAACTATAAATTGACGAATTGAAGCTTAAGGACCACTGTGTTATTATGGTTAGCGAAATTTATCTGGCAGATTTTAACTCCGCCATATTTAATACGGCTAGTCGTCCAGCAGTTGTATTACAAAATAGTTCTGGTTTTTGAAACTGCTAGCCGCAATATGGCGGATTTTACAATGCTTCTGTAACATATAGATAAATAAGACAACTTACCACTGGCATCGACAGAAGGAAATGGCGACATTGCACTCCCGACGTAGGAAAACGGTGTCGGACCAGCCAAATGTTGTAGATTACCTGCAAAATTAAAATATAATATATTATAACGAATATTCGCATACTTTTTGATATTCGCATTCGCAATTTTAAATGCGATTGTTGCAAATAAAGTTAAGCGTCCCGCATCGTACACATTCCGTATGACGTCATCGGTAAGCATCGCATGTAGGCATTGCTGATGATGCGGTGCGTACGATGCGGATCAGTGGACGCTGTTGTATGAGTTTCTATACAAAACAAACTAAAATCAGTTGTGTGCGATGCGTACGATGCGGGCCTGTGGACGCGTTCCGACATACAACTGGTTAAACATCATAAAATATATATTTTTTTATTACCTAGAGCGACCCTGGGGTCTGAGAGCACTGCACTGCCCTGTGTGACGTCAGGCAACGCGCCAGACTTCATCTTCTTCCTGTTAGTCTCCGCATCCCGCAGGATCTGGTCCAAACTTGTACTTGCTGCAAACAAACATATGTATAATTAGTTAAAAGGCCGGTAACGCATTTGTAACGCCTCTGGTGTACCAAGTGTCCATGGGCGGCGGCTATTGCTTACCATTAGGTGATACGTCTGCTCGTTTACGTGTTTGTATTCAATAAAAAAGCCCATCTATTTACTATAAATATTGGCAATTGACTAGTAATCTCATCGCAATAAACACCTGATATACGTCCAATGTCGAACACAAAGAGCTTAGTACATTCGGCGCTCTGAATAGCTAGCTACAATGAACCAACCAAGTTCGTCGCAGTTAGTTCATCGAAATTCTTGAGTATGCTGACTCGCTTACTTAAGTGGTCAGTGGTCAATAGGAAAATTAAATTAAAACCGTAACTTACGTGATGGCTCATCGAAGACATTAGTAGGGTCCTTGAGTATGTACTTCCGTAAGTTAAGATATTGTTCTTTCTGCGCTTCTACTTGAGTATGCACTGCTTGCAGCCGCCCAGCTAGGGCCACTAGAGACTCGTGCATTCTTCTTATGCCCATAGTTAGCTCTGTAAATACATTATAATATAATACATATTAACAACTTTTGCCAGTTTGCCCGTATTCCCCGAGACAGATTTGGGTAATACAGACTATAAATATATGTTCGCAAATTGTCATTCAGATTTTTTCGAAAATTGGATGAATGAATGGATACTTCAGAAAGCATATGCGTCTAGTACTCTTGACTGCACGGTTGACGCGGTGGTTGGGCAACCAGCTGCCGTGCAACGGTTAGCGGGTTCGATTCCCGCACGGAGTAACTCTTTGTGTGTACTGGTGTTATGTATATGTAAAATTGTATGTTTCTTAAGGCACTCACGACATAGGAGAAAATTCTAGTAGGGTAACATTAAAAAAAATACTTATTTTTTACTAGATGTTTTATTGATAATATAAGCCGTAGATAAAAAGGTTTATCCCGGCAAAAATATTTATCTAGCCATATCTATAAAAATAAGGAGTAAATTTCGCTATTGCTCTTGTTTAAAACTTACCTTGCTCAGTAAGCAGTTTAGGAGATGACTGCATTTGTTTGTCGGCCACATCCATTTGTCTGCGGAATGTGATGAGCTGTTGTTCCAATTCTGCTATTAAATCCTTTACGTACGCTGGTGGAGCCGTGCCTTCTAGCTCCGAACCTATAACACAAAATTACAAAAGATTTATAATGGTGTCTCAATCAAAAACAAAATGTACTTAGTACAGAGGGCTTAGTATGAGTTTGTTTTACGTTTCTCGAGATCGAAACGATAGCGCGTACGGTGCTCTGAATTGTTAGTTCATTTGAACCAGCCAATCAGAGCGCCCAACGCGCTCTCGGTTCGCTTTCGTTGAACGTAAATCAAACTCGTATTAAGGGTACTGATGACATGAAATGAATGAGATGGCATAAACAATGTCAATCCCTTATAGTATATTGATTTTGCTATACATTTCTCGTTAACAGTGCTTGTTGTTATAATTCTGCAAGTATACACGATTTAATTTAGGAAGGATACTGTATACCTTTGATTTGGTATTTGTTATTAAGTTGGCACTGGAGTTGTTAAAAAAATCGTAAGTGGTTATTCGAACTGATTGCTTCTCAGTAGTAGTATTGGCTAATGGTAACCGCCAACTTAGTGTATGATACATACCGGGTACAGTGTAGTCCCTGGCGGCGGTCTCGGCGGCGGCGAGCGCGGCGGCGGCGGCGGAGCGCAGACGGCGCGACTGGGCGCGCGCGCGGGACACCTCGCCCGACAGCGACAGCGCCGACCGCACCAGGGACTCCGCCTCGCGGGACACCTGGGACAACACGCAACATCATTACTTATTCTTTGACTGTGCAGCAAAGGATAAGGTCAATGAACTATTCGCAGTAACCCGACAGGCATGAACACGTCGCCTGCTCGTAGGATCGTCCCTTTTACGATCTTCGAAAACTTTACACCCTGTTCCGTACATTAGTATTAAAAAAGAGAATCAGCTTATAACTGACTGAGGATTTATTTAGGATAGTATATCTGAAAATCGGGTTCTAGCTCTGGTAGAGGTCAATGTGCACGCTGCAGTTAACTTCACTTACCTTATGCAATGGTTTGACAGACACCCTCATAACTTCAGAGCTAAGTGACTTCTGCTTCTTAACAAACTCTTTGAACGACTCCACTGTGGTCGAGATTTCATTTGGCAATTTATTCTGCTTTGGGGGTTCACCTGTAACAAGTACACAAAGTTCAATGAGTAGGTCTAATGAGCTCTATCCAAATAAAAAAAGCTTGATTGGTAAATCAAGCTTTTTCATTTGATATCTAATAGGTAATTGTGGACAAAATATTTATTATTTTATAATTACAATCATAAAGGATATGATTAAGGGTGTGTATCAAATATTAAGATCAATCAATTGTTAAAAAGTGGTTAAAAATTCCAATTACAAATTAAAAACAACTGGGAAAGGTTTTTTTTACGTTAATGCAAGTTATTTTTTAAACATTAGACAGATTTTTTTTTTCTTACAAAATTATAGAAAATGGGTGTTATGTACATTGGATACATATTATGTTGTCTTATTGTATGTTGGAAGACGAAGAGATGTTATATTATACAATCCAAAAATACTTACTTTTAGAATCTGTTGTTGTATTGGCAGCACCAATGCCACTACTGCTAGTGGCAACACCGCCAAGCCCGAAACTTGGTGTTGCTAATGGAAACAAATAAGATCACATTAATAAAACTTGTATAGAAAGCAATTAAGTGCTGAATAAATTATTATTATTATTTTATTATAACTTTCCTGAGACATACTAAGTTAATTATTATGTTATCGACGCGAGAAGCAGTGTCAGACTCTTACTGACTAAAATATAAGGTTACATACCTGATATTGATGGCTGTGTGCCAGTCACACTAGTCGTGCCCAATTTAGACCCTGAAATGTATTAGATAATCTTTTAAAACCTTCAGAAACAAATATAATTACTTTATGATAATTATATTTTATCAACTATATCATTCATTGTATATGATATTCTACTGCTGGACTATGAGCCCCCTCTACAGATTCAAAAGGGTTTATTATACTACACAGTTAAAAACAGTTCTTGTTTGTCAGAAAGCCCTACTTCCAATAAGAATTAGTTTATACTAGTTTCTTCTAGTGGATCCACCCGCATTCCAGTAGGAACAAGTATCATATCCCCCAAGTCAGCTTATACCCTGTCTGTATACCAAATTTCATCAAAATCCGTTCAGTAGTTTCAGCATGATTAATATATTAGTCTGATGTAAATATGCTACTCTGGTGAAGGAGAAGGAACAGAGGATAAGTAAGGGGAAGGAAGAAAATGTGATGCGATTTTAATTTGTACTGCCAGTTTCAACAAATTCTACCGACAGACAACCTGTCAGTTTAGTATTTGTTACTAAAGTAAGAAATGTGTACGTGTACAAGACATACAGATGCACACATTTAAAAATAAAGCCGAATATCTAGAGTTCAATTAAAAATTCGATTAAACTAATTTTTATTTTACACATTATGACAACACCCTTTGACGGGGCTTCGATTCAAACATAACTGGTACTTGGCAATTACATTTAGTAATATATTGAATTATGAAGTGTGATTTCTGAGTACATAGTTTCTCACCAGGGCTAGGCGCTATAGTAGGATAACAGTCACGTTTAGCACTGAGCAGTTTGTAGCTACAACCAGGCTCACATTGAATGGGGCTCAGTTCAAAGCGTGGCTTAGTAAACGTCGTTGGTGGCAACATTTGAAATGTCTGTGTTACCGGTATGAAAGGACCGTGGCAAGGAGAGCTTGGGTTTGGGTTCATTGTACTGGAAAGGAAGGGTAAGGGTATATATACTTATATTTGTACAATAATCTTTAACTTTATCAGTTGATAGGTTTTATTGCTGAACATAGACCTCTTCAGAGAGTGTTACGTCATAATCCCCATACTTGGCAGGCATATTGGCGATTGTAATCACCAAAATTTTAAGTGATATTGCTACCTGTCTCTCTGCTGTTGCAATAGCTTTAAATTCCGTGCTACTTATTATCTAGGTACTAGTACTGTAATAGTACTGTTACATAAAATAATTCTTATTACTCTGGACTCTAGGACCTAAGACTTAACAATTGTAATTGTAACACAATTAGGGAAGTGAGGCTATCACTGCTAAACAATCCATTTAATAGAAGGGAGTTAATTTGCTATAATCCCCAATCCCCAAACTTGGCTATAGGCTTGAGGATTATAGTGAAGTTTGAAAGAAGCTTCTGTTAATCCCTCAGTAACTAAACAAAGTTATAGAAAGTACTTTAATCATACTCATTATAAAAGAAATTATTTGCATACCTAATAGGCTAGTTGTAGTTGTAGCTGTACTTGTTGATCCGAATCCAAATCCAACACTTTGTGTTGAGGTTGTGCTGCCAAAACCAAAGCTTCCAAGCCCTCCTAGACCTGTGCTAGCAGATGTTGCAGGGGTGCCAAATGATAAACCTAAAATAATAAATTTAATTTTAAACATGTGCTGAAATCTTGCCTCTCATGCATCAATGGGCACATTCTCCATGTGAGAAGAGGCCTTTAACATCACATTAGCAGCCTATTAGTGGGCTCCACTGGCCAAAATCCTCTTCTCACACAGAAAAGATTTAAGCATGAATCACCACACTTGCTCAATGCGGGTTAGCGATTTCAATCTTATAATTAGAAATTATAAGTGCAGGTTTCCTAACAATGTTTTCCTTCACTGTTTTTCAGTGGGTTCTAATTAATCTTACATATAACTCGGAAAAAGTTGGTTTACATTGGTACTTGCTGTTGGTAGGTTTTGTACCCACACTCTTCCATATAAGAAGTGGGCATCTTAATCCTTCATGCTTTTATGACATCAATACAACAGAAAAATGCTAATTCAATATTACCTGAGCTAGTAGTGGCAGTGTTGGAACCGGCACCAAAATTGAGGCCACCAGTGCCTAACCCGGTGCTGCCAAAAGCTGGGGTGGTGGTGCCAAATGTGGGGGCTGCACTAGCTCCGAATGCAGATGTAGTTGTGGCTCCTGGAATTTATATTATTTTAATTTTATAAATTCTAGTATAAAATACTACATTCAGTAAAGTTATACTATGAATGCAAAAGTAACTTTGTTTACTTCAATTTGTAGCAGAAAGGAATAAGAGATTTTTCAGTTAATGATAAGTTCATCTGTCAACGATTCTCTAAATGATAGAATAGACTAGACTGTGACTGAAATGTAGAATGACAATAAGATTTTTGTACAAAATTAAATGTGTATAGGAATATCTTTTACACAATTACTCACCAAAAGCAGGTGCTGCAGACGTAGCGCCGAATGCTGGAGTAGTGGTACCGAAGGCAGGTGCCGCAGATGTAGCACCAAACGCTGGGGTTGTAGAACCGAATGCTGGTGCGGCCGCCCCGAATGCAGGCGTGGTGGTCGACCCAAACGCTGGGGGCGCTGTAGATCCGAATGCTGGGGTTGTAGTCGCCCCAAACGCTGGCGTTGTGGTTGCCCCGAACGCCGGAGCAGTGGATGTAGCGCCAAAGGCAGGTGCAGCACTGCCAAACGCCGGAGTTTCAGTCGAAGACGTATTCCCAAACAGACCCGACGACTGTGACGTTGCAGTCAAACCAAACCCAGGAGTCGCAGGCCTAGACACGCCGTTATTGTGTAAATAATCAAGAACTATCACAAGTAAATTCATTAACAAAAAGTTGTACATCTAAATATAGGTTATACCGAATGACAACGTACAACTTTTTAAAATTTTGAAAACATAGATAAATGTAATAATTTTGGTGGCAAACACGAATTTGTATCTGTAGAAAAGAGTTCTTATTTCAAATATATTCAAAAAGTTTTAACTATTTCGGTTACTTACTTGTTAGCGCCAAAATTGAAGCCTCCCGTGAGTCCTGTTGTTGCAGGAGCACTCGATGGAGTGCCGAATGAAAAAGACATTTTTCACTTCTATTTTTTACTATTTACAACTTAATACTACTATTTTTTAACAAAATACAACTATTTATATAAAGTTACAGTAATAGATCAACGCATTGACAATTGACAACGATAACGAACGACATGAACGGCCATTTTTGACTGACTTTGAGGTTTAGTCAGTGTTGCCATGTAAAATGAAACGTCAACTATTAGAATAGAATTGCCATGTGCATGACAAAAAATCACACGAGATTGATAAAAAAAATATTTGATTTGATTCACTGTGCCTGTATAATACAATTTATTAATTCGTCTGGCGCAAGCGTGCTGTTTAATATTTTTTAGTATGAGAACAGGTGTTTTACAGTAAAATTACAGGCCGGTTTAATTTATTGTCTAGTAATGTATTTATAAAATATTAATGTCGAATGTGACGTAGAGACAAGTCAATCATTATCAATCAGCATTATACTGCATCCTAATATTTTAATATAATATCGTAATCTTATCATTAAACAACTGCGAAAGAAGCTGAAAGCGACAACAATGAACCATCTTGCTTGGGGTGGTCATCTTGCTCAATCTTATAACGCGATTTTTAGAACTACACCAACCAGTATTGGGATTCCTTTTTGGGTGACAAAATATCCTGGGCCGAAACTTATGAAACTCACTCGTCCTCCAGCGCTGGTGGCTGAGGAGCAATACAAAAGACTAGTCACAGGGAATCTGAGAGTGGAGTCCGCTATTAGTAATCGCGCCAAGTTTGTCAGTTCATCTCTTTATGTGTAACATATTAAGTTTTTATTATTCATTTCGGTAATTTTTATTCCATGAAGATTAAAATCGGCGACCGATGTGAAAAAAATTCAAAATTATGAAATGGACCGTTGTTTTTGTGTTTTACTTTAGGTGTCTAGTTGAGTAAAAATTGTTAAAAATGTATACTGTTGTTATCAAAATTCAGTTTGGTAAATATATTATTTCTAATTATATTAACGTGTGTTTTTAATTCTAATGTAACCGTTTGATCGATTTTTTTTGTAACCGAATGTCGATCCGATAATGGCTAACCCCGTGAAAGATTTTTGATCAGCAATGCACGCATTTAGGCTAATGATTTTATTATTTTCATAATCGTTGTATTAGAATACAAGCCTAAAGCTGGCCCGCCATTTATGTGAAGTAAACGTAAATTTTGTAATTCATAAATATCTAAACATATCTAAATGGCCAATAATTTTATTATAACTTTCATGAGACATACTAAATTAATTATTATGTTATCGGCTTACTCACGTAACTGTTTGACGAGGAACTCGACTAGTTTCAGGCCATGCTAGAGGCTCATATTCATGAACAGCATTGCGCGATATTCGCTGCGTCTTGTGATGAATGAATATAAGCCTTTAGCATGGCTTGAAACTAATCGAGTTCTTCTCAAACAGTTACATGAGTAAGCCGATAACATAATAATTAATGAATGTTTTGTTCTTCGAGATGTGGAAATAAACTTAAGACCGTGTGTTTCTCACGAAGTCAGGACCAATTGCAGCCACTAAAGCGTGACTAAAGCTTAAGATTGTGGGACTGATACAAACAGTAAACAATTATTCAATTCCAATTAGCATATCAGGATTACGAGAGGTAGATAACTTACCATTCGGAAAGTAATAGCAAAGATCAACACTCAGACAATGCTATCTTTAAAATATTGAAGTTTGATTTGCCACGATTCATTACGATTTCAATCCAAAGAGGAACCGAGGGGCCCAGAGTGTTACCCAAGTTTAATTGACTTTCAAGATTTTTAATTACAAACTTGAGAAAAGATACACCGTAGAGGAAGTCGAGAGATTGAAGGGACGTATTTGGGGTGGAATTATATGGGGGTTGAATATTTTTAAATGGTAAAATGTCTATCTACTTTTATTTTTATGAAACTGCTTGGACTGAGGCCGGCGTAAATTTGGGAATGCGGTTTAATTATTAGGTACTGATGAAGATTAGATATTTAAATATTAATTATCTTCATCTTCAATAAGTATCAATAGGTATAGTAGGAATATTAATATACCTACTATTTAGGAATATTAATATACCTACTATATGCTAATAATTCCGAACTGGAAATGCAATAATAATATCTTCGTATTAATTTCAATTCAAATACGGACCTGTTCAGTCCGCCATTTGTAATGAAAGATTTTACAATTCCTAAAGAAAAAGTTAATATTTCATTCTGCCGGTCGACCAGTTTCTAACGAACGAAGTTCTTCTCTATTTATCTTGTTTAATTAGTGCAATTTTCTGAAGTGCAACCTGACCGTTGTAAGGTTTTCATTGAGCAAAATCCACAGTAGTAACTCTTAGTAAACTATAGTACGTTTTACATAACCATCTATATCAAGATTAGGTATGACTCTGTGACATTTTAGAGTCTTTTATAATTTAAACATTACGTCTTCTAATTCCCCAACAGACAGGTAGATCCGCACACCGCAAATATACCTACAATGTATTTGATGTAACAACCACTTTTACCCGTTAGGCACGCTATAAGGCACTTCATACTTTTACTGGGAAATTCTTCGAGATCCGAAAAACAACAACAAAAAGTGCCTTCACCAACCTTTGAATTGAACCCGAGACTTCTAACTCAGCAGTTCAGCAAGTTATTTCATGATGTTGCGTAAAATTGATCAAATTCCTAGAGAACATCTAAATCAACAATTTTTTAGGTGTCCCATCAGACTCAATTCAAACACCATAGGTACATTAATAAAGCACTATGTAAGAGCTATATCGAAACTAGGACTTAGTGGACATATACATCCGAAGTACCTGGTTTTGAATAAATAAAATGGTCTCCAGATGGACCGTGTTGCACTTTAGCAGTTAGCTTTAGCGAAGTAATTGCAATTTACATGACAAATTAGTGTGTAGTGTGTACCAACAACTCTGAGATCGGAATGGCTACCGAGTAAATTCGATGGTCAATATTTGCAGCTGAATGTACATCTAGGTACCTAAACGTGTTCCTCGTCCGAAAGGATGTAATAATCACATTTTTTAAGGGGGAATGACTTCAGTGACAATGACTTCTCCCGCCGTCATTGTCACTGAAGTCATTCCGAGGCGAGAGGGAGTGTCAGACTCTTACTGACTTTACAGGGGCTGAGGGTGGCCACCGGGGTGGTTTTAGTGAGATGAAAATCACACACTCCCTAGTCTTTTATCCCCAGAAAGCTAGGCGCCTTTAGAAGGCTTCTCCCGTCATAACAAAAAAACTCTTACTGACTAAAAACCATCCCGTTCGTACTCTTGCTTTTCGAGCCGGAGCTCCGGTAAACCCGCTAGGTAGTCCGCAGCTTCGGGTAATATTCACCTAGACTTCTTACTTTACTCATTTACTATTTTTGAGAATTGAAGGGCCCGCTCATCGCTAGTAGCAGCCATTCTGACTTGACAATAAAAAGCTCATTTAATTCAAAAATGATAGTAACTGCATATCATATTAATTAACTATTACTAAAGTACTTCAGACATTTCTACCGTAAAATCTGTAAACGCTATTAAGTCTAAACTTCTCTTAACACATCGCTTCCTGCACATCATCATTTTGCAGTTGTTATCCACCTTATTACATACACGTAAGGTTGAATTTGCTGTGAATGGTTAAAAAGTTAAGTTTGCATGCGCACCCTTTGTTGTCTAGTGACTAGACTAGGGGAGGGGGGGTGCATTTTGTTTTATTTGCTCAGTCGCGACGCAGATTTGCGTCTGTGCGCTTGTGTGCGTCCCGATCGATGCGTGACCAGGATGCACTTATAAAGATTGTTAGCGTTTCAGATTAGGTTGCGTGGGGGAGATTTGTTGAATTATGTTTACTATGTTATGTAGATGGTGCCTATACACCTAAATATTGTTCAGAGGCTAAATATTGTTTTATGTTTTCAATAAACTTTTGTTAAGTTTGCACATTTTGTTAAGGGCAGTTTGTATCATCTATAAGACATAGAATATTTTTGTTTATATTAAAAATTTTGGTAATACTAAATACATACTGAGCCGACCACGAGTAACTTGACACTGAGTGTGGGAGAGCCATGCTTTGGCACGAATGGGCCGGCTCAACCGGAGTGATACCACGGCCTCACAGAAAACCGACGTGAAACAACGCTTGCGTTGTGTTTTGTTGTGTGAGTGAGGTTACCGGAGGCCCAATTCCCCCTTCCCAATCTTCCCCATCCCCGATTCCCGAACAACAACCCTTAAATTCCTAACTCCCAAAAAGCCGGCAACGCACTTGTAACGCCTCTGGTGTTTCAAGTGTCCATGGGCGGCGGCGATTGCTTACCATCAGGTAATACGTCTGCTCGATTACCGGCTTGTTTCATAAAAAAATAAATAAATAAAAAAAAACTTGGGATAGAGGCAGTAGAGGTTTAATTTTCAAGTGTGGGAGAGCCATGCTTCGGCACGAATGGGCCGGTTCACGGCCTTGCAGAAAACCGACGTGAAACAACGCTTGCGTTGTGTTTCGTTGTGTGAGTGAGGCCCAATTACCCCTCTTCCCAATCTTCCCAATCCCCGATTCCCCAACAACCCTTAAATTCCTAACCCTTAAAAGGTCGGCAAAGCACTTGTAACGCCATGGGCGGCGGTGATTGCTTACTATCAGGTGATCCGTCTGCTCGTTTACCGGATTATTTTATAAAAAATTAACTTAACTGTCTCTTTCTTAGTCAATAAGGAAGAGACAGTAAAGTGGTAAGAGAGTCATATTTCGATTAATTATGACGATTGATTTGATGAGCCCCTTTTACAACACAAGGTGACACACAGGTATTTCCATTTATACAGCTACAATTTTATATTGATTGGTATCTAGTCTACAATACGGGTTTTCCATTTCGTAACAAATAATGGAGTCGGTAAAAACCGATGTAGGTGATTACTTGTTCAATTCTGTTAAATGGAGAAGGATAGCATGAAAGGTACTAAGTACAAGGGATGTCAGATCGGATGGTTCATAGGTACTATTTCTACATGGAACAATCTTTTTGAGATTTATAATGACAATTAATAATTAATATCTGAGAATGGTATGTGTAATTTAAATTTAGTATATATATACAACTGTATATAACTTACTTAATGTTATGTACAGTTGTAATTGGACTTCAGGTTCACACACGTTTTTATCATAATTTAGATTGCTGTGTACGATTTCAATCTGTCGTCTGTGTCTGTACTTATGGAATAAAATAAAAATCAAATCCACTAATTGTTTTTGGGACTGGGTGTAAGTAATGTGCACTCACGACACAGGAATACTTTCTAGAATGGGATAAGTAAGAAAAAGGCAGGGAGAATAAGCCAAAAAGTTCTTAAATACATCATTCATCCTTTAAAATGCATCATTTTTACGAGAAGTTCATATACAAGTCTTATCATAAATTGACGTGTCTATCAAGTATTCATACAAAAGGTGAATTGTATCTAAATATTCTATCAATCATCGATCATAAATAATGTATGTATCAGTTTATAGGGTTGGCACGGAGCGAAACAACCGGGTGTTGCGTTGGTTCGACGGCCGGACCGGCGCGTCGCATCGATCGACACCTGTGGCAGCCTTTGTGGCGGCAGACTTCCCTGTTCACTGTACTACGTAAACTTTCACGTTTTGCAAAGGTACATTTATATGATAGACTAGCTAGTTCCACACTGTCTTACCCGCTACTCGGCTCCAATTGATCGATTGTAGCGATAAATAGACTATCTCACACAAATATAATAAATAATTAAATTCAAATCAGTACCTCCTAAGAATACCGCGTTCAAATAAGCGTTTCATCTTAGTACAAAACATATTTAACGTTTATTCAAGACATTATTCATTACATTTCACTTTAAAAGCTCCATAAAAATCAAAGACCCGTATCAGTAGATACAACAGGTCTATGAATCCCCACCAAAAAGGAGGGGAAAGCGTAAAACCATTGCGAAAGATAAGGAAATAATTCCGAAGGGTGTTACATTCATTTATCACAAGTTATCGGAGTAATCTGCGCACCTTCCGCCGTGAACTTGGGAAGGGGAGTGATAGATAAACCACTTGAAAGGATAATGACCAAATTTTCTAGCGTCATACTGATTTATTGTTATTAACAATTTACTTACTCAGATTTTAGGAGTTCATTTTTTATCTTTTAAATGGGAGTGGGTGCTGCTGCTCCGGCGCGGCTTTACCGGCTGCTTAGCTTCTATTGATCATAGCGTGGTGTTTCATCGTATCGTAAAATTGATCGTAGCCTATACTTTTCGTCAATTATTGGAATATCTAACACAAAAAGTCTAATAGCACCTCATCGTAATTCAAAAAAATCGACCAGACCCGTGCGTACAGCGCGTCGCGTTTTAGACGCGCTTAAAGAGCCACATATGGGGCCCAGTATGGCAGATGCCCGACACGGAGCTGCGGACTATTTAGCGGGTTTGGGCGGCTCAAAGAGGTGAGACAGGTGTAAAAACGGGGTGGTTTGTAGTCAGTAAGAGTCTGACACTACCTCTAATCACGCCCAGGGCGGGAGACATTGGATGAATTTCCCCCCTAAAAAAGTCATTACATGATTGTATGCATACAAACCAATAATGGTCCAAAGAAGGAGTCAGTGAAAGCCACCATTTATAACAGAGCAAAATCAACCTTCCGACGCATAAATTAAAGTTCACCTTGGTTCAGGAAAGCACCCGCATCCATTTACATCCTACCGCTGCCTGTCTGCATTTTATTGCATTACCGATCCTTCGGGCAAAATGTTAGAGAGTGGGCAAATTCCTCAGACACATAAATTGTGCCCCCCTTCCCCTTACCTTCTGTCAACGCTAAAGTGGCTCCCCCTGTAATAAGTGTTTCGTTCCAAGACTAATTGGTTTAGAAAACGTCTGGTAAAAGCTAATGAGTGAGGAGCACTCGAGGTCTTGTTGTAAAAGTATCAATTAGGCGTGTTAGAGACGTTTTGGATTCGTTATTTACAAGATAAGTAATGTTTACTTTGACTATACTTAGGTACCTACTAAGTTTTTTTTAAATGAGGAGTTGGTGCTAAACATGCATTGAACAACTAATAAAAATAACTCAATGAAATAAATTATTTTTCTTAAGTAATAATACATTTATGTATGTACCTACTGGGTTATTTTAAAACGTTTCCCAGTTTCACCCTTCCTATTCACCCAAGGACTTATAAATATTATTCATTTAATTCTAATCGTTTTTATACGGCAGATCTGAAAGTCTTTGGCCAGTAGCCACCTTCAGCAGTGGACGACTTATGGCTGATATTATTATGATGATCAAACGCTTGGGTAACAAATTAATAGACCTACAAAACTAATCGGTTTATGATGAGATTTATGATAGTATTTAGATATATAGTAAATACATATTAGCCTAAGGTATTTTGTATATTACTGTTATTTTCACTGTGCAATATTATTGTAGTTATGTTGGTGACACAAAATAAATAAATAAAATAGTAGGTATGAGGTTTATGATAGTACCTTTACTAAGCCTTTAATGCTATTCTTTCCCCACGGCATTTTCATACTTAGTTATTTCGTAATACTATTCTAAGATTAGCAACCAATACGTTTTCACGATTCTATTCGATTGGGAATCGCTTGTGGGAAACCCACTTAATGCTGGTTTCGCGTGCCAACACAGTTTCAATAGATAATAAAATCGTAGAAAAGTGCTGTCTGTACATTGAAAATAAAAATAAAAAAAATAGCAGGGGTTATGTATTCTGTTGTGTGATGATGTTCTATAACTACGTCTATGTGATACAGTATATTGTAACAGTCTCGCTGCTTTTATAGGAAACTAGCTGTTGCTCGCGACTTCGTCCGCGTAGAATAAAGACTTATGAATTTTTTTCTAAAATAAATCTTACCTAAGTTACTCCTTAGTATATCAGTTACCTACCAATAAAAGTTTCATCAAAATCGGTCCAATAATTTCAAAGATTATGCGGAACAAACAGAGACAGACTAAAATAAAAAAGAAATTTTGGTCTATCTATGTAAATATAATATTCTAAGTTAAATATGAATAAAAATATGATATTATGATATTGTGTGAATGGAGTAACCACGTAATGAAACCTTACTTGAACGAGTACCGTGATTTGCGGCTAGATGGCGTTTCACTAAATTATGAAATGTAATTGTTTTTTGGGTTTTTGGAAATGGAATCAATAATCACTGATTTAAAACAACTAACAGGGTCTAGTTTCAACAACTTTGTTCTAACATCTGGGATAAACTGAGATTCTTAAAGAAAATTATGATGAATCTACAAATTGTTAGCGGACAAATTAGCGAAATAATTTTTTTCTAAAACATATTTAAAATAAAGTATATAATTATACAGATAGTATAAACGAGAAACAAGGAAATGACAAAAATAGAATAAGTAGTAGAAGGTACATCCAAAAATGTATCATTAGAAAAACAAACACAAACAGGAGAAACTTTCCGAGACTTACTCCACTTAACATATTTTATTCATACAACTTTCTCAAGAAACTCATAGCTTTGATTCATAAAAAACAACTTGGAAGGAAGGGAATGTCCAAAATTTTGAGGGGAGAATGGTAATTGGAATGGACATGGGGAAGCTATCTTTTCCTTAAAATAATTCCATCCCCGCAATAAAGCTTAGGACGAATAAAAAACACGTTATAGCGTTGCTACTGATTAAGGACAATGAGCGTCTTCGCAACGATTGGGCCTGTTGGATTCTGACATAAAATGCGGCCACGAGATCGGCGGTTGTAGAAAAAAACATTCTTAAGTTAGTAAAACGTAATTTTGTGAAATGACGTATTTAGAGACTGTGTGGAACCACCTTAATATAAGTGCCCGATTAACTTATGTGACAGATAGTGCATAGGAATTATTTTTCTTTTTTTAACACTAGGATTTTCTCCAGTATCGTTGGTGCGTTTACAAACATACAAGTTCACATACACATGACACCCAGACCCGAAACAACAATTTGTGGATCACACAGAGAGTCACCGCGCCAATCGTACTGTCAATTACATTCTTAATTCAAAATTATCTGATACATAGTGGCTATCCAGAATATTTAGACGTCATTAGATCTAGGTTCAGCAGTAAACGCCGACATGATGGACAGACATACACAATTACACATGTGTCGTGTCGTGCTAAATCGCTGAATTTATTGTTGTGTGTGCGAAATGGAGCTTATAAAAAATAAATTATGTATCATCAGTCAACAGGCTATATTCAGTGAAAACAAGCGAGTTTAAATAAATTGGTTCTTAGCAACACCTTAGGAAATAACGAAGTAAAAATAACTATGAACTAAATTATTTACAACTTAAAAATATCTAAAAAGAAATAAAAACTAACTTAAAACTAAAATAAAGAAAAATAAACACAAAAAATATAAAATAATATATTCTTAGCTATAATTCGATATTCAAATATATTTCGCGAGCATTCTGTTTTCATTGCCACCAGCCAGCAATTCAGTAAGGAGTCCGTTCACCTACTTCCAAAAAGGCGGACAACCGGGTCCAAACCAACCTTGACCTTTTTATTTGCGCGTTTATTCTCTCAGCTCCATTAACGTTACCATGGCAACCGCTTCCACTAACTTGCTGTCGCTTTGAGCTGAATATTTTAAGTATATTTCCTTAGCGTAGGTAATCTTGAACTTGTAAAGATTTTCGTTTTATAAAAGTGCTTTGCTGCATAATTTATATGTTAAATGGTTTGGAAAGTGGTTGTATATCACTTTTATATACTTATCTAACATTGAATGTCAAAGTTGGACAGTTATTGCATATCCTTATGCCTTTTTAGTCGAGTCACGTTTCAGGAGTTCTTTCTATGCCAAGGTCCGGTAAAGAAATAAGATTGCTTAGGTAAAACACTCTTACTGACAAAAAACTGAGAGGATGCCATCGCCAACCACATCCCTGAGGACACGGCGGTGGTCAGCCCATGTAGGGCATACCGCCACCGTAAGATCCACCGTGTAATCAATAGCGCTGGGATCTCAAAATAACATTATCTGACCAATGAGCTATACAAAGAATATTTCTAAGCACATTATAAACTGTTTTAAACCGAACCAACTCTTTTAACTGCAGTTAAGAAACTTAACGGAAAACGCACGGAAAGTTTTACTGGAGTGAAAACTAAACTCTGGTTGGTGAACCAAATAAGCGTAAAAGATTACAACTTACTTGTTTAAGTTTACACCGCTCTACTTAACTGTAACTTGGGAGAAATTAAATTAAACTTAACAAGGAGGTGTTGTGTAAAAGAGGTATTATGCACGATCACGTGGAAAATAGTAAACAATAGATTTAATGTTAATTCTTGGAAACTAAGCATCTTCCTTAAACGCCGCTTTGTGTTATTGAAAGTCCGTTATTATAATTGGGTACACAAGGACAGATCTACTAGTGGTAATAAATAAATAAATGTTACCTACATGAATTTATTTTTAAAAAATAAAAGAAACTATTAATTTTTTTGGATGCAAGTCGCTTCTAACCAGCCTATCTGGAAGTCATTGGGGGAGGCCTATGTTCAGCAGTGGACGTCTCATGGCTGATATGATGATGATGATGACGAAATTCTTAAACAACATTATTATTTATTTATTTATTACTAACTGAAATACATGACGATACGATTAAATATTTAATTTTTCCAATAAAACATTCGACTATTTTGTGAACATTTTTAATCGCCTGCATCAGTTTTTTCGCCGACATTTTGTAGATGCATCCATGCACTGTTGTGTCATATAAACCAGCAGGTCTAGTTACACTCACCAGCCAAAAGATTATGAACTTTATTCCTCACGTATTAAAGTCGGAAATGCATCAAAAGAAAATGTCAATTTGGTGTATGTTGATCTGTTGCCAACTGTGTATAAAGGTATACACAGACAATAATGGCTGACGATTAATCAAGAGCTTCACTAGAATTTTCGATACAAGGATGATAAACTGTGTTGATTATTAGCTCAAAATTTCACTTCAGAATTTATTAATAATATTTTTTATTAAACCTAGTAGAAAAGTTGATTATTAAAAAAAGAAAACATCATTAGTCACAAGCTGAGCTAAGCAAAGCAACATAATTATATTGGAGAAGTCATAAGTGTGACTACTGATTTCGGGGTCTCCAATTTGATTCCCGGATCGGGAAAAGGGATTTATCCATTTTTTTTACATTTCCCAATTACAGCACGGAGATACATCACTTATAAGTAATCTGACTGATGAAACTTGGGCGTAATTATGTAACATGCACTGACACACTACACAAAGTCATCTCTACCTACTCATACTAGAATTAAAAGGATAACGATGACGTAAAAAATCCTAATTCTTACTAATCAAGATCCAAAAATCAATATTTACTCTTCTAAACCACTGTTTTTATTTTAAACCCCCTGTGTACAGCGTACGTACACAGGTTATAAAAACCAATTTATAATGGTCTAGCTTTGTATGACCCTTCCTTACATACGACGGTCAGTTTATACTGGATAGTTATACCTCAATGTGTAACCATGTAAGTAGAAGCTATCTACGTGTATATTGCTTGGTTTCCGTAGCAGTGCTACGAGCTCGTAGCATTCTCCTGAGGGTGCTACGACGTATGTGCTACGCTTTTAATGCTTGTTAATTTAATGAAATCAGCGCAGCGTAGCGCGGGTTTGTTTAAAAAGCATTAATTTGTGGTGAACGTAACTGATTAGTATATTTGTAGCATATCGGTAATCTAAATAAGTAATAGAATAGCAAAAACTTTTTTGAAAAAAAAGGGAACCGCTTTCAATTTTCTTTACTGCTTCCATTTTTTAAGCCGCGTAAGGTAATATCCCTAAAACCCCCTACTTCGTGCTCAAGTCACATGCTACGGCATTAGAAAACCGGCAATCCTGCTAATCATATTAAAATATTAAAAATGTGAATATTTGTATGTTTGTCCGTCAATCACGCTGAAATTAGTTACTGAACGGATTTTGAAGAAATTTGGTAACTATAGAGACAAGATATGAGCTAACTTGGGTGATAGGATACTTTTTATCTCATGGGAACGAGGGTAAAGCTACTGGCAGAAGCTGTAACATAATAAAAAATATACCATTGAATATATAACCATGAACTTGTACAAACGTAACATTGGTTGGTCGAATACTTCAGCAATAAAAGGTTGTTATGCCACATGTAACATTATTTCTATTGTTTCCAATATTACAGGGAAATGACTTATTAAAATTTAATTGGCCCACAGAACAATACCTCTTTTAAAAGCTTTTGTCGACGATTTCCGGTACTGTTAAGGAAAAACGAACCCTTTTCGTATATTGTTAGGGTACATTTTATTGTTTGTTGAGTAGTTTTTTTATGTGAAAATATTCCTTTTATTATTTAACTATTTGTTGATTGGTTTTATTGTTAACAGGTCAACCGGAATAAAACACGTTACGGCTATTTATTTTTAAATGAAATCCTGGCTTTTCTGGAAAGAAACAAATTACCTAGTTTCATCACAGAATAAAATTGTTCAATCATTCTATTCTTGTGTTAAAGAAGGCTATGTTATAATTGTATAATAACTAAGGGCCCATTAAAAGTACCTTTAACCAACGAGCATGCATGAAAAGACTGATGACTGTTGATGAAGCGAAAGAAGTGTGTAAGAACCGGGGCAATTGGCGTTCCATTGTCTCTGCCTACCCCCATGGGAGACAGGCGTGAGGTTATGTATGTATGAATGTATGTATGTATGTATAATAACTATCGTGAGCAGCAGCTTTAGCAGACGCGGCACACGCTGAGACAGAAGAGTCCCTCTGTGACTCGAAACTAGTAGAGCTTTTCTGCATTTATTTACGTGAGTAAACCGTGATTTTTATTTAAGGCTATATGTTATAAAAAAATCACGCTACGATTAATAGAAGCGGAGCAGAGTGCGCAGCTAGTACATAATAAAGACAGATACAACGAGATCAAACAAAAACAAACGTTTTTCCCGAATTGTAAGCCCAGTGAAATGAAATAACCGTTTAATCACGTCCTTACCTTGAGCTAAAACGAATAATTGAAGGTATTCACAGCGATTAATTGTTTGCAGAGGGATCCAATGAACAGTTTCGACTGGTTCACGCCTCTGTTTGACAAATTCGTTAATTGGAACGCGCATTCAGTGGTTAGGGTTACAACTTAGTAGTGAACTTAGCGAGGCTTTACTCGGAGCTACCTAGCTACCTAGGACTACCTAGCGGGTTTACCGGGGCTCCGGTTCGAAAAGCAGGAGTAGGAACGGGGTGGTTTTTGGTCAGTAAGAGTCTGACACTCCTTCTCGCCTCGCCCAAGGCGGGAGAAGTCATTGGATGATTTTCCTTCCTCAAAAAAAAAGCGAGGCTTTACTATAAAAAAGTACAAGGAATTTTATAAGGTAAGGTATTTTATTTTTTCTTGTGACAAGCTCGCTGCAATCTCCCAAAACCGCTGCAACTCCTGAAAGCCAGGATCTACAATAGATACAAGCACCAAATCGCCTGGTGGCGAATGATCATATGGCCGATGATGGAACACGCTTACCTATATGGTATTCACTCAAGACTTGAAGACACCATTTCTGCATTTGAAATACAAACTTCAACGCTAAATCGCTTGCGCTTATGCAGTGTGTGACAACCCTATGTAGCGGTTACGTCTTCAAACAGTCGTTTGTAGCTTTGTATTTCAATATACAATTATTTATTATTTAACAAATTTATAGGAATATTAGGAATAATACACTAATATCATGAGCCTTAAAGTTGTATTGTGTCTGTATCTGCCTACGACTATGTAATTTGAAAACTTTTTTTGGACAACCCCCCACAACCTCCCGTACCGCTGCAACTCCTATAAGCCAGGATTTACAGTAGATACCACCATGAAAACACCGGAAAACCAGTGACATGAATAACTGTCTTGGATCCCGCAACGAAATAAATGAGAAGAAATAATTAGAAGAGAAGAAAAGAAAACGATAGTTTCCACTTCCCTCTGTGAAATTGAATCTACACCGGTTCTTTCAAGTATCGAAGTCAAACATACATATTAGTAAGATAACTACCATCAGCCCTCCACAGCCCGCAAAGGGTGACACTACATTCTAAGTTAGACCAGTTGTAACAAAAGAGAACTTAACAGAATTAAAAATACTTAAAGATGTTATCGCGAAGCAATGTCGTCACATAATTATTGCCAGAGGAAAAGGTATCTTGCACGCAACAGATAAGGTTGAATGATGAACGAATGAATTGTTTACTTAGACAGTAAGCTACGAGACCGAGGTGTAGTGATAATAGGACTATTAAAGAGATGTATATCTTATGACATAGAGCCTGGTCCCCTTGGGGTCAGACAGATGAGTTATTATACTATATGATAAATACCTATGATAGATAGTGCCGAGTCTGGGAGCTTGATTACTGTGCAACTTATAATAAAATTATTCAGGCATATTGATGTTCCTGAACTTCATAACGAGTTCCTTCGAATTTTTGCTCCTGATAATAATTACTGTCGCAACAGAAAGTTCAAGTTGTTTGCTATACCAACTAGCAGAACAGCCAGTAGAGATAAGTCTTCGTTACCGTGCACAATGTAACTTTTAAACCGATTCTTGGATTCAAAGCCAGAGTGTGACGTGTTTTTGAGTGAAAGAAGATTATTTTTGTCGGAATGCTTGAAGTTTTGTGAAAGAGATGGACAAATAAACTAATATTACATTTTTAATAATTGGCTTTTTGCACCGTTCTTTTAAATTAAATAAATAAATATTCTTAAAGCAAGACGAATTCTATTCAAATAACCAACTTAAATAAAAACCCTAAAGGATCTTAAAAAAGAAAGAAAGAAGTAGTCAAATTATCACATTGAAGATATGAACACGTTGCCGTGTAGGACCTATTTAAATGCTAATTTGAAACCTAAAATAGGTGGGTAAGTACTTTGGCCATGAGACACCTCCATAGTTAATTGCGTTCAGAAGTCGTGGCCTGATTTATGGAAGCTTATCGAGACAAATTTATTCGTTCAACTTTGTTAGATAGAATCTATTTATACTAAGGCTTATGTCTTTATAAACTTCAAATAGAGACTTAATTATTGCGAGTATTTGACGGGTTTACGTTTTTGTTGAATATACTATTTTAGTGAATTTTCTTTTCTTTTGAAAAAGTCTGGATTTTTATTTTGTTTTTATGGAATAAGCCAGTAAACGAGTAGACGGATCACCTAATAGTAAGCAATCGCCGCCGCCCATGGACACTTGAAACACCAGAGGAGACACAGGTGCGTTGCCAGCCTTTTAAAAAGAAATACGCATTTTTCTTAAAGGTTTGAAGATCGCATCGGTTCGGAAATACCGCCTAGATGTGTCGTATTTCGTTTCATGTCAACCAGTAAGGCTATTCTGTAACTGTCAATTTGAACTTTCAAATGAGCTCGATTACATTCTCGCCCGTCATTGGTCGAGATTATTCTCACAACCAATGACATGGCGGACCGCGATAGAGCTCATTTCGAATATTTTGAAAATTACAGAATAGCATAGCTGTTCGGCATAACATAATATTGCTGTCGAGCAGTCCAATTAATAAATTTACTTTATTTTCTTTTATTAAGTTTAAAGTTTTCAGTATAGTACAGCATATTTATTTACCAAAAATCAAATCCATACACTCAGAAACAGACAACCGCACACCCGAATTCAAACCGCGAACTCCAAAGCGTTAAACTTTTGACAGCACTTCCCTGGACATCGTACACGAATCTGTTTACACTACAAACGATATTCAACTCTAACACAACATGTTTACAGATCAAATTAACTATTCAAGAGATCCCCATTCCGTATTTACTCAACAGATAGTTCTTGTTACAAATGACAGATGGCGTTGAACCACATCTGTTTGGCGATGCAAGGAAGCAAATATTGCAAGTTGGAATTGATGATAATATGTGAATTTACCTAGTTATAAATGTAAATATATTGCCGTTGGTTAAAGGAGCGAAGAAAGTAATTTTTGTAGAGGTTTTTTTATGTTAAATGGGCCGACGTTTGGTTGGTTAGGCATTATACTTGTTTTTTCTTACTAACTATAGGTACCTAATTTAAGTTAAATAAAAACTATATTACATTACTATATTGAAGACTCGGTTGCCATTCAAAGTGTGGGAGAGCCATGCTTCGACACGAATGTGCCGGCTTAACTGGAGTGGTACCCCGGTCTTACAGAAAACTGACTTGAAACAACGCTTGCGTTGTGTGAGTGAGGCCCAATTAACCCCCTTCCTAATCTTTCTAATCCCCGATTCCTCAACAACGTTCTAACCTCCAAAAGGCCGGCAACGCACTTGTAACGCCTTTGGTGTTTTGGGTGTCCATGGGCAGCGGCGATTGCTTACTATCAGGTGATCCGTCTAATCGTTTACCGGCTTATACCATAAAAAAAAAGTAAGTCTTACCTAACAGAGCTACTCGCAGAGTAAAACTGGAAAGACATGAAAACATAAACAAGATGATTATTACCAAAATCCCTACACACATAACATAAGCCACAAGCAGAGCTCGCAAGACATATTATTAAACCCAAAACCATCATTTAAAATTTAAACGAAGGTGCTTGAAGCTTCAACACAAAATACTCGACGCTTCGTAAATCAAAATGGAGGATTTTCATCCCGAATAATTTGCACTTACCTCGACCTCGGTGACATGCGCCGATTAAAAGTGTGTGTTGACATGAAAACGAAGTAAATTAAATTGTATTTTGGTATTACGTTACTCTTAAACAGATTGGAGATGAGATGGGATGAGTAGAGTAATGAGATGACGTGTTTGAACTGATTGCTCGAAAGAAATTACTGTGAGTTTGTATTTTCTTAAGGAAAGCTACGTAACGTACTTGTGTAAATTAAAGATTGATTAATGTTTGTCTTGTTACGGTACGGTACTGAAATTTTGAAGGAAAGTGTGAAAGCGTGTGTTGGATTTTATGTGTGTATCTTCGAAGAGTAGGTAGAAGGCTTGGTATAAATTATGTGTGATCGTCTTTAAAATGCTTAAGAGGGCGACCATAGATGTGATATAATTATTCTGTTTGAGCGACTGTCTATCCATAGGTACTGCTGGGAATTTCAATGGATTTGTAGACTATATAATTTTTAGCTAAAATGATTGAAAAAGAGTTACCTATGGAGTTTCTTGCTTGTTCTTCTCCATTGGAATCTACACTTTAGAACGATCAAATAGCTTCACTAGAGTATATAGAGAGATAACCAGACATTTATAAAAAATTATAACGGCTTTGCCTTGCAGAAGTGCCTTCCCGGTTTATTTGAAATAAACAATTTTGACCTTGACTTTGATTGTATTTATTTTAAATACGCCTGTTATTTTCAACTTAAATACATTTGCTTCTACCAATTTAAGTTCAACGTGCGAATCTAATCAACCACCAGACTAAACACAAACACACAAACATGTAGACACACAGAAAATTCTAGAACGCACGTTAACAGTTAAACAGGAATCAATCGAGCACTAATTTGAATTGCTATTCCGTTGCGTATCAAAGCGATGCACATCCCTCATAGTTAATCGATCGACATTGTACAACAAAGGTACATAAGCACTATGTACTAAATAACAGACCCCATGCAATTCGGACAATTCAAATGCAGATATTTTGACGAGGATGCACGCAGGGATTTAGGAGGGAAGGGCCCTCACAGACAGAAATATTGATTTTCGTGTTGAGTGTTCAGTGTTCACCCCCTAGTTGGGGGTTTGATATTATTAAATATAAATGGCGTTGAAATGTTGGTGGTGCAAATGATTTTGACGTGGGTATCGTTGATTGTGTTGCGTGTAATGCTATTGAAGTATGTGTGGTATGTTATGAAGTTGTAGTTAAGGAGGCCGTGTTTGTTCAATGTGTGATGTTTTCCGTGTTCCCTGTTTGTTGATCTGATGAAGATGTTTATGGTATATTGTTAGATAGGTAAAGTAGATATGAGTGAGAAAAGCAAAAGTTGTTGAAGAGTACGTGCCCATTTTCACGAAGCAACTGTTACTTAAACTTACCCATTATTTGTACTGTGTTATGTGTCACTTATAAATAGATTGCAGAAAATAAAAATGACGATTTGTGTCACTTTTCTTAGCTTAAATTTGAGAGAGGTCAGGTTAGGTTAGGTTAGAGAACGGGTCTAAATCTTATAACTGAAGATTCAGAATGTCGAGCTGTGCTCCTTAATACATAGGTCTTAAAACTAGGCATATGTACCTCTCTTTACCTCTTCGATAAAAATAAAGTGTTTAAAAGTGCCCAAGTAATACGTAAGGATATCTTTAACCTTACATATTGTCCACAGTTCCTATACACATAGGGGTTGTAAGGCCACAAGCAATCCCGGTGTAACACGCAGCGATTCTATTTGTCAAACACTTGACATGAATCTCGACTTTGTGTTATTAACCAATCCAATTTCAGTAATTTGAATTCGGAAATCTAATCAAGAAGCATAAACTGACTGGAGAGCTGTGTGAGAGTTATTCTTACGTTAACGTGATCGAGATGTTACCGTGTTTAGGCCTCTGATTGGTTGGTTAACTTGGAGCAGCCAATCAGAGTGTCGTAAACGTGTGAATCGTGCGTTAACGTATAACGACAGACACAAAGGCCTTCTAAGGACATAAACAATGAAAACTCTCGAGGAAGCGGTGACGACAAATCCGCCTATCGTCATTTGACAGTATTGTGAACAGTGGACAGGGGCAATAAGGTTTAAATTGCTACTTTCAATCACAAAATGTATGAGATTTCGTTTCGTTTTAATATAATGACTACCTAGTTGATGGAGTGATCGCAACTGTTTAGCTAGACGTCTAGGATTATATTATATTCCTAGGATACAGATTGCTGTGACGTTTCAAAAGTGCCTAATTTAGGATTAATTGAAATAAATGCTTTGACTTTGACTTTGTGTAGGACAAAGATTGGGAGTGCGAAAATTCTTAGCAATAGCATAGAGTCTGGAATTTGGCTGTCGAATGAAAATTGTCTTAGTGTTACAGGTAGCTTACATAGAGATGAGATATCGACATTTGGAAGAAACGCCGAATTAAACTTAGAATAAGCTATTTTCAAGTAAGGAAAGCCTCTTTTCAAATGAGGAAAAATCGTATTATTGTTAATATTAGCTATAATCTAATACTCGGCCGGTATAACATCTATCCCCTACAATTTATTTTCGTTTCATTCTCGATATAAAAACGCGATCGCTGGGTACGTTTCGCGTCGCCTCCACCGTTCCATTGAATTATTCTATAATCGAATCTGAATTCACGATACCGAGTGAATATTCATACCACTTGACGCTGTAATTGGTCGGACGAGTGGCCAGTAGTAATGCCGATCGACGCATAATACAAAACCAAGAAAATATACAACCACCACAAAACATAAAAGCTTCTATTGTTCAAATAATAAGGCTGGTTTTCGATTGTTAATTCGTTTTTCAACAGCAAATAAAATGTTGTAACACGATTCAGTGATTCGATAGATCTATACAAAGTTTTATTTGCATATAATTTGATCGAATTTACGCGAATTAAGCCTTTGTTTTGTCTCATTAAAGGTTTAAATTGGTGTTTACATGTGTCCTGTTTGTAAATATGTAATCTTATTACGAATAATAACGATTAAAGGGTAATTTAGCTTAGAGAATACCTCAATTATTAAAATTGTATTTAATTAATTTGCCATGGATGAATATTTTAGGGTACAAAAATGTGCTTACATGAAAGAGAATAAAGTAACTTATGCTTTGTGAACGAAACCATTGAACATTGATTTTGATCCCATCAAGTTACCTTCGTCGAGTTAGTTAATAGATATTCGACTGCATTACAAAAGCAATAAAGTTGAGAATGTATTACAGAAAATGACAGATAGTTAGGAACGTTGAGGAAGGTTATAGATCGGTGCAACTATAGTGCGATAGAGGTTGTTAAATTGATATTGACACGAATAAAGGTGCTTTTCCAAGAGATGTGTTATGCTACGTTGCTGTGGATGCGTTTGGCTTCCACCAATCATATTCATTGGTACACATAGCTTAACACTGGTGGAAACGGACTCAGCTAAGCTATGTTTTTTTTGATGTGTGCTACGGATAGCTTCCTTGCTATCGATACATCGCATACTCGAGCTGCGCATCAGCTACATAGTTGTGCGAGGAAAATGCTTAGTATCTGTGGAAACGGTCATATTATAGAGGCAGTTTCACAGCTTAGCTATATTACATTTTCGTAACATAGCTTCATAGCATATCTCTGGTGAGAAGGACCATAAAGGTACAGCTAAACAAAAATAAACATCTGAATATCATCATCAAACCAAACTTATCAATTTTAAAACCAAATTAAATTTTCAATAAACATTTTTCTCGATCTAAAAAAATATAAATATGCATATAAAATAATTGAATTATAATTTTATCTTCCTTAGCTTAAAGGAAACCGGAAAAGATCCTCCCATAGCAATATTTTGGGTGGAAAACGGAGGCTGAATTAACATAATACATGAGCGTTGAACGGCCATCTTTCTAATTGCAACATCAGCTCATAAATATGAAAGAAAAAAACATTTGCATTAAAATATTACACGTGCCTTCAATTTCGCTACTTGGGGAGTTTTAAGTTCATTGTCAATATGCTTTTGTGGCGAATGTTGAGTCAAAAATGTCTGCAATTTAAATGAATGAATAAAATTATGGGAATACTGATATTGTCATTTCAAAATCTTGACTTACAGAATTGAAACTTTTGTCTATAGACCTGGTTGGCTCCCTATTGATCGTAGCGTGATATTTTGCTGCAGACTGCCTAGCGGCTGCGGACCGCCTAGCGGATTACCGGGCTCCGACTCGAAAAGCAGGAGTAGGAACGGGGTGGTTTTTCAGACATTAGATGATTTGCAACCCTTAAAAAATTATAATACAGTAGAAGCTCTTTATTCGCGGGGTATGCGTTCCGTAAATATGCCGCGAATACAGAAACCGTGAATATGGAATGTTAATTTGTATGGGGTTATAGGGGATACGTTCCTAGATGACGAAATCAAGAAGCAAATAGTAGATAAAAAAATGTTTAATTGATTTTTCTGGTCACACTAGGTTTAGGCAGAAGTCACAATCTAGACGTAGCTGTAATAAGGTCTATTTTATTTTTTTATCCTTCTACTGACGCGTTGACAAAGGATAGCGAATGTATTTTTTTAGGTTACGCACCGATATTTCGATTCGATCCGCGAATAAAGAAATCTTAGACCGCGAATATGGGAATTGAGTCGCAATTTTTCAATCCGCGAATAGTGAAAACGCGAATGAAGGAAGGGCGAATAAGGAGCTTCTACTGTAACTGTATTTTTTACGGCCTACCTTTTCTCGATAAAGTGACTATTTAACACAAATAAAATATTCTGATCGAACCAGCAGTTCCGGAGGTTACCACGTCCAAACAGACGTATTCTTCAACTTTTTTATATTGAGATCACAACGCACAATTTTGTTTCGACAACCGGAGTCCTTATAGCCGTCATATAATCCTACTAATATAGTAAATGGGAAAGTTTGTATGTGTTTGTTTGTTCGTCCTTCACGTCAAAACGGCTGAAGGGATCGAGATGAAATTTGGAACAGGAGTAGATTATAGTCTGGACTAACACATACATATTTCTCCTAAGGGAACGCGGGTAAACCCGCTGACAGAAGCTAGTATATAATTGACACCTAGGCTGCGGGCAATAGTTAGAACATGTATGGTTTGTGAGGTCAAATTCATACATGAGATTGTAGTCGATGTACCAGGCGCCCAACAATATATAGGAGTTTGATTATATCGTGTAGTGAAATGGACATCAAACATGATTAGTTGTCTATGAAGTCATTGCTAGAGGCGGTATTATGAACATCAATTTGATACTAATACAATAGTCTTGTAGCACATAACCTCCTTTGTTAGTATTTAGCCAAACAGCACAACAAAATACACCAATTTGAATATTTAATACAATTGAGTATCGACTTTATCACTAAGAGAGAAGGTTGAAAGTCCATTGAAGACTTGGGAAGATTTGGAGAGTTTGATGTGCTGTTGTTTATAGCTATGTTATTTGATGCAGTATGCGACACTGATAACAGATGATGTTGCTTGTATGGTATTGTTGTTCTATACAATATTGTATCTGGGGCACGGCAGTGCCCCCGCCAAGTCGAGCAAAAAAAAGCGGCACGGCCGTACCATCCTTTTCTCGAAGCAATTCGGGCCTTTTTCGACCCCTATAATTCGGTTGTGGATAAAGCAAGAAACCTGAATCTTCAGTAACTAATCCGGCATTGTATAAACACGGAATATTTAAAATTTCAGTCAATTTGAACCAGTAGTTTAAGAATGACAACTTGTTAAAGTTTCTAAATTTTGTCACTCACTGACTCACCGATCATCAAAAGTCCAAGGCACTTCTAGCAGACTTAGAAGCTTCATATTTGGAATACATATAGAGTTTAGTGTCTTAATCATGGGAAAACTTAAATATTTTGTAATTTCGGTCCAGTTTTCCAAATACACCAACTGCATCAATAACTTTGTAATCCCATATAAATATATGGGATTACAAAGTTATTTATGCAGTTGTTAGAAGTAGATGGTATCAAAAAGAAAGGCTCTACAAAAAGAAGTGAGATCCCATCAAAAACATCCTGTAAAAAACCCAAGTCTCGCAGCTCAGTCTTTCTACCGTCAAAAGTTGTGAGATCCATGTAATACCAAGTCGGTTAATCTATTTAGTGTCTACTTGAAGGACCTTCTGTCTTAAGTTATTACATAAGTTATTATCATGCCAATATTAAAAATATTTAACGTTTTAAACAAATAGATCGACTTGGACATCGCATGAAAACAAAATGAATATTACAATATTGTATTAGATTCTTTAGTCTCTCGCGCCTCACGCGATTGAAACTCTCGTTCCTGTTGGTCGCTGGCCCGTCGTGCTGTGTAGTGTGATACATACTAATAATCAAATCAAGCGATGTCCAAGTCGATCTATTTGCTTAAAACGTTAAATATTTTTAATATTGGCATGATAATAACTTATGTAATAACTTAAGACAGAAGGTCCTTCAAGTAGACACTAAATAGATTAACCGACTTGGTATTACATGGATCTCACAACTTTTGACGGTAGAAAGACTGAGCTGCGAGACTTGGGTTTTTTACAGGATGTTTTTGATGGGATTATCTTGACAACTACAGTTGGACATGCGAAAATGAGCCTTAAGTACTCGTGAGTATTAAAGAGCCGACTATGAGACAAAGCCAGATTGAACAGCAGTGCTCTTTGATAAATCATTTAAACTGTGATCTCCAATCATATGCAAGTACTATTTTTGTAATCAAATGTATGATTACGTATATACGTTTCGCAATGACAATCATGAAGGCCCTTGACGACACCCTTTTGTAATTACAATAGTAAAAAAGTATTTACAAATTCGTAACTACCTTGAAAGGATATTTTTGGTGACGAAACTCCTGGTTTTGCTCCAAAAACTGTTAAATATAACTGACTGACGTCATTAAATTATGGTGATATAATCCATGAAAATATGTCGGTTTCGTAACCTCACCTTTAAGTAAATAATGTCTTTTATTGAAGTGAAAAATCATCAAAAGCGGTGTCCCATACTGGGCGAGGCGAGAGGGAGTGTCAGACTCTTACTGACTAAAAACCACCCCGTTCTACTCCTGCTTCGAGCTGTAACCTTGGTAAACCTTGCGGTTCTCCGCAACTCGGATTTACAGACTGTTTAGTTGTCTGATCGTTCTTAAGCAACCTTTATTTAGTTTTTTGAAAATCTTCTCTAATAGTCTAGAATTATCCTCAGTGGAACCTGCACCTCTGCCTACCCCTTCGAGGATAAAAGGCGTGATGTTACATATATATGTATGGAATAGGACTTACTGCTTCATGAATCTATTAACATAACTGGTGAAGAGTGGGTGTTTATAAATTGTAAATGTACACCTCTGTCCGATCCTTCGAGGAATACAAAGTCATGAATATCTTCAAACATCATTACCCACTGTCGTAAGATAATTAATATCACATTAGCCAACTAGTTAGTCGTTATCACAGACAGAGGATATTTTCTAGAAAGTTCTACGTAGATTACACTGATATTTATGACGGTGGGACGCAATTAGGCGGGTAATACGCCGACATCTTAATTTTCTGACTAATTCTTTAGTCTGCTCTGAAATTTCGACCTTTAGTTTTTTTTGTGGTTTCTTATATATTTTGTCTTGATTTTTTCAACTTTAAATCTGTTGTGTATTTTGTCTTGTATATGGAAGCAGGTGGACCGACGACATCGTCAGAGTGGCGGGGAGCCAGTGGATGCCCGCTCGGAGCAACTCTTTGTGTGATCCACAAATTGTTGTTTGCGATCTGGGTGTGATGTGTATGTGAACTTGTATGTTTGGAAACGTATTTAAGACTCATGAGAAAATCGTAATGTGGGGCAAAGTTAAAAAAAACTAGTGGTCGCCTAGTGGTTGAAATTCAACCATATACGATTTATTTTACAATACCACTTAATATACGTTCAAGGATAATTTTTATTTAACTCAAACTCAAACAAACTCTTTTATAAAACTCTATTCACATGAGACGTCAATATCATCGCAATGTCTATCGATTTTGACGTTTTGTCAAATACAATCAGATACTATGCATGTGTGTGTAATGTTTTATTTATTGATTTAATGTACTTTATAAGCATAATTTTTGAAAAATATTAGCGTTCTTCAGTTCTCCTACACATAAACTATAAGTGTACCAAATTTTATGCTCCTACGTCCGCGAAATTTTCGTAAAAAGCGGTCCAAAGTTTTTGCATATAGATAAACTAGATTTTTTTAAAGCCATTCTTGCTTCGTGCCTTCGTGGTGGAACTCGATACCTATATTCATCCAGTGACGTAGTTGACGTAGTCCTGTATAGACGTACAGTTGTAATATTATGCTAATTAATTGGTAAAATCCAAAAAGTAACGTTACACCTCATTATCGGCTCATTACCGACACGTTAAGAGTTCCCTAATTAATTTATTTGGAAACTTTATCTTCTTTGTACACAGCCTCCGGCGTCACCTTCGTAAAGGTATCAAGTATTGACACTTATTAGGAATCTTTTAAATAATATATATTACGTAATTTTAACAATAACTAGAAAATAATGGCGATGTAAACTAAAAGACTTAGACTTGTTCAATTTACTATTAGCAAGCTAGCACTCAATAACTAAACAAGATAAATATTTAAAAATTATACCCCGCTAACAAACATACTTAAATACATTACCTCACGCCTGTCGCTCATGGGGGTAGTAGGCAGTGACAATGGACCGTCAATTGCTATGAATCGTATACAGATCTTTCGCTTCATCGACAGTCATCAGTCTTTTCAAGCATGCTCGTCTGTTAATTTGGCCCTTCTTTAATATATCGCCAATCTGGTCTTTATATGTCCGTCTAGGGCGCCCTCTATCTACGGCCCCGCTAACATATAGAACAAAAGGTAAAAGATTCAAAAGTTCACTAATTATACAAACTTTTATTGGCAGTACAAAAAATCAACTAAAATTTTTGATGAACTCTTATAGTTGTTTTATACATGTATATAAAATGCATGTACCTACTTGATAAATATAACAAATGAATCGTGCTTAACAAACCCAAAGCACGAGAGTGTACCGCCAGCACTATTTTATAACATTTCAACAGAATCCGAACTCCACACAATATATTGTGACGGAGCGAACGTAAACATCCCAATTCGTCTACCTACCTGACCTTATAGTACTTTATACATATACATCTATCTATCTCACCCGTCTGTCTGGGCGTCGCATTCATGGTGCAATGCCAAAAATCGATACCCACCTCCCCATGGCAGCTACCTCTCTGCTGAACCCTCTATGTACCGACAGGATACATAATATTATGAACATTGACATTGAAGGGGTCGAACGTTCGAGAGTGCGTCGGATTAAAGAGTAGAAAATTTAATATGAATCGTTCAAGGGCGCGTTTGTATTTCGTTTTTGAAGCTTCGATTTTGTTAATGTAGCTTTCTAAGTTTTTAATGTTTTATTGTTGACTAGCGACCCGCCTCAGCTTTGCATGGGTGCAATGATGATATATTACGCATGTATTATACATATAAAACTTCTTCTTGAATCACACTATCTATCAAAAAAAAGCGCGTCAAAATCCGTTGCGTAGTTTTAAAGATTTAAGCATACAGAAAAAGAATTAGTTTTATACTATGTTGTGATTAGCGTAACAAAATATAAAAGTAATTATTATGTTATCGGCTTACGTTGTTGTTGATGTTCAGTGATGAATGTAGGAATTGTTCTTATTTTTGTTAGCTTTATTTCCGAAGTATCATCAAACAAACTCTTTCCTCTTTCATATAATTCATCACACTGTCTATCCAGTTTTTCTTAAGTCACCCTACCTTTACCGTTAATCTTATCACCAAAATTTAAAAAGTAAGATTTCCCAAAATCTACTTTTCTTTTAAAAAGTGCTATTAGAAAAATCTTTTAATCCATATCGACACGAAAGATTTCGCTACCAAGACCAGCTATAACATAAATTATGATGGATAAAATCTCGATGGCATTGCAACGTTCGATTCTGGAGATTTATCTATGTTCGGACGGGTATCTCTCGATGGTTAATTAATTGCATAGCCCGGTGGGTATAATGACAAATGCAACCCCTCAGAGCCGATTTTAATTAGACTTTTTACATTCAAAGCAAAATCTGATGTTTATTATTAAACCCTTTGATGTCATGGAGTATGTACTTCTGTCGTGTGTCTGTGCTTTCGTTTGGTACATAGATTTGTTTATTTTTGTGTTTTGATGGTATAAACTATATACATTCTTGTTATGAAAGCGAGAGTGTGTTTGTTTGCGTTCTTTTCACATCGCTACGGAGCGTTTTTATTACGTAAAAGATTTATTTTTTACTTGGTTCTGCCAGCGGTTTCGCCCGCGTTTCTGTGGGATAAAAAGTGTCCTATCACCCAAGTCAGCTCTTCCCTGTCTGTTTATCAAATTTAATTAAAATCCGTTTAATAGTTTTAGCGTGATTGACGGTCAAACATCAAAATAAACAAAGTGTAGAGTAGTGTAAAGTAGTGTTTAACTAAAATTTCGTGTTGTATATGTATTTAGTTTGTGTGACTAGAATGGCTTGGTTGTTGTAATTACCACTTCTCAATTCAAATGATGTAAAACGCTTGTCGTCAGATTTAGGTATACCTGAATTGAATCTTGCATTTATTATGGTATTTGTTTATATGTAGCATAAAGAGTAACAAAATGCTGCTGTTGGCTTGATTATTCGTAAGAGACTGCAGGTATCAACTACATAGTTTTATAATAAAACTGAAACTACAAACAAATCTATTCAACAAAAATCAGCATTTGGTCAGTTTAAACTGTTTGATGCACTGCCAATTTGTAAATATCAGTGCCTTGTAAACGTACGTATGTCAGTAGGTATAATATATTATATGGTAGCTCCTTTATATAAGACGTATCGCCTGTACTCATGCGGTAGCTCTGATTTCCCAGGAGAACCTTAAGTTTTATTATCGCACTGCGCTTAGGAATTAGTTCTGGAATTGAAGTGGATTTAGTATAATTTAAGTCCAAGACTGACCACTGATATAAAAAGTTTTTAATGTTACAGTTATATTATGTCTGATGCCGATCACGCACCAACTTCTACTTAATTTTAAGGAACGCCTATGCTTAGATTAGGCCTGTAAAAATTTATTTTTTAAATGTTGCTGCACAACTATTTTTTTCCTGTTTCGTGGGTGCATTTACAAATAAGTACCGTATACAATTTCACTTACACATGAAACCCATACATACAGAAACTGGGAACCTCCTTTGATTTTGAAATCGGTTAATAACACTCTGTACTGGTACGGTAATTTACTCGTCACCAATGAAACAGTCAAAGAATAAAAATACAACAGCAAAATGCTTCTCTTAAGAAAATCAAGAGACACTAATCTATAGTTAAAAACTTTTTGCATTTTTTCCCGACTTATCAGATTGTCTCATTTGATCTTAGTATTAATTAATTTGCAGCAGATGTCTTCTTATTGAAGATTCCATTTTAATTCCTACTTTCTTTGCTAACTTATTGGAAATTGTGTTACGAGATATTTTCTTTTACAATTCAGCAATGAAGATTTATTTATTAACCGACTTCAAAAAAGAAGGAGGTTCTCTGTTTGACCTGTATGTATGTATGTATATGTATGTTTGTGTGCGATTGTCTCACGATTAGCTGAACGAATTTTGATATGGTTTTCAGAAATCTGTTTGTTACACTTAGGAGCAGGTTTTCAAATATTCTCTTTCATTAATTTCTTACTAGCTTTCAGTCCCATGGTTTTTATGGTTTTTAGTCAGTAAGAGTCTGCCACTTACTCTTCCACTTTTTTTTTTATTCGATAAAGACTAATGCTTGACATAATAAAAATACAATCCCACATGATGGTAAGTAGTAGTACTTCGCTCAAGGTGGGAGGAAACATTAGATGATGTTCCCCCCTCAAAAAAAATAAGTCAGGTTATGGTTTGTATTGCTTGTTGTATAGTACGTTAAGGTACACTTAAGAAAGCAGGGAACACTTAAAAAGGAACTCTAGACTAAACAGTCTAGACAGTCCCAGACTATAAATAATAAAAATACCAATTCGACACAAAAATCAATCGCCTACACAATAATAATTCTGAAATTTTTAATCACAATACCCACCTTATTTCGTAAGCATTAAAAGCTATTTTCGAACAGTTGCCATTAACCTATGGTTGGTCATACCGCACCCACGAACCCCTTGCAGGGTAATCCGACTATGACAAATAAATGAGTGGTCATCTATCAATATTTTGTACGCGATTTTGGTGCTAAAATACTGTGTAATAGCATCGATAATCACGTGCATGATGCGACAGATGTTGCGTTGGAGGGTTCTACAACGTAATTACGATTGCTATGGGGTGCTGTTTGGGATTCAAAATGAATGAATAAGAGCTATTTTGTCTTACTCCATTAATGAGAAGCGATGTGTAATTTGATGGGAATGGCAGCTGTTTTATTGTGATAGTATCTCACGTCACAGTTTTATCGAACAAAGAAAGGATTTGCTTTTGTGTTTTGTATGTTTTTATTCCCGATTAAATATCATTTACCCACACATAAAAATGTTAAATTATACATATTTAGGGAAACACTAATAGATAAATAATGCATAGGTACTATATAATTATAATGATCGGTAAAATCTAGTTTTTCAAGGGAAGAATACTTTTACCTAAGTATTTCGTAGATACCTATCGTGGATGCCTTACGCCCCAACTGTTTCTTGTAACTTACAAACTAACATTATTTTTACACACACACATTATCTTCAAAAATCATATTGCGGGTGAACAGGTTCAGGTTTATCATTTAGAAGCCAGTTTCATAAAAGTATAGAAAATCACCGTTTTAAGTCGGTTAATATACTAAATCGTACTCCTTAATGTAATAAATACTGTCCCAAAAACTGCATCGAAATTGGTTCAAGAAATCGCAAGATAATCGCAGACAGACAAACAAACATACATACTATACATACAGGTCAAACTAAGAACCTTCTTTTTTGAAGTCGGTTTACAATAATATTTTGAGCTACGTAACATTGAAATGTGGATGGAGTGGTACCGATCGATACCCCAGCCAGAGGGAACCCCATGTAATTAATATCATGGTACGCTACACTCGATGTGCACTCCTCTAGGGACTATAGGGTGTTTCAAGGTTAAAATGTATGTACAGAGTGACTCATTACGTAATGCTTGGAATATTGACTAGGGTTTATGTTATCGTAGTGTCAAAGTTTTGCGATATTTGAAATTTGATGAATGGTGGAATAAAAATAAAAGGTTTATATAATCTTTATTTCTCATAAGAATCAAATACATAATTCGCTTACTGAGAAACAGTGTTTTACATAAAAGCAATTTAGAGCGCACAGTAGTATGGATGTAAATGACAATAACAAAAAGTGCAAATGTGAGGTAAAAACGATTATACAAATGTTTAAAAAGCGTAGGTTTGCTGCCCGGTCTCTGTTAAATGTGTAGGCACTGTAGATGCCAAGCCAAGATCTGTAGATATGGATCGATTTTTAACATTCGTTTTATGTAGTTTCTGTCTAAAATCGATGCATTACCTTATGACTGCACGGTTCACGCGGTGGCTGCGTAAGTTGTTCGATTCCTCCATGAAACAACTCTTTGTGTGATCATTTACTTGTTGTTTTGGGTCTTGGTGTCATGTGTATGTGAAAATGCTATTGTGTGGCAACTTAGGACACTCGAGGAATGAGTAGGTATGTTGACAAAATATGTTCTAGTCTGCAGTGTGCAGAGCTGTGTGCTAATATGTCAGGTTATATATGAGATTTAATTACTTTTTCCCATATTCTCGTGATATGAAATGGCCTATATGTTATTGCATACCATAATCTACCCCTAATCCAAATTTCATCTCGATTCCAACAGCCGTTTTGATGTGAAGAAGTAACAAACAAACAAACATACAAACTTTCGCATTTATATTAATATTATTGTAGGATTGATTTAATCAGCACAGAAAACATTTATAAAATTAATCTATATAATGAGATATTATAATTATTTTAAAACAATTTAATTGGTTAATGAAACAATCACAGTATTTTAAAATAATTGGAAGGATAATTAAGAAATAATTGTTAATTGAATTAGCCTCATTCATCTATTTGAAGCTGGGGACTATTAAAGGCTTTTAATTCTAGACCTTTTCAAGTAGGGTCATTGTAGTTTATGATCTTGAGAATATCATTCGAAATGGTCCCTTGTTTAGAAATAGTTTACTTTGAATTTGAATTTATCTAACTAGTATCAATTTTTGATTGTTTTAGAACTTAAAAAGACCTACATAGTAATTTAAAAAAAAAGAAAACATTGCTCCATATAAGGATTTTCTCCTGTGTCGTGGGTGCGTTTACAAACATACAAGTTTACATACACATGACACCCAGACCCGAAACAACAACTTGTGGATCACACAAAAAGTTGTTCCGTGCGGGAATCGAACCTGCTACACGTGCGCGGAAGACAGTTACCCAGCCACCGCGTCGACCGTGCATTCATAAATCTGTAAAAGTGTTATTATATGAAGTATAGTATATGTATATTATTAAAGATTTTTTTAAAACAAAAACAAAACTTTGAATCTATATATTAATACGTGATGCAAAAACTTTGGACTGCTTTTTACGAAAATTGCGCGGACGTAGGAGCATAAAATTTGGTACACTTATAGTTTATGTGTAGGAAAAGTGCAGGACGCTAATATTTTTCAAAAATAATGCTTATAAAGTACATTAAATTAATAAATAAAACATTACACACACATGCATAGTATCTGATCGTATTTGACAAAACGTCAAAATCGATAGACATTGCGATGATATTGACGTCTCATATGAATAGAGTTTTATAAAAGAGTTTGTTTGAGTTTGAGTTAAATAAAAATTATCCTTGAACGTATGTTGAGTGGTATTGTAAATTAAATCGTATATGGTTGAATTTCAACCACTAGGCGACCACTAGTTTAAAGAAAGCTCTCAATAAATAATGTTTCATTTCATTCTGAGTCGCGCAAATTATTATTGGGTGTTTTCGGTTTATCAAAAATGTGTCAGTAATATCACGGAGTTTGAAATTGTTGTGCCTGGTGATAATGATGATGCCGTGATCATGGCAACGGGTCATCCTTTGTTACATGGGACTCATAACAAAACTGCTAAAATGCAAGTCTTATATTGTATATTAAATATAAGCATCTCTGCCTATCCCATAAGTCAAACACAGGCTTAATGTTGCATACATACATCTGACGCTCCTCTTGGTTAGTTCAAACATTTATCAACAGATGTCGTTGTGTTCAAGTTTGATGCTAACTTTGTGTTCATGATATCAAACAGCATCATACAATGTGTGAATACATAAGATGCATTGATAGTACATAACTATACATATATGTATATGTAAATAAACACAAGACGACCGACTATGGCAGCGTCTTGAAATGGTAATCGATGTGTGAGTGTGAATAGGTGGTAATGTAAGGCATGCTGCATGTATATTAAGGTAGACTCATAACCGTTTTCACCAACCACGCCTAAACCATCTCTTTACTAAGAGTTACTTAGCATAAGGGGAGCACCTAAACTAACCCCTTACCTGTACTGTTAGGAGTCACTTATAGGTAGACGAAAACCAAAATGTCGTTAATGACACCTATCTCAGCTTAGGGTTCTTTAAAATTTAAGAAAAGTTGGTGTAAACGCACTCGATGTAAATTGGTTGAAGTGAATAAACTCACAGACAATAAAACTCAAGAAAAGTGCGCAAAACTTACACAAGTGCACATTTCAAAAACACGAAACTCAAGCCATTTAAATAGAAAGTGCCTGAAACATTTTCAGCTGAATATATATTCCTTTTCACATAGCTAAGTTAACACTTCAAACGGAGGAGTCATGAATTTTGGACGGTGTACTGCTACGCGGCTACGCGGCTACTACGAGATGCTACGCCGTAGCCCGTAGTCACGTAGTGGTTTCCTCTGTTCAGAAATTTCGTATTTCGATTGCAATTTATACAAACGTCGCTAAAGGGAGGTACCGTATATTTAGACTATGTCAGTTTCTGTCCTAGCCTAAATGTACCCTAAGGGTTTGGGTTTTGGTGGTCTGTTGTTTAGTACATCTTTACTTAAAAGGATTTTGTTTATTTATAAATGAGAAACCTTCTACGATCTTGAATTTTGTAGTGGAATAAGTATAGTAGTATAAATTCTATAATTTGAAATGTTCACATGCTAAGAAATACATAGTTTTGCAAGTTTAATGTTTTGAAACCATTGAAGGTGCTCAGTTTTCTATCAACTTTAAGCACATTATAGAAATCAATAAAACCAATTATTTTTACTTTTGTATTTCTATCGTCCATTTTACATTGATCGGGCTGACAAACAGACTGATTCAATTTATTATGAATCGGTTCGGCCAATCCTGAGTTCATCGCGCGCACATATACATACAGAAAAACAGAGAACCTCCTTCTTTTTTTGAAATCAGGTGAAAGTGTGCTTGTGCACTTCTGTTTACTCCGTCTCAATAATAAATGCTACCATGTAACAGTCTTTCCAAAACTTCAAAACAACATAGAAAGCCAACATGTTTTGCAACGTTCGGGTCTTTTAAATTATGACTGTGCAACGCAACGATATTTTTATTAGGGTGCTTTCCCACCAGAGATGTGCTATGCTACGTTGCTGTGAATGCGTTTGGCTTCCTTCAATCATATTCATTGACACAGATAGCTTAGCACTGGTAGAAACGGTTTCAACTAAGACAATTTTTTTGGAAATATGCGTGCTATGTCTGTGTGCTATGGATGCGTGCTATAGATACGTGCTATGGATGCGTGCTATAGATGCGAGCTATGGATATTATGTGCTATGTATGGTTTTCCAACTAATAATTCATCGCATATTCGAGCTGTGCATCTTCCAGCAGCTACTTTACGGCAGCACATCTTACTCGCACCCCTACATAGCTTAGTATCAATGGAAACAGTCAAATAGTTCCACAGCATAGCTATTACAGCCTCGCAGTATAGCTACATAAAACATCTCTTGTGGAAAAACCCCCTTATGTCAGACATGTCCAGCTTGACATAGCTTGCACGTGGTACTCCGACACGTGCTGACTGTGTCACGTGATGAAATACGTCATTCTGTTCAGACGTTGCCCAATGGAGTGTTACAACAATACTTTGAAAATAACATGATTTTGTAACAGTCCTTCTAGTTTAGTTGGCATCCTTATACAATGGAAATGTGGCTGGTAACATAGCTGGTGGATATTGTTTCGTAACTCCTGTGCTTACGTCTAACTTTATTATGTCGCAAGACGTTGAAAATGTTGGGATTGAAAGTTTCAGTAATACTTTGTCAGGCCTGAGAAACATTATCGACATCATCTCTCATCTTTGGAGTTGGAGAGCCATGTCGCGGC
The DNA here is from genome assembly GCF_023101765.2 of Spodoptera frugiperda. Taxonomy (NCBI): domain Eukaryota; kingdom Metazoa; phylum Arthropoda; class Insecta; order Lepidoptera; family Noctuidae; genus Spodoptera; species Spodoptera frugiperda. Next base: position 4,694,839 of record NC_064220.1, on the reverse strand, counting down.
ACGAATCGGTCGGCTCGACCGGAGTGATACCACGGCCTTATAGAAAACTGACATGAAACAAAGCTTGCGTTGTGTGAGTGAGGTTACCGGAGGCCCCTTTTCAATTCTCGATTCTCCAACAACCCTTACATTCCTAACCTCCAAAAGGCCGGCAACGCACTGGGAACGCCTCTGGAGTTTTGGGGGCCCATGGGCGGCGGCGATTGCTTACCATCAGGTGATCGGTCTGCTCGTTTACCATAATAAAAATCACCAACAGCCTATAAGTGCTCACTGCTGAGCAAAGCCTCCTCTTATACGGACTTTGTTTTAATTCATACTTTCATTTTCTATATCGGTACAGTTATTTTCGGATGAAGCCACAGCTCTAGTCTATTAGCTTTATTTTTCCAGTAAAAATCATTTTCTAGTGACCCTACTGAAGGTTAACCAGCAAATAATTTAGTAATGTTTACATATAATCAGGGTTTTAGAAGTTTGTTTATAAAGAGTAGGCTACTCTCAAAAATATAGAATAATTTCACAAATACAAATACGAAAATTATTTATTTACACATTATGTACACCACTAAATATTGTACGTTTGGTCACTATCTCGCCTGATGGTAAGGTATAATGCCTGCCTGCCTTCCCTTAAGCAACCTATTCACTCGAGACTAGAGGACAAGTATTCGAATCGATCAGTGTCCTTAGTACGAGTTTGTATCTTAAGTACGAGTAGACAGTAAGTACGAGAGAACCAACCAATCAGAACGCCGAACGCGCTCTCATTTCGATTTCGTTCAACGTAAAGCAAACTCATACTAAGGGTACAAAAAAGATAATATTGTTACATTCCTATAACATTACGTAAGTGAACACACAACTGGAGATTCCTTCCTCGTCTATACATTAAGGAAAAATACACCAGATATTACATTACATGAGCAATATTTCGTAACGTTTTATAATTTATCAATGTTGTTATGTAAGATTCTTTCAAGAAATGTACTGGATTGTGACGTCACTGGACCAACTGGTCTTGTCAGACACATGGCATCTTGACGAAGGTATGTAAACAAACATTTTCTATTATATTTTGCTTTTTTTATCCCCGATTTAGTCCACGTGGATTGTGAAGTAAGTTCTTATGAGACAGCTGATAGAGGCTGAATAAGATGTAGACGTTTAGAAATAACTTTTTACGTAGACACTATACTTTATTGTGAGACACTTCATCATCAACCGACTATGAACCTTCCCTACATAGTATTTTTTTATGTTTAAAAAAACGTTGCCCTACACTAGGATTTTCTCCAGTGTCGCGGGAGCGTTTACAAACATACAATTTTACGTACACATAGCAAATGCTCCGTGCGGGAATCGAACCCGCTATACGTTGCGTGACAGCCTGGTTGGTTACCCCGCCACCTCGTCAACTAATTTTAGTCGTTAAATAATCTTGGAACGTACGTATAACTTGCAAAAAGTCACAATAGTATTTGCCAGGTTTCGAACCCGCACCCTCATCTTAGTCTACCAACACCAAACGACTATCATTATCAGTAGTATATTATTTACCAACAGCTATATACTTACGGTCCCTGTATATCTAAAAGTCCGGAATAAATCCTTCGATTTGTCTTACTTACGTTGCTGGTTAGCGCTGCGATTCGTTACCCTGACGTCGTCTGACGTCGCCCGACGTCGACGTCACGTCACGTCATCATTTAGTTAGCTAAATTGACTTTAGACTTGCCCAGAGTGAGTTAACCTACTTTTCAGTTAAAATGGCTTGTAAAAATAAACATGTTGGGAAGTTAGTGAAGTATTTTATATTGTTTTATAATGATTATGTTACATTGTGGTGTTGTAGGTAACCTACGTTTGTGGAGGATTTATCTTCAATAGTTTTCTAATGGCAGTTAAAGGCTTAAATATTTGTCTTGTGCATACGACTACCGAATAAGAGGTGTCAGGTTAAGGTATCGGGATTATTTTTATTATACTTATAAGTCAGAGTTTGTCCACCTGGTCTGGTAGCAAGCGATGATACAGCCGTCGATGGAGTATGTCTACGTATAAGCAACCTATTCACTTAAGATTTGAAGACCTTGGTTGTACTCTTCTGGAAACATAAACTCGGGCAAGGAGTTCCTTATATTGGCAGTATTTTTGCATTTTCGAAAAATTCTCAGTTATAGAACGCAGTGTGGATTCATGTTCAGTATAAATATAGTAATAGTGTCATCCATTACATGGAAGGAGTTCCCTATTTTGGCAGTATTTTTGGTTTTTCGATTCTCAATTATAGAACGCAGTCTGAATTTATTTCTGGTATAATATGGTAAAAGTCTCATTTTGTATTATTTGGAATATACATATAACACAACTTTATTACTTTTGCCTACCCTCTCAGGCATTACGAAGCGTGGCGTTATGTTGTTTGTAACTCTTGATAAATATTTAGTTGATAAACACAATTGATTACATATGCCTTGACTTTAGTCAGTAAGCAAATCAGTATTTAGAATAGGACATAATATTATGTTGCAAATAAAACACTACTATTTTCAAACCAGTTTCTTTATTTCATGTTCATCATTTTAATACAACATACAAGTAAATTTATCATCAGATATTATTTTATCAATTCTTAAGATCTACCTTAACTAAGACTTGAATAACAAGTAAGTATGTATGTATGAGTATTCATATCGATATACCGATACATCGAAATGGTATCGATATGTACCGAAAAACATACGGGAGATAAATGCTCAACCCACACATAATTAATTCACAGATAAATAAACAAATTAACAAACTTTTTTTTCTCAAAAAAACCGACAATGGAATGTTCATTATTAAAAGTATCAATTCCAATAAAAGCCTGTATAAAAATGCTTTGCTGATAAAAAAAGAAAACACAAAAACGCACAAGTTCACACAATAACTTAAACATGGAAGATGAATGCCTTAACTTTTTATAGTCGCCATGTTTGTGACGTCATTTGACGTTTATTGTCTTGACAGTATAGTTTCCAAGATGGCGTCCACGATAATATTAAAGAATTTTATTAAAAGTTATGTCTTTTTCGGTGATTATGCTTAATCCTCACGTAAGCTTACCGAGGAAAAAGAATGTGTACATTTTTATGCTTTTAGAGATAAGCAATTTTTTATCATCGCAGACTTAGAGCGCGCGAAAAAACGACATCGCGCGACAAATGACGTAACAAAATGGCGCGTAAGAAAAACAAAACCCGAAACTCCTTTTATCTCAAAGACAAATGACTGTAACATTAATTCCAACTGCAAAATATACTTTACAATATACTTTTATCATTTTTAAATAAAACAAGAGGTACACAGTCAGTATTATTTCGACAACGATTATCTAACAGGGAATCTAATTTTCCATATATTATTATAAATATTGAAAGGGTCGCTTAAGACAGTCACAGCGAAGGAAAGTTACAAGCTAAGGGAAAACACAGGTAAGTAATAATGAACATGAAAAATCAAGTAGACACTAATATGCATGCAGCTCGCACTAAATCTCAATATTCTTCATTTGCCTGTCAAATTAGAAGAATAATTATTCGTTGAGAAAACCGCTCCGTAAATCTTGTAAGCTTTCATGTTCAGAATTATCCCGACAGACACCCAGTAACATTAGCAGTGTCGTGACTAGAGAAATAAATAGTTAATGGAACTCCCGAGGGGATCAAATTAAAGAATACTATCATTAGTAGGTTAAGTACAAAAAGTTTCTTATAACTTAACACGCGTACTAGCGAGAAAACTTAGAGTCTAACCTAATCGAAAGGTAGATGACTAGCGTCGGCGACACACGATAATAAATTACATATAAATTATCAATAATTTTCAACAAACAAAATCAATTTCGGCAGACGAGAGAGATTTAGTTTTGACAGAACCAATCAGAGGTGATATGTCCAAAAAAGTGGATGGAAAACATTACATAGCTTACTCAAAAGTAGCTCTTCGTTTGAGCGAAATTTAACATTATTTATGTATCGAATACATTGTATAATAGTGATTAATTTATCGCATACAAGTATACTCTTTAATAATCAAGGATGCGTAGATTTTGTAGCTGAGACGCACCGCCCTCCGTCACTACTATATATACGTGACAAGCGGCTAGTCATCAACTATAGGATATAAATGAAGAAACTGCTAATCAGTCTCTCAATAAAAACGTTCGATATACTAAAAAAGAGAATCAATATCAACTTTAAATGAATCCACAAGATATTTTATATCTATAGGCAACCATTTTGGAAATTTTAACCGGTGTTTAATTAACTTTTGCATGTAATCACGTTTAATCCTTCAATACAAAGTTGGGCGGCTCTATTGTTTATCTATTGTTTCTCGAGAGTTTACGGATCAAGTTGTCTCTAAACTTTGATTAGATAAGTTGGTATCCGGAGTCGTGATCATTTAGCCTTTGATAGGTTCAATGTCAAAACAATACGTGTTACAGAGATGTAGAGATGAATATAGCCAAAAACAATGTCCCTACAAGGGTGTCCAATATCAAGAATCAATTTAAAACAATTCTTTATAATTACATGTTTAATTTTTAACACTGAAGAGATTGAATTCTTTTAATATATACTGAAGTTCAATCTCTCGTAGATTTGAGTTCTGTAGTAAAATTAGCACATATAGTACACCCCTATCTTCGTTCACTTGGTAATATTATAATATATGGTATACCAAGGAAATCGATAGGCGGGTGTACTATACATCACAAATACATATGTAACACATTTCAGTGACTTGAATATACTTTCAAGACTAATTTAATGATGGTGTGAATATCCTCTTCAAAAGTATATTTAATTATAAATCATCTCTGCATATCTGTAACTATTCATGGCTAATGCCTATGCAACGGTTGGTTTTTATTAAAGAACAAGATATGTACTCTTAATTATTTTAACAAAGGCTGAAGAAATCTGCGATAGTCAACTTGATGCAACAAAGCAAATAATTACTTTGTTAGGGAAGATATCAGATGTTTTCCATAAACCAACCGTTCATAAATGCATCGCCAAAATCCTTAACATTTTTGTGCAATAACCATAGTGCAGTAAAATAAATAGTGGGTCGATATCGATAAATGGATGTGCTACGAAGGCGGAAACAGGTGTACCGATTTAAAGATCAGAACTGTCGAATACAATCTAATGTAACATGAATACTAAACAACTAAATCAATTGCCATGATTTCACTGTGTATCGACTAACGCCTTGACTATCGAGTCATCGAGTCATCCCGACATAATATCACCATAACCTCAAATCATCAATACTAACTTAGTACAGTATACGGATAATTGAATATAATTGATGTCCCCTACAAAACACAGTACAAATCATGGTAACGATACATTTTTATTACCACACGTTAAGTTTAAATTCCTACACAGATATAAACCTTAAGTATCGATTAGCATTCAAGTTCATTATGAAAAAATATATCATTGGAAATATTTTTCAACTTCTCTCCTTAATTTCAAACCACCCAAGAACAACTTAATTTTATGCAGTTGACAACCGATTTTTATAACTACATGTTTATTCCTAACAACACTTTGGCAACAAATATTATTTTCAATTTTTTTTCTTTACTTTTTCCATCAAATTTCAAATGTAACGTCAACATTTATTGAAGTTAACATTACCATTGTTATTATCGAACCCGATCATTTATCGATTTTATCATCGTCTTTAAAGATAGAAGACATAGAAAAGTATCGACAGAAGATGAATATCGATCGATAATGTGACATCACTGGCTTCAGCTGGCGAAACGTGTTACACCATTCCTTTACTAAAATTTGGCTATCAAAGTTCATTGCACTATCCTACAGTTTCGCCAGCTAACGCCATTGAGAAGCAAATTATAAAGGTCTACCTAAAATAAGAAACAGTTATCCAGGATTTTTAATCATTTTTTTTTTAGTTTTTTTGTTTTTTCTGTCATCAGTCTTAAAATTGAGTCGTACCATCTAACTAAGATTGATGAACTCTTATATTTAAGTTCCTAGGCCTGATCTAACATCGGAATTTTGCGGTGATAGTTTCTTATACTGTAGCTTAATGGAAGTTAGAATAGAGGATACAAAAGTACGGGTAGCAGACGAGTTACATTAGGAGATGTTAACAAGTGCCAATCACGTCGTTTCACCAACAGTCGCAAGGAACAGTTTGAAGGTACACGTCTAAGGAAAAGGTGTCTCATCTAGTAAGGCTCTCGGGGAAACTATTTCACACATACCTTATTCAATAAGTTATTGGTATTTTAGAGTAATCAACATTGAATAGTTTATTTTAATATTAATTCTTAATACTAAAGAGTACAAAAAATAAAGGAAATATTATTGAATATATGAAAAACAACAAGTTATCAGCGAAAACCATCGCGTTTTCATATAAGAACAACATTGTTTTTTTTTTTCGTTTACAGTAACATTTAATATTCGCGATCACGAAGATGCGGGAGTTAATAAGATTCTCATGGCGTGGCCGTGAGAGGTCCCTCAGAGGGTCGAGCCCTCGCTACCTCGCCCCACGCCCTCCCAAACCCTACACTACCAACGTTTCCCGTCGATCATCCTCAAAGTATCAAAAATATCTGCTAGAACATCCCTTTCCCTTAGTGAAAAATTCTCGATAGTACAATTTGAACAGTCTCAAAATAACTAATGCGTAGGTAACAATTACTAATCTCATTTACAACGTGGATATGCAAGAATGAAAATTTCGAAATCAACAATCAATCGTTTCACATTAGGACGAAGTAAAGCGTTCCTACGTAGTGTCTACAGTTTAATATCTAACCTATAGGGTTACCATAAACGTCAATAAGTTATATCATAGCACTTATGTTAATAAACGTTCATGATAAATGACTGAACATGTGAAACACAGAGGATCATAGTCTGTACAAAATTTCCCAAATGTTTTTTTTTTATTTTTAATTTTATCAAAGGTTTCAACACATTCCATCAAATTTAAGGCCACAGCGCATTATGGTGTTTCAGTAGATTAAAGTTAGATTACTGAGTTACATTTATGTTTTAATGATGACGTTTCATATCTAAATACGGCCTTATTATACACCCGTGCACGTCGGTATTGCTCGACGGTGGTCGTGTCGGAAGCTGTAGCGTGTCGAAGACCAAACGAAAGGGTGCAGTGAGTCGCTCAAGCGGCGGTAGGGAGCGTGACAAGCGTCACAAGTCTAAGTCTACGAGTGGTATACTAACCGAGGAAAGCACGGCTTGAAACATTACATTTTACATCACTACTTCTCGTATCGTAAAAAATATAAGTGACAGACTTACAATGATTCAAAGCTCACGATGTGACTTACCCACTAAACTAACATAGACAATGCGATATCTAAAAATACAACACTACTCATACGCTATATAGGATATAATTTAATTTTAGTTCATCATAAGCATTGTGTTCTCCTTACAACTGGCAGGATGGCATTTAGTGTGTAAAATCGATTGTTGTGTGGACAATTCAAGCTTCGTATAATTAATATAGGTTCATAAACTTACGTGCGTACACATATTATGATAACATTAATCATCTAAAAGCAATTATTTGGCGACTAGCATCGTTAAGAAAGATTCCAAATTTTACTTTACTTCGTTCCAACCTAAACATTTTAACTAACCAGCGACAATCATTAATCATTTGTTCATTGGTCTATCAAATTGAACTACGTCACCACTTTGTGGACGATATGTCGCGTTCCATCAACATTTCCCTATTAAATATATCATTTGATCAACATTCGAATACATAATCCGTCAGTATTGTCAATTTAGAAACAGTGCCAATATATAAACATCGCATTCTACCATCACTAACCGTCTCGACTCCCGCGCATCCACTCATATAATTAAAACATTACTTGATATGTCAATTGCTACCAACATTTTCCTAACATTTGGAATCTTTCCACTTTGTAAAAATATTTATAACTAAAAATCACACACCTTACATTAAAACACTACCTATAAGTGATTAAGAAAATGAAATCCTTACTGTATCTGCTTCATCTTTGTCTAACGACAGGGAGACGTGTAAGCTAGAGCGAGATGAAGATATATATCATGACGCTCTCTAATCAAAGTAGCAACACCGATCGCTATGGTACACAAGGAGGAAAGTAACGGGCACGACGATACACAATCACATTAACCTACGTGTCAATATCGTAATATCATAATATAAAACATTTCCACAAATCCATAACGTTGTCTTTAAAAAAACCGTCACCATTGTGAAAATAAACGCTATCATAATCAAACGTCTCAACTAACTTAAGCGATAGTAAAATATCTTGCATTTAATTTTTACAATAAAATGTATCATAAATTCAAACGTGAGTTAATTTTAAAAACATACAGCGTAATTTTTCGAGGATGGATGGTTTGTGCTAATAATGTGCTTTGTTAACCTTAACTTACAATCACAATTTTTGAGACAACGTGTTCTGACGGACACTTTTCTAGAGAACCCGTTCTAATAACAGCGACTCATATAACATCACTTCACAAACTTGAACCTCAACCTTCCGTCAAAACACATCAACGAATTTTACATTCATCATCAAACTCAACATCAGTCATGAATACAGTAAATCATTGAATACAATACAATACTCTTTCAAGAAAAAATACATCAAAAATAAGTGAAACACCAACGTTCTGTGCAATTCACTAAAATTATACTTTCAATCAGTTTATTCCCAACAATGACAACATCGCTTAAATACATAGAAGCGACAATAGAATAAAACATTTTGAACGTAACTTTTTATAAAGGACGGGAGATACCTCGGTGTAGGCTTCAGTACATGAAGATAAAAAATTCAGCGTTAATATTTTCGCGTAGGTACGTTTCTCTGAAAATATTCATCAAAACGATTTTCAAGAAAGCCGTTACCTATTTAATTTGATACGTAATTCAATACGTCGTACGTTCAAAAAAACACAAGATGGGAAAATTTAACACCTTCGTAGAATGATGGAGTCGTGTACTGAAGCTGTTCTCGTTACGGAGTACCTCCCATCCTTTATGAAAACGAATACAATTCCTGAGCAATCAATTGCGTGGTAGGTCGTATCATCCAGTTCGGACCAAACGCAAAAGCGGCTATTGCATTTGCAGATCTGCAAATTCAACGACATACTACCAAGTAAATGTTAATAAGTGACCAAATCGTTAACCACATATATGATAAGCTAACATCGATACATTAATCTACCTTGATGAATACATTAACAGGTGAATCTTAACTGACACAAAATTATTCGATCTCAAACAATCATTAAGAGTAGAATACACTATCGATATGGTTACTGTAAAACCCTTATTATATCCTGACAATTCGGATATCGTTCAATTATTTCCTTCAACAATGTGCTACCTGCCTCGACTCGCCCGACTTTCTCAACAAACGTCATACCTAAATAACACGCTACAAATATTTTGATTCTTAATTTCGTTTTATAAAAATATTCTCACACTACGTACCCTCTCTATAATCCCACGTCGTGACGTCTCACCATCCTATACCGATCCCAGCTGCCTTACATCTAGTTAGTAATACTACCAACATCATTATTCTAAATCTATTTACATTTTTGCTCGACACACTTCCTGGCGATAATGGTGTTACAACGGCAATTAAATCAAATAAGGGAACGATGAGTGGCTGAAAGCTTGAAATTTCATCAATGATCAAGTCTTCTTCACCTCAATTCTAACAATGACATGCTTGAATTAATGATTTGACGGTTGAAAGGAGCAGCAGCAATCGAAATTCTTATCCTCAATGGCTAATGGCGAATCGAATGAGAGAATTCTTTGAAAAAGTTGATGTAAGTGTAAATAAACGAGGGAATGAAATAATTTACTCGATCTTAATTTTATATCTTAAGAAAACTGCTGAGTATAAAATTATAAACGATTTTGTAAGCCTAGCTTGCGCTTACGTAACTAGTAGGTGCTAAGTTAGTAGTAAAATGTTCCCTAGAGTAATTGACTTTGAAATATTTGTTGTTTGGGAGCGCTCTTTAGAAGCTGTGCTGCTGACGGGAACTGAATACGAGGATTCCTAAAACGGATTAATAGCTACGTTTTCGTAGAAAAGTAAAGCTTAGTTGGGATATCAAGTTCTTACATTAGAATACAAATAGTACTTACACACGAAGATCCATAGCCTACATTCATAAGAATATTTTTAGTAGATTTGAGTGCAGGGGAGATGTACCGCCTAACGCACTGAGAAGCACTGAAATGTTGTCTTCTGATGAAGCAGTGTTGTGCTTGAATACCCAGTCGCTTTGACAAAAATTGCAGTTTTGTTTTTGTTACAAGTTTTTTTGGACTTATATTTTCGTTTAGCTGTGTCGTTGCGTTAAGCTGAGAAGTATCATTGAAGGAAGGTATAAAATTTTATATTTTGTTTCTTTTTTTAAATCGTATACAATTTTTGTGCAACCGACTGGTTTGTTTTTTTTATTGGATTAGGATCGTAGTAGAGACATTCGGATATTTTTACTGTAGTGTTGTTTTTAGTTACTTGTAATGTTATTTAACTGAACTATTATTACTGTTATTTTACTAGGAATGTGTAAACATGATTTTGTTTAAAACTGTTGATCCCAATTCAAACTGTGTGTAAAAACATGATCTACTAAGTATTTAGGGTTACGCTATTTCTCAATTTGCCATTGACAGAGAACAATTAAATCAACACGAATATTTAATTATTTTTATTTCAAAAATAATAAATATTCCGTTTAACCCTTCGTATGTTTAGAACGTGGATCCACGCGAGACACAATGTGTTTTCTATTGTTGTCTTATATACGGGCACACGAAAGGTTAAGCCGTTAATTTCAAATTTTGACAGGACGCCATATTGGAAACAGTGAATTAGTGTAACCCTTTAGTGATGTTGTGATACTTAAACACTATAAAAGCGAATACTTACGATACTCATGCCATTTGTTCCCTACACCAACTGTTTTTGGTCAAAATGCACACACGGGGCCACACAGGATCTACCACCGGACATTTGTGCTAAAGAATCTATGTGGTTTTTCGAAGCTCACACCATCAAACTATGAGGTTCCTTTTTATGTAGACAAGCCATGATACTGAGACAGTTTGTCGGCTAAAATAAGTCCTAATGTCCATTTGCTTTCAAAACGTTTGAATTTGTTAAGTTTTGATTTACTTCTTGTAAAGAATATTGCAAAAATCTCTCTAATTTTATCCTGAGTACGTGTCAAAGTGGTGGTTGCTAATCATGCTTTTATTGCAGGAACATCATCATCATAGTTCAAGGTGTAAAGCTTCAGGTACTGTGTCAGTGAATTGAAGTTAAAAAGTTATTTAAAATTGTGCCTCTTGTAATCAATGTGTGGAAGACCTAAGATTTAAGGTATATTCTATTCATACTTATTTTTATTTAAACAACTGTACTAACTGTAATTCGGATACCTCTAGAATTAGCTATTGCGTGAATTTCTTTGGTATATTGTTACAAGATTGCATTTAAAGTGTACTTAATATTGCGTGGAATTTAAAGTGGAACTATCGTCAAAATATTTACAACTACTGATAAATTGGAGAATGTTATCCTAAATCGTGTGGCACTTTCGGAATGTACGTCATAAGCAGATAAGATTCATTAGCACAAACATGCAACTCCGCAGATCAAACTACAAAGCTCTACTTTGGAAAAAAAACGAAAATAAAAATAAAACACACATCAAAACTGCAATGAACTGGTATTATTATAAAAAAGCAATTACAACAAAAATAATTCAAAACAAAACGATGTACATTAATTTAAAGAACAATTGTTTATACAAATAATTAAAAAAATATAATAATTATAACAACAAACATCGACAAAATATATTTAAAGACAAAACAGGTTTCAATTCAGTCCTCGAGCTTTAGAAATGCAATTTTTAAGAATGAAAATGTTTTTCGTAAAGAAAATACATTTCGTTTTTTTCACTAACATTATTATGCAAAAACACAAAATCAATAATTGAATGGGAATTAAGTTTGTAATAATAATTATAATTGAAACTTAAATTACCATTTTCAGGTTAAAAAAATAAAAGAGTAACTATCGGTCGACAAAAAAACTAAAAAATAAAATCAGGGGTTACACTGTTTTACTAGGCGTAATAGTGAAGTTGTCATAATTTGCAAATCTTATTCATTAAAATTTCGATACACTATACTATACTTAATATAAATATAATACGATGAAATGATCTCAATTAAGTAGAAGCGTATATTGTTACCAAAAACGGATTTCTTTTATGATAATTACAACGAAAATGCACACAGAGCCAGTCTGGTGTTCTAAAAATTTTCTGGAATAATTTTCATAAAGAAATCCAGACATTAAAGTCTAAAATAACGGTCCTCCCAGTCTCTTGCGTGACCACAGTATATTCCGACGAATTAGTAAAAAATCATTAAAGTATAAACTTGATGGGAGTTGTCAATTTGTCAGAATAAACTGAGGTTCTGCAGATTAACGGTCAAATGTCGACTTACAATCAATGCTCAGTTACCAGTGGATTAGATGAAATACATCGATCCCCCCGTCTTAGGATATAGGAACAGAGCAGTCTATATAATAAAATCATTGGTGAATAATCACTGAAATTTGGACACCAAGACGTGGGACGTGGTTTCATCTAATCCAGTGTTCATTAACTATTTGATCGAAGATGCGTCTAGGCAACGATAGCGCGTGCACGGTGGTAGGCAAATTACAGAAAACAATGCGAAAGGAAATCAGTTGTTCTCGAAACGTTCAACTTTTAGTGCAAGTATGGTAATCCTATCCAAGTTAGCAGATCCCACACTAGTATTGTTGCCGTTGAACACTCAGTCGTATGTTTCCATTAAACATTTGGCAGTTTGCTTGGTTCATTACTATTTTATATTGAGCAGTCATTCATTAAAATTATATCGTATATAGATTGCCAAAACTTACAACAATAAGGTAGTTTATCGGTGGTAAATAAATATTATTATAACTTTAAATTACATATTAAATAAAAACTTGTAAATTTCCCAGTATAACAATTACGATAACTTGCACTACAAGTATTAAGATGAAACAATCATAAGTAATTCGATCAGATACCCTTACGATTAGATTTATATGAAAGTATGGTACATATTTACAAACAATACTAAATATCACTTATTAAATCACAACATGATCTTATGGCACACGATATACAGGTCGCCACGGTGCGCACGCGACGCTAGCCGACGCATCTTCAAACACATTTAATTTATTTAAGAAATATCACCAAAATGGAAACGCGTAACCTAATACTAGCAGATCTTCAGGATACCGACCCATAGCCGGATCAGATCTCCCTATTGTCATAGATTCAGCGAGAAAAAAAATACTAAAAACCATTATTTACTAAAAACCAAAAAAAGTTCTAATGAAAAAAAAAATCAAACTAAAATAATTCTGCTAACACACTCAAACACACGGTAATGAAGTAAAAAATAATAATAATAATAGCGCAATATTCATAAAATACAAAAGAAAAGTATACGTTACACATGCACCGTAATACTAAACACTACAAAAATAAAGTTGTTTCCATATAAAAAAATATATCTTACCAGAATAACAAATTGTATAATTATTTTGTATACCGAGCTGTTTATAATACTCCCAGTAAGTAGACGCTTGCGCGCCATTTTAAATCTGCTAAAAATCTCAAAAAATTAAAAAAAAGATGCTAGCGAAACGACCATTTCCTAAGTGCTCTACTAGTTACTACCGTGTCCAATGCTTATAACATACAATCAATGCAAAAAACGAACAGTATCAAACAAATGTCAGTAAAACAACATCAGAAGACTTAAGTCCGTGGGCTCTCAGCGACTAGGCGGTATCGATAACATGCTGAAGTACTGCCCTCCGAAATAGGACGAGAGAAAACTTACAATCTTTTACTATCTAAAAATGCTTTATAAATTCTCAACTGAGGGCATCACTAGTTTCGAATGCATAAGTTTTGGAACGAATTGAGGACTATAAAACATTCTTATCGCCACTTTGTGATGTTACTATTACGTATAAAAGAAATAGTATAATATATTCAATAGAGGTTCATAGTCATTGCTTTACTTAATGTCCAAATGCCGCGCCGCAGTCAACTTTGTCATTGATAAAACCCCTAACATCATTATTTCCCTAAAATTTTGTAACTACGTTTAGTGGGGTAGTAACCAAAGATTGTCCATTTCAGCTCAATCAATTTAACACTTACCTAATTAATAATGTAACAACTCCTTACTTAGTTTTTTTTTAATAATCCATAGTTTCCATCGACACAGAATAAGTGCTAATTAAAAACAGGAAGTGCTATTGTGCCGTAGAAATAATCTTAAAACTAACAACAATACCGCTCGATGCTCTCTTATTTAAGATAAAATCACACGCTTAACGCCTAACAATTTGTTAAGTAATAATAGTTAAAATATTGGTCCAACAAATGGGCTAAATAATACAAATGCCCTTAATATTCATCCCTAATTTAACGATGTGGGATATGAAAAAATATTATTCAATAGATCAAAAAATGATAAGGATTCGAGAACACCGTTCGCGCGAAATTTCGAATCGTTCCAACGGAATTTAATCTCTAACCATCAATCAATAGGTACTCGAATAACAATGTCAATACTATAACTAATCTCATTACAGTTTCGTTTAGAAATAATTCATAAAGAGATCTCATGCCGAATAATGTAGAGGATACCCATCGTAAGCCGGTATGATCACATCGAGACAGCCACAGGGTTGCACCACTTGCACACTTTTACCAAGTTCCGTTCACTTATCATCACTTGAACTACAAAAATTGACACGCGTCGCCAAAACAGTAAGTCCATATTTCGATTAATAATATTTACGTCGTCGCAGGGTGTCGATTTTTGGTCTATAGTTCATCGGTCATTCGGATCTCCTGTGATTGGGGCGTGCTACTCACATGCCTATTGGCGGCACTTGCACGTAGCGATAGATGTAGAGCCTGTAGTCCTTGCTTGCAAGAACCACTGAACCGTCGTCCATAAGCGCCACGTCGAAGCATTGAGCGTGCTTCACTTTGCTCTCCAGTGCAGATACGAGTTGTCCGTCTTGCGTGAATATGGTCAGATTGAAGTTGTTATGGTTATCGGCAATCAGTATCTCACCGGCTGCGTTGATGCCGACACCAATTGGGTAGTTGGTGACGCCTTCACCACCGATCTGACGCAAGTAAATACCTTCATAGTTGAACACCTTGACGCAGTGCGCGCGATTGTCACTGATAAAGATCTCCTGCTTGTCGTTCACTACGACTCCGTTGGGGAACTCCAGGTGTTTTGAGCAACCGAACTTTTGCAGCACGTTGCCGATCTGATCAAAGATTATGACACGCATTACTTTGCATTCGACTACGACAATGCGGCCCTTGTTGTCAACAGTAACGCCACGAGGATGTTGAAGGATGTTAGCGCCGAATTTACGTACGAATTGGCCGTATTGGTTGTAAATTTGAATCTGGTGTGTTGGTGATCTTTCTGTCACAATAATATCACCAGATGTGCGCACTACGGCTACTCTATTTGGGTACAGTAGTTGACCGTCACGTTTGCCACATTCACCAAATTGGAACTTGAAGCGGCCTTCTTTGTCAAATATCTGGATGCGGTGGTTATTAGTGTCAGCGACTATAATATCGTTTTGAGCATTCACAGCTACTCCACTTGGCTCCGTGAATTGACCTTCCATTACGCCAAATTCTCCGAATTTGCAATGATAGATCATCTTTTGTCGCTTAATTTGAGATTTCGGCGGGAATATGGCAGTTGAGATTAGTTTGCTTGTCAAGTCTAAAATAGGGTCGTTGTGTGTGGCCGATGTAAGCGAGTAGGGGTCAGTCGTCGTCGGCGGAAACAGTGAATCACAACCTCCGTTCGACCATTTCTCATAAGGATTGATGCCGTTCAAGTTAATGTCAATAGCAGACGAGAAGGGACCCAGACTGTTGACGCTATTGAATCGTTTCGAGATAATGTTTGATTCAAAGGGTGACGTGGACTGGCTGGTGGGTCCTAAGAGCCCATTGGTATAAGGACGGTCCAGTACGCCGTTCAAACCTGTTGGTAGGTGGATTCCACCGTTCAGACTACCAGAACTTCCATTTACGCTGCTGCTACTAGATGATGATCCACCATTCAAGAGATTACCGTTAGTAGGGCGGGCAATAGGTGGCTGTTTAGTGGGCCCAACATTCGCTTCTGAGCTAGAGCGCACATATCCAAACGTGTTTCTTACGCCAACTTGGATAGCTTGGTAGTTAGAGACAAATTCAAGCTCGCAAGCTGTCTGTACTGACTGTTCTGGGTTCGAACTCAATAAAGTTTGCAATTTTGTGTCTAATAATTTCCTGAACATTAGTATTTCCGCAATATTGGCGCATTTTGTCAATCGATCGACAAAGTCGCACGTTTGGTAAATCTTATCAACAGTCTCTTGAGCTTTTTGGCCGACTACAGTGAGGGCAATTTGTTTTGTGGAAAATACACTTTCGAGCTCTTTGAGCAATTCTTGCTTACGTTCCTCGAGCATAGAACGGTAGAATTGGAACGTATCGTTTATTTCATTTTGAGCTTTGTGGTACTGGACTTGTAATTTGCCTGCAGCGTGTTCAACCGTTTTAATAACGTGTCTTATTTCAGTGGCTCGTGTCTTAGCTTCATTAACCGCAGTCTGCATCAACTCCAATTGCTTTGGGCCAGCGTCGGATAAGTGCTCACAGTCGTGCAGAGCAGCCGGGTGTTCAATTATCGTGCACTCTTTACAAACCGGCACTGAGCAGGTGCGGCAGAAGTATTTAAGGATATCATTTTTATGTCTTGGGCAAAATGCGGTTTTGTCACCGCTCGCGATGATTGTAGATCCCAGTAGGCCCTTGTCATCTTTCAGGTCCGTGAATGATAGAACACGGTGGCCCTCAAAGCAATGCATGAATTGGTGCGCCATAACGCAGTTCGGGCACAGGAAGTTTACGCAGTCGACGCAACGTGCTACGGCGTCAGATTCCTTGGATTTGCAGCCGGTGCAGCGGGCTGAAGGGGAGCTGGTTTGACGGGCAGTGGGCAGGAGGTCGGCGTCCTGCTCGACGGCGGCGGCTATCACAAGGTTTGTGAGAAGCCCGGGAACGCCGGCAGTTGGTAGTTGGCTGTCTACGCGGCAAGTGACGCAGGTCACTTTGTCAGGGTGCGTTTGTTCCCTCTCCAGGCAAGCCCGGCAGAAGGTGTGGAAGCAATTGAGTACTTTGGGGTCGACAAATGTTTCTCGGCAGATTGCGCAAGTGGTGTCGAGACCGTCGAATTCACGGAGGTCGCATACGGCGGAGTCACTCGCTGGGGGCGAGGATCCACTGAGAGTCAGGGGCGATAAGGAGCCACGCTCCAGCGAACCTATTGAGTTGGCACCGGGCAGCGACTCAAGGGACGGGGTGCGTGAGGCCATCTTCAGGAAACCGGCATCCCTGAAACAAGAAAAATCATACATTAAAATTGAGTTTAAACAATTAAGTTAAGAGTACGTATAAACTAACCATGACCTACACCAACAGCGATATCTGTTACTAAGTTTAATAAATAATTTTCAAACATCCTTTTATGACACTCGATTTCGAAATACTCTTATGAATAGTAGTATTACGTAAATGCATTTGCCGTCGGAGCCGTGACCTTAGATACAGGGGAAGCCGATGCTATAAACTTGATAAATAGAGAAGCTTTAAGCAATATTTTCTGGGAATTTACGAGCCGCCGAGCGATACACCGGAAGGAGCCGTGTGGAGTAGCGAAAACATCAATAACGGTGTCGAAAATGCAGGGAGCCAGGAATGTTTACATCTGATGCACTTCCCAAGGGCGGGGTTACCATGGCAACGTGTAGGGTGACGACGGTAAGGGGATCCGTTCTCAAATTAGAGGGTGGAATATTTCGACTCCCTCTTTTTACCTTAGGGGAGATGTTTGAGGTGAATGGCCCTGGCAGCGAGTTGGTTTAACGGCTCTAATGTCTATTTTTAGAGTTGCAATTCAGTTGCAAATTTAAATTGTAATGACGCTAATCCGGCTTGCGGTGCGAAACTTTATGAAATATGACCTTTGTAGTGACTTTAATTAAAGTTCCTTGGCGATAAAAAATACTTTATTAAGTACAATCTCATTTACAGCTACAAAATTTGAAAGTATTTAATTTTTTTTTTTATTATTTATCCACATCAATATTTCACTTCGAACAAGAACACTACTTACTAACTAAAAAGTAAATATCAGTAAGAGCAGTTGATCACACACAAGTATATGTGATACCTACACATGTGGTGGTGCATCAAAGATTCAGCACACGTAGACCGTTTACAATACATCACGGGAAGCCGACCTGTCTAATTCCTGATATGTCGTACCAGGCTTGGTCCACTATAATAGGGATACCAGCTCGGACGAGCAATTTGGGACGTACGTGTAACTTCGATGTAGATTTGACTAAGTATGTATAAAAACGTATTATGAGTAATGTTCTAGAACACTACGACATTGAACTGGTCGTTTTGTATCACCTATTTAAAACCACAAATTTTTTTACACGTTCATTTGATAGTTTTACTAAAAGCAATAGTAGTAGTGTGATCCTAAAAGCAATAGAGAAACGAAGTCATTTTAACGTGTGCCTAATGATGTAACATTTCCGTCCATACGATGTCCATCTCCTGAATATCTGGACAATCTAACGTACAGGTATTTGCGTGATAGATGGAAACGGCCGCAATACATTACGGGAGCAGTTTAGTCCCGAGTGACGGGCGGCTCGATTGCATTGCCGATGCTGCATACAAAATGGCCGAACAGGGACCAATGAAGACAGCGGCGAATTTGTGCCGGTTTTGGCGACAAATTAGGTACGTTCCGTACTTTGGTATGTAATGTGATTGGTTGGAATTGAGTTTGGAAGTGTACAGACATTTAGAGGCATCGATTAGTTAGATTGCATTGCAGTACTTCAATAGCAGTTTATGATTCTTTCTCTCTCATGTCTTATATTTCTCCAATCCAGTTTTATTTCGGCTTCTTATGCTTTATTGGACCCAAAACAGTTTCAATTTCGAAACTAGGTTCACTTTTATGACTCCAATAAGTCTTTCTAGAAGAATAATAGTACCAATTTCTTCGGCCATATTGACCAATAAAGGGAAATTACGTAGAAGCCATTTAGATTACTTCCATTAAATTGAGACCTTGGTCTAAATAAACTGCAATATTTAGGGTAGTAATTCATATTTAGGTTTTATTGTTTGGAAGGAGAATTAGTTAGAGCAGGTATATTACATAATCTATGTTCATAAAATAAAGATAGTTGCTTTCACAACACAATTCATAAGATCACAACATCACTGGCCAGCAAAAGCTTACGACAAAACTACATACGAAAATGTTGAGAAATTATTCTCATACAAAGGTAAAGAACCCCTTTTCCTTGTGAATCTGAGGAGGTCGCAGTTATTGTTCAGAGGATTATAACAGACGAACGGAGACGGTAGCATTCACCTGAAATCACCTGTACACATACACAATGTTCCTCGAAAAATCATCCTTCGTATGTTCCAATCCGATTTATACGTTCACAATAGTTTAAAAAAGCGTAACGGGATATTCTTTTAATAAAACTTTTTGTTATATGATATTCATTTCTGTTGTAGTATTGTGGATTTTTGTGGAGATGTAAATTGTACAGTACATTTTTTGCCGTATAAGTATTGAAATGAAAAGTAATATTCATGCATAATATTCCAAAGTTATTCAGCAAAATGTACATAATAATTTAGTCTTAATGCAAACTGCATCTAATTTCAATATCGCAGCAGTCTACCGCAGCCGTTGGCTACAGTGCAGCTTAGTCAGCATGTTGTGACGTGTTGCCGTGCAAGCGTATTGCGGTGTGCATCACTCGTAATTATTGCATCGATATCCAAGTCAGCGGTTTTGGGACAAGTTGTAGTAATTAACGTACAAAGGTGGTGTATAATTTAATTGGACTAATGACAGGTTGGGCACAAATATATGTAGTTATGTAATGCGGTAATTATTGGTAGTATTGCCATGTGATGTTTGATTGTGATTATTAGGATTCATTAGTACATTGTAATGGAAACGTTGATGATTTGGTGGAGTTAATTAGGTTTGGTACTGAGGTTTGCTTTTGCAAAGTATAATAAAGTACAGCAGTCTCTTTTTGACTAACTGGGGAAATGAGCAGGTTGTTCACCTGATAGTAAGCGATCAGCGCCGCCCATGGACACCCGCAACACCAGAAGAGTCACAGGTGCGTTGTCGGCCTTTTAAGAAGGAATACGCTCTTTTCGGTTCGGAAATACCGCCGACGACAGCTCATTCTACAGTTTTGCTGTTATTATAAATTTTGTTAATTTTCTGGGCTTTTCAAACTTGGCAATAGTGTAATAATTTCAAGACAAAACTTCAGTAACGTTATCTAAAGCCACGAAATAATATCATCTACAAATCTTCCAAACAATGTGCCGCAATGTACACAAGTTGCCGAGATAAGAGTGTTTCTATTACAGCCAACCCTTGCCTCCTGTATCTATGAAATAAGTTCGCACCTTCATAAATATCGAATTTGTTGAACTCAATTTGAAGTTAAGATTTGTATCAGAATACTGTATGCTCGGCACAATAGTTGAAAATTGTGTAGCCTGTGGAGCTCTGTGGCTTCTTTCACTTAGGTCTAGAAAAGCTGGAAAGGTTATATTGTGTTGCAGGTAAATGTGAGGGTTGAATGGGAAAGCCTTTGTGTGTTTTCCTTCTTTCAAATAATATTGTTGGTGCAGCAAAGGGCTCTCGTTTCTGCAGTGTGAAAAGTAGTGCGGAGATACTTTGCTTGCATGATTCTGTTTGTGTTTTTAATACTTTATATGGGAAAGGAAATATATTATACATTTAGATAGCGCATAGATAAAGTTTCTTATATTCTCTTGGTCTCTATATACTACTGTTTATAGGATTAATAAGATACCGCGGAAACTATGACATGAGACAAGGCACATAACAAAACTACTTTTTACTTATATCCCGAAAAATGTAAAAAAAAACTGCACAATATATTCTGGTCAGTTTTTATCTAACCACAGGCTCAACAGCGGTTCTTTTTATCGAAATTTTAAGAAGGGTTAATGCTATAAATTACTTGTGGTTAAGAAAGGCCACTGACACTTCCAGCTGCAACCCATCTTCACGAGCCCATTGCCACTCGGTCCGCCATTAATTGCGATTGGGCCGAAGCAGATTACTGAGCCCCAAAAGGCTTCTCGAACTATCGTAAATCACAATTTGTTCGATACAAAAATGGACTTAAACACCCAGTCTGTAGGGTAGGTATTCGTGTGTGATGTACAGTGACAATTGAAATGTTAAGGCGGGTCTAGTTGGACGGTGGAAGCAAGGTGAAGCAGACTATTATTTTAGGGTAACATGTACTAATTTGGGGCCATTGTTAAGAAATACGTAGGCGATAGTGAGAGGTCGTAGGATTATATTTATTAACATTGTTCGGTAAATGTATTGCGCCTATCACTATTGTAGCATACATAGCAATAACTACAGTTTGTTGCTCACTAGATGGCGCTAAAGAAGCGCAAAGTCCTACCGATGTTCCAGGAATCGTCTGACATTGACTTTAAATTAGATAAACAATATTGTTTGTGGTAATATTTATTTATAAATAGCTTCTGCCAGCGGCTTCGTCCGTGTTTCCATGAGATAAAAAGTCATTGTGTATACGAAATTTCAATAAAATCCATTCAGTAGTTTTAGAGTGATTGACGGACAAACATCTAAACAAACAAATAAACTTTCACATTTATAATATTTGCGTGAAATATGATAATCTAGAGAAATCCAAAATTAATATGCAAAACACGTAGAGAACAGAGATTATGATAACTAATCAAACTTTTATTACTTACTGAGATTACTTGGAACAGATTGGTGAAAATCATTTCGTTGGCCCTTTCAAGAGTAAAGTTTTTGATATCAGATTCAGACTAGCTGAATTAATTTAAGTAAGTTTTAGTTTTGGTAATTATATTGTGCACATATTGGCTTACATTGTGCCATTAATGTTGTGTATTGTATAACTAGTTTTGATTAAAGTTAGTTAGTTATAAATGTCGTGGTGGCCCGGAGGTTTAGAGCTCGCTTCTCATGCATGAGGGTGCGGGTTTGAAACCAACCAACGGCGAAGTACCAATGTGAGTTTTTATGTAATGTATGTTTTTCTCAGCTAAATGTATTGTAGAATAGTCACCTGACCTGTGTTTACTAAAATTTTAATGTAAAAGTATATATAAGTGCCCGTAGTATTCAGGTTAATTATGTTTCATGTTAACACGACTCAAAGCAAGCCAAAATTTAAAATGGACGTACCTATGTACGGACTACGGGGTATTACAACGAAAACATACCTAATTAACCCTTCGCTGCTACCTTCAAACCCAAAATTACCATTCTGCGTAGACAAATTTAGTGTGGTGTACCCAGAATAGACCACATTTATCCCCTACCCAGGACTGCCCAGGAGTAGGTATGGAAAAAAAGATACGAGTTTCTTTACCCGCCGCGAGTTATGTGGGTTTATTTTATTAATGGAGCGCACCACGCTGTCGGGAACGCCATCTTTCTTTATTGCTTCACCTTTTGTTGCGGGAACGCGGTTTATTTTTTAAAATTTATAAGCTGAAAGGCGATGGAGTTAAAATATAAATAAAAATATAACTACTCCATTTATCGCACACAAATTGGATTTTGCTACTTTGAAAAACGAACACGAATTTCCAATGTGAATTTCTATTAGAACTTTTGACGTGACACAATTGTGCGCTTATTAAAAACTGCGGAACTATTATCAGTTTTCACTATGAATTTTAAAAAGCAAGCCATTATCATCCACTCGATACGATCAAACGGGCGTTAAAAATAGTTCGTCAGTTCCCAGGGCTGCTACACGCGCATTATTCAAAACACCCTGCTGCTTGTAAAAGTTAAAATTCATGAGGACCGTGCAGGGACAGTGAGCATATATTTCATGGAAGGCGACAGCCCTACTTTTATGATATCACGTACTACGTTAATGTAGCGGGTAAAGTTTTTTATGTTAATAAGAAGCGTGGATTTTATCAAAAAAGTTACGATTGGATTATTTTGTGAATTATAACCGAAATAATGTCTTATCGCGAGATATTGCTGTTCGTATGTTTGTACAAAACTCTTTGCTATTCCGATGCGAAATAAGGGAATGACTCAACATGTACTAAGATTGCACACCGCAAGTGATGGCCGCTGTGCCGAGCTAGCTTGTGCAAAAATTAAGCAATATAAGTTCAACTTTCACATCAGCCAGCGAGGTTATTTACATAGCTCTTACCCATCCCAGCTTTTAATATCTTCAAAAATGTTCCACGACACAATATTTGAAGAAAACTTCTATTCATAAGTCGGCCATAATTTTGGTGTAGACTGAAAATGTTTTGGAAGCGCTGCCTAATCTTTAATATTGAATGGCGACACATAAAACTTGTTCAATATACCCTAGAGAAATGCAAATCCCTTGTCCTTTGTAAATAAATAATGTATGAAGCTTCGAAGCACGTCGAAAGATAAAAGTGACACCGATGTTTATTATTTACGGGAGCAATCAAGTTGCTTCGTAAAAGTGACGAACCGTGTGGATGCTAAGAACTAGTGCTGGGAAACAGTTGTAAAAACTATCGAGTTTTTATCGAGTGTGTTAAAGGGAGAGATGACTTTGTATGACAGTTTTGACAGTCGTAACGTAAAGTTTACGGGTTCAAATAGAATTTAAGTAACACGACATTGACGCCTTAATGTGCAGTGAAGGAAATGTTACTGCCAAAAAAGATTACAACTTCTACTGCCATTTTTTACGATGACAGGTTATTTATACATTTCATTTGAGTTTCTATGTATATAGGAACTTTCGAATGTTTTCATCTTAATCTTATTTCGAAATTTTCTATCTCAAATTCAAAAGAGAATCATCAATGCTAACCATGGTCATGGTAACAGGAATCAGTGAGAACAGGGCAATCCCTTGTCAATCAATGGTCATGCCGTGAAACCGCGGGCAAACATACATTAGGGAAGGGTGACAGTGTAACACGGAGCGATTTAAGCAATTTAATCGTTACAAAATGTTCTGTACCCTTAGTACGAGTTTGTTTTACGTTTAAAGTAATTGAAATGAGAGCGCGTTCGAACTCATACTAAGGGTACTACCGACTTTAAAATTAAACTTTTGAGGGATCGCTGGTTAGGTTTATGCTCTTGTAGTGAATTTGATATAACTTTTCACTAACACACCTAATATATTCTGTTTCTCCTTTCTATATAGCATATTCAATCTCGCTTCTATTTATTGACAAGCGCTGCTAAAGACGTATATTTAGTACCCGACCTACGCAACTGTCATGTTATTCAGTAATCCGTCACCTACACGTATGTACGGAACGAAACGGGACGCGTAATGCTAATGCCGGCAATCTAACCACTCGGCGCGAATCCCCACATTCCCACTTTAGGCCCTATGTTCGCTATTACGAATAAATTTTCGATTAGATTTCGCGAATTTGAATAATTCCAGCTCGAGTTATTCGGAGTTTATTGACGGCTTTTTATGTTGGATGGCATATTTTTTTTTACAAATTTCGCGAGTTTTGTGTCATTTTCCCATGCTTTTTTGCACGACGATGCGACGTTTCTGTTGTGCATGTAAATGGAATTGCTTATGAATATTTTTACGCTTACAACACAACCATAACAAAACAAAAACAAAACTGGAATTCACTTGAAAAACCACTAGCATCGTACCATTTTCTATAATCATATTCTTGTTTTGTTTTTATCAAGATACCAGACTACATAGTTGTTTTAACACAACAGTTAATTTATCGGACAAAAATATCACAATTACTCCCAAGAATGGAAACAAAGCACCTAGTTAATAAGATAATTACAAGACACTAGCGCGCTAAGTGAATAACATAGTACACAAATTAATTAGCAACCTGTCTTCCACACATCCGATAGAGCTGTGAAATATGTCATAACATATCCGAATATCTGAATTTCATCGATATCACGGTTCACATCTCTATTCCGTGATGTGACACGTGATGACGACGAATTCTAGTGTAATATTAATTATGAATTGAATACAATCTTCGCGACTAAGACGATTACATCGTCTTGATAGCGTCACACGCCATCCCAAATTGGCGCCATTAAAATTCAACGGAGATCTAAAATACGAAATTGTTGGTAATGAATCTAAACGCTCCTTCTAAATTGAATTTGAAGTACATTGTAATGACTTGTCTCTGTCTCTTTCTCACTTGCTAATAAATATCGGATTCAAGGGATGATTTCTACCTATATTATTCCTTATGTTGAAGGGAGATCAGGTATAATATACGGATTAGAATAAAGGCTTGTACATACAAAGGACGTTTTTTCTACAAGAACACTCGTGAGGCACTTTAAAATTACCCACGTGAATAAATCGAGGGAAGCTCTACCAGTTTTGAGTTACAACGGAGCTCTAATTCATAAGCAGACTGCGCAACGCAGACGTTTCGAAGTCAACTGACATACTTGAGTGTTTACTCAATTTAAGGACTTTTTTGATTCGACATCATGATGTTGTACGCTTAGTTCTCTTCGTGAGTTTTTCGAAATACTTTAATAAGCAATTTATATTGACGAAAATGTATAACAACTCGCGATGCAAGTTCATAAAGATCTATTTCAGTACCGTAACGTAAACAGATTTTAACCTCAATGTAGGCACAAAAGTGTTTTGTCTATAACTAATGCCACTAGTAAATTTCGCTACACTTGTTTATTCAAACTAAAATCATAGTTACCCATTAATTGATAGTTTTAATTGAAAACAAATAAAGCAAAGATATAAAGCTTTATAAATCTCGTGAGAATTTAACAGATTGTTAGAGTAGATGAGTACGTTTGTACGTAGTATTATAATAATGTGTTCTTCTTAGAAAACGAATTTGATAACTTAAAGACAACAAACAAGAGGCTATAGTCATCAGATATTACAAAAATATTATAGATGTGAATGTTTGTACGTTTGTTTGTTTAGATGTTTTTCCGTCAATGACGCTGAAACTACTAAACGGATTTTGATAAAATTCTTAACAGGGTATTATAGGCATTTACCTACATTACAAAATGCTTAAGACACTATTTCACACGGGACGGGCGAAATCGCACGCAGAAGCTAGATAATAATATAAGAGAAACACAAAAGGTTTACTTTGTATGAATTGAGGTTTAAATATCTTTGTATCACTATTCAGATTCAGAATATACAAACAATCTCTAATTGGTTAATTGCAAATATTTGTCTCTCCTCCGTCACTCCAGACGTTTATATTTTACCCTTTATAGTTACAGAACACTAATGGCTGACTATACAAAAATAAACAATTGACAATATATCTCGCAATTTAAATTTAGTAACGTTTATTTAAATAAATGTTTGGTAAACAAACTTGCCGTAGAACAAATTAGTTACTAACTAAAAATAACGGTTTAAACACGCAAATACCTATATAGAGAAAAGCTCTACTAGTTTCGAGTTACAGGGGGACTCTTCCTCATGTGCAGCGTGCGCGGACGTGACGACGTCACGCGTTAATTTAGTATTATAAAAATTAAGTATGTTAAAAATTTATGAATCGTTAAAATAATTATTTATTTATTTATGTCTATAACTTACAGCAAGTAGGTCTGCAGTAAACATATCACGATCGTAGTTCAGCAGATTATTGATTCGATAACTTACCTGAAAAAAAAAGAAAATACAAATTTAGTATAACTTAATATGTATAACAAAAGCACTAAAAATAATGTTATTATTAAGAGCTTTATGACATTTTATGACCATCTATTAAAATACAATGTGTTTAGGAACAATATAAAAAGTTCCTTATTAAGTAGGTAACTGAAAGTACCTATACCTACACATTATTTTTTTATGAGACGCTCGTTAGAAAATTTATATTGTAATTATATTTTTGTACATAGAAAAAACTTGAGAAGTGTTAAAAGTATTGTGTGCCGAAAGAAATCTGTTGAAGGTAAATCCTCCGCTAAGCGTCTATCACCAGTATCCGACGTGGCGGTTAAGTCAGAAAAACATTATTCAGATAGTCCGAAGACATTTAGAAATCTTTAATTATAAAAATACCAACTAACTTAAATAACGTATGAGAAATAATAAGTACAGAAATAATTATTTGGTGGTGTGGTAAATTTAAATTCCGTCTGTGTTCCGAATAAATTATCGCGTAATTAAGCTAAATAGTCTAATTAGAGCTCTTTTTTCAAATCTGCCCTGAAATACACGATTATATTTTGATTTTAACGCAATATAAATTCAAGCAATGAATGTTTATTTAAGGTTCAGTTTTATATATAGTACAGTAAAGTCAGTTATTCACGATTCAAAGTCTAATTTTGATCCCAGAAACTGTTTTAGGTAACAATAACGAATAACATTTTGGCAATGCAATATTTTACATACCTACAAAATATCATTTAAAACCACACATAGATATTTATGAATGTCTAATATCAATAGTAATCAATTGCATGACCACGACAAGTCCCGTCATCACTCACAATAATGCAATGATCATAAATTAAATGTTAATGATGGCTCAATCAACCTCCAGTTAAGTAATGACTGCGAGTTACCGTGTTGCGAATAACATATCTACATATACACACATATATCACACATACATACAACAGACATATGTGTATTTATATCTCCACATCAGGATGAAGTACCAGGAAAGCAGGACCTTTGAGAAAATCAATATGCCTCGCGTGTGAATGTGTCTACGATGTTTTATTTTTTGTGATGATAGAATGTCAGCAATGTACATATACCGACGAAAGAAATGCCAGATGTTTATTACCTCCTTGTAAAGTATGCGCGCCTGGTACTTTAAGATCCAATATGTCAAGAGATAATTGTTTTTTGTCTGTTTACACTGCGCTCGACTGCAATAATTCATTTTATTTTGTCCAAAGCTAGGAATTTAACGTTGCATGTTCAGCAAGTTTGCAGTTCTAAAACAATGATGTACTATCTATCATACAGCGGCATTACCCACCGTATTAATACCAAACTTGGCTCAAGATCAGATTTGGTATGAAACGTAACTTTCATTGCTCCAGGAGGACTCGTAAACACAACGTTATTTATTAACCAATAATTCTATGTTCAATTATAAACAACGTTGCGAAAGTAGGGATAACATCACAGCGCCCCATTATGGGAAAAGTTTTATAATCACACACTAGTGATGCGAAAAACAACGAGATATATTTTTCCCAGGATAACACCTATTCCCGGCATCGTACAAGTTTGACTATACTCGTTAATGTGAGTTACTAGTTTACGGACGTGTCGGTTCGCGCGGGAATTCGATGAGACTCCGACCGAACTTTGTTATGTGACAGCACGGCAAGATGCATTTTAAAACCGACTCTTTCTCTTTGATACAAGTTCTAGAATCGGTTTTGCAGCGCTTGTTTACTGAACGTTTGCGTTGCAATTTCTTTGACACCTTTTATTTGGTGTTAAGGATTAAATTAGAAACGTCGGTGTAGCAATTTGTCGGTCTTCTCCTTGGTAAATACAAGGAAAACATTGACCTGTCTCTTTCCTAATATGATTGTCAACAAAGATATTGATCGTAATTTCTACCTTCAAACGAGCCTCGAGTTAAACGATTAATCCAAAGTTAACTCGTAAAACAAACACTTAAATTGTAAATAAACAGAAGTAAGGACAGCAAACAGATAATATTTCGATTATTCCTAATCGGTACTCTACTATCGATGTTCCATATAGACGTCTTGCGTAATAGCCAAAGTTACGTAATTAATGTTCCACAATAGTCGTAATTACGACCCGGCCGGTAATTAGCACACAGAAATGTGGTACGGCTCAATCAAATATAACGACATCACCTATCCTGATTGCTTCTTGCGACTAATTCTGCACTAAATACGCTGGCGACACACGCTTCTAATCGAATGGTCGCTTTGTTGAATATTGGGTGCGTGTGCTAAAACTGACAGCTAAATAAATGTAGATGTCATATAAAAATATTCATGATATTTTTGCATAAATCGATTGGGAAAAAAATGATATTCCCATCGCAATTCCCAACTGTCATGTCGTCGGAACGTTATTCAAATGGTGAGCGTTCTAAACGTGGGACGTGTCATTCGCAAAGCGCCGGTTTAGAAGCAGTGTATAACGACCCCCGTTCGTATGATTACTTTTGTTTCAAACAACAGATGTCCGGAATAGACGTTGATAGCAGTTTCGATTGGGACAAATCGATTCGTATGTTTTGAATTATCGCCGAAAATCGGACCCGAAACAGATGAAATGGGAGTAGTTTACTAAAAACAGCTGTCTACCTGAAACTTGGGGTGGTTGAGCAGATTGTTTTCTAATTACATTAACTATTCCGTGGAGGCTTCATCAGGTCTTAGTCTGTCGTCAATGGAGCCACATAATCAACAACACAAAGCAAGTCATTTATATACAGTGCTTGCTCTGAATGTACCAAAACTAAGAGACTGCATTAAGACAGTATGACGTCGCAGATTAACATATTAATCAGACGATGGAAGCAGGAAGTCTCCCACTCTCTACAGAACGCGGGAATGTATACTTTGGAACGAGCAAATAGCTTCACTAGAGGACTGACCGACAGACTGACATTATTAATATTATTTTATTTGCTTTGACGTTCAAAAGTGCCTTCCTGGTCTAATTGAAATAAATAATTTTGACTTTTTGACTTTGTAGTTTACAAACTTTTAATTACAGTAGGAGCGATACAAATTGACTTCTATTACTTAGAGTCTTAGATTCAAATTGCATGGAAGTGTCTGTTTCAATAATTAATAAGTACATTTGTTTGAGTGTCCCGCGACTGCATCATTCTAAGCGAAATATTTATAAGGGGATGACGGTAATAGAGACTATGGAATTACGTTTTAAGCAAAACTCAGTGAGATAGACGAGCTGAAAGAATGTTATGAAACATTAAACGCTTTAATTGTACAGCTACCCAAGGAAAATAAGATCTATGACAAGACGTGTAAGTCATAAAATACTTCGGCAAGATATAAATAAAATAATGTAGTTTGTTGGAGTCATACGCCAATGCTCAGTCAGTCGGAGTCGATCCATCAAATAACAGGTGAAAACGGGCCAATATCGGGGTGTCGCACAAACAAATCGAAAAACATCTGTGTAACGACAACACTATCAGCTGACGGCCATTTTTTCCACACACATACACACACACACGTAAAAAACTGGCCCAAATACGTTACAGAGGGAAAATCATTAGTCACTCGAAAAAAAAATCGTTGAGAATGAATGACGCTTTAGCTCACTCAAGTTGCCAGCTGTTTCCGTTGCACAGCTGATCGACCGGATATTGGCTGTTAGAGAGACTATCCCCCTCCCTTTCCCACATCATATCCTCTCTTTCGCGGCTTTTAATTTTTTTCTCCCTTTAATGAGGCAATGAACGTGCAATGAAGTTTTAAATATCGAACGTGTAGTAACGACCTTTTGCATGACATCATGCGGATTTTGTAGAACATAGGTTAGAGGCGTACCTATTTAAAATACAAACGAGGTGAATAACTGTTTAATGAGAAAAAGGCAGTTTATTCAAAACTTATAATGAACGTCATGCGACAAGGAGCGGTATAATGAAGTAATTTACCATACTAATACTAAGTTCAATAATAAAAAGTTGCAAACAAAACTTAAATTACACTATCAGGGTTCGAAGCAAACAATTTTCACTGTGTAGCGTGATGGAGTCGAAACAAAAGTATTGCAACATCGTGCCGCACACGCGATTCGAATGCGGCGTTTGAATTTTTAAAATTAAAAAAGGAACTGCTTTATTGCAGTTTTAGATTTTAAAAAGTTTGTAAGCGGCAAAGGTTTTTTAATAACGAGCCTTTTTAGTACAGACTCATATTTTGACGTTAACATATTAATGGCGCTTGCTGGCTGAATTTTATTGCAGTGTACATTAATAAATAGAACATATGAAAATAAAGATACGAAATTTACGTAAACTCAATATAAAGCTATAAAGTTTCTAAAAAAACTTTATTTTACACTTGACTGAAGAAAAAATCTAATTTACAAATATATTTAAAGATAGCAAGCAAAAGTTCGACATCGATTTTCAAGAATGCGAGGCCCAATTTATCTGTTAAAAGTTAATTTTCGTTACAAATTCGGAGTATTTAAACTTTAACATTGTTTTCTTAACAATTACTTGAACTTAACGATGTACTCTCAGCCATTATGTAATAATAAAACAAGCAAACAAACTTTGTAGGTATTTAATCAAAATATTCTTAGAATAAAATAAAACATTGAAAAACTAATCCATACTAATGACGCAGATATTTTCTTTAAGTCAAATTAAATCAGTCAAATAAACCGATAGTTTAAATTTTAAGTTGTACATATTTTAATCTTAATTTTATTTTAATGTTATGTTTCTACGTAACTTAAAAAATTACTACTAATGAAGTCGGATAAAGACAAGTAAGGCAGACAGTTTTCTTTCGAAAATATACTCAAGGTGCTTATAATTTAAGGACTAATTTTAAAGTGGAAAGTTTGGACAGTTTGAGACGGAAGTTACGAAGTTTATTAACAAACAACAAATTTTTGGGAATAATGAATTAATTTACATGTTGTTCCTATTAAATATTCAGATTATCTAATAATAATTTTGCATGAACTGAAGACTGGCATCTGTGCATCACAATGTGAACCAAATAATGTAAATGACAGTGATTCTGACATTTATATTATATGATTTAATTTTATTTTTATCATAAATCAGTAATTTTTGAGATCGCAATAACAGTATCCTGTACAAATTTTATTTAAAACTCAAAATCGGTCAAGCAGTTTAGGAGAATAACGAACACATATACGACCAACAGTAACTCGAAAATTGTAAATATTATTTAATAAGTTAAACAACTTGTTAACGGAAGAAAATGATGCATATCGTTACCGTGTCGTATCGTATAAAATTTTAAAATCGCCTAATAGGTCCGGTTTAGTAGATTTATGACTTCGGCGTGTTTCCGGAGAAGCGTTTTTTTTTTATTTAGTTACCGGTCCCCGATTATGTCATGTCGGTTCGTAAAAACGCCTCACGTTTTAACATAATTCGGCGATATATGACATTTGTGTCTATTTTTTTGATTATGTCATTGTACTAACCTAACCTAACCTAACCTAACCTAACCTAACCTAACCTAACCTAACCTAACCTAACCTAACCTAACCTAACCTAACCTAACCTAACCTAACCTAACCTAACCTAACCTAACCTAACCTAACCTAACCTAACCTAACCTAACCTAACCTAACCTAACCTAACCTAACCTAACCTAACCTAACCTAACCTAACCTAACCTAACCTAACCTAACCTAACCTAACCTAACCTAACCTAACCTAACCTAACCTAACCTAACCTAACCTAACCTAACCTAACCTAACCTAACCTAACCTAACCTAACCTAACCTAACCTAACCTAACCTAACCTAACCTAACCTAACCTAACCTAACCTAACCTAACCTAACCTAACCTAACCTAACCTAACCTAACCTAACCTAACCTAACCTAACCTAACCTAACCTAACCTAACCTAACCTAACCTAACCTAACCTAACCTAACCTAACCTAACCTAACCTAACCTAACCTAACCTAACCTAACCTAACCTAACCTAACCTAACCTAACCTAACCTAACCTAACCTAACCTAACCTAACCTAACCTAACCTAACCTAACCTAACCTAACCTAACCTAACCTAACCTAACCTAACCTAACCTAACCTAACCTAACCTAACCTAACCTAACCTAACCTAACCTAACCTAACCTAACCTAACCTAACCTAACCTAACCTAACCTAACCTAACCTAACCTAACCTAACCTAACCTAACCTAACCTAACCTAACCTAACCTAACCTAACCTAACCTAACCTAACCTAACCTAACCTAACCTAACCTAACCTAACCTAACCTAACCTAACCTAACCTAACCTAACCTAACCTAACCTAACCTAACCTAACCTAACCTAACCTAACCTAACCTAACCTAACCTAACCTAACCTAACCTAACCTAACCTAACCTAACCTAACCTAACCTAACCTAACCTAACCTAACCTAACCTAACCTAACCTAACCTAACCTAACCTAACCTAACCTAACCTAACCTAACCTAACCTAACCTAACCTAACCTAACCTAACCTAACCTAACCTAACCTAACCTAACCTAACCTAACCTAACCTAACCTAACCTAACCTAACCTAACCTAACCTAACCTAACCTAACCTAACCTAACCTAACCTAACCTAACCTAACCTAACCTAACCTAACCTAACCTAACCTAACCTAACCTAACCTAACCTAACCTAACCTAACCTAACCTAACCTAACCTAACCTAACCTAACCTAACCTAACCTAACCTAACCTAACCTAACCTAACCTAACCTAACCTAACCTAACCTAACCTAACCTAACCTAACCTAACCTAACCTAACCTAACCTAACCTAACCTAACCTAACCTAACCTAACCTAACCTAACCTAACCTAACCTAACCTAACCTAACCTAACCTAACCTAACCTAACCTAACCTAACCTAACCTAACCTAACCTAACCTAACCTAACCTAACCTAACCTAACCTAACCTAACCTAACCTAACCTAACCTAACCTAACCTAACCTAACCTAACCTAACCTAACCTAACCTAACCTAACCTAACCTAACCTAACCTAACCTAACCTAACCTAACCTAACCTAACCTAACCTAACCTAACCTAACCTAACCTAACCTAACCTAACCTAACCTAACCTAACCTAACCTAACCTAACCTAACCTAACCTAACCTAACCTAACCTAACCTAACCTAACCTAACCTAACCTAACCTAACCTAACCTAACCTAACCTAACCTAACCTAACCTAACCTAACCTAACCTAACCTAACCTAACCTAACCTAACCTAACCTAACCTAACCTAACCTAACCTAACCTAACCTAACCTAACCTAACCTAACCTAACCTAACCTAACCTAACCTAACCTAACCTAACCTAACCTAACCTAACCTAACCTAACCTAACCTAACCTAACCTAACCTAACCTAACCTAACCTAACCTAACCTAACCTAACCTAACCTAACCTAACCTAACCTAACCTAACCTAACCTAACCTAACCTAACCTAACCTAACCTAACCTAACCTAACCTAACCTAACCTAACCTAACCTAACCTAACCTAACCTAACCTAACCTAACCTAACCTAACCTAACCTAACCTAACCTAACCTAACCTAACCTAACCTAACCTAACCTAACCTAACCTAACCTAACCTAACCTAACCTAACCTAACCTAACCTAACCTAACCTAACCTAACCTAACCTAACCTAACCTAACCTAACCTAACCTAACCTAACCTAACCTAACCTAACCTAACCTAACCTAACCTAACCTAACCTAACCTAACCTAACCTAACCTAACCTAACCTAACCTAACCTAACCTAACCTAACCTAACCTAACCTAACCTAACCTAACCTAACCTAACCTAACCTAACCTAACCTAACCTAACCTAACCTAACCTAACCTAACCTAACCTAACCTAACCTAACCTAACCTAACCTAACCTAACCTAACCTAACCTAACCTAACCTAACCTAACCTAACCTAACCTAACCTAACCTAACCTAACCTAACCTAACCTAACCTAACCTAACCTAACCTAACCTAACCTAACCTAACCTAACCTAACCTAACCTAACCTAACCTAACCTAACCTAACCTAACCTAACCTAACCTAACCTAACCTAACCTAACCTAACCTAACCTAACCTAACCTAACCTAACCTAACCTAACCTAACCTAACCTAACCTAACCTAACCTAACCTAACCTAACCTAACCTAACCTAACCTAACCTAACCTAACCTAACCTAACCTAACCTAACCTAACCTAACCTAACCTAACCTAACCTAACCTAACCTAACCTAACCTAACCTAACCTAACCTAACCTAACCTAACCTAACCTAACCTAACCTAACCTAACCTAACCTAACCTAACCTAACCTAACCTAACCTAACCTAACCTAACCTAACCTAACCTAACCTAACCTAACCTAACCTAACCTAACCTAACCTAACCTAACCTAACCTAACCTAACCTAACCTTTTTTTTTTTTTTTTTTTTTTTTTTTTTTTTTTTTTGACCCTGGGAAAAATACTTTATGTATCGTCCTCCCGTCGGGGGACGGGAGGGATATGTGGGACTCTCCGGTCGAAGCCGGCATACCCACTAAAAAACCCAGGAGCACACCCGCATCGCCAGTTAGGGGGTCTGGGAGACCGGCTGAACCTTTACTACCAGAACCCCCTCGGCGGAGCCCACCTGTGGTGGCAGGCCATTACAAGCCCCTCCCTAGCATGGGAAAGGGGCATCGGGAACGGTCGTGTGCCAACCGCTCCCGTCCCGCGAGAGGTGAGTAGTGCAATGCAGGTGCAGGCGCCCCCGCGCCTAGCACCCGCTACTCACCCCCGGAGGGAGAAGACGGTTGTATTATCGTCTTCTCCTGCCGACTCTTCTTCGTCGGAGCGCTGGAGCGAGGGCGTCTTCCTCTCGCTCACGCTCCGCCACCTCCTTCTGCGATATTACGCACTCGCAGAAAGAGGCGACCGCCGCCCATGCCTCCTCACTCCCCAGCATAGCGCGAACAATGGAAGGGAGCGAGAGGTCTGCTCCGACCGCCGCAACCAAATTCTGCCGCGGCTCGGACCACGATGGGCACTCCTCCAGAGTATGCCGCACCGTGTCCGCTGTTGCGCCACAGTGGTGGCACGACGGGCTCTCCTCCCGCCCGATGCGGTGCAGGTATGAGCCAAAGCAGCCATGGCCTGTCATCACCTGCACCAGGCGGAAGGAGAGGAAACCAAACGGCCGCTCGAGCCAAGCCTGGAGGACTGGCCCGATGGCGTCCAGCGTTCGTCTGCCAAAGGCAGCAGCGGCAAGGTCGTCCGCCCAGTGGACGACGATGGCCTCCTTGGCCTCCTGCCGCACGGCCTCCCTCACCTCATGAGCCGGGTGCTCTCCGCGCGCCCTCCGCTCTGCCGTCCAATCATAGACTCTGGCGAGCACCCACGCCTCCAGCTCCCACGGAGGTGTGCCCGCCAGTGCGCATGCCGCCGCGAAGCCCACTGTGCGGTAGGCCCGCGCCACCCGCTGAGCGATAGCCCTTTGGGGCACACGAAGGGCGGTGGCATTCTCCCTTCTGTGTAGGGAGTCCGCCCAAATCGGAGCCCCATAAAGGGCCATGCTCCTGAGAATGCCGGCGTACAAACGCCGGCATCGCGCGCTGGGCCCCCCCAGATTTGGCATAAGCCACGAGAGGGCATTCGCTGTTCTTAGTAGGCGCTTGGACAGCTCGGCGAAGTGCGGGCCGAAGCGCCACCTGCTATCTAGTATGAGGCCCAGATATTTCATCTGGCCCTCTACGGCGATCCTGGTGCCGTCCACATAGATGTGGGCGTCGGGAGGGGGCGCTGCCTCGGGCCGTGGAAGAACACGGCCTCGGTTTTGTGCAGCGCCACCGTCAGCCCCAGGCGGTGGATCCTGTTGGCAACCAGGGAGCCGCCCGCTGATGCCAGGTTGGCCGCCGTCGTGAAGCCCCCGCGGGCAGTGAGGAGAGTGTCATCCGCGTAACATATGACACTCGTCCCGCGGAGGAGCGTTCCCCGCAGGAGCCAGTCGAAACCAACGTTCCATAGGAGGGGTCCTAACACTGACCCCTGCGGAACGCCGGACTCCACGACGTAGCGCCGAACCTCTCCGTCTCTGTCGACAAGGACGACAGCCCTGTCTGCCAAGTAATCGGCCAGTAGGCTCCGAAGGTATTGAGGCACCCCGTGGAATCGGAGCGCCTCAATGATGGTTGAATGGGGGATGGAGTTGAACGCGTTGGCTATATCAAACGACACAGCCAACAGTCCATCCCCTTCTTCCACGGCCTCCTTGACCTGGCCCTTGAGACGGGTCAGGGCATCTATTGTCGACCGCTGGGCTCGAAAACCGAACTGAGCGTCGGAGAGATCCGGTCCAACGTTGGCAAGATGGCGGTTGAGGCGGGCAGCGATGATCCCCTCGAACATTTTTCCGACCTCATCGAGCAGAACGATGGGCCGGTATGCCGAGGGGAGTCCGCCGGGCGTCCGTCCTTGCGCAGCAGGCACAGTTGCCCTTCCTTCCAGGGTTTCGGGAACCTCCCCGTTGCGAGACACGCGCTGAAGAGGTCCCGAAACCGCTCCTCCATTTGGGAGGCGGCAATGGCCACTACCCTAGCGGGGATACCGTCTGGGCCGGGGGCAGTTTTCTTTCCCCGGAGGCGGACTAACGCCGTGTGAAACTCGCCTTCCGCGACAGGAGGGACCTGTACCTCCGCCTCCATATCCCGAGGGGAGTTCATTGCTGGAGGGGTGAAATCGGCGTTCCTGCGCGGGAACAGGGACAGCACCACCTCATCCAGCAATGAAGGCTCAAGGGTCTCGGTCACCGGGGGACCTGAGGGGCGCAGTTTGTTACGCGCCGCCCTGTATGGTCTCCCGAATGGATCGCCGTCTAGTGTCTCCAGCAGCTCGGCTCTCGCTGCGTCTTTGGCGGCGCCGATAGCTGACTTGAGGGCCGCCTTTGCCGCCTTGTACGCTTCGTACAGACGGTCCTCGTTTGCTTCGTCTCGGTGCCGCCGGCGACGACTCCGCGTGAACTGGCGCTTTGCGGCCATGCACGCTGCCCGCAGCTGCGCCAGCTCCTCCGACCACCAATACACGGCACGGTTTGGAGGCGGACGACGAGTCCGAGGCATGCTGGAGTTACACACTTCGGTCAGAGACCCTCTGAGTTGTGACGCCGCGGCGTCAACGTCCAGGTCAAGGACGGCAGGGGGCGAAAGCCAGTCCTGCAGGAACGCGGCCTCTTTGCAGCCTCCCGGTCCAAGCGAGTGAGAGCCCAACGCGGAAACGGGGATCGGCCCGACGATGTGGAGTTCCCCCGTCGGCTCTGGGTGGAGATTTCGAATCGAATATATCTGTGGTCCGACAGAGTCTCCACCATGTCCACCCGCCAGTTCTCCACACGTGCGGCCAGCACTGGGGAGGCAAAGGTAACGTCCACTATGGACCCACCCTGCCGCCGCACGCATGTTTGAACACTCCCCCTGTTCAAGAGGGAGAGACCAGAGGAGGCTGCCCACGCCTCAAGCGCCCGCCCACGAGCGTCGGTGGCAGAGTTGCCCCACGTCTCTGACTTGGCGTTCAAGTCCCCCAGTACGGAAACCTGTCGCGGCGCCATCCTGCCGACTACGGCCGCAAGTCCCTCGAGGAAATCCTCGAAGGCCTGGAGAGGGCGGTTTGGGGAGAAGTAGACCCCCACAAGGGCCAGGTCCCCCCACACGGCGGCCACGTATCCCGATCCTCTCTCTAGAAGCGAGAGGGGAGGGGAGTCTGTGGAAGACCGTGCCGCAATCGCGACTAGGCCATCCCTGTCGCCCAGCCAACGGTCGGGAATCCGGTAGGGCTCGGCAACTACCGCTACGTCCACCAACCAATCTGCCATGGTCTGCACCAGCAGGTCCTGGGCCGCTCTGCAGTGGTTGGTGTTGGCCTGTAGGATGAGATGATTGCGCCCCATTATTCAATCATCTCATCTCCCGCGTCAGCGACCGTGACCGGGGTAGCGGTGGCGGTAGCATTGGCAGCGGCAGGACGCTTTGGCGCCTGCATTTTGCCCTTCTTGGTGGGAGGAGTACACTTCCTCCCAGCCATGAAATGGTTCGCTGGGCGACCACTGGCCGCGCACACAGCACAGTGCGGCGTGGTGGCGTCACAGGACGCCGCCAAGTGCCCCGACTTGCCGCAACGGTAGCAGGTGTCTGCCCTCTCCGCGCTGGACGGACACATGTATCGGGTGTGGCCAGTGCCGAAGCACTTGAAGCAGCGCAGAGGTTGCTCCTCAAGTGCTCGGACCACAGCTGAGCTGAACCCGATCAGCAGCCGTCCTTTGGTTCTGTTCAGGACGGCCTTGGCTGCGGTGACTGGGCAGTCCACACGGGTCATGCCCAGGCCGCGGCGGCCAGTCCAGATGGTCCGACCATGCACCGCCTCGACGGAGCAGCCTCCTGCTGCTGCAATGGCCGCAACCACTTCATTCACGGAAACTGAATCATCGAGATCCACAACCTCCAGTGTCGCGGACTTGACTGGTCTGGCGACCTTTGCCACGTCCGCGATGCCCTCTCGCAGCTTAGCCGCGAAGAGATCCGCGTTTTGCGAACCCGCGGCCCCGGGGAACTCGAATAATCGAGCGCCGGTTTGGGTACGGCGACACTTGATGGGGCCGATGCCCAATTGAATGGGGTCAGCGAACCCACGAGCCCGCGTCAGCACCGACTCGTATGTTTCACCCCTTTCGGCGGCCTCTGGAGTGATGGTCACCGTCACCGCCGCCGACCTGGGAGCCGCTAGTTTCACACCCTTGTTTAAGGGAGCGGCAGGAGCCCTATTGGCTGCAGGAGCAGCCGGGGTGATTTTCGGGACCGTCTTCTTCTTTTTCCCTCTTTTCACTACCTCCGTCCACGTCTCGGTGGGAGGGGTGGCGGAAGGTTCCCCCGCGTCGTCCTGCTGGCTCAGAGGAGCTGCTTGGACGGTTCCAAGCTCGACTTGTGCATCTGCACATGTGCTGGGCGCAAGTGGAGCTGCCGCCTGGGACTTTTTTCCCTTCCCTTTGCCCTTAGAGGGCTTTGGGGCCTGGGGTTGCCCGCTGGTGGATGGGACCGTTGCCGGTGCCGGCATCGCGACTGGCGCTCTGTCCGCCGCGAGTGGAGGACGGATGCGCTTTTCCGGCAACAGCCGATCCTCTATACCTGCAAGGCAGGCTCTGGTGAAGGCTCTCTCCTCCTGAGTGACCTTGCGGATGATGTCCTCAAGGTCGGAGGAGGAGCCTGTTGCTGCTGAGGTTTTGGGGGCAGGAGCCGTGGCTTCAGCCAGCTTTTTATGCAGCTGGCTTACCTCAGCCTGCAGGCGATCCACCCGCGCCTGCAGCTGCCGCGACTCGTCCGTGGCCGTGCGCTGCACCAGTTCCGCAATAATGCCGTGCAAGCTGGCTGCACGGCATTTAAGGGCCTTTTGAAAGGTTCCCTTGAGGTTGGAGGACTTGGAGGCCACCTCCAAAATCTCCTCCTTGTCCTCCAGCGCCATTTGCGCTAGCTCGGCCACTGAGTGGTCTGCGTACAGGACGTTGGAGGCCCCGTAGCCGGCCCTGGACCGTGCAGCACCGGTTGCGCGCTCCTTGGCGGCGACCTTTTCTTCTAGGTCCTTTTGAACCTCCACCCGCTTTGCTTGCGCCAGAGACGCCCTCAGCTGGCGTTGAGCCTCATCAAGTCCCACATCGTGGGAACTTGATTTCGCCTTCGCCTTTTTAGTCCTACCAATTACAGATTCCGAAGAATCGTCGGATTCTTGCCTCAGGTAGGCCCGCTTTAGGTACCGACTGGTACTGGCGACCGCCTCGGTCACGGACTCGCAGTCCGACGAGTCGTCCGCCCGACAAAACAAACTAGCCGCAGATGGTGCGCGGCTAGTTTCCGACACAGATATGTCGTCAGGTTGGCCCTGAAAAGGGCCGTTGGGTTGGCCCTGAGAAGGGCCGTTGGGTTCGCCCTGAGAAGGGCGTTTTGATTGGAAGCGCCCGGAGGCGTCCCGCGAAGGCTTCGATGGCATCGAAGAAAAGTCTTGTTCGTACTCAACCGCAATGAAGGAAAGTGTACGAAAGCACAGCGCTCGTTAGCCGCCGGTCTGCCACTCCGTTACGGTGGTCAGACACGGCGTTGCCCGGGGATCACTACGTGGAAGTCAGCACTGTGGGGGGATCCCCAACCTAACCTAACCTAACCTAACCTAACCTAACCTAACCTAACCTAACCTGACCTAACCTGACCTAACCTGACCTAACCTGACCTAACCTGACCTAACCTGACCTAACCTGACCTAACCTGACCTAACCTGACCTAACCTAACCTAACCTAAACCTAAACCTGACCTAACCTGACCTAACCTGACCTAACCTGACCTAACCTGACCTAACC
The DNA here is from genome assembly GCF_023101765.2 of Spodoptera frugiperda. NCBI lineage: Eukaryota > Metazoa > Arthropoda > Insecta > Lepidoptera > Noctuidae > Spodoptera > Spodoptera frugiperda. Next base: position 4,653,267 of record NC_064220.1, on the reverse strand, counting down.
TGACCTAACCTGACCTAACCTGACCTAACCTGACCTAACCTGACCTAACCTGACCTAACCTGACCTAACCTGACCTAACCTGACCTAACCTGACCTAACCTGACCTAACCTGACCTAACCTGACCTAACCTGACCTAACCTGACCTAACCTGACCTAACCTGACCTAACCTGACCTAACCTGACCTAACCTGACCTAACCTGACCTAACCTGACCTAACCTGACCTAACCTGACCTAACCTGACCTAACCTGACCTAACCTGACCTAACCTGACCTAACCTGACCTAACCTGACCTACCTGACCTAACCTGACCTAACCTGACCTAACCTGACCTAACCTGACCTAACCTGACCTAACCTGACCTAACCTGACCTAACCTGACCTAACCTGACCTAACCTGACCTAACCTGACCTAACCTGACCTAACCTGACCTAACCTGACCTAACCTGACCTAACCTGACCTAACCTGACCTAACCTGACCTAACCTGACCTAACCTGACCTAACCTGACCTAACCTAACCTGACCTAACCTGACCTAACCTGACCTAACCTGACCTAACCTGACCTAACCTGACCTAACCTGACCTAACCTGACCTAACCTGACCTAACCTGACCTAACCTGACCTAACCTGACCTAACCTGACCTAACCTGACCTAACCTGACCTAACCTGACCTAACCTGACCTAACCTGACCTAACCTGACCTAACCTGACCTAACCTGACCTAACCTGACCTAACCTGACCTAACCTGACCTAACCTGACCTAACCTGACCTAACCTGACCTAACCTGACCTAACCTGACCTAACCTGACCTAACCTGACCTAACCTGACCTAACCTGACCTAACCTGACCTAACCTGACCTAACCTGACCCAAAAACGTTTTAATTTTATTTTTACCTTCATAATCTAGACACACGGCAGTGTGTCCGCCAAGTTTGGGTTAATTACACGAACCATTTCGGGCCAACTTCGACCCACCTATAACTCAAAATCTATTTTATCTACGCATATGAAATTTCTAGTATCTGTCGAGATCTACTTACTTATCTAAAATACAAAATTTCATTAATGTACCTATTGTAGGTCTTGAGATATTGACGTCAGAAAATCGCTATTTTTACTATACACTCACTGACTGACTCACCCCTAGACCACTTCCAATGGTCGTATTGACTTGAAATTTGGCAAAGGTCTTTAGGTCAAGGTAAAGGAAAAAATCTGAAAATGGCCAAGGTGAGTCGGTTTTAAAAATAATGAAGGTGTAAATTCATACCCCTAAGGAACTAAAACAAAAAAATTCTATATCTTCCAATGGTCGTACCGACCTAAAATTCGTTACGAAGGTTTGTATTTAGTCAAAGTAAAGTAAAATAAGAAAAAAAGAAAATAAACCTTACAAAAATAAATGAAATCTTAAATGTGAAAGGCTGCCAAGTTCGATAATATTGGAATGCTATACCTCACCCTTGGCAAGTTTTAATAGACACCTGACAAGATCCAACTTGTTATATCATTTTTAACTGAGGTCTGTGTATTTTTATTTAGATCTCACTTCTTTTAAGCATTTTTATCGAACTTTTTCACATTTATGTTTTGGGTAATTTATTGACCTTTTGTTTTTTGACAATACAATCCCCCGTCTACAGGGATTGCATTTTTATCTTATTGCGACGACGAAGCCCCTGAGCCAGTATGTTTGTGAGTGTCAGGACCCCAACCGCCAAGACGGCGAGGTCCCAGAGTACAGATGGTTCCCCGTCTGGTCCGGGAAGGGTGGACCCCGCCCCGACAAACGTTAGGCGCAGTGTTGGGGAGTGGGAGGCGGGACGTAGTGACCCGCTTCCCACCTCTCAACCTAAAACGGGAAAAGACGGAGCTTCTGGAAAGCCGTCCCCGCGCCGGGTGATTCTGCCCAGACCGGTTCGGACGGTGGTTTCGCCATCGGAAACTAAAATAGTGGGTAAAAAACCGACTACCCCCGAGACTCAAGCCCACAAAATCCAACTGTGGAGTCTTGTGACCGCGTCAAAGACGCGAAGCTATGGCTACAAAGAGCCAAAAGCTGCCTTTCTGACTCTAGAAATATAAGGACTGACCTGAAAAACGGCATTGGCCAGGCAGTAACCAAACTCTACGGACTGGTCTGCGATGCGGAAAAGGCACGAAAGCAGCAGACTGAAACTGCGCCCCAGCCCGCACCGTATCAAGCACCTGAACCGGCGTCGACCACTAACACCGCGGCTATCGACGCATTGGCTGCAAAATGCCACGAATTGGCTCTCGGTCTGGAAGAACATAAATTACACCTTAATAGAAATGCTGATGAAATGGCCAGACTGAAGGATGTTCTCGAAGCCGACCGGGTCACGCGAGAGCGGGACAGCTACGCGGGTGTGGTGGCGCGCGACCGCGACGCAGGAAGTCGCCTGCTGGAACGCGCGACGTTGCATTCCGTGGTTGTCTCGTCCACGGAAGAGACAGAAACAGGTGAAGAAATAATGGAGAAAGTTAGAAAGGCAGTCGATGCAAAAGAAGGTTGGGTAAAAGTGGAGAGAGTAAGAAAAGCTAGGGACCGGAAGATCATTATGGGATGCAGTAGCAAGGAAGAGAGGTCAAAGCTGAGGGAGAAACTGCAGACTGTGGGCTTCTTGTCGTCGAGGAAGTGTCCAACAAGGATCCGCTCATACTTATGAGGGATGTCCTCCAGGTCCATAGTGACGCAGAGATCCTCTTGGCCCTCCGAAACCAAAATCGGGAGGTCTTCCGTGGCCTCAAGGACGAGGAAGCAAGGATGTCCGTGAAATATCGAAGAAAGGCTCGAAATCCACACACCGGACACATTGTACTTAGCGTCACACCGACTGTCTGGAGAAGGGCAATGGAGGCTGGAAGGCTCCGAGTCGACCTGCAAATAGTACGGGTCGAAGACCAATCCCCTTTGGTGCAGTGTACCCGCTGCCTGAGCTACGGACATAGCAAGAGGTTTTGCAAAGAACCAGCAGACCTCTGTAGCCATTGTGGTGGGCTGCACCACAGCGCGGAATGCCCGGATAAACAGCTTGGTGAGGGGCCTTCCTGCATCAATTGCATAAGAGCGAAAGCAAGCTCCTGCGCCCACAACGCCTTCAGCACTGATTGCCCTATCCGCCGGAAATGGGACGCGTTGGCTAGAGCTTCCACGGCCTATTGCTAAGGGCTCCTCGGAGAACACTCACCGGTATAAAATAATACAGGCTAATCTCCAGCGAAGCCAACTGGCAACCCACGAACTCCTCCTTGAAGCTGGCAAAGAAAACGCTGCCGTCGCATTACTGCAGGAACCCTACATCGGCGGGACTAAAAGGGTAAAATGTTACCAGGGCGTAAGGGTCTACCAGGCATCTCAAACTGAAGAAGGGACCGTCAAGGCCGCGATCATCGTTTTTGACCAGACACTGGACGTAGTGCAGTACCCGCAACTCACCACACACAACATTGTGGTGGTGGGAATTCATACGAGAGCCTGGAGGATCACGCTGGTCTCATACTACTTCGAGCCCGACCTGCCTTTGGAGCCATACCTGGCGCATATAAAATGCGTAACACAATATGCCAGTTTCAGAAACCTCATCGTGGGTGGAGATGCCAATGCCAAGAGTACCTGGTGGGGTAGCCCCAATGAAGACAAGAGAGGTGAGCAGTGGAGTAGTACCTTGGACGAGTTGGATTTGCAGATCCTCAACCGGGGCGACTGCCCGACCTTCGATACCATCAGGGGAGGAGTCAGGTACAGCAGCCACGTGGACGTAACGGCCTGCTCCACTGACCTGCTGAACCTAGTCAACGGATGGCACGTGCGGGAGAACCTCACGAGTTCCGACCACAACGGCGTGGTGTTTGAGATCAGTCTGAAAAAGTCGACTGGCACCGACATACAAAGAACCACCAGGATTTACAACAGTCGAAAAGCAAAATGGAGCCAATTTCGTGAAAAGCTGACCCAAGTGATGACAGAAAAACAATTAAATGAAGAAAATATTAAAAATTTAAACAGCATTAAGGAAATAGATCAGGAAATAAATAAATACACAAAAGCCATCACTTCAGTATGTTCGGAAACCATGCCAATAAAGAAGACGAAAAAGAGACTCACCATTCCGTGGTGGACTGAGGAGCTCGCCGAGATGAAGAAGCGCGTAGCCACCAGCAGACGCAGGATCAGGAACGCAGCGCCGGTGCGGAGAGCGTTGGTCGTCAGCCTGTACCTGGAACAAAAAGAAAATTATATGAAGGCGGTCAAAAATGCACAGACGGAGAGCTGGAAGGAGTTTTGCGGGAAGCAGAGCAGGGAGGGGGTCTGGGAGGGAATCTACCGGGTAATGAGGATGACAGAAAAACGAGAAGAAGATGTGCTCCTGCACAAAGAAGATCGAGTCCTGGATGCGGGGGTTCGGTGGAACTACTGGCCGAAACTTTTTACCCGGAGGATCGCGAGGACGACGACGACTCAGACCATTGCCGAACTCGACAACTGGCAAAATTAGTAAACGCGTGTGGTGATGGTGAGCAGCATGACCCACCGTTTACCTTAAGCGAGCTCCAGAGGTCGATATCGTCGTTCAACCCGAAGAAAGCACCGGGAGCCGACGGCTTCACCGCAGACATTTGCTCTCGGGCTATAAATTGCAACCCTGGCTACTTCTTGTCACTCATAAATCGATGCTTGGCCTACCACCACTTCCCGAAAACCTGGAAGGAGGCAACGGTGGTTGTGCTGAGAAAGCCAGGCAAAGACAAGTATACCGTACCCAAGTCTTACAGGCCGATTGGGCTCCTGCCTGTCTTGGGAAAAGTATTTGAAAAGATGCTGGTTGCTCGTCTCAAGTTCCACCTATTGCCGAGGATTAGTACTCGCCAATACGGATTCATGCCCCAAAGAAGCACTGAGGACTCCCTCTTCACCTTAGTGAAGAATATCCGCGCCAAGCTGGAGAGTAAGAAAATTATCGTTCTTGTGTCGTTGGATATAGAGGGAGCCTTCGACAGCGCATGGTGGCCGGCGATCAAAGTCCGTTTGGCAGAGGAAAAGTGTCCGATCAACTTGAGGCGAGTAATAGATAGCTACCTGAGTGACAGGGAGGTAATAGTCAGGTATGCGGGAGCGGAGAATAGACGCAAAACCTCGAAAGGGTGCGTCCAAGGCTCGATTGGTGGTCCCATCCTGTGGAACCTTCTGCTGGACCCGCTCTTGAAGCAGCTGGAGGCTAGAGGCGATTACTGCCAAGCCTTCGCGGACGATGTGGTGATGCTATTCGACGGTGGCACAGCCTTGGAGATAGAGCAACAGGCCAATGCCGCTCTCGAGCATGTGCGTGCGTGGGGTGTCAAAAATAAGCTCAAATTTGCGCCACACAAAACCAGTGCCATGGTGATTACACGCAAGCTAAAGTATGACACTCCTCGCCTGACCATGGGCGGGATCGACATTGGCATGTCGAAGGAAGTGAAGATACTGGGACTGACGATAGACGCAGGCCTCACCTTCAACTCTCACGTTGCCGGCGCATGTAAAAAAGCAATTGCTATTTACAAGCACCTTGCCAGATCTGCACGTGTGAGTTGGGGACTGCACCCAGAGGTCGTGCGTTCGATCTACACCGCCGCCGTCGAACCTATAGTGCTGTACGCCGCGAGTGTATGGGCGCCAGCCGTGAACAAACTGGGGATAAGAAAACAGCTGAACGTGGTACAAAGAGGCTTCGCTCAGAAGCTCTGCAGAGCCCATCGCACGGTCTCCCTGCACTCGGCCCTCTTGCTGGCGGGGATACTCCCCCTCGATCTTCGAGTGCGTGAAGCTGCTTCACTGTACGAAGCAAAGAGGGGGTTGCCCCATTCAGCATTAGGGGATCGGGACATAGAAACAATGACAAGTGCGATGGACTTCCCCCACCCAGCCGAACAGACAACTGTAGAGTTCAGTAGCCTGGTAGACGAGGAACAATATAATAACCACGCCTTTAATTACGACGTGAGAATCTTCACGGACGGCAGCAAGATCGAGGGCAAAGTCGGCGCGGCGCTATCTTTGTGGGATAGTGCCACCGAAATTAAGTCGAAAAAACTTGTACTGCCGTCCTACTGCACCGTGTACCAGGCAGAACTGTTGGCACTACAGAGAGCAGCCGGGGAGGCGCTCAACAGCGAAAAAACCACGTTCGGCATATTCAGTGACTCGATGGCGGCGCTGCAAACTGTCGCCAACCCTACCTCCCCCATCCTCTGGCAGTGGAAACAAGAAATGCTCTCCGCCACTGCGCCTCCCAGAATAAGAGAGTTTCCTTGTTCTGGATAAAAGCCCACGCAGGTTTGGAGGGAAATGAAAGGGCCGACTACCTGGCGAAGGAAGCAGCGCTGCGATCGAAGAGGAGGCCGGATTATGACCGATGCCCCGTCTCATTCGTCAGAGGGAGAATCCGTATGGACACGATCAGCGAGTGGGACGCGAGGTATAAATCCGGTGACACCGCCTCAATCACCAAGATATTCTTCCCCAGTGCAGCCGCGGCGTATAGCACTGTAAGGAAAATTGAGACCAGCAGCATCACCACCCAGCTGTTCACCGGGCACGGTGGATTCTCCGAATACTTGTATCGTTTCAAGCTTCGGGGAACTCCATCGTGTCTCTGCGACTCCGCCGTGGAGGAGACTGTCCCGCACGTGATATTCGCGTGTCCGGTGTACGCGCGTGCCAGACATGAGGTCGAACAGCGCCTGGAAGGAGAAAAGTTTAGTCCACAAGACATTCACGAGCATATGAAGAAGGCCAAGACGAGAAATGTAGTACTTGACTTCTGTAAACATGTCATCAGTCAAGTAATTGCAAAAAACAAAACATAGCAAAAAATGTACTTAAGAAAGATTCTGATTGTGATAACAAATAATTATAATATAATCAAATAACACTAGTAATTTAATATCAATTGTTAAGAAAGAACTACTTTGTTACTTACTCTGCACTTTGTAAAGAAAGAAATGTTAAAAATGTTATTTATGTAAACACAGGCCTTGACCATGTCAGGGGTTTCGGAAACAGCAGGAGGGTTTTTAGCCGGTAAGAGTCCGGCAGTACTCACACCTCTCTACTAGTGGGGAGGTGTGAGTCTCCATGAGGATTTTCCCTCCTGCTGTATAATAAAAAAAAAAAAAAAAACCTGACCTAACCTGACCTAACCTGACCTAACCTTTTTTTTTTTTTTTTTTTTTTGACCCTGGGAAAAATACTTTATGTATCGTCCTCCCGTCGGGGGACGGGAGGGATATGTGGGACTCTCCGGTCGAAGCCGGCATACCCACTAAAAAACCCAGGAGCACACCCGCATCGCCATTGAGGGGGTCTGGGAGACCGGCTGAACCTTTACTACCAGTACCCCCTCGGCGGAGCCCACCTGTGGTGGCAGGCCATTACAAGCCCCTCCCTAGCATGGGAAAGGGGCATCGGGAACGGTCGTGTGCTAACCGCTCCCGTCCCGCGAGAGGTGAGTAGTGCAATGCAGGTGTAGGCGCCCCCGCGCCTAGCACCCGCTACTCACCCCGGGAGGGAGAAGACGGTTGTATTATCGTCTTCTCCTGCCGACTCTTCTTCGTCGGAGCGCTGGAGCGAGAGCGTCTTCCTCTCGCTCACGCTCCGCCACCTCCTTCTGCGATATTACGCACTCGCAGAAAGAGGCGACCGCCGCCCATGCCTCCTCACTCCCCAGCATAATACGAACAATAGAAGGGAGTGAGAGGTCTGCTCCGACCGCCGCAACCAGATCTTGGCGCGGCTCGGACCACGATGGACACTCTTCCACAGTGTGCCGCACCGTGTCCGCTATCGCACCGCAGTGGTGGCACGACGGGCTCTCCTCCCGCCCGATGCGGTGCAGGTATGAGCCAAAACAGCCATGGCCTGTCATCACCTGCACCAGGCGGAAAGAGAGGAAACCAGACGGCCGCTCGAGCCAAGCCTGGAGGACTGGCCCGATGGCGTCCAGAGTTCGTCTGCCAAAGGCAGCAGCGGCAAGGTCGTCCGCCCAGTGAACGACTATGGCCTCCTTGGCCTCCTGCCGCACGGCCTCCCTCACCTCATGAGCCGGGCGCTCTCCGCGCGCCCTCCGCTCTGCCGTCCAATCATAGACTCTGGCGAGCACCCACGCCTCCAGCTCCCACGGAGGTGTGCCCGCCAGTGCGCATGCCGCCGCGAAGCCCACTGTGCGGTAGGCCCGCGCCACCCGCTGAGCGATAGCCCTTTGGGGCACACGAAGGGCGGTGGCATTCTCCCTTCTGTGTAGGGAGTCCGCCCAAATCGGAGCCCCATAAAGGGCCATGCTCCTGAGAATGCCGGCGTACAAACGCCGGCATCGCGCGCTGGCCCCCCCCAGATTTGGCATAAGCCACGAGAGGGCATTCGCTGTTCTTAGTAGGCGCTTGGACAGCTCGGCGAAGTGCGGGCGGAAACACCACCTGCTATCTAGAATGAGGCCCAGATATTTTATCTGGCCCTCTACGGCGACCCTGGTGCCGTCCACATAGATGTGGGCGTCGGGAGGGGGCGCTGCCTCGGGCCGTGGAAGAACACGGCCTCGGTTTTGTGCAGCGCCACCGTCAGCCCCAGGCGGTGGATCCTGTTGGCAACCAGGGAGCCGCCCGCTGATGCCAGGTTGGCCGCCGTCGTGAAGCCCCCGCGGGCAGTGAGGAGAGTGTCATCCGCGTAACATATGACACTCGTCCCGCGGACACCTGACCTCACCTGACCTAACCTGACCTCACCTGACCTCACCTGACCTGACCTGACCTGACCTGACCTGACCTGACCTGACCTGACCTGACCTGACCTGACCTGACCTGACCTGACCTGACCTGACCTGACATGACCTGACCTGACCTGACCTGACCTGACCTGACCTGACCTGACCTGACCTGACCTGACCTGACCTGACCTGACCTGACCTGACCTGACCTGACCTGACCTGACCTGACCTGACCTGACCTGACCTGGCCTGACCTGACCTGACCTGACCTGACCTGACCTGACCTGACCTAACCTGACCTGACCTAACCATTTTTTTTTTTTTTTTTGTATCGCGATGGAAATCCTCATGGACTTCCCGCGCCGGGGGGACGACGGAGGGGTGTGCCGGACTCTTACCGGCTAAAACCACCGCGGTGTTCCTCCACTGCCTGTGGCCGTGATCCGGGCTGCCCTCACGGATTCACCGCACCCGGCAGGCTTCGACCTACCGCTACGTTTGCGGCAGGTCCCGCCACGTTAGCGGCCCTGGGAGGCTGCTTCCCTTCCTCGAGTAGTGCACGTGGAACACTACGCTAACGCCTACTCTCGCCTATACAGCGGACGTCTGACTCCCCTAGTCAGTCGCCCGCAGGCCTTTCCTATGGAGGTCGTAGATCGGCAGCCGCCTCACGGCGCTGACGATTAGTGCGTCTACGGCGGGAGGGAAAAGATCTTGATTCCCTCTCCCTTTCAGCTGCTTCCTTTGCCAACATGACTTGTTCACAGAAGGAAGCGACTCCGTCCCATGCACTCTCACTGTCGACCATAGCTTGTATAACAGTCGACAGTGAGAGGTCTGTCCCGCCGAGTACTGCAATGAGTTCACGGCGCGGCTCTGCCCATGCAGAACATTCTTCGAGTGTATGCCGCGCCGTGTCCTCAAAACCACCATCAATCAACCTGACCTGACCTGACCTAACCTGACCTGACCTGACCTAACCTGACCTGACCTACCAACTAAGTCATAGAAGACGATCGAATGTTAAAAAAAAAAGAAATAAATTTGTGATAAGTTCTAGCTTTTTTGAGAGAAGATTTACCTGATTTACTTGACGACATACCGTTAAACTTAATTCGAGACATGTGGTTTCAACACGACGGGTGCCCCGCGCACTTCAGAAGGAGTGTCAGGGAGTGGCTGGACACTAATTATCCCAATAAGTGGATCGGGAGAGGCGGACCTGTACCGTGGCCAGCTAGAAGTCCAGACCTGACCCCTATGGATTTTTATGTGTGGGGGCACATGGAAAGTTTGGTGTATAATGAACCGAACCCAATACAAAATATTGATGTTTTGAGACAAAAAATAATTGAAGCCGCTAATGAAATAAGAAGAGGTTTAACGACTGGTGTGGTAAAAAGTGGCCAACGACACAGAATGCGTGTATGTGTGCGAAACAGGGGCGAACTTGTGGAACATGTACTGTAAACATAAATAATAAACCTCATTTGTTACCTATTTCGATTGTTTTATTTTGTTATCTGACTCAAGTTAAATGACAATGCCAGAATCTCTATAGAGCTTTGCCCCACCAAAAAATATAGTGTACAGGCATGCCAAATGTAACATTCTATTGCTGTTCTATTAGTGATAACTAAAAACATGATTAAAAGTCTTTAGACCTTGCGGTTTCTATATAAATCTAAGAACAAAATATTACATTTAGGTTAGGTACCAGTTTAGATAATTGCAGTTATAATGGTAGAAATAATTAAATTAAGTGCTTTATATTATTACAATGCTATCATAGGGTGTTTAGCTATGAAAGGCAGGAATGTCATCACCAATATCACTTTTAGTAATCCTACTTTTAATTCATAGTCATAACGAACCAACAATGTAAACTGAACAGACAGAGCAAATGTCAAATTATGACTTTTTGGACATAACTGACACACGCACGCCAATGACGTTTCGTTACATTTAATCACTAACGTTCAAACACGAAATAATAATTAGAATATGCATTCATTATAATATATATTATAAAAAAAATTAATTAACTAATAGTATGTATTAAAACCAAATTCATATTAAAATCCGTACACATTACATTAATAAATCTTTTTTTTATTGAATGACTCGTTTTGTTCCTTGTGCAAGCGTACTAAGAAACGCAGATGGTCGCGATAAATACAGGAAATAGGCCTTGGGTTTTTTAAATTCTTTTAATTTCCTAATTTTTATCCGCAACTTTATCAGAATAATAATTAAGTAACCAATGGTCTTATTTTCATTGCATAATTTTGATTAATTTACATTTCTTGTACATTGATGAAATTAAGTGGGGCAGGATCTGGCATTTAAACTTAAATATCGATATTCATATTACTACCTTGTAGTACTTCATCAATGTTTTGGCAAAGAATTCAAATTATTCCCTATCATGTTATACCTCATCAGAAAGCTGAAGAATTGTAGATATTTTTACGCACATTTGCAGCACAGTTGTCATAGACTTTTTTTAAATATCTTACAAAGAAAAATAACTTATCACAAATTTATTTCTTTTTTTTAACATTCGATCGTCTGCTACGACTCAGTTGGTACAGTTATTTACAGTTTTAGTGTTTAAAATAATAAAGCAACTAATCTACTACACAAAAAAGCAAAAACAAAACAAAATTTAGCCACCAAAGACAAAACAAGGGAGAAATAACCAAAAAAATGGGAAATTTTATCAAAAAAGTTAAAATGCCGATAATTTGAAAACGGTTAAGTTTGGGATATGGGGTCCTATGGTCAAATCAGTCAGGAATGATGTAAACTATCACGTCTTAAAGGATTTAGGTCGACTTAACCTGTCACCCTGTATATTAATAAATAATAATAATGGACTCACGTAGACGCATAAATAGATTTTTATTAAATGCATGGATGGATGAAATGGATTTGTTTTATTAAAAAAAAAAACAGTAAATTTTTCAGTCTGCTCCTACTGTATAACCCAGGGTATTGTGAATAATCCAGAGCTGCGGACTACCTAGTGGGTTTACCGTGGCTCCGGCTCGACGAGCAGGAGTAGAAACGGGGTGGTTTTTAGTCAGTAAGAGCTTTCAAAGCTCTTTTTATACTTGTAAATGACAATATGTCAAACTGAATAAATGAATGGGAAAATCATATTTACCGCCGATGTTACTGCCCTATTCAGAGAGATTTTACTTGCCAGTATCTAAATGTAAGGCCTAAGGTCCCTCGCCCTCAAGGGAGAGGAGGACCGCGTTCCCTATTTACGTAGGTAGTGTTACCCAAAACTTGACGTGCTTGTGTGGATAACCCTTCGACCCTGGTGCTGGCTGAGTTTGCATGATGTAGATGTTAACGTTGTAGTCCTGTGTGCAATATTTGTGCATACTTGTAGCTACCATAGCGGACGCTCCTATGACTACGGTGTATGTGTGCGACTGGTGGATGTGTGTGTGTTCCTTGAACGGGTTATTTCCTTTTGTAATGGATGATGTTTACTTAATGTTTGTATTTCTTAGGCTTCTATATTGTAATCGAGGGGTTCTGTTATACAACTGTGACATCATATATATGCAACTGTGAATTCTGTCTGAACCCCACAGAATGGAATTCCGCATTATTGTAACTGAATTATTATCTTTAAGTTGAGGATGAGTGCGCTGTTCCTTCCACTGTAAGCTGGTAGTTCCCACGTTGTCTTTGTAGCGGCGGCTCCAGGACACGTACTCACGGACTGCACCACGTTACGTCCAGGGCCTCCTGTTACACTAGGTCCCAGCTGCTCGCGGACGCCACAATTTGTCGAGCGGTCTCGTCATTGACTCCACATAGCCGTACTTAATGTTGTATCTTTCGAGTTGTCTCTTACCAGTATCTAATAACAATGAATATTAGGTAAAACCTAAATAGAGGTTTCTTGTGACACAAAAACTAATATATTCTAAATGTTAAAGTGTCGGATGTAAGAGCTCACCGCCACAGTGCCCCACATGGCGCCCGTGGGGACCACTGACTATAAAGACGTCGCGTCGCCCGGACCGACTGCTATTAATCCTGAAGTGGCCAGATAGCAGATAGGCGCAGGAATTATTCGAGAGTTATTTATCAACCAGCGGCCGAGCGACTCCGTGGCGAACTTTCGTAAGCTCCATCCAGTGCTCGCACACGGCAGACAAGGCGGCGGCGCGCGGCGGCGGAGTGCGGGGCGCCGTCCCTCCTTACGTCACTCCGACACTCCGGCAGTACGCCGCGCGCCCTCGCAGCGAGACCACGCGCCGACTCTCCGCGGCGACACACGACGTGTACGACTCCGGTTCCGATCGTGATCAGTGGCCAGCTTCGAACGAGCTTATTAGGCAAACATAGCGGACGCAGTGCGTAGTGTGTGTGCGTGCAGTGCAGTGCAGTGGCGCAGCATGAGTGCAGCGCGGTGACGCGGTGAGGGGATGGCGCGCGCGCGGCTGCTGGCGTGCGCGGCGGCGGCGGCGCTGGTGTGGGTGGCGGGCGGCGCGTGCCCGGCGCGCGCGCCCGCGGGCTGCGCGTGCGGCGAGGGCGGCGCGCGCCTCGACTGCCGCTCCGCCGCGCTGCGCCGCCTGCCGCCGCTGCACGAGAACCTGCTCTCACTGTGAGTGCTCATTGTAAACCTAGTTACTGGGATTCGCAGACCAAACTCTTCGATTACAAAATTTAATAGTTAGTGTATGTCTACACTGTATATGTACCCTTAAGGATACCCCCCACTGACGCCCGCACTGCGTGTTGCGTGTTGCGTGCTGCTTGTTGCTCGTTGCAAGCTGCGTTGATGTCTTTTATTCGCGACAACATGTACTAGCTATTGTCGTCGGGATACACGTACAACACACTGCCGCACGACACATTAGACAACAACATGTCGCTGCCGCAACGTTTGTTTGCTTCGGTTTGTTTAACATCGCCGAGGACACTACCACCGTGCACACACCAAGGGACGCTGTACAACTGACGCTGGAGTAGCTCTAATTAAACGGGTGTTCGCCTCGTGGGAAGACGCACAGGATGCTATCGGAATATTTTATGATCTTTCGAAGGCATTTGACTGCGTTAAATACGAGACTCTATTGCTGGAACTGCAACATTACTGCATTCGGGGGTATCACTAAATCTATTGAAGTCATGCCTTCAGGATAGGCAACTTAAAAGATAAGTGAATAAAGTAAACTCACGGGGTGCTAGCATATCTATGGGCGTACTGCAGGGCTCAATACTAGGTCCATTCTTATTTTTGGCATACCACCGTGCACTACCACCGTGCACTACCACCGTGCACTACCACCGTGCACTACCACCGTGCACTACAAACGGATGCAACCAACGAGGCTAGGTGTCCATTGACTGGCTACACCGCGTACCTATGTCCATCTTTATTAGTGATGTGACGAATATTCGCATATTATCATTCGCATTTGCGAATATTCGCACATTTTTTGAGACATTTGCATTCTAATCCTAATAGTTATTGTGAATATGAACGTAATAAAACGTTCAGTTCAAAATTGTTTCAATAGAGGATGGGTGTCAATTTCCTACGAAGTACAAAACTTTATCTTCCGATTAAAGTCTTTCAATTATGAATATTGAACTCTTCATTCCCACTTACCAAACATGTAAGAAATATATGCAATATAATGTATGAGGTACTCGTAACTCGGTACTCTCGCCTCGTGCTACTAAAACATATCATCTTATGTTACCTACTTTTATCAGTTTTTGCGTGTGAACTGTAATAAACTTGTATGTTGAAACTCCACCAACATCATTACTTAACTTTGCTCGGCAGTCGACGTCATACTAATTACAAAACGGGCCATATTTTGGTGGAATTCGGACCTTGGGTTTACCATTAGGAATAGTGTCACAAGTTCCCACAGAGCGCATAACCCGTGTGTGTGTCAAAAGTAATTTTGGTGTAAAGAGTAAAATATCTTTATTTTCTTTACCGCGGCTTCTTGTCTTCTGCACCACGTCGTCCCGCAGCACACTGTCGGCAGCGGTCGCGGCCGTCGGGTATTGTATCTTTATCTGTCCTTAATTCTAATTTTAAGTTATTATATTGTTATATAATATACCCATAGAAGAACAAAAAAATAATTAAAAACGAAACACTTTTGTCAATCACAATAATGCCTCATATTTTCAATGTCGGTCGAGTTGACGAATACAAGATATGAAAAAATAGCTTCATCAACTCGACCACATGGTTCGACCGAGATGCACAATAAAAATTAATTAATGTTTTTATCGACTCAACCTCGCGGACGAGTTTATTACGGCCGAGTTGACGAATAAGTCCTATGGATGGGCCTGACTTGTCCAAACACTGCCACGATGACAGGGTAGATGAGTAATTTTAATCTTAATGTCCGTCTTGTAGATTATTTTAAAACGTTACACACGTATTATTTATTTTGTTACGGAAACACTTTCGAAGATATATTGATTTGAAACATCGCGTGACGTCACTTCTAGTTAATGACAAAGTTATTTGCTAACTATGTTATTTCTACGAATAAGACGTACTAAACTACTAACTAGTTACTCCCAAACTTTGATTCGTTTTATCTAAGTAGTGTTATCTTATATGACAAAATAAAAAAATAAGTGTCTAATATTTTTATAACTGACGGACTAAACCATAGATATAGATATACCATCTATTGTCTAAATAGATTTTTAATTGTCACTAGCAAACCCGGCGAACTCCGTTTCGCCGCCAAGGACTTTCCCTGTTTTTCTGCTTTTCTCTTGAATTTTTTCCGAAGTTTTCTTTGCTATAAACCTCACGGAGCCCGAGACCTTACAACGAATGCAAAATAAACAGTACGGAATATTGGCCCCACAGAGTGTGTTAATGTTATATTGTGTTAAACATACGTGCTAGCAACAGCCGGGCAAGTAACTCGCGGACGCGACCGCGGACAACTCACTTTACCCTGTTGTGGTACGAAGTGCACATACATAACAATGTGACAGTATGGTAGTGCGTAGTTACACGCAGTGCTGGACCAGACGACGGTCGCGGCTGGCTGTGGTCCGGAGTGGCCGCGGCCACACGCGTGGACGCCCAACGGCCTGGTTATTATATTATGCGAAAGTGTGTATGTATGTCTGTTTATTTGTCCGTCTTTCACGGCAAGACGGAGCAACAAATTGACGATTTTTTTAAATGGAGATAGTTAAAGGGGCAGTAGGAGGTACCTTCCTACCTTGAACATTGCAAAATTCTCCATACAAACTTCCACCCGACATTTTAGTGAGTTCACAGCAATATCATTTACAAAATATGTTACCATAAAGTACCTGTGCAAAGAGACTTACAGCAGTCTGGAGCTAGAGAGAGAAATCCATGAAATAATATTTCCAGTTTACTTGTTTTTTTTTTTATATATAAAGGTCTCAGGCTTCCTGAGGAAAATAACTATCTAATAAAATAACTTTAACATTCTGTAAGTGTCAACTCATATGAGTTGAGTAAAGAGTGGGAACAAATAATATTTGTATAGAACTTATCAACATTTTTGAGGTAGAAAGCTAAAAATACGCACACAATTTGGTTATTCAACCAAAAATAGGGATCTTATTTTTACCGACTTCACAAAAAGGAGGAGGTACTATGTTCGGCTGTTTGTATGTTTTTTTTTTTTTGTATGTTTGTTCATCGAATACTCCGTCAATTGTCGACGGATTTTCAAAATTCTTTTTTTGTTCGAAAGTAGATAGTTCTGAGGTGGTCCCATTGTCACCAAGTTAGGATCTGATGATGGGATCTTAGAGAAATCGAGGGAACTCCTTAAATATTATAGGGAACTATATAGTGATTTTGGTATATTCATCTAGAATTGAAGCATTTACAGTCAAAAAGTAACCTTTGAAGAGGTGGAACTGATGAAGAAGACCAGAAATGGCCAATGGAACTTCATACTCACATGGAAATCACAATGAAGTTATACTCCGTCAGTTGTCGATGGATTTTCAAAATTCTTTTTTTGTTCGAAAGTAGATAGTTCTGAGGTGATCCCATTGTCACCAAGTTAGGATCTGATGATGGGATCTTAGAGATATCGAGGGAACTCCTCAAATATTATAGGGAACTATATAGTGATTTTGGTATATTCATCTAGAATTGAAGCATTTACAGTCAAAAAGTAACCTTTGAAGAGGTGGAACTGATGAAGAAGACCAGAAATGGCCAATGGAACTTCATACTCACATAGAAATCACAATAAAGTTAATTAAGTGACTGTGACAATACAAATAAATAAAGTAGTTATTGAGATAAAGAATTTTAACCGACTTTTTTAGTTGCGATACTGAGTATCGCAACTAAAAAGTGTGAAATAAAATACTTTTTACAAAAAAATAAACCGACTTCACTAAAAAAGTTAAAAATAACTTTAATTTCGGAAGTCGGTGTAACAAACAAATAATACCGAGAAACACCGAATTCCGAAATTAAAGTTATTTTTAACTTTTTTAGTGAAGTCGGTTTATTTTTTTGTAATTTATAGAAATCTTTACCAATGCGAATCGTCCCTTAGAAATCTACTCTCTCTAAAATAGGAGTTGGAAATTGTGTGAGCCTCTTCTCAATGAATATACACTTTGAATTACAAAATTTATACAAACGCGTCGGTACATCTACTCCGGCGGTTCCTACATTTATTTAATCTAACGTCCACTTGCATTCCGCAAATACCGCGCGGCCGTTGGCGGACCGTAACTTCAGGATTGCATATATTCCTATTTAATATACTTATTTAATCGTACAATATTTCTGTCTGTGGAGAAAATCATCACATCTTGACTTCTCCGGCCTCGGGTGCGGCAAGGGCGAGTGTCAGACTCTTACTGATTCAAAACCACCCTGTTCCCACTCCAGCTTCAAGCAACTGCCCCGACACCCGCACTGTCCGCAGCTCTGGGTCGGCTAAGCCCCAATGGCCCCCAGTTGCGGTGGTCCGACTCTTTGAAGCGCACGCGGAACGCAACGCGCCGCTCGCACGAGTCTGGTTCTGGTCGGGTGGCGAGCTATTCTTGCTCGCCGTCTGCAGACCCGCACCAACATATCACAATATAACAACAACAACACTACGCGATCTATACTGAAGTATTAATTCTCAATAAAGAACGGAGAAAAGAAAACAAACAGTAAAAAAGTAAAATGCAAGAAATAACTACTGATAGTTAAGAAGTTAGAAGTCGTAGCACAAGTTCTAAACAAAATTATTCATTAAAACCTAATAGCTGTTTACAATTTTATGACTATTATGTCATAGGCACTGACTTCTAACCTATCTGTGGGGGGGGGGTGATGGAAGGGGAGCCCATGATGGGATTTCGGTAGTTACTCGAGCGCGTCAGGTTAACATTCGGGGAATACCTAGTGTCATGTTGAATTTACCCGCCATGCATACAGCATGGGGGTAATTCATCAACACGCATAAAATTTTCTTATCATTGGTACAGTCAGTTGCACAATAAAATAACATTAAAATAATATTTTACATCGCACCATGCAATTGAAACCATAAAGACACAACTTGACAAGTTGTGTCTTGTATTCTTTGTTTATAAAGCCATTTAGTTGATAACAAGTTTAAAGTTTTTGCAAATATAACTTTGTCGTTCATACAAACACTATGTAAAACCAAGTTATTTCATAACTTTTATATTATATCATATACTTGCCGCTACGGAATCCTTCAAGGGCGAGTCCGACTCGCACTTGGCCGGTTTTTAATATCAATATGCATTTCCACACTAACATGTTTGCTACTGATTGTACCTTTCTCATTTGAAAATAACGTGGGACGAGTTGCAGAATGAAAATAATATTTATTTTGATTTTCTGCAACTCGTCCTAAATGGGCCGTAGGCATGTGGGACGAGTTGATGAATTACCCCAGTATGGAGATCATTCATAGTATGATTTAAATTAAACTATAAGTAGTACTCGTCCACAGAAGCATAATACAACTAAATAATACAACGAAAACAGAAATTTAAAAATAAATGAAATTTTCAAACAAAATAAATTTTAATGAAATTAATTAAGTATTAAATTCTGTGGGATCAGCCTCATGTTTGTTGATCACAGAAGATCTGTAATGTTGTAGGTTGTCTAGGAATATTACGGACATGCGCGGCTGTTCTCTTATTATGAGGTATTCCTCGAAGCGCAACTGTTTTGAAGCGCACCTAACCAAGCGCACCTATATTATTCTTCCAAGCGCATCCGTTAGTTGCGCTTCGAGGAACTATTAAAAATATTATTTTTTTATTCCTCGAAGCGCACCCATGATTTATTTTCGACTAGAGAAGGGATGCTAACTGAAACTATCGATAATCAATCAACCGCGGATACCGTACGATCGCTGGTGAGGCGGCCAACCTCCTCGCCGGAACACCGCGGTGGGATCTGGAGACGCAGGCGCCAGCCAGCGTCTACGAGCGGCCGTCTGATCTCCGGCGCGATGTCACGACGGAGTGGTTTCGACGACTGTCGCAACCAAGGGCCGGACACGCTGCTATCACAGCGGTAAGGCCCCTCTTTGAAGAGTGGCTTGAGAGACGTCACGGCACTCTCACTTACCGCCTGACGCAGGAGCTTACCGCACACGGTAGTTTTGGATGGTTCCTGTTCCTGATCAGGCGGGATAAGACGCCCGGTTGTCACCATTGTGACGAGCGCCCGGAGGACACGGTGGAGCATATAGTGGGCCTGCGTGGGCGAAGAGGAATGACAGGCAGTCTGTCATGCTCGTGAAGGAGGCGGCTGGAAGCGTGAGACAGCGCTCACGCCTCAGCCGCCGGAACCAGGCCCATGCTGGTGGCGCATTGGGTTCCACGCGCGCCTCATGGAGCTGTCAGACCACCTTGACGGGGCCCAACAGGGCTGAAGCCTGCCGGGGATGGTAGGAGTTTGATAACAAATACTGTAATGATTTTCATACCCACAAAAAAAGAACATTCGTCTTTGAACTGACATTATAGTGCAAATAGTCAATGTCGTTCTTGTAACCAACAGTGCAATTTTAACTAAGTAACTTTGATAATAATGCACATTTTTTTTAAATTATCGATATAATTTACTACGTTATTTCATGCCGTATTTGTAAAGAGTGTTCAAATAAGCTCAAGGAGAATAATGCTTTTTTTAGCCAACGGGCGTATTTTGCTCACTTTTCGTACATCGTCAGCCAAGATGATAACAAATATGTGGTTAAAGGTTAAGTCATAAGAGAGTTTTCCCATACGGTATATTAGACAAAAAAATGCGTTTAAGGCCGCGATTCCCCTGACGCGGAGCTAGGCGGAGAGGAGCGGTGAAGAGCGATGATAAGTAGTCAGTGTTTCCACTGAAGCGGAGCTGGGCGGAGAGGAGTGGAGTAGAGTGGAGCATACTTTTGGGCCGCGTTTCCACTGAAGCGGAGCGGACATTTTGAGCATAGTGATTGGTCAATTCGTGCACCGCTAAACTCCTCTCCGCCCCGCTCCGCGTCTGTGGAACCGCGGCCTATAAAACCGGCTTCAAAAATCTAAAATCAAAACAAAATGTTATTGTAACTTTCGTGAGACATACTAAATTAAAATATTATGTTATGTTAGTAGTAGCGCGACAATCGCCGCGTCGTGTGTCGCGGAATGCTGCTCATAATTATGAGCCTATACCATGGCTTGAAACTAGTCGAGTTCCTCGTCAAACAATTACTTGAGTAAGCCGATAACATAATAATTAAAACAAAATGGAATACATAACTATAATAGTACTGATAGGTTACCCACCCACTGATTTGTTTAGAATTAGGTGCCATGCGTTCTAAACGAAATTATTCATTAAAGTATTCATTAAAACCTTAATAGATACCTAATATTAAGCAGTTTATGCTACAGAGCATGTACACTATCAATACAGACTTGACTGCACGGTTGGCGCGGTGGCTTGGTAACCAGCTGCCGCGCAACGTGTAGCGGGTTCGATTCCCGGAGCAACTCTTTCTGTGATCCACAAATTGTTGTTTTGGGTCTGGGTGTGATGTGTATGTGAACTTGTATGTTTGTAAACGCACCCACGACACGAGAAAATCCTAATTTGGGGCACGTTATTTGGCGTTTACATTGGACAACAAAAAAAAATCGGACAAGCTCGAGCAGAAGAACAAAAGAGCGCGCCGCACTCTAGTCATCCAGAGAGAGGAGGTCGGTCGCTGGTACTGGTCAATATATTTACGTACGCAGCGGC
Organism: Spodoptera frugiperda; assembly: GCF_023101765.2. Classification (NCBI taxonomy): domain Eukaryota; kingdom Metazoa; phylum Arthropoda; class Insecta; order Lepidoptera; family Noctuidae; genus Spodoptera; species Spodoptera frugiperda. The sequence goes on along the minus strand of NC_064220.1, from coordinate 4,632,205 downwards.
CGGCGGCACCCGACTCCCGACATAACTAACGATTCAATTACGACGCCAATAAATTACATTATACCGAGCTCGGGCCGTGGCACCCCGCCCCGCGCCCCGCCTCGCCCTCATTCATAAATTCTAATCATTTTTATTTTAACTTCACAACTCACTTCCCAATGTTACCAAAGTGCACGTATGTATGTGCACAGGTCGCAGACACGCGCCCAGCAGCGCATCTAAAGTAAGTGGTCAGTGCAACCCATATATCTGCGGGAGAGCACGGCGGCGCGCCAATGAACTAGTTCAGCTAAATATAGGCCGAGGATGAGACCCATTAGCTCAGGCCCCGCGCCCCGTCCCCGCGTCACGCGGTGCATCGGCCGGTACAGTGCAGGACATCAATACCCACCGATCTCTGATGCCAGTTGTCATTAAAGTTTGCACGGCGCTTCACAGAGCTTACTCCCTTACAGCTGGAGCTTAGTGTTTGGATTATAGTTCTCCGAGTTCCAGAATTGGTCGCCCCTCAAAATACCGACCCAAACTATCGCTTAAGAATCTAACCGACTCACAAAGGTTCTGGCGCGGCGCCTCAATGAATTGCATATGGCACATCCCTGACCAAAACGTGTCATGTCGGAAAGGAGACGGCTTAGTTTCAACGTGAGGCTGATTACTGTCCAACCCTGAAATCAAGGAATGAAACGATAAACGAGCAGACTGGTGTCTGCTCATTTGCCCCTATTAGATAAAAAAACTTATATTTAGGTGCAGGTACCGGTTGACCGGAGTAATATAATAAGAGGCTTAACAGAAAATCGGCTTGAAATAATAGTTTCTGGCGTTGTGTTTCGCCGTGGGTACACAGCAAGTGAGGTTACCATCTGCGATTCCCACACCCCCAAAAAAGCAAAAGGCCGGAAACATTTGTAACGCTTCTGGTGTAGGACACCCGTTCATGGGTGGTGCTGATTGCTTTCCATCAGGTGACTCGAAAGCTTGTTCAAGCTCAGACAAGCATTAAAAATATTAAGCTATTGCAAATCGCAGCATTGAGGCAGTATCGTATAAAATGAATACAAAGTGGCGATACAGCATACAGTACGAGTGCACAAACTAGTCGGCATTTAGTTTGATGGCGCTTTGAAACTCGCATATTTGAGAAGTTACGCGTACAATATATATCGTACTCACGTGTAGGCGGAGCGGGTGGCCTCAACGTGTAACAGCTGAGTAAATATTTACAAGACACACTCCTCGCGCGTCCAGCGTCAACGACTTCTTCAAAATTGTTTATTTGCTCTTTACTTTATAGCTAGGGGGAGAACAGACCGCATTGGCCGCCCGCCTTTGACCAAAATCCTGGGTACCTAGTCCTACTAACAAAATTGTTATGCGAACAAGGTACCTAATGTGATTTGCTATAAATGCACAGCGCAGTGACGAATAACCCTGGTAGAGTTGTGAGGCGCAGCGAAATGCACTTCATTCAAGAGAGCACAGCGGTGGGGGCAGTGAGGCGCCGGTGACGCAAGCCCGCGAGGTCGCCGTGCACCTGGTCGCGCCGCGCGCCGCACGCGTCTCGTGCGCTGCGGGAGCTAGTCACACTCGGCTCTCGTCCTGTAAACATTCTGTCGGTCCAGATTTGTTTTAATTCTAGCAGAAAAATATAACATACCTATATTTATTTATAAATTTGTGACGACTTACACAAAATATTAATAGAATGAGGCACATAGGTGCTGCATATTCGTACGGGAATTTGTGCTTATTTGAACAGGAATTTGAGAAGCTTGTTTGGAGTATAATTAAGATAAGAAGCTGTATTGCCTATATTGTAATGTCATCAATGCGATTCTTCAAATCAACCTCTCCACTCTGTCCGCCATCGTCCGGTGCCGTGTCTGTCGGTGCAGCCGTCGCAGCGCTCACACAGGCAGTGTGACGGTGTAATGACGGACTCAGTGGCGTAGCGTAGTGGGGGCGGCAGGGGCGGCCCGCCCCGGGCGGCACTTTTTAGGGGGCGGCAAAATTAAACAATAAATAATAAAAATATTTGGTAAATATTTCAACCATTTTATATTTTTGTCGCAACTAGAGATCGGAGAAAGTAGTGATAGTCCTGCCCCGAAAGGGAACCTTTAGACAGAGTCGACTGTACAAATTTGGACCGATTAAAATGAGCTTACTCTTTAGGCGTAGTCCCGAGATCATGGAAGACGGCCTTGGTCCACCCGATCCCTAAAAAAGGCGATAGAACAAATCCGTCCAACTACAGACCGATAGCCATAACTTCCAGAGTCCATTATTAACTGCCAGCTCTTGCGGTACCTTGAGGATCACCAGATATTCAGTGACCAACAATACGGTTTTCGTAAAGGTGGGTGGGCTGGGGATCTTCTGGTTTACCTGACACACCGTTGGGCATAGGCGATCAAATCTAAGGGGGAAGCGTTGGTAGTTAGCTTGGACGTGGCGAAAGCCTTTGACCGGGTTTGGCATAAAGCGCTTCTTTCGAAGGTTTCTTCCTATGGGCTTCCCGAGAAATTGTGCGAATGGGTCTACTGCTTCCTTGCAGACAGAAGCATTAAGGTCGTTGTCGACGGGGATTGCTCCAACTCTCTGTCTGTAAACGCAGATGTCCCTCAAGGCTGCGTGCTATCACCTATCTTGTTCCTCATCCATATCAATGATATGTTGCAAATCAGCGGCATTCATTGTTATGCGGATGACAGTACAGGTGATGCCTATTATACCGGCCGCGCTAATATTTCTCGGGAAAACGTCAACGAGAACCGAAACAGACTTGTGTCTGAAATCGAGACTTCTTTACGGAGAATCTCAGATTGGGGTGAACTTAATTTGTTCCAATTTAACCCTACTAAGACACAGGTCTGCGTGTTTACCGTTAAGAAACTGCCGTTGGTCGTCTCACCTCAGTTTCAAAGTACCCCTCTGACTGCCTCAGCCGGTATTGGAAATATGACTTTTCCCGCCTTTGGCGAGGCGAGAGGGATTGTCAGACTCTTACCTACTGACTAAAAACCACCCCGTTCCTACTCCTGCTTTTCGAGCCGGAGCCCCGGTATTGGAATTGGGATACTTGGCATCAACATTTCGAGCGACGTCCAGTTCCGTGGCCATCTAGAGGATAAGGCGCTCTGATTCATGACTGTTCTTGCCGAAAAGTTCGCTATTATGAATGTATGTAATGTGTAATATATGTACCTTAAATTAAAATACCTAAATAAGGGGGCGGCAAAATTGTCTTCCGCCCCGGGCGGCCGACACTCACGCTACGCCACTGGACGGACTGCAGGTCTCCTCTCTACAGATATGGTTTTCCGCAAGCTCCACGCTTGGTCGGTGTTTTAAAGGAGCAATGCTGCACGGTCTCCGTTTAAACCTATTTTCTTAGTCGACTTTTACGATAAACCAAGTTTGGGATGAGTAGATGTGGTAATTAGTAGGTACCTATATAATGCTAATTAGTCCCGCAATAATTTTAGAAATTAGTCGGTCTCGCAGTATCGGAGTATCACAAGCTGCAGAAGGTCCCCCGTCCCCCTCCCCCCAGTATACAGAGGCAAGGCGGCAGGGAGGGCGCGAGGGCTCGTGTCGGCGACCGCGAGCGATGATGGATGGCGCCAATAACGAGCGACGTGAACTTCGTTATCGCGCCGCCGCCACCGCCGCCGCCGCTGCCACCACAGCCGCCTTCCTCCGCGCGGCTCTGCCTCCCACTCTGTTCATCCATTTAGTTCGCCTATGCATACTTCCTTGCAGTTTCATTACGAAAATGTTTAAATTATTTTTGTATTAATTAAAATCAGTGTCAACCAATCACAATTGATGATGATTTGTTTACGTCGAACTGTTTTAAAACTAAACTCAATAGACAGCAAGACAGTACTTTGACTACAAATTATTTGAAAGAATAAATCATGTATTCACCGGCCCCTTTACTACAACTTACATGTAGCTATACTCTATACTGGGTGTTTTACTCAATGCGGTTCGCGAAGCTTTTGTAGGGGGCCGCGAAAGGCTGAACACTTTCAGGAAAAAATAAGTTTAACCATTAACAGAACCATAATGACCCCAAAACAATAAGTATAATCCTATATTAATTATTAAGATTTTCAGCTTAATCACGTAATTATTTCACAAATCACTCGACTAGTTTCAAGCTATGCTAAAAGTTCATATTCATGAGCAGCATTCCGCGACAGCATCGTATTCGTGTGATGTGTTTCATTGCACTCTGCACCTTCGTTTTATCTAATTCCATATTTTATTAATAAAAGCCCAAACACTTTATAAATTAAGATGAAAAATATTGGGATCAGACGCATCACCTGATGGTAAACAATCGGCTCATGAATCCAACACTAAGGCCGCTGCCTCGAATCTTACGTTCGGCGGCGGCACAGGCCTAAAGGAGTGTCATGTGCATTACCGATTTTGTAAATGTTAGGGATAGGGATGATGGGATAGAGGAGGGAAGATTGAACCACCTTGTAAATTTTGCAGATGGCCTATTACTCTCAAGTGATCGTATTGTATCTAGAGTAAGTAATCTTGAAATGACAGGACTGACTGACACGTATTAAGCTGATGTGGTTTGTTTCCATGCGCATGCGGCCTGTAGTGGGTGTAGTACAACGTAGTGTTGTGTTGCAGGGACGTGTCCAACAACAACATCAGCACGCTGCCGCGCGACGCGCTGCAGCCGGCGGCGGGGCTGCGCGAGCTGTGAGTACCACACCCAGTGCAGTAGTAGTGTAGCGGCAGAGAGCCGGCGAGCGTGGTGAGTGGCATGCGTTGTGTTGCGCAGGAACCTGTCGTCCAACCGGCTGGAGTCGGTGTCGGCGGGCGCGCTGGGGGGCGCGGCGCTGGCGCGGCTGTGGCTGGACCGCTGCGCGCTGCGCCGCCTGCCCGCGCACGCGCTGCGCGACCTGCACCACCTGCACTTCCTGTGAGTGCCGCACCACCACCGCGACCACCATCGCCACCACCACCGCCACCATTACACCACCACCTACAAACTAAAATGCACCAGGTCTCGAGCCTTGGAATTGTTGACTCGCCATAATCTTAACTTAACATGAAGGTAGTAGATAATACAAATGCAATCAGTAGGTACACAAACCCACATGGCCACCAAACTAAACTGTGTGGGAATGTCGTTTAGTTTGGTCATTTAGTGTATGTAAGTCGTTGTATACAAGTACTCCTTAGGCTCACTGCCCTTCATAAACAGTTGTAATAACAATTAGCGTGGACATTCCTGTAAACATACTCCCTTGAACTTAGGGCAATTCATCAACCTGTCCCACATTCCTACGGCCCATTTGGGACGACTTGCAGAAAATCAAAATAAATATTATTTTCATTCTGCAACTCGTCTCACGTTATTTTTTAGGTAGGATTTGAAACTTTGTAATCATTTGGTATAGTCAGTTAGACAAGATAATTTTAAAAATATTTTATAGTTAAGTATAATATGGTTTATTAATATTTTATGTAAAGTTCTCGATGTTCCCATTTACAAGCTGTTCCCATTGTCAAGCGATTATCCAAATAAAACAAACCGCCATTCTCACAAATACACACATTTGAAAACGTCTATTCATCAGCATCATAAAACTATCTGCACGGATCTTGAGCGCTGACGTTCAATTTTTTTCAATTAAATGTAAAATCTTTAATCTTAAATTTGACATTTGTGTAAAATATATAGTAATTAAAAAATTGAGGTCAGTAGCAAACTACTAACTGTACTTTCCTCAATTTGAAAGTAACGTGGGACGAGTTGCAGAATGAAAATAATATTATTTCGATTTTCTGCAAGTCGTCCCAAATGGGCCGTAGGCATTTGGGACGAGTTGATGAATCACCCCTTGGAGGCAATGAGCCTGTTATCTTAATAATAATAGTGGTGTGTAGGTGTAACTTAATATTATAAAGTGGACAATGTGTTTTAATGTAACCAACTCGTGAACTAATCGAGTCACCGCTAGACAGCCACCGATGAAATGAATACGAGTAGCAGACACAAGTATCTCAAAATGATGGTTTCTACAACACTCACGCTTGCTCAAAGCGGATTCAATTCAAGATGCAGGTGGCGGCTTGTCGTTCTACGTGGAGGACTAAGGGGGATGTATTGGTGTAATGAATGACGCGTCGTGGACAGTCTACTAGTTACACCGTTTTGTTTACATTGGGTATCGGTACAATTGACTCCCACAGGCAAGTGGGCGCGCTCCGGCTGCAGCTCCGCGCGGCGCACAGTGTGCGTGTGTGTGTGTGTGTGTATCGATCCGCTAGATGTCGTCTGCCGGCGCTGCAGCTCACACACTATGCCATAACATTGCTTGCTAGATAATGTTTGATTAAAGCCGAAACATCGAAATGCAAAACTAATTTATAGTTACTTACATAATTTTAATTAGGTACGAAAACTAGTTGCCTAATAAAACGACAGCAACATTTTACCATGATGTGCAATGCAGTGCGCAGTCGCTGGAGTGACAGCCGCCCGACGAGGTATGAGCGTGCGAGTCGCGCGCCGCGAGCTTTCTCACGCAGCCGGAGTCGGCTGGCGAGTTGTCCAACTACTCGGCAGCCAGTCATTGCCAGGCACGTAGTCGCCTGCGGCGGTTTGCGAATCTCTTGCTAAACGTGTACACGAGTATCGAGATACGACTATCAATACTAATGAGGGCGAGTGTCGCGTACGAGGACGGTGAAGCTCTGCGCCTAATACCTTTCAAATGTGGCTCACCGCTCCACATTGCACAAGCCCACGACACGTCCGCTCAATGCCGCCCGCTTGCCTGTGACCTACTGCACTCCGCACCGACACTAGTGCTGAGCACTCGACACTCGCCACTCGACGCATGACGTGTGCGCCACGTCACAGCGCACTACAAGTACACACAGCACACTACTGACACTACGGTCGGACACATGACATGACGCACGCGGCGCAGGAAGCTGAAGGCCGCGCGAGGCTCGCCAGGAAGAGGTCACTTCCGCGACCTTGTGCTATTTCCACAGCGCGCCCCGAGTCCGGCGACATCCCTCCTCGCTGCCGCGCGGGCAGGTGTACGTGCAGCACCTGACTGATGTGTCTATCACTATAAAATACTAACTCAATGATTTTCCTGTTGCTCAAGAAAGGTCTAGAACATTCTTCAATAGATAAAAGTTAATTTTAAATAATTTTGCGGGTTACAAATAAACAATAAGTAGTATGCAATGAATAATATCACATATGTGCAGGAGACATCAACCCCACAGGTAGACTGGAAAGTTCGTATCCAGGTTAGCCTAGAAAATATTTAGTTTTAAGAAAACTGGTTTTTTGTATTGAATATAGTTTCCTTCATACAAAATATAGTATATTGGTCATACAATATTCCGATACGAATTTCTGCGATACATGTATTCGTTATTGTTTTTGAACGCTGTCGTATATCCAAATATTCATTCACGATATCATATGACAACACATTCTTCCTTTTCTTTACAATTTTATAAAACCGTCCTACTTCGTGTATGGCTCGCTTTTAATCGCAGCAGCAGTAAGCATTGAAGCACAGAGCTCCACAGGCTGACAAGTGTCAGTGTGCCAAAACTACATCAAAAGTATTATAATAATCTTTCCTTTAATTCGGAAGTGAATGTATCTCTGTGGTGGATTTGGACATGGTGAGACAGTGAGGTGTCGGTGTGCGCAGGTCGGCGGAGGACAACTACATCGCGGAGCTGGAGGCGGGCGCGCTGTGGGGCTGCAGTAAAAGTCTGACGCTCCCTGCCGTTCGCGCAACCTGCTGCGCGCGCTGCCCACGCACGCGTCATGGCGCCGATTTCGCCATCCTGCAGAAAAAAGACTTTGTATGACAACTTTCAGTCGTCTCTTTAACATGACATAGATCCATACATAGTTATGTAGTCCCTGTACAATGCATACACTAATAACATCGCGCGTTTATGTGCACTATTTTGTGTTAACACTACCGGCAACCTGATCACCGAGCTGAAAGCGAAACGGCGTGAAAAGACGAAATTTGTCGGCGCATCCATTTTCACGCTAAATTCTTACCGTTAATGAGCTTTACTGGCCGATTCTCAGATGCAACTACTAATGAGCCTCACATGTCCGTATGATTAACTTTTTTAAGGCGGGAAAATCATCCAATCACTTCTCCCACCTTGAGCGAGGCGAAAGGGATTGTCATACTCTTACTGAAAAACGGTTTTGATGAGCTCCGGTAACTTATCTACAGCCCCAAATTGTGTCAATTTCAATATTGTTACGTCATCGTTGATGAAATATCTCCCACTTGTACTAACGGTGTATAAAGTCGATCATAAAACCCTCCTAGATACAATGCAATGCAATGGTATAATAGAAGACAATCGGAAAAAATATTTAAATCGAATGTTTGGTAAATTATTTGCAAATTGCAATGCGCTGGAAGGACACGAATGCGTGCAAAAGTCTAATTGGACAGACTTATTTTACAGTTTAATATAAATACCATATTTGACAGTGTAAAATATGGAATGCCTCAGGGCAGCATACTTGGGCCACCTGTATTTGTTCATAAGTGACTGCATTGAACAGATATAGTAATAATGACTGTGAAAACGAGAACAAAGCGTTTTTACCAAAGAACTAAAGCTCCAAAAATGTGAGATAAGTAATTGAAGGGAAATAGAAAAAGTACTTGGTAAGGTATCCAAGTTGACAATATTCTTATTATGGTATATAACGTATAGAGCGCGTGCACAGGCAGACGGAGGCCCACACACATCCAAACTACCATCGGGGTTACAAGTGCGTTGCCGTCGCACATTGTTTTGTAAAGTAGGAATTTGTTGATTAAGGATGGCGGAGAGGAGTATTAAATGATAAATGATAAATGATATTTATTTCGCTGTAAATAGATTATAAGATAACAACTTTTACATCGTCAATGGATTTCAAATAGCTAGATGAGGCCGGCATTTCGCTGCGGCTGGCGCGCAACCTGCTGCGCGCGCTGCCCACGCACGCGCTGGCGCCGCTGCGCCACCTGCAGACGCTGTACGTGCACCCGTCCACTGACCAGATCCATGCCCATGGTTTGTAGTCCCTGTACAATGCGACACTATAGACGCGCGTTATGTGCACAGGAACCTGGCCGGCAACCTGATCACCGAGCTGAGCGACACGGCGCTGTTCAGATGGCAGCACGCATGTGTTAGTTTACAATTGAGCTCAGCTGACGGCTGTTGCTGAATGATCCGACGAACAATACCAACCAAAAGAACATTTGGGTAGGCCACACAAATGCTCACACTGTCAGAATATAATTAACTAAAAGTGAAATGACTAGGCAAACTCTCGCACGGTCCTCAAACTAACAATTTTAAAAATAATATGTTAAAAAAAATATCGAATGATATTAATGTATATCATGTCAAATTGTATAAAAATGTAACTTGTGTTACAAACATGTCAACATGACCTGTGTGGACATTATAGCGGCTCACTCCCAAGCCTGACTATCATCTAAGTAGTCTTTAATTTTATAAAAAGCTTTACTATACAGTTTTTCTTTAATAACATTTTTTTTATTCAGGCTCAAACTTTGAATATCGCTGGGAATTTTATTGTAAAAGCGTATGCATTGACATCTGAATGAACCACTTATTTTCTTAAGTCTAGTAGTGGGAACAATATATTTGTTTTTACTTCTAGTGTTTATATTATGTATATCACAATACTTTTTAAATAAATTAATGTTTTTGTGAGCATACACTACATTTTCATAAATGTATTGAGAAGGAACAGTCAATATATTAATTTCTTTAAATAGTTCCCTAAGAGAGTGCCTCGGACTAAGATTATATTAATATTAATTAATGACCCTCCGGTTACCTCATTCAGACAACGTCAGCGTTGTTTCACGCCGGTTTCCTGTGAGGCCGTGGTATCACTCCGGTCGAACCAGTTCATTCGCGCCGAAGTATGGCCCTCTTACACTTAATTGGAACGTTCACAAACTGTGGATTGTAAATTTCACATCCAGAATTTGAAATATCTAATCGCTGTGTGGTATAATAAATAATAATAATTGGTGGACAGGCTTTTTCATTAACTGTGGATTTATCACCTCGCTCATTATATCCGGCAACTGATAACCGGGGGACAACGACCGCAGGACCGTCCAGCCCCCGCGCCGCGCCGCGCTGGCTTCACGTGTCGCCATCTGTGTGCTGTGTTGAGAGCATTTTCCACTTTTATTCTCGAGGACGTGTGCTCACAGTGCTCACAGCCGTATTTTTTTACCCCTTAAAATAATATCTATAGCAAATACCAAACTCCTAATGTTATATAGTTTAGTTAGTTTCGCGGTTATCATTAATTCCAGAATAAGATTAGTTATAAGAACTTTTTAAAACGTTCAAAAATGTCTAAAAATAATTGTCGGGTGTGCTTCTGTGGACTACTACTGCAAATGTGTCATTTCCACACTGTATCAGTACTCAATTTCGTAAATATTCTTAAGCATGGGAGGCCCATTTCCCCCCTTCCCAATCTTCCAAATCCCCGATTCCCGAACAACAACCCTTAAATTCTTAACCCCCAAAAAGGGGGCAACGCACTTGTAACGCCTCTGGTGTTTCAAGTGTCCATGGGCGGCGGCGATTGCTTACCATCAGGTGATACGACTACTCGTTTACTTGCTTCATAAAAAGAAAAGTTATACACCGCCATCAATTCCGTGTCGACATCGGTTTTGATGATCCGGCCGGACACTGCAACGATACGAGGCACTTGTGGGACGTCGTGAGCGACTACCGCCATTTTATTGTTCCATCGTGGTTAATTATATTAACGTTGCAGCCTGAGAGACTGGTTCGAACGGTTCTATTTACTGGGGAGGACGAAGGAAGTGGGTAGTTCCAGGTCGTTGAGGCAACGTGTGTGCAACAAAACTGGGCGTCCCAAGCTTGTTGCCACTTGGACGAGAATAAGAAATGTGTCGCCTCCGGTCGGCGGCGGCGGCGGCGGCGGGCGCGCGTGCTGAAACATTAATGGAAGGCCCCGCGCCACCGCGCGCTGTCGCGACGCCGCCGACGATTTGTTCGATCGGCGCCGACTTGCATAACTTATCGGATGCAGGTCAATGACCTGTGCTAATTATATTACACGTGTCATGCGACTCTCCGACAATGTACTCGGAACTTTCGTTTAGAACTGCGTTTATTTAAAAAGGATTAGGCTGAGCCAATTATTGGTGTCCACAAATGTTGGTGAACATGAGAAACTGGAACGGGTCGCGGAGCAGGGCACGTGCGGGGGTGTGGCGCGGGGCGCGGGGCGCGAGGCGCGGGGCGGTCTCCCCGGAGATTTATGTGCTCATAAATACGGCGAGATGTCTGCGGAGCCGCTAACTCCGCTCGATACGGTGCCACTAATCCTGGACATCGTTAACGTACTCCGCCGTCAAGTGCTGTCAACATGCTCCCTATATCACCTACTATCTACTCGGTCACCGACGCCCAGCCTACATACTACACTACATTATATATACATATACAGCGTGTAACAAAATACCCATATACATCAAGAAGCACTGAAGAATACAGGATGAATAGAATCTTGAGCTTCTGGGCTTAACTCTATCGCCAACGCTAAACTTCGGCTCTTATATATAGAGTCGAAGGCGCATCTAGCTGGTAGGAAGTTGGGTATCCTCTCGAAGGTGTGACGGTACTTCACACCGAAACAACTGCTGAGCCTGTACCAAGCGCAGGTTCGGTCATGTATGGAGTACTGTTCTCACCTTTGGGACGGCTCGGCTAAATGCCAGCTGGATGAGGCGTCACCGTTTCATGGTGGATATCCCACCCATTCGCACGAAGCTTTTCGCTTCAAGCTTCCTTGTACGAACTGCTAGGGAGTGGAACTCCTTGCCGGAGTCTGTGTTTCCTGATGGGTATAACCTGGGTGTCTTCAAAGCCCGAGTGAATAGGTTGCATATGGGCAGACGTGCTCCGTCGTAGGCCGCATCATAACTTACCATCAGGCGAGATAGAGGTCAAACCTCGGCCCATTTAACATAAAAAAAATCTCTACCCAAAGTTTCAGCTTAAAATACTTTAAAAAAAATTGGTACCAAATACTTGGTGTCGCATGGTTCTTGATTTCAAATCATCATACAAACATATCACAACACTACAGGAGTCACACGCGAATTACGAAACATTTCTTTTGTAAATCTGATCGCCTAGTACCTTTATCTACCTAATTTTGACGTTCGGTTTCTGGAATTTTATGTATTGGAAAAATTCATAACTTCGTTCCATGCAAACATGAGTGTACACCTTTGGGCGACTCCGAGTATACTGAGATGGAGCACAAACCAGTGTGTGCCAGTGTGCTGTCCACTTCAGCAGGCCATTAACTGTTGTTAAAACTACGCAAACCGATGTTGGATTAGTCGCAGGCGCAGGTGTGAATGGTTCTGTGGTCCCTAGTTGCAGAGGTCAGAGTCCCCGGAGTGTGGCACTGCGTACATACAAACACTGCATAATGTAGTAGGCGCATGATGCTGTACGCTATAAATAGTCCGCGCGAGGAACTGGTCGTGGTATCTAGGTGGATGTGTGGAGGCGTCCTCACATGCCGCGCGATGTACCGGAAGATACAGGGTGATGTAACGTGTGTACGCCACGTACTGGTTATTTTCACTCCAGTGCGCACTAGCTCGGAGCCGCACCATCCGTACTGATGTCGGCTGCAGATAACATCACTAACTTTGTTTACTTGCTCTGCCTACTATTTGATGGAAAAATCTTAACTTTGCATGAACTTTGAGAGAACGAAGTGCCCACATCAAGCCACACCAGGCCACATCAGTGCTGTAATCACAAAGCACCTACAGCTATCAATGAACGTCATAAGCCAAGTCCTACACAATAGGTATGCAATAGTATCAGCGTCAGTTTTACAAACCTTTTAATGCATTACATTTGAGACAGCAATTTTACTCCAAAAGGTCCCGGTTCCCCGGAAACCCTTTCTGTGTATTTGTGGAAAAAGAGAATCGTATCGAGTGGAACAGAGGGGTCGTGGTGCTCTTCTTCAAGGAGAGTGACACCTTGTTGAACAAATACTAACCAATGTCACTTCTGAGCTACGTGTAAAGGCTGGTTCCGACACGTGCATGTGCTGCTGCAACTCATTACCGAGAGTATCACTTGCCGCTACACTAGCCGTGTGTGGAGTGTGAAAGACGCGACCGAGACTTGGGCAGTGTTATGTTGAGGTCTCTCCAGCTACGCCGTACCTATTGACTATTGGTACAAAAACACTACCATGTCGGTCAGCAGCAGAGCTCGAGGGTATTCCTCCGCAGCGATCTACTGCAGCGTTACTACAAACACAGGACACGCGTCCACACACAAGGTGGACGGACCTGACAATCGGTCGTAGGGAGCCGCCAGATGCAGGTAACTTCCAACTGCCTGGGTTACTGGGTGAGACCTACGTCCACCGGTGGACGTCTTGTGGCTGATAGGATGATGATCAAGTCGATACGTATGATCACAAAGGAATCGGCTGTAGTGAAGGCTGTGGCGGCGGCGGGCGGCGCGCTGTGTGTTCGCAGTAATATCTGTATGTTCGATAGCTAACCTCGGTCGTAGTCTCGCTGAACTACCCGCTGCCCCCACCTCCCAGTCCTCCCATTCCCCCTCCCGCCGCGGCCAGCCATCTCCCCCCACCCTGCAGCACGCAGGCCCCGCGCCTGCTCTAGCGATAATAAAAACACATTAATCACAACGATGCATGAATGGCACGAGCACGAGCCGCCGCGGCGTGTGGCGTCGTGCTCCGAGTTTTTATTTACGACGCGAACTAGCAATAATTCAGTAATACATCCCCTGCTAGGCAACGTCTCGCAGTGTACAGGCTGCCGGCTCGCTGGCTGGGCGAGGGAATACCTCGCGGGTTGTCTGGTTTATAACAATAAGCTCACTCTCTATTATATTTGACATACATATATAATATATAACTTATGTATAACCCATAACCATAATCGTAGCTCGATGTGTCTTACTTTATAAATTATTATAAATAAATGGACAGTGGACATATCTCATACGACACACAACACGTAGTTGGATGAAACTAACACAAAAATAATTATTACATTTGAATCAGTAGTTTCGGAGATTAGCACTTTCAAACAAAACTCTGAATAAAAACTTCGGGATAAAAACTTGCAGCCTGCGACCACATATTACAATACCATTACTATGTATATGTCAGAGTGATTAAATAGCAATTATTCATAATGACTGAATTTGTTTTGGCATAAATTTGATTCGTATAACGTTAGTATGCCTAAGTGAGAGAATGATAGTGAAATATAAAATTCAAATTTGACAGATGTAGGGAGTGGAAAATAAAAGACGACGAGTGCTAGCCGTAAGACGTTTAATTTTTCAAGAAGAAATACAAGTTAATTTATTTCAAGACGGAAGCTTTTCTTTTCCCTGCCCAATATCCCACATATATAATATCAAGATTTATTACTTTGGTTGTAACATATATACCAATACACTAGATTTTTTAAAGATATACAATTACAAATGCTGCTCCACACTAGAATTTTCTCCTGGGTCGTTCGTGGGTGCGTTACAAACAGACAATAATATACACGCAGCCCGGAAACTACATATTTAAGGATCACCAAAGAATATTGTTTCTTGCCGGAATAGAATCCACGACCCGTTATGCTATCCATACCTATCGAGGAAGAATTCCAATCGGTGTAGATTGATATCAGGTGTAGTACTAAACGTTGCACAACTGCACGCAACGCACGCAGAGAAATGGAATGAGACGTCCAGAGTCCAGCAGAGCACGGCGGCGGCCCGCGGAGGAATACATTGTGTCGTATGAACACGACCGACGCGTGCTGCGGACCACGGTGCCGGCGCCCGACGCTAGCGGCGGCTTAGCATTTGATAGATTATTGTCGGTTTAGGAATGAAATATTAACGTGGAATTATTGTCACGAGTCCCGCGTGCTGTGTACACACATGTATGGAATCAAAGCCGGTGGCCCGTGGACATGAACAGGAGTACAGTACCGCCGGTTGGTATAATACATGTATGAGCGTCTCGTGTTGTACAAAGACGTGCTATAAGTAGCCAGGCGCGAGTTGCCTGGGTGGACCGCGGTTCTGCTTAACACCAATCTCTCTCTCTCATGCAACATATGGGATTTATACAGGACCTCAGTGCGCGAGTTCGATTCCTTGGCACATTGTTTATACATTGCCATCCAGGACGTATGTCGAGAGAGTCATATAGAGACACACGTCGTTGTCCCGCGGCTGGTGCTGCGCTCGGAGCTGGCCGCTCTATGGCGCGCGGCTCGGGTCAACGACCGCGCCCCTGATCGCCCTCCACCCACGACTAGTCAACTGCTCGGTTTAAACAATACATAATATAGCAAAATATTTATTCCGAAGCAGCCCTCAGTGGGGTGAGGCTTCAGTCTTTGGCGCAGTGGTTCCCAACCGGTAGTCCTTGAGCCACCTGTGGTCCACAACAGACTTCAAGTGGTCGAATTCAGTAAAAACCTCTGTCCGAATTAAATTTATAAATAAAATCTAGGAGAAAATTGAGTCGAACAAAAGTCGACTCTGGAGAAAATGTTACTACGGGACGACACATGAAAAAATAATAGTAATGTAGTAATATTGCTCCGTCACCTTACAAAATGACACAAGAGTAGAAGTGGACCTCGTCCTCCACCAGGCGCGGCCGGGAGCCGGCGCTAGTGCAGCTCTGTAAACATATTAGTATGTTGCTGCACCAGGTACCGCGCGGACAGCGGCACCGACAAATTAATTACCAACTTTGTAAAGTTTCTAAAGTTGGTAATTAATTTGATATGTGATGATGTTGACGAACATTGTGGATCATTATTTCAATTAAATTCCAAAGTACTTCCTAATGAAAAGCAACAATGTAATTTTTAGTATGTAAGCTAATTAGTGTCTCCTACTTTTGATCGATCGTGGTGGCCACTCGGCCAGTCTGTGTCGCCAGACCTGCCAACTACGTACCATAGCCAGGAGACAGTGCAGCGCACACACAGCCGTACTCAGTACTCCCTCAGGTACAGACAGGTCACACGTAGAACCAACAGGTCACCGCGCACACCGAGCCACGGGGGCGACGGGACTCGCGTGGAAGACACCTTTCCGACTTAGGGCTTACAATGGACGTTTTAATCAGAAACAAAATATTAATTACTCACTACTATTTGCCCGGAACTGGATTAGAACCCGCGACACTACACAGTAGTGTGGTGACCTAGCCCTAGCCCCCCCACTAACGAACAGCGAACAACGTGTACACACTAGACACTGCGGAATGCAGAATTTGTCTCATGTACTCAACCCCTTGTATTAGGTGATGCAATATATATGTACCTACATACTACATACCTCGTTACCAATACAAAATCATATATGTCAGATGTACTCATTGTAAGTTCTGTTCGAATCCGTTTCACTCCGACGGATGATATGAAAGGGTACATTGGCTCGGCCGGGGTGGCGAGCGGTGGCTAACCCTTCTCAGCGCGCGAGTGCTGCCATCTGTCGCGGTGTCAGTGACCGCTCGTCTCATTAGCCCGCGCCCCGAGCGCCCCGAGCGCCCCGAGTGTGAACCCGGGCGCGACTTGTGCACAACTCGGCTACATCTGCAGAGGCTGGTGTAGGCTGCACATTCACTTCACTGCTTGCCTAATTCGTGACCACCCAGCGGCTGTCGTAGTAGCGCTTGTTAACCGGCGAGTCGTGGTGCGGGCTGGGGGCGGCGGCTCGTGTTTGCTCGACAACTCGGGCCGCCGCCGCTCTGCCCACAGCTGCCCCGCATCGATCTGTTGCCACTGCTGGCAACAATAATGTACTAATGTATGTGTATACGCGTAGAAGCGTGTGTTGACGCACTTCTCTGTTATTTACTTAACAACTACGAACGGATTCGTAGGCAAACAAAAAACAATTACGATAAACATGTTGTCTTCCAAACTATCTCGTACAAATCGTATGTAATGTATCTGCGAGTACTCTCTACGTGACTGAAAACTTGCATTGCCTTTGTCTTTCACTGGTTATAGCTCTGTTTCACATTAGACGACTCTTTCGTCGACTGTAGGGGGTATCCTCATTGTTTGAGGTATTCCTCGAAGCGCAACTGTTTTGAAGCGCACCTCTCCAAGCGCACCTATTTTATTCCTCGAAGCGCACCCGTTAGTTGCGCTTCAAGGAACTATTAAAAATATTAATTTTTATTTCCTCGAAGCGCACCTATGTTTTATTTTCGACTAGAGAGGGGATGCTAACTGAAACTATTGATAATAAGATATCGATAATCTGATACACGCAGCGCTATCTAAGAGCAAATAAGGTTAAACCTTTAAAAATAGTTTCTTGTCGATGTATGACATCGCAAAATTAAATGTTCCGCTTGAGGTTTCAAGCGGAACATTTAATTTTTTAATAAGGTCGCCAATCAACGACTTTTATTAGTTATTTTACACAATATTCAATTTAAAAATATTGAAACTGGACTGTATAATAAACGGAATAAAAGTCTTGGACTTCAACGTTTGTTTGGGAAATGTCTAACAGATGTTCAAGTAAGTAATAATAATTATACGTATTATACTAATACTTTCGGTTGAGGTCTTTGTTCACTCATTAGGATCATTACTAAATGAAAAAACTAAAAAAACCCGACTGCGTTTCTTTATAATATAAAATTTTTATATTTTTAGTTTTTTAAATTATTTTTATATTTTGATATATCTAGTGTCACTCTCACAGTAATACAAATCAAACGACACGAAGCTGAAATCCATCGAGTCGTTCAGGCTATAAAGTGAACAATATTCGAATTTGGCGCCAAAAATCCGCTACTTTGTATTTTTTTTTATATTTTGATATATCTAGTGTCAATCTCACAGTAAATACGAATCAAACGACTCCTATCAAGCTAAAATTTATCGAGTCGTTCAGGCTAGAGAGTGAGCAATATTCGATTTTGGCGGCAAAAATCCACCATTTTATTTATTTTTTTATTATTTTGATATATCCAGTGTCACTCTCACAGTAAATACGAATCTAACGAGACCTTTTAAGACAAAATCCATCAAACCGTTTAGGCTGCAGAGCGTGCCAAACAATTATACATACATACATACTCTCGAAAAACACCCCTCCTTCTGGCGCTGTCGGGTAAAAAAATAACAATCTATGGTCGACGAGTACAGAGTTTTTGAATATTGTATAAAATAACTAATTAAAGTCGTTGATTGGCGGTTTCAAGCGGAACATTTAATTTTGCGATGTCATATATCGACAAGAAACTATTTTTAAAGGTTTAACCTTATTTGCTCATAGATAGCGCTACGTGTATTAGATTATCGATATCTTATTATCGATAGTTTCAGTTAGCATCCCCTCTCTAGTCGAAAATAAAACATAGGTGCGCTTCGAGGAAATAAAAATTAATATTTTTAATAGTTCCTTGAAGCGCAACTAACGGGTGCGCTTCGAGGAATAAAATAGGTGCGCTTTGAGAGGTGCGCTTCAAAACAGTTGCGCTTCGAGGAATACCTCATTGTTTGTTGTCTGCAGCCTGCAACCAGTCTGTCACAATCCCCTCGGGAGGATAATAAAGAATTTATTTGAAAAAAAATCAATACATTATTCCTACTCTTGTAAGAAAACCGCTTGATTATTTTCACTTTTTTCATGAGTCCCTAAAAGAAATATTTGGTAAAAAAGTCAGTAAGTTTATTCCGATCGGCCGACATAGTAAGTTTGCGTGGAGCATGCAGCTGATGCGACGATCTGTTTGTGCGCAGGGTGCTGAAGCGGAACCGCATCGCGTACATCGAGGAGCACGCCTTCAGCAACACGCCGGCGCTGCGAGTGCTGTGAGTATGTGTGCGCGGCGCCGCTACTGTACAGTACAGGCCACCCACGAGCCAGCTCCGTGGTACTAGTGAAACTGTCTAACATCGAACAAGTTAGAGCCAAGGGCTTGTACAAGGCATACGTGATACATTAACGAGTCGCTTCCGAAACCTGTTCATTAATGTCAAGGTTTAAAGCCCGAGGAAGGCCAGGGACAGCAGTTCGTGTACCACGTCACACGTCACGCGTCACGCGTCACCGCGTGTGTCGCGCGGACCATGGACACACACAAGTAGTACACGGAGGCCACGCGCCTCCGGTGCCAAGCGCAACGCAAGACACTGTACCAGGTGGCAGGTCGCTCCTAAGGTCCTGGGCACTAAGTACCGACTAACCGGTAGGGAGGCCAATATTCAGTAGTGGACGTTTTGTAGCTGGTATGATGAGGACATAGAGGAACATAGGACCACGGTTAAAAAAAACAAAATGAAATAAGTAAGTTGTCTTGTAACATGAACACAATCGTAAATACTCGGTGTGTGTGTGTGCAGGCGGCTGGAGGAGAACTTGCTGTCGGAGGTGCCGGCGGCGCTGCGGCTGCTGCCGCTGCTGGAGGACCTGTGAGTGCCGGCGGGGGGGTGTGTGGGAGTGGTGCAGTGGGTGTGCGGAGTAGTGACGTGTGTCCGTCGGCAGGTCGCTGGCCAGCAACCGCGTGGAGGAGGTGGCGCCGGGCGTGCTGCAGGCGTGCCGGCGCCTGGCGCGGCTGGACCTGCGCGCCAACCCGCTGCCGCGCCTGCACGCGCGCGCGCTCGACCACCTGCCGCACCTCACCACGCTGTACGTGCCCCACTACTGCCAGTGTACCGGCTACACTCCCATACACCCGGACACTCGCTGTACAGCCGCAGATCCCGAGCTGTTACTAGGAACTTGCAAAATTCATAAATTCCTTTTTGTATGTTTCCATAGCGACGACACACGTAGATGTTTACATGAGAACAAGAGATGGCCGCCGCGGCCTCGGCTGTACGATACCTCATTAATTACAATTCCGTGTATAAGACACTTCCCGTTTACTAAAACTAATTAAAGCAAGGTTTGTTGTGTAGCCGCGACTGGCATCCGGCTCCGCTACCACTGACCCACTGACCCACTGACTCAGTGACACTACCATTTCAAGACACATCTTGATGATCAAGTGACGAACGGGTTCGATTCTCAGGCGGAAATGAGATACTATATTTTAAAGGTGTGCTGGGGACGCTTTGATTCCCATCTCGATTCCAAAATTCTCAATAAAACTCAGCTCGTTACACAGTACGTACCTAGTGGGGTGACCTGTTTCTTGTTCCCGTTGATTTATTTGTAAATAAATGCTCTTCAGAATATGTATGTTCGCAGGTTAACGGCCTACTTCAATAACCTATCTATCTGTAGATGTGCTCGGGTACCGGAGATACAATGTGGACGCCTTGTGTATGGAGCTTGTGTCGACATTGTATCTCAAGTTAGCAAATCTACAGATACATGACACAGGTTGTTGGAATTGGCCGTAAGAGCCGTAAGAGAGACATTCAAACTCCTAGCTATTATCAATACTCTTATCTATACTCTACGCCATACGTTTATTTATCAAAAGGTACATACAGTTTTATACATTACAAAAAAATTGCCAAACTGTAAGACAGTTTGTTGGCGATAATTGCGCTCTTCCATATACATTGTGTACCTTTACATTACTAGCTTACAATATGCTAATTATTGTGTTATAACTGTCCTTTAACAATATAAGTGATGCTATAGGTATTCATATACATATGTGAATCTGTAATAACATTAATAACGTGTGACTGCTTGTAACGTTATGAAGAATATCCAATATGTAGGTACTTAGTTCACATTTGTTAAAAACAGTGCCGGCGTTAGGGGGGGGGCAGGATGGGGCGATGGCCCAGGGCGACAAATTCTGGGGTTCGCCAAAAAATTTAAAACTACTACTAACACTTGATATTGCTTCCCTCAAGTGGGCGGCACAATATTTTAGCCCGGGGTGTCAGTGGCCCTCACGCCGGCACTGGTTAAAAACGTATTCCAACGAACAAAAACTTCTTGTAGTCGGCCGTTTTGATAAGTTGTATAAGTGAAATAAATAATTACCGAATTTAATTCAGTAAATGTAAGGTGAGAGAGCCGTCTGGTTAATGACAGTTTACTCGCGTGAAATGAAACCGCTCTACTGAGTACTCCAACACCTAGTAGTGCAGCTGCTGCGCGACGCTGCTCAGTGGATAGAGTCTCGTTGTGAGTTGAACCTATAGAAGAGCTTTTGTAGTAATTTCACGTGAGGAAACTGTTAGTTGTTATGTTATTTTCAACCAAAACAGAGAAGGTATAGTCTTCGGCACGTAACTTGGCATTTTTTTTTTTAATAATAAGAAAGTTCCGCCAATCACACAGGGATTGATCCTTCACAAGCATCGTGCGCAGACGCGGCGACGTTGCGCGTAATTTTCTTGAATAAAATGATAACAAAATGTTGCCAAGTTATCTGCCAACCTTTATAAGTATGGAGGACGGAGCAGTGGGCAGTGTAGTGCGTGTGTCGCAGGGTGGTGTCGGAGGCGCGCGCGCTGCAGGCGCTGCCGGCGCTGAACGGGACGTCGCGCCTGCGCACGCTGCGCCTCGACCGCGCGCGCCTCACCGAGCTGCCCGCCGCGCTGTGCACGCATGCGCCGCAGCTGCGCTCGCTGTCAGTATACTCCGCCATGCTGCACTACGATGTTACGATGTTACGTAATCTTGGCCAACATACCCAGTGCGCCCTACACCTGCAATTCTATTAAGCTCCTTGTACCCTGTACCCTGTAGTCCGCCCGTTGACTCCGACCCATGTCACACAATTAGTTATCATCTTGACCTTCACAAACATTCCTTTCGGAGCTTTTTCAGTTGACGCTGACAGAGACTCATTACCTGTCAGTTATACGAGTCAGTAACGAACTTGCAAAGCCTGTGACACACTGGCTCCACGGACTGCAATAACAAGTCGCATCGACTACAGAAAGCTTGACATTTGCCAAAATTATCGATAGCGGATTAATCACTTATTATTCTGTGCCGTAGGTACTCAGAATCATTCAATGGTTACTTAACCCAGTCCTTGGCAATTGTTTCCGATTCAAAATCGTTACTAAGGAATAGTTTAGGTAATCATGAAATGTCTCTGAGTGCGGCAGTCAATGAGGCCCAAACAAAGCAAACAGTGGGGATGTGTCGCCGCCGCGCGTCGAGTGGCCGCGGCGCGACACTGACCCCGTGACCTATTTCTGAAATGGCGAATTTTCGGCACTGTGGTATCAGCACATTGGCTAATTCAATGAATACAATACGAGCATGACTAGTTGTGTGTACATGTGCGATGTGGTGCAGGGACCTGAAGCTGAACATGCTGCGGCGCGTGCCCGACCTACACGGCTGCGGCGAGCTGCGCGTGCTGTGAGTACCTCCGTCGGTGTGTGTGTGTGTGTGTGTGTGTGCGTGTGTGCAGAGACTGCAGCAGTGTGTGTGCAGGGACCTGTCGGGCAACGAGATCGCGGCGCTGGACGGCGGGTCGCTGCGCGGGCTGCGGCGCCTGCACGACCTGCTGCTGGCGCGCAACCGCCTGCGCCGCGTGCCCGCCGACGCCTTCACGCACACGCCCGACCTGCAAGTGCTGTGAGTACATCCCACTGCCCACTGCCCTCGCTCAGCCCTGGACCCTGGCAACAACATATACTGTCGGCGCACCTCACCTCAGCGAGCCCGCGGCCGCGCTTCCTTTACATCTCTCAGCGCCGCTTGGCCACGGACACGGTTCTGTTCTGTGACCTTTGTACATTTTACGGCATTAAAGCCTATATTATATACAGTCCACAAGTCTCATCTATAAGGTCCCGTTGGGGCTCCTACATAAACTAGCAGCCCATCCCGGCTTCGCACGTCGCATAATAATATTAATAAAAGAAAAAAAACACACTTGTTTTACAGTGAGTTTGAAAACAAAAAAACTAAGTTATTAATTTTGTTTTTGTGAATATATTTTCTTAAACTTCTTTTTCTATTTACATTGTTTATGTTTACTTTTCCCTTTATTTCATCAGTGATTTGTAAATACATAATAATTATGATGTACCTTCATGACTTCACTAGACAGTGAGAGATTGTGCTATGTTACTGTTGCAGCAACCTGGAGGACAACATGATCGAGCACATCGACATGGAGGCCTTCGTGCCCGTCTCCAAGCTCGAGGACCTGTACGTACCCTTCCTATTTAGACCACTTCGCTTCAGCGTCTAGGTGACTGCACAGGAGAACCGTAAACCGCTAATGTTTAGTCGGTTCGAATCCGACACGGCCGTCTCATCTCTGGCATCGGTGCGGCTAGATGTGGCCATTTCAGTTAAAACACAGAGTAGCCTTATGTGATGACTCCACAGAAGGAAATTGCTGATGTCATGCATTGTGTCTCACTTTACGGTTCCACATTAATAGGTGAATACAAAACGTTTTAATTAAAACTGAGCTGTCACCGTGTTAGTTGTAATAATCAGTGTGGTATATCGCGTGCAGGAATGTGGGCAACAACCAGTTCGCGTGGCTGCCGGGCAGCGGCCTGCAGCGCCTGCTGCATCTGAAGGCACACAACAACCCCAACCTGCGCCGCTTCCACCCGCCCGACGTACTGCCGCGGATCCAGGTACTGCACCGTGTACAGTGTACAGTATACAGCGGTACTGAGCAGAGTGTACTCGTACAGCGCCGTGTAACGTGTGTGTCGTGCGCAGACGCTGGTGCTGTCGTACGCGTACCACTGCTGCGAGTTCATGCCGCTGATGGAGGAGGCGGAGTCCGAGCCGGCGGCGGAGTCCCCGTCCGACCTGGTCATCCTGCCGCCGCAGCACATCGACCCGGCGGCCTGGGCCAACGCCACCGACATCTGGGCGCACTACCGTACGTGCCGCGCCGCCGCCGCTGCACCCCTATACAGAGCTCAGCGCTACAGAGTGTCGTGTCCGCAGTGAACGTGTCGGAGCTGGGCGGCGCCGGGCTGCAGGCGGCGCTGGACGGCTGGGCGGGCGCCGGCGCCGTGGAGCTGGGCGAGCGCGAGCTGCCGCGCCGCGTGCACTGCCTGCCGCTGCCAGGTACGCCGGGGCCTGGCCGCTGGGCCGGCGGCCGGGCTCCGGACTAACGTGTCCTTGTACAGGTCCCTTCCTGCCGTGCGTGGACTTGTTCGACTGGTGGACGCTGCGTTGCGGCGTGTGGGCCGTGTTCCTGCTGGCCCTGCTCGGCAACGGCACCGTGGTGTTCGTCCTCGTCTGCAGCCGCAGTCGGATCGACGTACCTCGGTTCCTGGTCACCAACCTCGCCGCCGCTGACTTCTTCATGGGCATCTACCTGGGTGAGCGTCCTCGCATGGACATTTAACAAGAAACAAAATGCATATTGTTCACCTTCTGACATTCTCATAACGGGCTGTGGTGTGGCAGGGTTCCTGGCTGTGGTAGACGCGGGCACGCTGGGCGAGTTCCGCGCACACGCCATCGCCTGGCAGATGTCGGGCGGCTGCAAGCTGGCCGGCTTCCTGGGCGTGCTGTCGTCCGAGCTGTCGGTGTTCACGCTGGCCGTCATCACGCTGGAGCGCAACTACGCCATCACGCACGCCATGCACCTCAACAAGCGCCTGTCCCTGCGCCACGCCGCGGTCGTCATGGCGGCCGGCTGGGCCTTCTCGCTCACCGCCGCCACCCTGCCGCTGCTGGGCGTGTCCGACTACCGCAAGTTTGCGGTGTGCTTGCCTTTCGAGACGTCCACCCCCGTGGCACTAGGCTACGTGGTGACGCTGCTCGTGATCAATGGCGTGGCCTTCCTGGTGCTGCTGGGCTGCTATCTCAAGATGTACTGCGCCATCCGCGGCTCTCAAGCCTGGAACTCCAACGACTCCAGAATTGCCAAGCGCATGGCGTTACTCGTCTTCACAGACTTCCTGTGCTGGTCGCCCATTGCCTTCTTCGCGCTCACGGCAGCTTTCGGCGCGCAGCTCGTGTCTCTGGAGGAAGCCAAGGTGTTCACGGTGTTCGTGCTACCGCTCAACTCCTGCTGCAACCCATTCTTGTACGCCATACTCACCAAGCAGTTCAAGAAAGACTGCGCGCTCGTGTGCAAAGCCATCGAGGAATCTCGCGTGACGCGCGGCATCGGGCGCTGCCGGCACTCGTCCAACTTCAGCAACCGCCAGACCCCGGCCAACACCAACAGCCTGGCCGAGCGCTCGTCGCGCGGCCAGCACGGCGCCACGTGCGCCTGCCGCCGGCTGCTGCCGGGCGCCGAGCGCGCGCGCGCCCCGCGGCCCGCCAGCGCCTGCTGGGCTGGCTGCGCGCCTGCGGCCGCCGCGCCGCGCCCGCGCCCGCCCCCGCGCCGCGCCCCGCCACCGCGCCCGCCCGCGCCGGCTCGGTGTCGTCGTCCGTGGAGTTCTCGTCGTCGCGCTCGGACTCGTGGCGCGCCTACGGCCGGCCGCCGCCGCCGCCGCGCCGCGCCGCGTCCTGGCTGGTGGCGCGCAAGACCTCGCAGGACTCCAACCTGTCGTCGTCGCGGAACGACTCGTCGGGCTCCAACGCGACGGCGTCCACGGGCACGTGGCGCACGTCCCGGTCGGGCGGCAGCGCGGCGGCCGGGCCGGCGGCGCCGCGGCCGCGCCTGACGCGCCAGCCCGCCGTGTCGGGCGACGAGCCGCCGAGCTCCCCGCCGGCGCTGGCGCCGCGCCTGCTGCATACGATTCCGTCGGCGGCGGAGACCGAGCTGCAGCCGGACGAGGAGACGCGCTCCTCACAAGACTGACTCCGCACCGTCCACTCTGGCCCTCTCCCCACTCAGGCTCTAGCTTTATTGAACGGATCACATTTATGATTAATATATTGTACAGTATTAGGAAGTCGCCGGGAGCGACCTCCGCGTAAGTAAGAGTAAGTCGTATAGGTGTCGAGGCTGACAAATAAAGTATTATGACAAATTAATTATTTATTTAGAAAAATATTGACATAAGAATATTTACGAGTCGATTATATTGCTACAATTATATTTACAGTTGAATGTATACCGCCGTACCGTGTACGGCCCCTAGATTAGTGACAAGTTGTACATAGAGACGTTGCCGCCCGAGTTAGACTAAGCAGTGCCCCTACGATAATAAATTATTATGAATAATATTAGTTTTTGTATGTTGTTACTCGTTAGTTACCGTGGCGAGGTCCACGACGAGGTGCCAACTACTGCAGTAAGATATTGTTATATTGTTACAGCGACACGCATGCGCAGCGGACGCGCATTATGTCACTTGCCTACGTAAACGAAATCAATTTAGAACAATACGGAAACTGTTTATGACTGTTTACAATTAAGTTAATGTAATATAAATAAGCCTGATATAACGAGGACAATTTAGTAGGGAAAATTGTTGATACTTTTTATAAATAATATACATAATTTAGGATAGGTGAACGTGGTGTACAGTTGTACAGATACAGAGCTAGTGTAGCCACATAGAACTTGTATTTATTGAGTCCCGCGAGGCGGGCCACAGCTATTTATTATATTGTACATTGATAATACAACACTTGAATACAGTCCCAGCGTGTTTTATTTCACTGTAATGACTGCACCCAACGTACATCGCTGTCCTGTTCCCGCGTGGTCATCACATTTTCTAGTTATTTGGCCACGAAGTGTCCCTATAATTTATAGCTTAAGATTTAAGAAATCATTGCTACCGGGTATACCTTCGTGTTTCTCAGAAAAAAGTTTGTTATACCAAATTCCTTCCGACTTGACGACGTGCACGGTACAGATTACCCATAATGTGGCATAATAGCAAATACCGGCGTCAAAATAGCTTCACTTCAGTTTTTTATTTCTGCTTGAACAAGAGTCAGGGTTGCGCCTGGCGGTGCAGTTCGGCGGGCTCGCTGCCGGCGCGCGGCAGTCCCTGCGCGGGGTGCGGCGCGGGGTGCGGGGCGGGCGCGGGCGGCGGGGACTCGTGCTCTAGCAGCAGGTCGCGGCGCGCGCGCCGGCGCCGGAACTCGGCGAACTGCCGGCCGAGCCGCTCCTCCAGCACGTCGGGCCGCCGCCGCTCCCCGCACACCTCCACCTCCGCGCTCTCCTCGTCCACCTCCTGCGTTATGCCGATCTTTTAATATATACCTATTTTGTCAACTGTTCATCTTGACCCTGCGGGGTAACATACACCCGAACTTCAAAACCAATGAAAAACTTGTATTGAATCCCGGGTCCCGGGTCTACATTATCCCAACCGGCGCTGATACCCGCGATAAAATGTTATGACACAAACATTATGCACCCGTGTCACACCTTGAAGGTTAGGTAGCAGTGCACGCACCATGTGTGTACCCACCGATGTGTAAATTCTAATTCAAAATCTTTATTTGCTTTCCTTAGTGTGGTGTAAGCTCTCAAATAGTATACATATATTAGGGCAATAATTTCGGACCCAGTTGGGCACGCAACTGAAGGTCTAATCAACTTAATGATATATTATGAATTTAAACTATCTGGAATCGAATTAGGTAATATATAGTAACGTCACGCCTTTTGAAAGGGTAGGTAGGCAGAAGTACACATTACGACTCGTAATGTCGCTATACAATGTACACCCAATTTTCACCATTTTTGTTATAAAGTGCCATGTAATAAATAGGGGGGGTGAGCCTATTGCCATGTACTGGGCACAATTCCAGACTCAATCAACGAGGCAGTCTCAGTCAGGTAATATACTATTTTTATATGTACTTATATGGACATATATCCATATAATATATAAATATATGGACATCGGTGGAGGGCGAGGCTAGGCCGTGGTAGCAGGCACAACTCCAAGTTTTGTTATGTACCTCAGTAAGAATTTTGGAAAACCGCAGATGTCCAGTAAATTCCAATAACACTTTTCCCAACCACGCAGAACGATAAAATCGCGGTTGTAACCCCTCGACCTGGAAGGATCGCCATACAATGTGGAGCGTCGCCACGTCGGGAGTCAATAATGAGACGTATATTATTATGTTTCTCGGTTTGCTACTGAATAGCAGCGCGACAGTCGCCGCGTCGTGTGTCGCGGATTGCTACTGAGCTGAGCCTCTGGAATGACTTGAAACTAGTACTAGTAGTTCATCAGACATACAATACAATACGAGTATAAGCTTTCTTTACATCTTTTCAAACAGTCACGTGAGTAACCGATATAATAATTTTCGTATATCTCACGAAACACATACACAATACATTAAGTACGTGTTATTACAATAACTCACCCTATACCTACGTATGAGGTGTAACACATACTACAACATATGAGTATCTTCATAGTGATCACACAAAATAAACAAAAATCTCACGAACGAATACGAACCTTGATCTCGGCGAAGGTAACGGGCGTGGTGCGCTGGCGCAGGCGCGTGTCGGCGCGGCGCAGGCGGCGGCCGCGCGCCAGCGCCGACGCCGAGGGCGGGTACACCGCGTCCATGGGCCACTCACGGGGACATGCTAAGTAGACAGACAGAGTACGCAATAACGTTTTCCGTTGATGGTGATAATGGCTGCAGCCTGCCAGGCTGTTACACTATACCGATAGCACTCTCTTACCTTCTTGTTCTACAACTCTAGGGACCTTGGAGTAGGCGTTACACCACAATTCAGTTAGTTGGTATGGATGTGCGTGCGCAGCATCTGCCGCAGCTCTCGCTTGGCCTCACTTCGAAACGAGGACAAGAGGACAGTGCGCCGCGCGGTGCAGGTCACAGCTCATGCGACCTCAATGTTGCGGCCGCAGCAAGCGGGTCCTGCAAATGTGTATGAGCAACATTTCAAGAAATTAGAGTCAAGTCACTGCCGTATGACATGTCCCTCTTTAACATTAGTATACCTTATCGGTAGCAGCTGAACGTGTAGTATAACCAACACAGTCCACGTACCGCCGAGCTCTGCGAGCGATGCGCTGTGGTTTCTTATTTTTCTCGAGAAATCAGTATGTTTTGGTGAGTGACCGCGTTCCGGTGGCGACTTGGCGAGGTGCCAGAGCCCCTCCCCCACGGGCCGGCGGCCGCGCTCTGCCGCGCACTCGCTAGTGGGTAAACAAACAATATGCGGCACTAACTCATCGTTGGTTTCACATGGAAATTTGCACTTTGCTCACCTATCTTAAAACTCATTTATAATTTTCCTTTTTAAAAAGCCGACTAGGTACCTGTGACCTCTGGTGTTGTAGGTATCCATGGGCGGCACTGGTGTGGCACTGGTCACTTACTGTCCAAACCATCACATGATTCGTCAACTCATCTGCCTTTTATTCCAATAAAATCTAGGTGAGAACTTTAAAAAAAGTTAGTACTTTATGGGATCCGTCGGCAAACGAGCAGGCGGATCACGGGGTGATAAGCAATCGGCGCCACCTTTTTTTAAAAAAGAGGAAAATCATTTAATGTCTTCTCCCACCTTGGGCAAGGCGGGAGGGAGTGTCACTACTGCTTTTTAAGCCGGATCAGGCGTCAGCCCTACTGGGCCCAATCTGTGGTGGATTGATGGATGGCTCTTTGACCCGTACACACGGGTCTGGTTCTTGTCGGCTGGGGCGTGAGGAGGTTCATTTCCTCACGCACTCTCCTGAGCTAGCACGATAGCTTTCCTGAAGGAGGAGACGGCATCCCATTCCCCCTCGTTCCGCACCATGGCCTGGACCACTGCCGGACGCGAAAGGTCGCCGTCACTGATCACATCCCTGACGACACGGCAGTGTCCAGGACATGGAGGGTGGGTGTGTCCCACCATATGTTCCACCGTATCCTCCGGACGGTCCTCACAGTATTGAAACGTCTTCATCGTCCTTATCCGTACTAAGAGCAAGATAGACATAAGTATGTTTTAGATTTCGTCTTTATATTTATGGGAGGTTAAGTCCGTCCCGGATAGATTCCGGATCTGGGATTAGGACTAGATTCCGATTTTTTAGATAAATACTCAAAACAAGGACGTTGAAAGAAATGACATTGACAATTCATTCGGTATATTAATTATGAATTACCTGTTTCTTATAGTAATCTGTGGCTTACGTCATTACATTTAAAAGTCACTCAATTGTATTTGTGAGTGTCAAAGTGTCAGAGCCAAACAGTGGTTAGGAAAATATAAATAAATTAAAGGTTACGATAAATTATTTCCTCTATTCTACAAGAGGCATAAAATAGAATTTGTAGTTCCCAATAACCTGTGTATACAAATTCCTATACAATTTGTATATTAGATGCTAGTTTAAGCACTACACTACTGCTTCGTCTGTTAGTTTTTGAAGAGGACACATCAAAACCTTTACGATGAGTTACATGCTTGGGCATTTACATAATGGATGGCAAGTAGACCAAGCAATTTTGTCAGAAGAAGACAGAGTTGTGGTAAGACGATATTAAGTATTTATGATTATAACCTCTAAGGTTATAGAAATTGCTAGAGCCACTCATTTCGTCTTTCATTTAAACAACCACCATTTACTATAAAAGCATCTAAACTGTGGTTATTATCAAGATATTTACTGTGTTACATGTTTAGGTCATACGCTTCGGTCACGACTGGGACCCAACCTGCATGAAGATGGATGAAGTTTTGTACAGTATTGCAGAGAAAGTGAAAAATTTTGCTGTTATATACTTGGTGGACATCACAGAGGTTCCTGACTTTAACAAGATGTATGTTCCTTACCTATATTATCCATGATCATCCATTGTATTTTTGTAATTATACATAGAGACTCATTATTATCCATTTTGGCTTACTCATGTAATTATTTCATGAGGAAAGCAACTAAGTTTCAAGCCATGCTAGGTTCATATTCATGAGCAGTATTCCACAACAGTTATAAATATACGGTCTTACTAATAAAAATATGTTAAACAACTGTTTAACGTCTAATTACTTATTCAATGAATAAGGCGTGAATAGCTAGATATACACTACTTTACTAATAAACAGTGTATAAGCCTTGAGTAACTATTTAATTGTTATAACACTAACCGCTGGTAACATTTTGAGAAGTGTTCCGAAACCATAAAACGTAAAAAACACCACACTTTTCTATTTCTATATTTCTTTCATATTTACATGATTTTATTTACCAGTGACTAGAAAATAAGAAATGAACTATTTCTATTTATTACAACATATTTTCAGTATACATACGTGTAGATATTTAAATTATATTATTTAACATTTTCCAATCAGTAAAATGTCATCTATAAAGAAGAACATGTTTTGAACGCGCTTTGAAACGTCAAATGTCATTTTCCGCAAGAAATGTAAAAAGATAAATACAAACCCAGGTCGTGTTGATTTTCGTATTTATATTTCTTATGCATTCATTTTATTATTAATAATAATGGGAAATGGAGTTGTTTGTATCGTAGCAAAGAAGAGGAAGCGTGCTACTAATTGGGATCCCTTGTGATTAGGTGTAAAGTAAGTATTATTTACCAAATTCTACTCCAGTTAATTCTCAAAACTATATATTTTTTTTAAATTACTACCTATTTGTTTCAGCATAAGGATGAGCAGATGATAAGAAATCAAGTTCTCAATGAGAACTGTCGTAAAGGCTGGAAATGAGGTAAAAATGAAACACATGCTAGAAGCCCATGAGTGGACACGAGCTGCACAAGAGCTTCGTCTAAGAAATTTAAAATAACAAAATATTTTAGTGGAAACTCAAATAAATAAACTACATTCTCAGTATAAACTTGTTATTTTATTTTAAGGAAATGTTTGTTAAAACTGTGTTCTTATAAACAATTGTCTTGCAATTTGTCCAGTAATATTGTATGATGCCTGACCCTGTTGTTGATGAAATGGTGGCTGATTACCAGTTTCAAACATTTAAAGAATGTACAGTACAGCAAGAGGAAGTAAATGTTTGATTTTTGACTCTTGCCATGTATGTTGGTTGCATCGTGTTGTACTTCTTACTGCGCCCATGCCCTCAGAGCTACACAAACTTGAAGCTCCACAGAGAAGCTGCCAGCCAACCTTCTTTGTTTGTTCTATGTCTTCTCGGATCAAGTCCACCACTTCTCTGACATATTTCTTAGTAAACCTGTATATACCTTTACATTCATCTTCTTCGAAAAAAAGGCATCAAATACGTGTTTTATAAGGTTTTAGTAAACCTGTATTTACGTTTACATTCATCTTCTTCGAAAGAAAAGAAATCAATACGTGTTTTATAAGGTTTTGTCTTTCTTGGTCGTTCCTCATTGTCCAACTCAAGAATATTAAAATGGCGCAGATATTCGAAATAATCCATAATAACCACTAAATTAAAATATATTACGAGATAAGCCACGACAATAAGTTATTTGTTGGTTATTCACACGCTAAACAAGCTCATTTGACTGAATAAGGATTGTGTAAAATGACATACACTTATACAACTGTTATAACGGGTGTATAAGATGACAACCCCTATACATTGATTATTAGTAATGAATATGCTATAACACGTGTATACAGCGTGTATACAGAGTGTATAAATGATTATTAGTAAGACCGATAATATATAGGTATTCAAAGAGATGTTTTATTTACATCAAAGGGTTGTTGATAGGGATGATAATGCAAAAATATTGGACACATGTTTTTAAATTTAAGAGTGGGAAAGTATTTGATTCCATGGCAAAATTAAAAATATGTGTCTAATGTTTGGAATTAATCTACCAGATGAAGCATTATCCTGGAGCTGCGACTACATAGCGGGTTATCGGGGCTCCGAGGAAATATGAATGTGGTGGTTTTTAGTCACTAAGAATCTCGACACTCCCTCGCCCCCCCCCCAATTTTCTCAGGACATTGGACGATGTCCTTCCTAACCCTTAATTTGGTAATGTCCGGTGTGACGGACACTTATTTAAAATAAATCCTGCCAAGGTTTTATTTCATTTTCATCGATTTCTAATGGACTACATGTTTGTTTATACCATAAACTAATAGTAAAAAAATACATAATGATTGTGGCACCATTGCAAATGTCAGTTGGGACGCAAAATATCTGTGAAAAGGCGGCCTCCTGTTTTGCTCAAGGTATTTATAATTGTTTTTCTTATTTTTTGTGGAAAAATAAAGTGCAATATAGATTTATTTATTAGATAATAAACATGTCAATCATTATTTACAAAAACATACGCACTTTATTACATTTTTATGATGTTTATTTGTAACTAAAATGTTTTGTCCGTCACAGCGGACATTGCCAATTGTTTAGAAAAGTACGACTTTATCACTATGTCCGCTGCAGCGGACAACGCCAAAATGTGTGTGCTTTTGGTTGTTTGCTTATGGTGCTGAGTTTGATTGTTTTTCTTTGCCAACAGCCTAATAGCGCAAGTAAAATTATTGCTTTAGTGCCCAAGGAACATGCACCTTCCGATGCTAGCGAAATATCAGATTCGGAAACTGAATTGCATGATGCACATACTAATTCTTCCACCCCGCTGTCTTTTCCTGCACCATCAATTGCATATTCTCTTGTTAGCTTAACACTATACATCCAATGAAGAATTAAACTCTGAAGATGCTGATATTATACCAGATTCTGACGTCCGTGAAATTGGCAACTCCATTTATGAAAATGTTCCATCCCTATCTACTATTCCTTCATTGCATGCAACGCCTATAACACCAATAGCTTCTTTATTAGTACCCTGAAAAACAATATCTAGGCACCCACAGTCCAAGCCAAAAGAACAAAAAACGCCAAAAAATTTTAGCAGACAGACCAACCGACAATAGAAGAGGGTGAGGATGATATCAGATCTATGATACATAGATCTGCCAGAAGATGATTCACCTTTGAGTTTCTTTTACCTTTTTTTTCTCAAGATATTCTTACTAGTATTATAGAGCAGACCAACTTATATTCAGTTCAATAAACCGGCAAGTCAATTCAACTAACCGACGAAAAATTAAGAGACTTTTTAGCTATCCATGTTCTTAGGGGTATTGTTGTAATGCCTTCTTATCTTGATTATTGGTCACAAAAATGTATGCATTATGTATCATGTATCAATTCGTACTAAAATGTTCGTTTTTGTATTTGTCTTTAATAAAAAAAAACATAAAAATAATTATGGTTTTTATTTTCCGTAATTTGGCAGTGTCCGCCTCAGCGAACATATAAATCTGACCATTAATTTCTCAGTAATTGGCAATGTCCGCTGTGACGGACACCACTTTTCCCAACAGTGGGCTATTGTAGATTTTTTTTTCATTTTTCTAGGACGTTATAAGATACCCCCGAAGCCATACATTTGTCAAATTCATATATTTTGAATATTTTTATCGGTGCCAAATTAAGGGTTAAAAAAATAAAAGATGTTTAAACTATGTTATCTATCTAAAATAAGTTACAGTAGAAACTCGATTAACTCGATTAAGAAAAGCGAATTTTGCGCATACATATTATGTTGTACATACGATGTTATGTATTTATTAAAAACAACAAACACATTGAATGAAAATCAATGTTTGTTAATAATTATTATGAGATACATCTTCTTAGATTACATACATACATGTACGTTACGTTGCATAAATTCAACTTGTAGGTAATTTTAATATAATGAGTCGGTAGTCCGGATAATCGCGAATCCATATAACCGGGAGCCGGATAATCGAGTTCCTACTGTAATTTAAAAAATTTTCTTTCTGTAACTTGATTTTGTTTGCTGTGCAGGTATGAGCTGTACGATCCTTGCACGGTGATGTTTTTCTTCCGTAATAAGCACATAATGATTGACTTGGGCACGGGTAACAACAACAAGATCAACTGGCCTCTGGAAGACAAGCAGGAGATGATTGACATTATAGAGACAGTGTACCGCGGCGCACGGAAGGGTCGCGGTCTTGTCGTCTCGCCCAAAGACTACTCCACAAAATACAGATATTAACAATGTATCCTGTCAGTGACTTGTCTCGTTAAAGACAAAAGAAATCA
Source organism: Spodoptera frugiperda (assembly GCF_023101765.2). Classification (NCBI taxonomy): domain Eukaryota; kingdom Metazoa; phylum Arthropoda; class Insecta; order Lepidoptera; family Noctuidae; genus Spodoptera; species Spodoptera frugiperda. The sequence continues at coordinate 4,597,136 of NC_064220.1, read as the reverse complement.
GCCACCAAAGTGTTACTTGACAGTGGTTAACTGCTTTGGCAGCAACCGGCGCTAGAGTTGCTACAGGGCAGGGTTACCAACTTATCTAATTATGTTTGGCATACAAACTTCGGTTACTAACTGCAGTGATCTGTTTGTGGACTCTGAAGATCATTCAAAACATAATGATAATATATTTGATACTGTGTAAAATATAGATGTTGTTATATCTATATTGTTTATGGTAAAAAAAGAATAAAAAAACAAAATGTATTTGTCACTAGTTGTCACCCGTTTGTCATAAATAAAAACTCCTAAAGCAAACACGCATTTTAAATGACTCAATTCCTACGAAACTACCATCAAGCTTAATATCAAAAACATAGTGGTCACAATCGAGCCAGATTTACGAACCGAGCTAATTACAAAAAACAAGTTATCGAAGATATCGGCCGGCCAACGAGAACAATAGCGACATCGCATTCCGAAGGTCCGTCATTAATGAATGAATAGAAGCAAAAAAAGGTGCAATGACTACTAAGGAGCTAATAAACGTTTTAGAAGACACAGCTGCTTTATTACAAAAAACGCAAGTAAACATTAAGAAATGTCCTAAAACCAGGCTGACAAAAGGTTACGTCGAGGCAAGAATAAAATGTATAGACGAATATTGGACAACATTCAGAGAATCTCATCAACAATTAGTCAAGATAACAACGAAAGAACAAAAACAAACGTTAAATTACTTCGTTAACGAGGATTTCTATACTTATGAAGATTTATATCTTGGGTTATTAGCCGACTTACAAGACCTTTTGTCTACGATAAACGCATCGTCCCTACCCACATCATCGAAAAATAATTCATTTACAAATACGACTAATGATCAACTCGTTAGGCTGCCGAGGATACAACTACCAAGATTTAGTGGGAATTATGAAGATTGGCCTACCTTTCAAGACTTATTTATTTCATTAGTTCATGAAAACACGGCGATTAGTGATGTTCAAAAGTTACACTATTTGAAGAGTAGTGTCACTGGAGAGGCCGAGGTGTTATTGAAACCTATTCAAATAACTCAAAGTAATTATGAACAAGCATGGAGTGTTCTCAAAACCAGATACGGTAATAAAAGATTGATTATCAATTCAGTTTTAAAGAAATTATTTTCGCAAAGAAAAATAAATACTCAATCTGCAAATCAAATAAAGAGTTTATTGGACGTTACAACGGATTGCTTAAACAACTTACAAAACTTAAATATAATTACGAGCTCTTGGGATCCTATAATCATTTTTATAGTGATTCAGAAAATGGACACAGAGACTCACAAAGAATGGGAACAAACCGTTTGTACAAATGAAGACGATAAATTACCTACCTGGGATGACTTGAGACAGTTCATGCAATCAAAATACCGTACCTTAGAACTTGTAATGTCAACATCGGGCCTCCGTGAGAAGTCTATCAAAGAGCGTTCACACTTTGTTACTGCTACAGCCTCAACTTCACCATCGTCGGGAGATAGAAAATGCGTGTTATGTAAAGAAAGCCATACCTTATGCCACTGTAAGGAGTTCTGCAAACTGCAACCTGCTGAGAGAGCTGAATATGTTAAGTCAAACAAACTTTGCTTTAATTGTTTGGTACCAGGACATTCCGCATACCTATGTAAATTGCGAGTCTCATGTCGTATATGCAGTCGACGTCATCACACTCTGCTACACCGATCTAAGGACGCTACTTCTTCGGTACAATCTGAGGACACTGAACAACCGAAAGTAGTACAACACGGCGTAGAAGAGAAGGAGGAACTAGTCAACACTACAATCGCGTCGCATCACAGTACCAAACTAAGCACAAGTCTAGCACTACTGGCCACGGCAACAGTTTTAGCAAGGAACGAACATAATCACACTGTTGTTCTACGTGCACTGGTAGACCAAGGTTCGCAGGCATCATTCATTAGCGAGAAGGCGACACAACTACTTAAATTAACCAGGCGTACAGCAAGAGGAAGTATCATTGGAGTGGGATCTACAAAAACTAACGTCAATCACGTGGTACAACTAAGGATTGGTTCTCGATTGCATTCAAGCTTCGAGATCAACATTGAAGCATACGTCATGAGTAAACAGTTAACCACGAAAATCCCTTCCAAAGCTGTTACTGTCACACATTGGCCACACCTAGAGGGACTCAACCTGGCTGATCCGGAGTATCACAAACCGGGTCCAATAGACTTGCTCCTTGGTGTTAAAGAGTATGCACAAATCGTGCAGCAACAATTAATCAAAGGTCCTCCGGGTTCTCCATGTGCACAAGAAACAAACCTGGGATGGATTCTGTTTGGAGAAATCAATACCAGTGTAAGAGAAGAAAGTTTTCTGGTCCTTCATCAACAAATAGAAGTAGAAAACATGTTAAAATCCCTTTGGGAAATTGACACAGACAAGAAAAGAAAATTAACAAGAGAAGAAAAGCTATGTGAAACAATATATGAAAACAATCAGACAAGAACAAAAGAAGGAAGATATGTAGTAAGCTTACCATTTAAAACTGAAAATCCCTTATCTCCCAATGGAAACACTAAAGAAATAGCAAGAAAGAGACTACTACAGCTTGAAAGAAGATTCAGAAAGGAACCTACACTAAAAGATAACTATCAAAAGGCAATGCAAGAATATATAAAATCAAACTACATGGAAGAAATACCTGAAAATGAAAGTAATAAAAACAAATCTGTGTACTTACCTCATCACGCAGTTGTCCGCGCTGACAGAGAAACTTCAAAGACACGTGTCGTATTTGATGCTTCGGCTAAAGGGTCGAATAACGTTTCTCTCAATGATGAGCTACTTGTAGGTCCTCAACTGCAAGACGACCTTAGAGATATTGTTATGCGATCGAGACTATATCGTGTCTGCTATGCCAGTGACATCCAGAAGATGTATCTTCAGGTTTTACTACACAAACAAGACGCCGATACATATCATCGCCTTCTGTGGCGAGAAGAAGAATCAGATCCAATCAAAGAATACCGTATGCTTCGTGTTACTTTTGGTACAGCTTCAGCACCCTATCTAGCAGTCAGAACTCTTCATCAAGTGGCTGACGATGAAGGTGAAAACCATCCAGAAGCCGTACGAGTTATCAAATCAGATTTTTATATGGATGATCTGATCTCAGGCGAGGATACAACAGAGAAAGCTATACAGACAGCTCAAGAAGTGTCATCTATATTGCAAAAAGGTGGCTTCATATTATCAAAATGGTCTTCGAATTCTATGGAGTTTATGCAATCTATAGAAGCCAATAAGAGAACAACACGAGTACACTTAGATTTAAAATTAGATGGAACTGTGCAAGCCCTAGGTTTGATCTGGAATCTAGGAACAGATCAATTTCAATATAAAATAAACTTACTTCCAGTGTCAGATAAAATTACAAAAAGAACAATCTTATCTGACATGCAGAAATTGTTCGATCCTCTGGGATGGATCGCTCCGAGTTTGATCTTGGCTAAAATGTTAATACAAAAATTATGGTTGGAAAAGACTGGCTGGGACGACAAAATAAGTCAAAACCTTACTGACGAGTGGTTGACTATCCGTAAGGACTTTGAAGGAGTAAAAGAAGTACATATTGATCGATGGCTTGGCACATTAACGAGTGAGGTAGACAATATAGAAATTCATGGCTTCAGCGACGCTTCCACTCGAGCATACGCAGCAGTAGCTTACGTCCGAATAAAGATGCGGGATGGCTCAGTGTCAACAAAACTGCAAGCAGCTAAGACTAGAGTGGCACCGCTACGAACTGTGTCACTACCACGGTTGGAGTTATGTGGAGCGCTGTTACTGTCGAGATTGCTTAAGCAAATACAACAAGCCATGCGAATACCTACCGTAAACATCTATGCATGGACAGATTCAACCATCGTCCTTGCGTGGTTATCAGGCGATCCCCACAAATGGAAGACATTTGTAGCAAACCGGGTTGTAGAGATAGCTGAAAATGTAAATAACAACCGGTGGTTTCATGTCTCATCTGAAAATAATCCTGCAGACATTGGGTCACGGGGTATGTTAATAGTTGATCTAAAAAGGTCCAATTTGTGGTGGAAGGGTCCAGCTTGGCTCTCTGAAACAGAAATAACATTAAAACAAGAATATGAATCTACTGATTTAGAAAGAAAAAGGGATACAATACAAGCAAATTTAAAAGTAAATATTGAAGAAAGCCTAACGTCACAGTTTAATGAGTTTACTAATTTACAAGAACTGATACAAGTAATAACATATTGTCGAAGATTTTTAAATTTTAAGAGAAGCTTAGAAAACTTGGAGAAGAACTTTACTACAAAGGAATTAGAAAAATCACTTATGAAATGCATAGAATTAGTACAACAACAAGAATTTAAAGATGATATAGAAAGGATAAAATCAAATAAAGCATTAAAAGGAGAAAGTAAAATTAAAACATTAAATCCTTACCTTGACGAAGATGGTATCCTCAGGGTGGGCGGTCGACTTCGTAACGCGAATTTGGATGAGCAGGTTAAACATCCTGTTATATTAGGAAACAAGAACACTTTGGTGCCTTTGATTATCGCCGACGCACATGCTCGCACACTGCACGGTGGTGTTCAACTTATGTTAAGTTACATAAGCTCAAGGTATTGGATTGTACGAGCCAAGGCACTTATAAAATCCTGCATACACAAGTGTCTTATATGTGTTAGACTAAAAGCGAAATCAAGAACACAATTAATGGGTGACCTACCTAAAGTGCGAGTCACTCCTGCTCGAGCTTTCCTACACACCGGAGTTGATTTTGCAGGCCCATTTAATATAAGCATGTCTAAAGGAAGAGGCATCAGAACTCAGAAGGCATACATCTGCGTATTCATATGTATGTCAACCAAGGCAATGCACCTTGAGTTGGTAAGCGATTTAACCTCTGAGGCCTTTATCGCTGCATTCAAGCGATTTGTTGCAAGAAGAGGAAAATGTAGTGATATATGGAGTGATCAGGGCCGAAACTTTGTTGGGGCCAACAAAGAACTGATGGCTGCATGGAAAGAGGCAAATCTGGTCTTCGAAGGTGTAATATCAAACACACTAGCACTGGAAGGAACACAATGGCATTACATACCAGCGTACTCACCGAACTTTGGAGGCTTGTGGGAGGCCGGCGTAAAATCAGTAAAACACCATTTGAAACGCATTCTGACCACCAATCTAACCTATGAAGAAATGACTACGGTGTTGTGCCAGATTGAGGCTTGTCTCAATTCTAGGCCGTTGTGTCCTATCGATGATAAAGATCCAGACTGCATAGAAGTCCTTACACCTGGACACTTCCTTATTGGTGAAGCTCCTATCGTGGTACCGTCACCTAACTTCAAAAACATAAATATGCATTGCCTATCGCGGTGGCAGTATACTCAAAAGTTGCTTGGCGATTTCTGGCGACGTTGGCAACAAGAATACTTGACAAGATTGCAACAACGTCCCATTTGGTTAAAGAAATCAGAAGAGTTCAAAATCGGTGATGTTGTCTTGATAAAGACCGACGGATTACCGCCAGGAAAGTTTTCCCTGGGTCGTGTGGTAGATAAGCATCCCGGAAAAGACGGCATTACTAGAGTCTATAGTATCAAAAGTGGCAACAGCGTAGTGAAGAGATGCTGTTCCAAGTTGTGCGCATTGCCAATTGAAAATGAATGAAGTTTATGCTAAATTTCACATAAAATACCCTTAAGACTATTATGATTAGTGTTTAACCCTGGGTATCTAGAGGGTTAAGCTGGGGTTTGAATTTGAATAAAAGGAGGTAGGTAGTGGTTACCCAAACTCTTTTAATCCGAATAACTATACCAACCTAAGATACAGTACTGACACTTGATATGATACCTGATACCTGATACCTAACCATAGATTCTCAGGATACTTATAGTATGGCCTGAGAATCTTAACACCGCGATTCATAAATTGCTCTCAAATAAAAAGTGCCATCTCTTGGTGACATTTGGAACTGCGTTTTATTTGAATCGCGGGTTTTGACAGATTAGTTGCCATGCGGTTAAACATTCCGCCCACCAAGGACATTATGTGCAACATTATGTCCTTCTAAAGTTAAACAACCAAAATATATAGATAAAAAACCCTTACAATGTGACTTACATGACTAACTTATAATGATAAAAACCCGAACTTAATATAACAATGCTTAAAATGATAAAAACCCGAACTAAACGTAACAATGCTTACAATGATAAAAAACCAAAATTACAATTCTACAACAGTACTTAAAACTATCCTAACTTATGAATATCCCTAGGTAATAGGCAATACACACAGCTTGGATGTTGACCTTTGAACATAGAACCATTACTGCGAATTGTAACTACCCATGTAAGATTGTCTAACCCTGAATGCTTTTCAACCACTCTGCCAAGAAGCCATCGACAGGTAGGTAAATTATTCTCTTTAATTACAAGATTAGAATGCTGCTGTCTACTGCCCAACCTGACGATATAAACGGAATCAAGGTAAGGTAAGATCCTCTTTTCTTTTAGTTTTAAGTTTTTCCCGCACAGGTTCTTTTCCTAGTTTCTTCTTCAGGATTTCGTTCTCACTGAGGTGAGTATGCATCACCGTAATATTTGATATATTCTGAGAAGCAGATGCTACTGTACCCGATATAATCCATCCTAACGTGGTAGCTTGAGCTACTGTGCTGCCATCAAGACCTTTTTTGAACCCGTTCTGCAAAATCTGGCTATAAATTTCTGCCCCTAACAACATATCTACTTTATCAGGTTTGTGATATCTAGGATCCGCTAGTTCGATGTCACTGACTTGAGCCCAATCTAAATATGACGTTTCTCTACCCGGTAAATAAGACGTTATAGATTTGAGAACGTATGCTTTGACTGCAAGTTTGAATGTCGGATCTATCCTTGATTGAATTTTAACCTCAACAACCGAATTAAAGACTAATTTGTTATGACCATTTATGCCAGTAGCTGAACCCTTTACTGCTTGTTTCCGTAAACCTAAACTCTGCACAGTACGCTCCGTAATAAAAGACGCTTGTGAGCCTTGATCTAACAGTGCTCTGATCTTATACAAACCTCCGTTTTTGGATACAGCCCTCACTTGCGCTGTGGGTAGCAAGACTTGACTACTCACTCCACCTTTAGAGAAACAAGCTACGACATTGTTCTGAGATTCCACTCCGACTGTAGTTGAATATGCTTGCGTTGATAAATTTCCCTTAACACTAGCCGACTCCTGCTCACATTTAGGGTGCAGCAAAGAGTGGTGTCTACGCTTACATATTCGACAAGATGCTGTACATTTACACAACCTAGCAGAGTGGTTGTATCCCAAACAATTAAAACATAAATTGTGATCTTGCACAAACTTACGCCGTACATCCACATCCTTATTAACAAATTGTTTGCAATTCCTTATTTTATGTTCGCTACTATTACACACCGGACATACCTTGGTTGTATTAACCGCTGTGTGGAATACCTTTTCCTTACAAACACTGTTTTTACTTGACTTAGTACCTAAAAATTCAAGTGCCCTATAACGTGCTGTTAAAAATTCTTTAAGCTGTTCAAATGTGGGCAGTTCGTCTGAATCTGTATTGCTAGTCACTTTTAGTTCCCAATCCTTCCTGCTATCAGGATCTAGTTTTGATGTTACTATGTGAATGATTATAATATCCCATGAAGTTATATCAATGTCCAAATTTGTTAAAGCATTTAAGCAATCAGATGTTGTATCCAATAATTCCTTTAAAGCACTAGCCGACTCTTGTACAGTGTTTTTCTGACTAAGCAATCTTACTAAAATGCAATGAGATAAATATTTCCTATTGTTATACCTAGTCTCCAACTGAGCCCAGGATCTTTCATAATTAGTTTCAGAAATTGGTACATGACGGAGGAGCTGCTCGGCTTCCCCGGTCAAATAACTTTTTAAGTAATGCAATTTTTGTACATTATCAATAGTGCTATTATTGTGGATTGCTGACACGAATAAATCGCGAAAGGTTGGCCATTCAGTATATTTCCCGGAAAAAGTTGGAATCGTTATTCTGGGTAACTTAATAGTCATGCTTTTACCCGGTGAACTATTATCTGAAGACCCTATAGCTGGAGAAACATTGCTTGTTTGTAGTCTACATAATGCGGTTTTTAATTCGCATTTTAAATCTAAGTATAATTCTTCTGTGTTAAAATAGACCTCATTTACAATATATGGTGAAGATGTTAACTGCTCATATTCAACATCTTTAATAATTTGTGTATGTGTTAAAGTGAATTGTGCCCATAAATCTTCAATCATTTCTAATCTAGTTTCCAAATATTGTACAGTAATCCTATCTTTGGGTGATTTTTTAAAATTAATTTTAGCTCTTGACAATCTGACATGAATGTCATCTTGAAGTTTGACATGAGATTGCAAAGACATTTTTTTAAGAAAAATTCTGTAACTAAAGAGGTTGAAATGTTTCCGAAAAAGTATAGGTAACAAAATTTTCTAAGTGTTTGAGAAGAGATGAAATTTTTACAAGTGTTTGGAATTGTGGGGAATCTACTAAAAATAGGTTCCCCGTCTGAACAGAATTTTGCTTAAAACTAACTAAGTCTACATCTAAATATACCTAAATTATTCTAAGTCCAAGATTTCTTGAAATTCTACCAAGTCCGAGATTTTTTTCAAAGTGGAATTCTTCTAAGTTTTAAAGTTCACATTGGCTTGAATAAACTCACAAAGTACTTACGTTTTTCGCGCACTGTCACTCACTTCCTTTCCTTACGACGTCGTCCGTCGTCTGCAGCTTGCTTGCTGCTGCTGATGAGTAGTAGCGCCGCTTCGATGCTCAGCTCAGCTCCTGGGATACCTCTTCAATGATGTTCAGCTCCGGCTGCAGTACTTGCTTGAACTGCAGGCGCCCTCTGTCGGCGACACTGGGAGCACTTCAGTGGCGACCCACCACTGTTGTCCGTGCTGCAGATACCCCAAAAACTCTAAGAGCATCCGGCTCGAAGGACCATGTTTAACCCTGGGTATCTAGAGGGTTAAGCTGGGGTTTGAATTTGAATAAAAGGAGGTAGGTAGTGGTTACCAATCTCTTTTTAATCCGAATAACTATACCAACCTAATGATATAGTACTGACACTTGATTTGATACCTGATACCAACGTTACAATAGATTCTCAGGATACTTATACTATCGGCTGAGAATCTTAACACCGCGATTCAAAAAATGCTCTCAAATAAAAAGTGCCATCTCTTGGTGAAATTTGGAACTGCGTTTTATTTGAATCGCGGGTTTTGACATATCAGTTACTATGCGGTTAAACAATTAGTTTAATAAGTATAGTAATATTAAATATCCATTTAAGATTTCCTATTGTTATGTTTAGAAAAGAACTATGTCCTTTTGGTGGGCGGCATGTTATATCTATATTGTTTATGGTAAAAAAAGAATAAAAAAACAAAATGTATTTGTCACTAGTTGTCACCCGTTTGTCATAAATAAAAACTCCTAAAGCAAACACGCATTTTAAATGACTCAATTCCTACGAAACTACCATCAAGCTTAATATCAAAAACAGATGTATTTGATCTGTTAATAAAATATACATAAAGAAGTATTGGTATTTTCACTAATTAGCGATATATCAAGTTGTCTGTCTTTCATTGATGTTGTAGTGGCATAGACATTAATTCTCAAAATTGTATTGTTTTTGAATAGTACTTGACATGCATTCTGAAGATTCACTTATAAGGATAAATAAAATTGCACTTACAAGTGGTGTGTAACACATGTCATAAATATTTCTTCTATCGAAAATTTTATTTCTTAGTCCCCACACTATGAGTTATATAAATTTTATTTATTTTTATGACGTTCACATTCGCAATATTTACATAAAGAATTGCGAATGCGAATATTCGTTACATCACTAGTAGTTACTATTTAGTTTAATATAAAAATATTTGACTTATTTGCGAAAAATAATACATTGGCAATATGAGAAATGCTTAAAAAATGTTATGTGTCCAACTAGGCTGTGCACTGCGCACGACTCAGGCAGATCACTATCTAGCAAGGGCCACGGGCGTTTCGAACTATGCATTGTTCCTTGTGTCATAGTATATCTCTTACCGGTTATTCACAGTATTCGACTATTACTATATTAAATTAATTATTATTATTTAAAGTTGTCACAGCGCTCGATAGATGGAGTTTGGATCGAGATAGATCGCGCATTGTTTTCTTTACCTCAAATTAGTTAGGTTCGGCGTCAATCTGACGTCCGTAGAGTACAAAAGACAACCCTAGCGGGAGAGTGACTAAATAATATACAAGAAAAAGTATTCCCAGGATTTGTGTTTACCTCAAATCTATCTGATTCCGACCCTGTGAGCTTTGAGTAAGGCCTGTCCAAATCTGTCAATGCTGCTCATCTTTTTAAAAGAATGGTTAGCAAACGGAAGACAGCAACAGTAAGTGGTGTAATTTCCCGTATAAGTGTATAATCTATGGGTGTAATGGTTGAGGAGTTGCGTGCGAAGGATCGAAGAGGGTCGCCAGGATAATAAAACGAGTAGTTGATCATCATTTGAGATAGTGTAAGTTTAATTCAGTCTTGAACAGACAATCGAGCAGACGAGAGAGTGCGAGCGGCGCCGGCGCGGGCGTGACTAGGGCGCCGGCTACTGCTCCGGCTCGGGCGGCTCGGGGTCGGGGCGCCAGTCCAGCGCGCCCGGCGCCCAGATGGAGGCCAGCGAGCGGAAGGGGTCGTAGGGCCGCACGGGCCGCGGCGGCGCGCCGAAGCCGGGCGGCGGGCGCACGGCGGGCTCGCCGTAGCCGCCCCACAGCCACGCCGCGGCCGCCGGCCCGTCGCGCCGCGGCTCCAGCGCCGCGCCCGCGCCCCACACCGAGCTCAGCGAGCGCCCCACGCCCGACCCCACGGGGCCCACCGGGCCCACGGAGCTCGCCTCGTCCGCCACCGGGCCTGGCGAGTCAACGTATTATTGATGCTGTGCTACCGGTGTCACGCCCGATGTACTCAAACAAGTAGTATTTAAGAAAAATATTACTAAACTAAAATCATCTCAAACAGAATTTAAGACCTTCTGTCTTAAGTCATCATGAGAATTGTTATCATACCAACTTATATATCTATAAAAAAAAAAGTTGCCCCACACTAGGATTTTCTCCTGGGTCGTGGGTGCGTTTACAAACATACGTGGACATACGTAGACAAATAAAGAAACTCGAATAACAGCGAGAACATAGATGTAGGCTCACCGAGAAAATCGTGTGTGGGCGAGAAACTGGGGCGCTCTAGTGGAGGCGGCGGGCGCCAGGTGAAGTCGGAGTCGTGGCAAGCCAGCGCCTGCGGGGTGTCGCCGTTGAAGTAGAACAGGGAGTGGTCGCCCCCCGCCAGCGCCCGCGGCTCCGGCTCGCGCCGCCGCACGTGCTCGCCGATGGGCGCCAGCGGCGCCGGCGCCGGCGCGCGCGCCACCACCGAGCTCCACGACGCGCCCCACCGCAGCGCCGCGGGCGCCGGCGGCCGCGGCGCCGGGCTGCGCGGCGGGGACGCGGGCCGCGAGCGAGCGCGCTTGGCGGCCTTGTCCTTGCGCGCTGGGTGCCGCGCCGTGGCGCCGCGTCGTGCCTCGCGCGCGGGCGAGCCGGAGCCGGCCCGCACGCGCACGCGCAGTGCCGGCACGCGGCTGGGCGCGCCGGCCGGGCCCTCCCCGCCGGGGTGCGAGTGGGCCCGCGGCGTGCCACTGGGAGGGGAGTCGTCGCCGGCGGCCGTGCTTCTGTCGTGAGTGGGTAAAGTTTCGGGTTCGTCTCCTTCTTCGGCTTCGTCGCGGTCGTCGACGGTCGGAGACGACGACGATGCTGATGCGGACCCGGAGCCGGTGGATACCGCGTCGTCGTCTCCGCTTCCTCCGCTTCCTTGCGGACGATCTTCCGTTTCGGGATCGGCTTCGTAGCCGTCGGCTCCGGGGCGGGGGCGATCGTGAGGTTCCGGTTTGTCAGTATCCAAGAGCGGGTCGGTGTCGACGTGCGCCTTGTCCCGGTCGGCGTCCTCGCTCGAGCGCTCGTCGTCGTCGTCTGGCCGGCCTAGCACGTCGGCGCGCCAGCGCTCGAAGGCGCGGCGCTCGGCGCGCGGGTCTGGCGCGTCGCGGCGCGGCGGGCGGCGGCGGCGGGGCGCGGGGCGGCGCGGCGCGGGCGGGGGCGGCTCGTGCACGAGTGCGCGCAGGTCGAGGGGCGCGCGGGGCGCGGGCGGCGGGCGCTGGGCGCGCGCACGGCGCAGTTCGCGCTCCGCGTCGAGCGCGGCGGCGGCCAGGACGAGCGCCAGCGCGGCCAGCGCCAGTAGCGCGGCGGCGGCGCGCGCGGCGGGCTCCCAGGGCGGGCGCGGCGCGGCGGCGGCGCAGCGCGGCAGCAGGCGCGCGGGGGCGGAGGCCTGCAGCAGGAAGGCGGCGCGCGCGGTGTCGGTGCGCGCCGTGAGGTCTGCGGCGGCGCGCGCCAGCGTGTAGTCGGGGCTGAAGGCGAGGGTGAGCGGGCGGCTCTCGTTGGGCGCCAGCGCCAGCGCGGCGCAGGGCGACAGGCGGAAGCCGCGCGCCTGGCAGGGCTGGCCGGCGAGGCGCCAGTCCCGCAGGCGCAGCGGCACGGGCCCGGTGTTGCGGGCCAGCACGGTGCGCCGCACGGTGCCGCCGCACGAGCTCACCTGCGCGCGACAACAAACCGTTACATTGGGAACCTTACGTTACAGAACAATTCATTTCGAGTGAACATTACACCCCGACATTTCCGGCGCCATTGATAATGCGTGGTGGTACTTAATCTAACATATACAAACTAATATACCCTTGTTTTCTTCACGGTTCTGTAAAACTGAAACTCTGAAACACCTCAGGGCTCGGTCATAAAATATTTATTTTGACAAGTATATACACGTAGTTAGACTGCGCAACTAAATAACACACACATTTAATAAAAAAATTAAAGAGAATTAAATGTATGCTGCGAGTATCGATAGCGATAAAAAAAGATTTTTCTAATGTCCATCCCTAAAGAGAGACGTCAACGTCATACTGGCATCTGTCAGCCGCACCTTGTTACAGCGCATTAGGTATAAATAAAATCAAAACGCTTACTCCTGGTATTTCTTCGAATAAAGAAAAAAGGGTTCCGGATATTTATTTTTCGTAACATTTTTTTTTATTCTGGAAATTGTTTTAAGAAGAAAGGTTATCATAAAAAACAAAGAATATGTTTGTAGACAGACTAAGCCAAAACCTCGAGCGAGTGCCTCGAGAGAGCACCGGACATTTGTAAAGAAAATCTCATCGGCCGCATACGTGTCCGTTAGCGCGATGCCTATTTTTTTTTCTTAATAGACCCGCTAGCATGCGAATCGTGCGACCCGCACCAATTTTAAATTACGCTAAGTACATAGACAAGGGTATCCGTAAGGATATGAAATAATTAGGTATCTATCTGGTCTTTACGTGATACAAAGAGATACCATTTGTTTTACTTAGATAAGATGGTCTCAAACAAATGAGTGAAGTAATCTTAACCTTTGCATGTTTTTCTCATTAAGACTAAACTAACTTGCTGAGCTTTTCGTGAACTTCTGTCAATCTCTGTCTCCTCTTTCACTATTGTGGGTACCTACTCTTACCTACCTTACCTAGTCTTAATGAGAAAAACATGCAAAAATACTAGGAACCCATAAGAAACGAGAATTGTTATTACATACATTGAAGACGTTACGAAAAAGGGTTTCATATCATAATATTGTGTTCAAATGAACCCTAAATATCAATTCTATGCAAGTTATGTGTGTCCTAGTACAAAAAACTCCCAGTGGGTTCCGTTCTAGAATAAATTTTTAATGGACATTTTTACTTGGAGGCGTTTAGAGAGATTGACAGAATTTAAAAAAAAACTCAGCAAATTAGCTTAGTCTTAATGAGAAAAACATGCAAAAGTACTAGGTATACATAAGAAACGAGAATTGTCATTACATAAATTGGAAAACGGTTGCGCACTCACAGATCCCTAATTTCATATTAAATACGATAAAATCTTGTTTCCCAGTCGCACGCGTTGCTTGAGTGTATTATGTGAGAGAGATGGAAATGTTGTCATCGTCTGTTGGCTACTCTCTTTGGATGTCTCTCTCTCTCTGTACATAGGAATTGTCATTCAGGATGGGGGACTCGCCCCGAAAGAAACCGATTTAAAGAAAATACGATTAATCGTTATTGGTTCGATGTATTTCATAATAGTTAAAAGGACACTGTAAAAATCAAATATTATTTGTAACTACATTAGTTACTTGTAAACTAAGGCTAAGTTGTTAACTTTTTCAGGGCTAATAAGAGTCTTTAGTCAAATTCGACGTTTATTTCTAAAATACGTATTTGATTAAATTAGTAGATAAAACACACATATTGTATTTTAACCTTCAAGCGGGCGCGCGGTCTTTTGTAACGGGAGCGGGCGCGCGTAACCGAAAAGACGTTTGGGATGATAAAGGAAATAATGCACTAATTACTCAGCAATTATTTATTTATTTGTACTTAGATATATTATCATTGTCCTTAGAGTCTATTTTGTCAAAAAAAGTAATTAAAATTATGAAAAAAATACAATTATTAAACTAATTAACATAACTCAAATATTCTCTGGATCAAAACAAGAACTAGAAATAAAAAACCGTTTCACATATCTCAGACTAGTATATATACCTAGTATAATAATAAAAAATACAAAATAAGTATAAAAATGAATTGTGTGATGTGGTCGGAAGTTTCAGAGCCTTGGTCGCTAAGCACCGATTCATTTTCTTCTTCGTCTTCATTTAGTAATTCCTCGAGTATTGCACTTTGTGATATAACCGTCCACGACTCATTTTATATAAAAAAATCCAAACTTAATTCAATAATAATGAATTATGGCTAAAGAATTACTATGAGCCTGGACGAGGGTATGTCGCGTTGAGCGTCGCGCGTAACCTTTTCGACGACAGGCGCGTGTAGTCTTTTAGACGACTGCACCGGTATTAAAACAATTGCGATCTGTAGACTGGAGGGAGCGCCCAGAGTGACGGTTACTACTTTCTTTTACTCCTAATGACATAACGACAGGCTACTAGAAGTGACAAATAAATGTAATAATTAGTAATAGAAATATGAACGTAAATGCACTAAGCGCGGTCGATTCGACTACGCGCGCCCGCTTGAAGGTTAATAGGCTACTATTCAATGCATTTCTTTACAGTGGAATACGTAGAAATATCATTCATAATCTAATTTACATTACCGATTCAATAATAATGTGAACCGATTTAAAATAGGTATCAACCTTTTTGGTTCGCGGGAAGAAGATCTCAGATCGCCAGCCCTAGTTGTCAGTGTTGACATAATATTGCCATCATGAACGTTTCAGTCATCTCAATATTTCGGAAAAATATTAGAATTTTAGTTTTTACGAAAAAATATTATCAATTTCTTTAACGTGGAGTTGAATTATCTTTCGTTGGTATTGTAACAGTGTTTGTAAGAGAGAAGATTTAACGTAGCATTCAGAAAGTGTTTGTTATTGTTGTGATTGTGATTGAGATTTGTTTTACAAGCAAGCAAAAGTGTGTTGTGTATTCACTATCACGGTATAGTCACATCGAACCACATCTTTAAAAATGTAAGTTAAATAAATTTTTCATTTTAATATTTACAAGGCAAATTTTAGCATACAGGTACTAGGCAAACAAAGCGTCTAATGTACTTACGCACGCACCGTCGCCGCGCGAATCAAAATTAGGTAGATAGGTACTAGGCGATCAGATTTACAGAAGAAATGTCTCGACCCCGGTAGTGTTGTGACACGTTTGTATGATTTAAAATCAAGAATCATACGACACCAAGAATTTGGTACCAATTTTTTTTTTTAAACGAATTTTAGGCTGAAACTTTGATTAAACCTGTATTATTCTGTGCTTCTTGATGTATATGGGTATTTTGTTACACCCTGTATATTTTTTGTTGCTCTAACATGTAAACATTGGGCAAAAACACTGTTGAATCAATCCTATTTTGACTATGCACAGCGCCTTAACACGCAGTAAATATATTTAGAATATATAGCACCTCGAACAGCAGCGGCGCTCCGGAGCCGGGGCGGCGCCCCGCCAGCTCGAACCGGGGGTAGGCGCCGCGGCCCGTCAGCAGCACGGGCTCCAGCACGGTCAGGTTGTTGCGCACGTACAGGTAGCTGGCCAGCGCCGCCGCCTCCCCCGGCGCCAGGCTCAGCCGCAGCTCCATCTCCGCGCCCGCCGCCAGCAGCAGCAGCGGCAGCGCGCGCCGCCCGCGCCGCGCCCCCGCGCCCCCGCGCAGCGCGCGCGCCCCGCGCCAGTCCTGCAGCGAGAAGGCGCGGCGCGCCCACACGCAGTCGGCGCAGGCCGCCTCGTCCGCGCCCAGCGCCGCGCCGTGCAGCACGGGCTGCAGCAGCACGGCGTGCGTGGCCGACGGGTTGCGCAGGCGCAGCGAGAACGGCAGCGCGCCGCCCACGGCCGCCAGCCCGGCCTGCGCGCGCGCCGGCGCCAGGCGCGGCCAGTGCGGCGCCAGCGTGGCGCGCGCCGGCAGCTGCACGGCCTGCGACGTGTGCACGTGCAGCGTCACGTTGCGCGGCGCGGCGCCCGCGAACAGCGCGCGGCGCGCCGCCAGCAGCGCGGCGTCGGCCCGCAGCGCGGCGCCGCACGGGTCGGCGTCGTCGGGCCCGTCGTCGGCCTCCGCTATCTCATCCGCGCGCTGCAGCCACGCCGCGCCCTCTGCACTCACAATATGTATTTTATTTACTTATACTTCATACTCCTACTATAGAGCTTACAACTTATAAAAATGTAATAAGAATAACCACGATTGTAACGACCACGATTTCACGATTAGTAATTGAAAATGCTACCAGAACAATACACAACTCAAGTTACTAATATTAGTTACGTTCTTACAGAGGTCAAGATAATGAACGGACTAATGTGCTATCTTTTGGTGAACATAAAGAATTGCAAGAATATTAACAACGAACAAACATTACATCAAAATGCTGTATTCAATCATCGACCTGACATACCGGTAGTGTTTGTATACACATAGAACTATTTCATGAGCAGTTCCGACAATTCTTACATCAATCCGGGAGATATTTTATAAAACTTATTTGACTATAAATATATTTCACAGTAAATATTATCAAAGTGGAAGCCAAATATAATCCGGTGGATGTAATAATGAATTGTGCGTGTATGTGGAGACTGTGTTCGTGCACGTACCGTCGCTGGTGACGTCGAGCCCCGTGTAGCAGTGCGGCGCGCACAGCGTCTCCGGCGCGTACACTACTTCCCCCACCGCGTGCCGGCCGGCGCCCAGCTCCGGCGCCGGCTGGCGCCCCACCCACTGCAGCGCCTCGCGCGGCGGCAGCGACACGGCCAGCACGCGCATGCGCAGCGCCATGCTGACGTCCAGCTGCAGCACGGCGCGCGCCGGCGCGTAGGGCGCCGCGCGCAGCACGGCCAGCGGCAGCGCGGCCACGCGGCCCTCGTGCGCGCTGAGCTCCAGCGCGGCGCGGGTGAGCGCGCGCGCGGCCCCGCGGCCGGCGCCGCCGCCCACAGCAGCAGCGCGCCGCGCAGCGGCCCTCGCGCGCCGGCGCCACGACGCTGAGCGTGGCGCGCGCCGCGGCGCCGGGCGCCAGGCAGCGGCAGGCGTGGCCGGGCGGCGCGCGGGTGCCGGCGCAGGCGTCCAGCGCCAGCGAGGCGCCGGCCAGCTGCAGCGCGGGCTCCAGGCACAGCGCGGCGGGCGCGGGGTTGTGCAGGCGCAGCGCCACGCGCCGCGTGGACGACGTGCCCACGGCGCCCAGCCGCAGCGACCCGTCCTCCGAGTTGGGCCACTCCCACTCCTGCACACACCGCACCAGTTACGCCCGCAGCGTACCGACCTACTTCGACCCATCACGCTGCGTGACTTTATTTTGAAGTTACGTTATAAAGTAATATGACAACTATGGGTACTCTGACTACTGAGTAAAGGCAGGTTTTCTAAGTGATGGAATCATAGCGCGATCAAAGTTTATAATAAATTATTTTTATTTAAAGTTGGCACGGCGCTCAATAGATGAAGTTTAGATCGAGATAGATCGGACAATGGTTTCGTTACACAATTTAGTTAGGATTGAGAATCAAGCAACACCCCTAGAAGAAAAAAGTGTAAATAATAAACAGTGAGTGAAAAGTATGTAGTGGTGTTTGTGTTTTATTAATATCGCTGTGCAGCCGACTCGCTGAGATTTGTTCACTAAGAAAAGTAAAAGTCGAACGAAATATGTTTGAATAATCACTAATCTCCGAAACGAACGAGTAATGAAGCTCGTAATGTAGTACATTAGATGGAAGACTCACGAGTCGCAGGCGGCCGCTGTACAGCAGCAGCGGCAGCTCGTAGTCCGTGACGTTGCTGGCCAGCTGCAGGCGCTCCGCCAGCGACTCGGGCGCCCCGGGCGCCAGCGCCGCCGCGCGCAGCCGCACGCGCGCCAGCAGCGCGTCCGCGCCCGGCGCCAGCTCCAGGGGCGCCAGCGACTCTAGCTCCCAGTACCGCGCGGCCGAGGGCGCCAGCTCCAAGCGCGTCACGTGCACGCCGACGGGGAACTCGTTGCGCACGCGCACCTCGCGCTGGCGCAGCGCGTCCTCTCGGTTAGCAGTCACGAAGCTGCAATACACGCACTGAAGAGTTAGTTGTGTGCTCGCAATAGAATGAAACACGTATAATGCATCACATTTATTATTTCAGTGTATTGATTTAATATATTATTTGTTTAGTGAAGTTCTTACAAACACTGTATGTATATAAAGAATATGTTCGGAGCAGTAACGGAATCACAGCGCGATCAACATTTATAATAAAACTAGCGGACCCGACAGACATTGTCCTGTCTATACACGTCTTTAATTTCAAAATTTTAAACTTTTTTTAATAAGCTAAAACAAAATTGTGAATCTAAACCATTCTCAGATCCCTTTGAACACACACAAAAAATTTCATCAAAATCGGTCCAATCGTTTGTCAGGGGGCTCAATAGATGGCGGTAAAATCGAGATAGATCGCGCTATGGTTTCGTTACCTCAAATTAGTTAGGTTCGGCGTCAATTTGACGTCGGTTGAGTTCAAGCAACGCCCCTAGCGGGAAAAAGTGCTAACAATAAAGTGGGTGCAATAACAGTGGTGTTTGTTTTTGTGAAGTTATATCCCTCTGAAGCCGACCCTCCGAGTTCTGTTCAGTATATAGAGATACGAAACGAACATAGGCAGGCTTAATGCCAAATGGCTGTACACTTTTTATAAGAATTTTCATTTCATTAATATAATAAAGTAAATAAATAAATATTTGTCTTATATGGCAAGTGAGTCCCCGTGTGTACGTACTGCAGCTGGTGCGGCGCGCGGCGCAGCGTGCCGGGCAGCAGGCGCACGCTGTACGGCACCGCGGCGCGGCCCAGCCGCACCCAGCCCGCGCACCACGCGCCCTCCCCGCCCGCCGCGCCCCCCGCCGCGTGCTCCGCCCACAGCGCCGCGTCTGCACACAGTACTGGGTGAGTGCGGGCCGCGGGACGCGCGCCGCTACTAGTGGCGGTAGTGGGGGGCACTCACAGTCCAGCGTCAGCTGCGCCACGGGGGTCAGCGCCTGGTGCGGCTCCAGCTGCGGCTGCAGCAGCGACAGCTGCACGCCCGGGGACTTCGCGCCTGGAAACATGCCATGGAAATATACTCTATTATAATGTCCACCTCTGGAACGCACAGATCCGAAACCTACCGAGCATGTACCGATGCATGCGACTTGTACTTCATTGTACAAAGTTTTATATTATTGTGAAACAAAAAAAAATCCGCACCGTTACCGTTGGCGGTGCCCTTGTCACTCTGTCCGTTGGCGGCGGGCGGCGCGGGCGAGGCGGCCGCCGCGGGCGGGTCGGGCGGCGGCGGCGGGTCGATGGGCTGCGAGGCGCAGCGCGGCGCCCACAGCGCGGCCTGCAGGCGCACGGCGGCGGGCGCGCTGTTGGCGGCCTGCAGCTCCAGCACGTCCAGCGCGTCCCGCGAGCCGCGCGGCCGCAGGCGCAGCTGCAGCGGGCTGGCGTACTCGCCGGGCGGCGCCGCGCGCGCCTGCACGCACAGCAGCAGCGCGCCGCCCGGCAGCCCGGCGCCGCGCACGCGCACGTACGCCGTGAGCGGGCCCGCGCCCGCCGACGGCGCCACGCGCAGGCGCACGAGCGCGCGCTGGCTGTGCGGCGCCACGGTCCAGGCGGCGCGCGGCGCGTGCGCGGCGCCGCCCGGCAGCTCCAGCCCCAGCCAGGCGGCCGACGAGTACACCTCGCTGACCTGCACGGCGCTGTCCGTGGGGTTGTACAGGGTCAGCAGCGGCTCCACCGTGGCGTTGAGCGGCACGCGCAGCCCCAGCAGTGGCCACACCCCCCACTCGCTGGCCACGCCCACCGCCGACACCTGTATGCGCCCGTACACTTGTCTCATTATTCGACCGTACATTTATGTTTCGAAAATAGTTAGACATTCTACTACAAAGTGAGTATTTAGATAAAAATGAAGTGATGATGAGTAGAAACATATGCGTGCTACTGACCGGGTACTTGTGCACGCCCAGCGAGGTGTGTATGTAGAGGTGCGCGGCCACGAGTCCCTCGCGCCGCCCGAGGTACACGACGCTGAACGACGTGTTGCTCTGCGGCGCCAGCGTCTGCGACACGACACTAATATTGTTGCACTCGAGATAGCTGAGGATGCACGAGATAGCTGTGTGCTGTTACGTTAACAATGCGTTGTGGATCATGTACATCACTGGTTTTCTACTTTGGGATGACCAGAGTGTACAACGTGTAAAGTCGCTGGCAGGAGGCCCTCACTATTATCATCACTTAGTACGTCCAGTACTCGGATGTTCCACAGAAGTTCTCCCAAAACCGAGATAGAACCAAGAAATAAGTAGCCGTACGAATTGTTTTAATCGGTAACACTTGTGTTGAGTGAAGAGTCTATTTTGTCTTGGACACCCCTAATTGTTGCAAAATCGCATCGCAAATCCCAGAGGTCCATTAAAATGATAATGAATGTAAGTTATTCAAAACACATATTGATGTGTGCCCCCATACTTCCGTCCGGATGATCAGACTACCTAGCTAATTCTCAATTGGACAAAATTACGCTATACTATCGCCATTTGATGAGCAAACATCGGTAGCGCTCATGGACTGCTGTCGGTACCACTATCGTTACGGTTACGTATGAGCATCCCGTGGCAGACCGACTGGCTGACTTCGTATTGATGTATGTGTGTCAGATAAGAAACCGCAATGACATATTCTATTTCAGGACGATACCGCCGCCGCGCCGCCGGCAGTCGCGGGTTTGTTGCCTCTATATACTCTGTACTTGGCTATCAGCTCCTAGTAATGGCTGTGGTGTCGATATCAGTCTTCACATTTGTAATTTTTTATGAAATGAAATGATTCGTAAAAGAGAATCAAATATTAATTTCATATTGAAAAATTTCCTGTCTC
This sequence comes from Spodoptera frugiperda, assembly GCF_023101765.2. NCBI lineage: Eukaryota > Metazoa > Arthropoda > Insecta > Lepidoptera > Noctuidae > Spodoptera > Spodoptera frugiperda. The sequence continues at coordinate 4,575,481 of NC_064220.1, read as the reverse complement.
TAGTATTTTTCCCTAAGTGCGGTGGTCACACTTGCGATCCAATATTTTTTTTTTTGGTAGTTTTTACAATAGCAGCACAGGCCGTAAGTAAATTCCGTTTCTTACGGTAACAAATAGCGCGAACTTAACCTAGGTACGTCCACACAACAAGTTTAATCGATCCGGAGACGCCTTACCCGGCAGTCGCACATGCGACCTTCCGACCAGCAACAACGAGGCAGTCCTGGGTCGGGCAAACAAACTATTGCTGGGCTTTTTCGGCTTTTCGGAAATTTCTCAGTAGTAGCGCAGAGTCTGAAATTGTGCCCAGTACAATTGATTGTGCCCAGAACGTGGAGTGTACAACGTATTACGTGGTACTACTCAAAATGGCGACAAGTGGGTGAACATTGTACATGTGCACCTCTGCCCTACAGGCGTGTGTACGAGTTGAAGCAAGAGGCCGATACCTTAGATTCGAAGAATGAAGCGTGGAAGTCGGGCGTGGTGCCGGCGACGGAGGCGAGGTGCATGGTGGTGTTGGCGGTGTTGGTGAGCGTGACGGTCAGCGCATGCGCGGTGGCCAGCGCGGCGCGCCCGAAGTCCAGCGCCGGCGGCGACAGCTGCAGCGCGCCCGCCGCCACCGCGCGCCCCCCGCGCCCCGCCCCCGCGCCGCCTCCCTCTGCGCCGGACTCCTTTCCCCATTCCTTGCCATCACCAAAACTATTACATCATTTTATGCAATTTTACCGAATAATAAGTATAATACCTACTATGTGTTTAATATTGTATATATCTCAACAATTGAGACAGACAGCAAGCAATCAGAGACTGTTAGTTTAATTCATAAGATAATTTATTTAATTACTTCACTTACTATTTTTTTTTTTTCAGTATACAAAACTAGAACACCAATCAAATAAAAAATGGATATCGGTAAATGACACTTCCCAGATGAAATGCAATATTAGTATGTTACCATCTTATATTGGTATTTCAAGGAGGATCATACTTCCTCCGTTGGGCTGGTCTTTTAGCTTCTATCATCAATACTGTACCGCTGTCGACTAAGTAACAATGGTACATTTATGAATGCATTTACTTGACCATCATGACCAAGACATACATTTTAATAAACAAAGACCAGAAATCGATTTTTTTCAAGGTTTAATAAAAATCTTTTATCTAAATAAAGAGTTACATGACTGGTGCTGTATTTGATAAAAATAAATCTGTTTTGATTGGGTTTGACAGAATAAAAATAGTTCTGATATTTTCCTTACCTCTTGGCATAGGAGACTGTAGTGGTACTTTAGGAAGATAATAGATACTATAATAAATTAGCTTGAAAAGTGTACAATCTATGTCAGACACAATGTTACCAGTTACAATAAACTCAACTACATATTTATGTAACAAGAGTGCTATCAAAATACAGGAAACTTTGATGAAAACACACCCATGACACATAAGACAAACATGATGTAGGCAAATATCTTTAGATAAAATAGAATAATAAATATAGCAAAATACTGCCTATTTTGATTTGAATCAATTTGAAGGATGGTCAGGCAGAAAGGGTAAATTACAGCACTGGCCAATATTGCACAAGTTTACAAGACATTATGGTCAATCAATGCACTTAAAGACAAGATTACACATTATTATATACTTTCCACCCTTTGTGTTTCCTTCATATAGCATGAGTTTATTAGTACTATGACTGTATACATGTCTAAAATTGATGCTTCTAAGAGCATAATGAAATATGGACTCATACATTACTGTCTGATTTATCCTGTTTCCCTTTTATGTTTTCCTTGATGCCAATATATTATTAACTATGCAAATATATGAACATAACACTACCTACATACTTATTTAGTTACTTTCAACAAAGCTCACCTGAAATGTTATTCCCTCAATAAGGGAATCATGTACTGTTACACCTGAAAACACAAATATAACATTTCACCAAACTGTATTAAGTCAAACTCATTTCATCACAACATATAACAAGTCCGTCAGTCAGTAGATGTTGCTGGACGTATTTAGGTGCATGTGGGTATATTGTTTGTCTGTCAGTCAGAGCAGGAGCAGAACATGCGGCTCTATGCTATGCTACCTACACTACCTGCTGAACATTCTCACACACTATAGTATCCTTTCATGAACACAGATACAGTAAAACGACAAATAGACTGTCTCGGCCGCGATCTAAAATAACATCGTGCCGCATACTACTGCTTCACGATGTACCTGCCAACTTATTGTTGGTATTCCATATCTTTTCTTGTCGATCTATCCCTCATTACTATGCTGAGATCTTTTAAATTTATCATTAAAGCTTATAAAATATATAAATCAGGAAGAAACAAATATATATTTTCATACAATGATATAAATCGATTTTACCATGGCTCTTTCCCTGAGCTGTCAGCTTAGTGTTCAGCGATATATCCAATAACGTCAATACAAATACGTAACACCACACTATTTTACGATACATTTTGATGCACTTATTTATTGCAACCTTGCAATATGCACTGTTTATTCACATTTCTTACATACAATTCGATACTTTTACAATAACAGTCTACTTCAACTCACGAGACGTCGTACGATCGTGAAATCGTGAATGTCAAAAGTCAACAGATTACATAAAAAATACCTATTGGAAACCTATAACAAAATAAACGTGAAGATAAAATAATGCGTTCAGAGATAACCAATTAAATTAAACATGTCATTTAAAAGTTCAATTATTGTTTTGCCTGACCAATGCCAGACTTTATATTACATACAAATAAAACAGTGTTCAAAGTACTAGTCATTTCTATCAAGAGCACAAGTTACGCTTTATTTAAGCTTTATGCATTACAGAAATACATTTTTAGGTCAGTTAACTCTAAATATCCGAAATCTTCTTGATTATAATAAGGTACTAGGAGGGTTGTAATAGGGATGGGGAGATTGGGGAGGCGAAAGAACCATTTCTTAATCTTTCCCGAAATCCCGAATTCTAAACGTAACAGACGTCATTCGCTTGTCATTATACAGAAAATGACAATGTCAAATGATTAAATGTCAATCCAAGGTAGTCGTAGAATGTGTTATTGTTATATTATTTGATTATAGTGTTATTTTTATCAAACCAAAAGAATTTATAATTAATAAGATCTTATTAACCGAAAATCTTCTTAAACTTATAAAGTATTTTTAATAAAGATATTCCTTACAACATTAATTCACTGAAAGATTTATTTTTGAGACTAATGGACGGCAACGGTATGTAAATATAAACGCTTTATCTCGGATATAACATCATATTTTATGGTTTTTTATTTAAGAATATTAAACATTTCTATCTACATACTAAAAGAGAATAACAGGTGTTCTCGTTAATTCCAGAGAGCGACAGCAGTGATAACGGGCTAGAAGACCTACAAATTATGAATCGAGAAGCTGAGCACGACGATGGCAGTGCTGATGGCAGCGATGTCGTACACTTGGAGCACGAAGCGAATGATGAACGTGACAACGAAGAAGGCGATGGCTCGGAGGCGGACTCTGAAGAGGAACATTTCTACGACATATCTATAGCTGCCTCTCATTCAGTGCGTATTTTATATTAGGTTCTCTCTGCATTTTAAGTAGACTGCACTTACTGCGCACTTCAGCCCTAGTCACTATGTACAGTACAAAGTAGTACTGATAGAACTCAAACATGCTGGAAAGCTGATAATATAGGAATGTATAATACAAGTGCTACTAAATTAACCTTTTGACTGTATTTGAGACACAAAAAAAATACATTACATCTCCCACAGATCTACATTCCATACCAGGGGTTTAACAGTATAAACTAATGCATGTTTAGACTGCTCCTGTCCAAAAACTATTCTCTCTCAAACTATACTTAATATTATAAAACTGAACAGCTTATTTGTTTGAACACGCTAATCTCCGGAACTACTGGTCTGAATGGAATAATTCTTTTTGTGTTGGATAGTGCATTTATCGAGGAAGGCTATAGGCTATAAAACATCACGCTGTGACCACTAGGAGCCGAGCAGAGCGGGTGAAACCGCGCGGAAGTAGCTAGTTTCATTATAAAGTAATTATGTCCCAAGACAATCGGCGAGTCGTCACCGCTTCATAGTAGATATCCCACCCACTCGCATGAAGTGCTTTGCTTCAAGCTTCCTTGTGCGAAATGCTAGGGAGTGGAACTCCTTGCCGGAGTCTGTGTTTCTTGATGGGTATGACCTGGGTGTCTTCAAGGCCCGAGTGAATAGGTTGCTTATGGGCAGACGTGCTCCAGCGTCGGCCGCATCATCACTTACCATCAGGTGAGATAGCAGCCAAACGTCGACACATTAAATGTAAAAGAAAAAAAAACATAAAGCTAGAGTTGAAAAAGCATATCCGAAACTACTGGTCTCATTAGAATAATTATTTGTGTATTGGATAGTGCATTTACCGAAGAAGGCTATAAATAAGCTATAAAAATCACGCTACAACCAATAGGAGCCCAGGAGAGTGGGGGAAACTGTGCAGAAGTAACTAGTTGTTTTGAGTACAGGTGTGTGCCGCATCTATGACTTTTTTCGCTTCAGGTACCCATTCAGGCAGATCTGCCAGGGACAGCGGACAGGGGGTGTGCGTGTGTAGCTAGCTAGTAGCATATTTATGTCGACATATTATAGTGAAATGCCACGATATGTGTATATTCCAGTACCTGGGCGCGGGGCTGGCGTGCGTGCGCGGGCGCAGCGTGGTGGAGGCGGGCTGGGTGGGGCGCGTGCCGGCGCTGGCGCACCACGGCGTGCTGTTCCCGGGCGAGACCGTGCCCATGTTGCTGCCGCGCGCGCACGACGCCGCGCTGCTCGTGCAGGCCATCCAACGAGACAAACTCTTCGGCCTGCTCTGTCCCGAGTAATCTTACACACTCTTACATTGGTTCAAAGGTGTTGCAACACGTGATCATGTGGCAAATAGGAGCATGTCTCAAATCTGTGTCGAAAAGGGCAGCATTTTCGATTGAAATGTGCTACCTAATTAAATGTGCTTAATCTGCAATGCTCTGCATAGCTATGACTTCGCACTCCCTCTCTCTAAATTTGTATTTAGTACCTATGTACGTAATTATTGTGCTATGTGGAGTGCTGAGTAGGTAAGTTGTGACCGGCAGCGAGGTGGGCGTGATGCTGTCGGGGTACGGCGTGCTGTGCGAGGTGATGATGGCCGGCATCGACGAGACCCAGGACGAGCCCACCTCCATCACGTTCAAGGCGCGCGCCATCCATCGCTTTCGACTGCTGAAGATGCCCAAGACGACGATCCCTCTGTCTGCGTACGCCAGGTGAGTAGAGCGACGGTGGCCGGGCCCGGGGCCAGCCGGCGGGGACTGAGCGCGGCGTGTTGCAGGATGCGGGCGGTGGAGGTGGTGGTGCTGCCGGAGCTGTGCGCGCGGGACAGTCTGCGCGCCGCGCGCCTGCACTCGCTGGACCCGCTGCGGGGCCCCACGCACCTGTACGTATCTACATCGCGCTATTCCTTATTGACTGTAACGTGGACTGTGTGCATATGCTACACGCGGTGTATCCCCGCAGCGCGGCAGTCCAGCGTCGGCTGCGCGCGCTGGACGCGGCGGTGACGCCGTGGCCGCTGTTCGTGTACGAGATCTTCGACTACGAGTCCATGCGGCACGCCATACACGACTACTTCCGCACCATCATGCTGGGTGAGTATATACCTGCAGGCCGTGACTGTGTGTGTGCCGGCCGTGACTGTGTGTGTGTGTACAGAGGACAAGTTGCCGGAGGACGCGGTGTCGCTGTCGTTCTGGGTGGCGTCCAACCTGGCGCTGTCGGCGGCGGACCGCCTGGCGCTGTTCGCCGTGGACGACGCACTGCTGCGGCTGCACATGGAGGTGCACTTCATCCGTAGAGTACGTACCCAGCCCCCCCCCACTCCCCCCTGCTATACATCGCTCGTACACTGCTCTACTGATTGTGTTTGGTTCCAGAAAAGCGTGCTCTGTTGCTCCTCGTGTATGGCGCAGATCGCTCGGAAGGAACACATATTCCCCATGTCCAGCGAAGGAGTGCACTCCAATTACACTAATTTAGGTACGATTACATTATTATATTTTACTTGATAAGGTAACGTTCCTAATCCACAGTTTTCACTAATAATATGATATTCTATGTTCCACCTTATTAAATACCTAATTTTTCGAAATGTTAAAACCGATCGTATATCATTTCACTCACGGGAAACATTTGTATTGTCGTGTTGTTCATGAAATGTATATTTTATTGAATTTACTACAAGCCTTATACTAAAGGGGGAAAATTTAAGTGTGGGAGAGCCATGCTTCGGCACGAATGGGCCGGCTCGACCGGAGTGATACCACGGCCTCACAGAAAACCGACGTGAAACAACGCTTGCGTTGTGTTTCGTTGTGTGAGTGAGGTTACCGGAGGCCCAATTTATCCCCCTTCCCAATCTTCCCCATCCCCGATTCCCGAACATAAATTCCTAACTCCCAAAAAGCCGGCAACGCACTTGTAACGCCTTTGGTGTTTCAAGTGTCCATGGGCGGCGGCGATTGCTTACCATCAGGTAATACGTCTGCTCGATTGCCGGCTTGTTCCATAAAAAAAAAAAAAAAAAAATACTGGTTGGATTTTAGAAGTTAACTACAAGCCTTATACTAAAGTAAATCGTAATGTCGTATAGTAATAATTGTAATAAATCCCTAAAAGACCGGCAACGTATTAATGTTGTGGGTTTTCATGGTTGGCGCCGATTGCTTACTATCTGATAATGGGGCAGCTCGTTTGTCGCCTTTACCGATATGTAATTCTTCAGAAATACGCATTAGGCACCAAGCGCTTATAATTAATAGGTAATTGACCAATTGAAACTTTGCTTCTTAGTAGCAAGAGTCGCTATTTGAATAATTGGTTTATAACTCTAACGTCCGCTGCAGGCGGGTACATGCACGACATCCTGACGGTGAGCGAGGCGTGCAACGTGGAGACCAACGGCGCGCCGTCGGCCGAGTACTCGTGGTTCCCCGGCTACACGTGGACCGTGGCGCTCTGCGCCAACTGCATGGTGCACGTCGGATGGAGGTACGCCGCCATCTTCACCACTTACTTATGTAGCAAAAGCTCACCCGCTATTACATGGGATATGACTTCTATATTTATCCAAAATTATACGATTCCCCATCTTCGAAAAACTGAATAACTCGATAGCATGCAAAGTACTTTGATCGAGCCGAGACCTCTCCTGTATAATAACATAACGAAAGTAAACAACGACCCCCGCCCCGCAGGTTCGAGGCCATGAAGCGCAGCCTGCGGCCGAGCCAGTTCTACGGGCTGTGCCGCAACTACGTGCAGCCCTACGACACGGACGAGCCGCGCCCCGACCCGTGACTGCTCTCTGTACCTACTTGCAATGTTAAAGCATTTGTATATGCTCCGACTGCAGTATTAACTTGAAAATTATTACTCTGTTAGGTACGATCTTGAACTAGCAAAACGTTTTGGTTAATTTCTTCGAACGGGAGCAGATACGCGTTACACACACTTGTTAGTACATTTTGTAAGTCCGCACCTCACACGTAACTGTCGCCACGTACTAGGTCCCAATGACAATGTTCTTCAATGTGACTGTGGAGTACGCCATTTCTCGATAATATATTTTCCATAACAATAATTTTAATAATTACTTATGTAAGTGTTTAGCATTTAAAAAAAATATTGTTGTTATAAATGAAATGTCATCTTCTATTGGTCCGTGTTAGTGGATGTAAGTCTCGTGCAGTTCAGCTCCCGCATACAATATTCTACTTTGCCCCGCTCCTTTTTAATGTAATTTTGTATTCCACTAAACACTTGTCGTATATTGTGGATATTATAATAATATGTACCAGTTTGCCAGTCTTAGATTTAAAATTCGTTACTCGATGTCGTGTACGTACGTACTCTATATATTGGTAGGAACTGGTTTTACAACATGAACCCGACTGAGTGAGTACAGACACGCGACAACACGTACGATGGTTACGTCACGCGGCGAGAGGAGCCACAGGATATACTTGTTTGTTATATTGTAGGACGAGTGTACATAACGGTACAACAATATGCTGCTCATTGCGTTATGTTTAGTGTAAAGCTCAAGCTCAATATCAAAAACCTCTCTATCTGTTGGGTTTGTATTTGCAACCAGCAATGACAAGAGTTGTTAATAAGCTATTTGATTGATTTTATTTAGTTTCGCATTTATATTGACTCCTTCCGATACAATAATGAATATGCTACAATGTTACATTAATGTTTCTGGAAAATAGGTAGCTGTATGTTTATCAATAATATTTTTTATCATCACATTTGCACATTTTGTGATTGATTGTAAGTTACGTCACACACTCATAAACATCAGCTGTTGCTTTCCCCCACTGGCTGTTGATAAGGAATAATTAAAAAACATTAATCTTTTTCAGCTAAAATTCTATAGAGACATTATAACTTATTATCTACTTCGTAGTTAATTAATATTTTCAATAGTGCCAAATAGCCTATAGCCTATTGTCAATATAATATCATTAATCAAATGTAAATAAATGTCTTTTATATATAAACATATATATATATTAAATATAAGAGAAATAAATGTGTTGATAAAACTGTGCAGTGCTTTTATTTGTCATTTGCTGTTCGGGTTTTCTTCTAAAACTCGAGATTGAATGTTAGGTGGTTACTAATTACAACAGAAAAATAAAATTATACAACAATGGAAATTATTTAATACATTTCTTTATACAATAGGTTTGAGACCCATTTTGTAATGGAGAATCATTTTGTATTATAATATTCTAAGTACATAATATATTACTCATCTTATCTAATATACTATTGTTCATTATATACACACACATTGGAAATATAATGTAATGTTCCAATTCACTAGCACTCCGACCCTCATCGACTCCATTGTTCTCTAATTTTTTCCAAACATCCTCACAAACTTTTGCATTTATTGTATGCGTAACTATGTTTATATTAAGATCCAAGACATGTAGCTCGTAGTTAAACATTTTCTTGTTATTTACTCCTCAATAACAATATTGGAAAGTTTTCTGTTACCAAATAGTCGTCGTCAAAAATAACAGCAATATTCAGCTCGAATTCTGGAAATAAAATGCACAAACTGTAATAGAGAGCAAGGAAGTATTGACGTGGCGAGTGTAGCGGGACGCAGACGTACCAATCTTGAAGTGCGGCGTGGAGGTGGTGGGGCAGGTGAACAGGCGCGGCAGCACCATGTACAGCGGGATGTCGCGCGCGCGACACACGTCGCCCTCGCCTATCTGGATGTTCTGGATCTCCGTCGCTGCAATACAAATACCCCATTTAGTCACTTCCATACATAGTTTACTACTATACAACTATGTATAATCACCACAAAATAAGAAGCACAATTGGACAGATTTAGAAAATGGTTTTTGTAATGAGGAAAGAAGAAAATCGGTTGCTCCATTTATAAAAATAAATCTTTCTTAAACATACGCGTTACTGCGTTTTGACCGTGACAGACATACTGACCATCCTTAGAGTATCCCTCAGCACAGCCGCAGGTTTCTACGCGCACCAGCTGTAACTCTATCGACCGAATCGGCACGGAGCACTCGTCCACTCGGATCTGTAGAGTAGATAGACCACTGAGTACTAACTGTTAATGCTGCAGCACTCAACATTCAGTGGAGGACAGTCACCTTGCCAGTGAGCGGGCTGTCGAGTGCGCAGACGGTGGAGTTTATCTCTGCGTAGACCTGGAAGTGGGGCATGGGCCGCGACCCGCCGCCGGCCGCGCGGATGGTGGCCGGCGTGATCTCACACCGCACCGGCTTCGTCGGGGCCGGCTCTTGCTGGGAGGGACACAATTCATCATGTTTAACTTGTTATTTATGATATAATTATTGCTTCAACTTCTATTATGACATAATTCATTTGAATTAGATTTTATTTTTATTACCTGTCTGTATTGCACAAAAAACTGGCAGCTAGCATTCACTGGTTTGTTTAAAAATGATCTCTTCATGTTACATTTGAGTGTGTACATAATGTTGACAAAGACTCCATGGTATGTTTCCAACAAGCCAGGGTAGCCGGGCGACACTGCCTGGCGCGCCCGCAGTGGCATCTCAAATGGAATCTCTGTTACTCCTACGGGGATCTTTCCTGGTGGGACCAGCTCAATACATGTGTTGATAAGGTTAATAGGCTGAAATGTTTAATTATAAAATTATGTATTCTTTTATAAACTCAATAAGACATGTTCAGATTCATGACTACTTGGAAACCTGTTTAACAAAAGATGATTTGTTGAGACTAATATATTGAATCCAACAGTTTCATTCTTGTCTTTCATACATAGAATTTTGGAGTTGTAAACCTCTAGCATTTGATGTCAGTACATCATCAAGTTAACAAATATGTAAATGGTCTAATATGTTCATGACTTGGGATGATTGGATGGATCACACATACAAGATGCTTTGCCAAAGACGACAATGAAATAAAATGAGTACTTAAAACTTTACCTTGATAGAGTTAGAGAATGCCTCAAAGATGCCCACATTTTTTGAACTAAGCTGTAGATTGACAGATCCTTCCATAGTGAGAGACAAACCTTCATGTCTCACATCACTGTTACTTTCCACAACGACCACTCCCGCAATGGTCTCCTAAAACCATTACACCACTGATACACATAGAGGGAACAATAATATAAAAAGATACAGTACTTGTACCAACATTTGTAAATATTCCGACTCTGGTAAACAGAACACTAGTCAGCTCAGCAGATAACAGTGATTTTACTGAATTACAGTGTGTGTGAATTATACTTACACCCTCATAATAAACTTTACTCGCTCTTTTTAAAATTATTGCTACTGAAACTGTTGACATCTTCGAAATAGTATATTTAAAATTTTGTAGGCGTAAAAGGATATATTAAAAGTTTAGAGTATTGCTTGATAAGTACTTCTTCGTACACTCGACCCAATAACATAACTTTATATTGTTTGATAGTGCTGTTTTATTCAAACAATAATAACATTACAAGAAATAGTCTTTTAATAATATAACACAAGTTAATTGAAAGTTTGACATGAATAGGTATTTCTATTTATTTACGTCAACGATGTCAAGTCAATTATGCGTTTTGTTTTCTAACAACATAATACGTTAAGAAAGTTATTACTGGTATTAAATATTCATCATAATTAAAATTATATATTATCCTTATACATCAATAAATTAAGACAAAATAACTATAGAAAATCTTAATATTTTTATTTAATAAACCTAAAAGCTAAGAATCTAAACGTAATTCTGCTTTATAGCGATTGGCCTATATACGTTCTCTTCTCAATGGATTGGTTACAAATGCAACGACAGAGGGATTCCGTTGGTTAAAAATATTTATCAATTTAGTTTGATTGGACAATATTGTCAGTATTGTTTTGTAGACGTTAAGAATACTCGAGTTGTCATTCCTGCACTTCGTTTTTGATCGTAAAGGTACTTTCAAATTTCAACCTTATTGCTTGGTCTTGTAATACAAAATACAAATACCATAACTTTTTCTTAAAGTTCAGTTTGTGTATACGTAATTTTCTACGTCACACGATTCTGACATGCGCACAGCAGCGGGAAACTAATGTCAAATTAAATGAAATCAGTTGAAAAGTAATGTCCGCCAGTTGCGGTCGGCTACGAAACATCTTGATGTAATAAATTTACGATTTATATTTATTTTGTTTCGTTTTTAAACCTAAAATCGTGTTGTTCTAGTTGTAAATATTGTGCATTTGTGTCGACGGTACAGGGTTCTTCTTTTACGGATTTACTCGAACAGGTGATGTCGATAAGGGCACCTCGAATGGATCGATATCGGTGACTTTGAGTTGGGGTGAAAAATACGAAAAGAAAAGGGTTGTTATCATGGAGAAGTCCGCTCGGCCGCGGACAGCTCTCAATGAGTGTGTGAAGGTGGTGGTTCGATGTCGGCCGCTCTCGGAGAAGGAGAAGAATGAGGGCTACGAGGAGGTGAGTCCCTTGTAGTTGGTATTGTTTATGTCGGGCACCAGGCTGCGCAGACGAGCTGCGTCGCGTTATCCTGCCTGCGCTACGAATATTATTACAATATTTACGTACTAAATATTATTAAGAAAAACAATCAATGCGTAGGTACATACTTGCGATTTTAGTGTAGGTAATCGTGTTATCTAGATAATTAAAAAATATATTTAAGGATACTTATGATATAACTATTGCTGTAAACACAATATTTTAACACAATATGTACACAGTACTCTCTCCTACCTAAATCCAAGAAATTATTGTATTTTCAGTTTAGGACCTGTATGTTTCTACCTCCAAATTATGTTTTTATAAAGCATGCAGAGTTCATAAATTTGACCAAGGGTCAATACTTTTATTGTTATTGAATATTATTCAAGTACTTAAAATGTAATAAACTGCTAAAAGACTAAATAAAATGATTAGTCAACTGGTAAATTGGTTTAAGTACACATTTATTATGAGGTTTTGAACTGTGTACTAGTAACTGTGTAAAATAACAAATTGCATAATATAGTAGTTTGCAATTTTTTTTGCATCATTCATACTTATTTTTCTTAAAATTAATAATAAGAATAACACACCTACTTATTTGCTTATTGATCTTAAAATAAATTAAATTAGCAATTTTATACTAAAAGTAATCATAAAATATAATTAATATGTTGACATTATTTCCAGATTCGTTAATAATCTCTCATTTATTATTGGAATAATTAATTTTTAATTTAGGAAACAACCCTGTTTCATTAATTGTTGGAAATGTGTGCCAGTACCATTCATAGCACCTATTTTACTATAATGGAGTTACTTGCTGGAATGTGTGGTAGATAGGTATTTAAAAGACTACAAACAAAGTATCATAGTGTAGCAGCAGCTGAAACCATATCAAATATCTACTAGATACTAGAAGACACCTCAACAAGCCCGATGCTATACAAGCTTCCTCCTGACTTGAGTAGTGGAGGATGGAGTACTGGGCTGTGATTCATGTCTCTAGGTGCATGAATCATGCTCTCAAGATAAAGAGTGTTGTTTGTAAACTATGTGCTTGTATTGTATTGTCTGAAAGCATTTATTTACCTTGGCCGTACAAATCTGAGATCAGAAATGGTTGTTTATTTTTACTGTCTGATATTCACCCTTGGTCTGCTGGAATGTAAGGCTGTATGTTGCACAATGTATTATCTATTGTGTCTCCTGGTCATAAAAGTAATGTAAATGTTCAGGAATATACAATTCAGTTATATTTTATTTCCAAAAAAATTATGTAACTAAATAATAAAAAACAATTACCTATTCAATGTTTCTAGCACTTATCATTAAAATATTTCTATTTTTACTAATCAATACATGGCATGCAACAGAAATCTACACCTTTACTGCCAAACCTACCTACTTACATAGGTATCAGAATATTTATCTAAGTAAAGGATAAAATATAAACCATTGAGTTAAACCAATATTTATACACATAGGAGTATAAATTAACCATTATTAACCATTTGATAAATATGTATTTTTATTTAATGAAGACTCAAGATCACCTGTTTGATATTATAATTCGTAATTAGCGTGTTTGCAGTTAGCATTTATTGACTAAATAAAATACGTAAATATATGATTTGGCTTTTGTTATGAATTTCATGTCGAAAATATGAATATATTCATATTCATATATTTTTTTTACTTTTAATATCCTTTTTCGTTGTCTGTTCCATATCTGGTATAAATTGATATAAAATAAATTATTTCAGTTGCTAGTTGAGTCCAGATAGAATAATACTTGAATTATGTGAGAATCAGTCTATTTCATTGTTTAAACTTTACATTGTAAAACGTCATAGGCAACCTGAGCTCGTATTCTTACTAGTAATGTAGGTACATGCTGGCTGTCTTTACATCTACAGAGATGAGTACCTGTAAACACAAGAGTCATAATTATGCTTCGGCGATCTCGGACAGGTTCTACTAAGTAGGTTTAATGACACAAACGTGGTCCTGCCGCTAACTGACGCGTCTCTCGCACAAAGCAGTCCGCCTTGTTCCGCGAGCGCAGTCCTGCATCGTTAATTTAACACTAACACGACATTTGCGATGGTAATTGACTCAGTATTGCAAGTGTTTACGAATTCGTTAGCCACTCACCCACCTTATACGTCTTGTTTACCGCAATGTCTTCTATCTGCCTATCGCAGCTATTCATGTGTTACATCTGCATGAAACGATTTGTAAAGATGTGCAAACATCAATAAAGATTATCCCCCGAGGGCCGCGCCGCAACACTTGGCACTTGCGCTTGCGATCACTCAAGAAGGGCAGTCTTTGTTTCTGAAGTAGGTAGCAGACGACTGTCTTCCTAAAATCTAAGCAATCGTAGGAAAGATTTACAGACTTCAAAGATACCAACATAAAACATCCCTATCTGGTATCATCATCCGCTAAGGTTTCCCTATTAAGAGGGGTTTGCCGGAATCATGCATGTGAGGCTGCCTGGGCATCGCAGTAAGGTCACTAAAATTTCGAGAATGAGTTCCCTGTCGGACCTTCACTCATAGTTTTGACCCGGACCTCTCTGACTCTTGCTAAGTAACATCAGCTCTTTCCTTATTGCTACCAAACAAGTGGCTCCTCCCCTACTATTATATTTTCTTAGTTGTGATCGCCAACATAAATATTAACCAAGTTGAATGGTCGCTGGTCTCTCACACTCCCACAGACATAACATATAAAGATAGGTTTGATTATTAGTAGGACTCAGCTTTCTATTAAACTAGATGTACTTAGTTTCGACCTTCGAAGAAAAGAACCTTTATTATTATGTATAATATGTATACTTATTTTAGATTTGTTACAAGTTATCATAAACACACACATGTCATGTGTTATTTGAAACATAAGTAGGTGAGCAGTAATGCAGTAATGTCCATTCGTGGCTGCACCATATTAGGCGCGGATCATCTGGTACGCGCGCCGACCTTCTGCTGTCCGCAGCCACAGCGACAACGCACTCGCTTTGTATTGTATCGTACGCAATCAATCTCCGCGAATATATCTGTGAATATTCTCTTCAGACGTTACTTAAGAATGAAGAGGTAGGTAGAGTAAAAACTACCCTACTAGAGTACTTGGTATGTACGATAAAACTTAGATTCATCAGTAGGTAGTAGGTACTTATATTGATAAGTACAATGGCTATGGTAGACCGTCAAGTTTCCCATTTTTGCAACCACTGAACTTATGTGGCAGCAGCACAGCCTGTACAGCGCTGCAAAATCCTCGAGTATTCGTTATTAAAATAGCCAGCAGTAGATATCTCACGTTTGTAGGTATCTGTATTGTGTTGAAGTCATTGTCAGGTAACAACTGCTTGTATTTTTGGAGCAGTCCTCTTTTTCTGAATAGTGTACTCGACGGCGAGATGCCAAACACGAGTTTTTGTTGCGGTGAAACTTAACCAGCGGTTAGCGGTTTCTGTTGCTGCACCGTCTACAATTTGGTCGCAAATATTTAACTGCTTTGAAATCGAGCATCGACCTTGGAAGTAAAGAGATTAGTGATCATTTGGTCAGAAAAGTTGCGCAACTATTACTTTTAGGTGTAATTAGTCATGAAAATGTTTTTCTTTGTCGTTTGTGGTGTGCTGCACTACTTAAGTACTTAGTAAAACTGAAATATAACTTTATTCATTTAATTGTAATCACCTACTTGCTGTCGGTTATGATACTAACGATGTCCTCGTTGGACTTGATAATTCTGCATAATTAATTGATATTCTAGATTTCTTGCGATTAAATAATTTCCTTTTTAATTTTATTAATAAACTAGTTACTTCCGCGCGGTTTTACCCTCTCTGCTAGGCTTCTATTGCTCACAGCGAGATGTTGTATAGGATGTAATCTTCCTCAAAAATGGAGTATCCAACACAAAAAGAATTATTCAAATCGGAGCAGTAGTTCCGGAGATGAGCGCGTTAACAGCTTTATATATTAGTATAACTAGTTCAAAACCTTAATCTGTGCCTTAATGCCAATGTTAGTACACAAGATAATAATTAGCAAAAATGATACAATAGGTGTAAGCCTGTAAGGCGCCCAATATGCGTTAAATATGTCATAAAACGAGACGTACTTATCTCTTACATAATACATTATTTATGAAAACTTATCCTCAAAAATAGTTACTGACTTATGATCACTGACTTTAAAGATATGAGCCTTCATCAGTCGGTGTCGTGTGATGTTGTTAATTGTAAGAGCGGCTTGATGTTTATTTTTAAATGTTTTCTTTAATTGTGTTTAGGTGAAGAAGAAGCGCACAGAGCAGACTTGGTACGAGCGGCTGTCCACTAAGACTCCGGTGGACAATAAAGCATGTGATGTCCGTTTACAGGTGTGGACTGTGGCCACTGGCCTCGTGGTGGCTCGGGCACTAACTGGCGCTGGCCAGCACCAGCCGCGCACTAACCCGGTGTGGTCGCAGCTACCGGCGCTAGGCGATAGTGCGCCGTAACAACGTTCATCTGTACTTACTGTGTACTAACTTTCCTGTAACTTTGGTTTTGACAATATTTTTGTCCACAATTTCAAAGACATAATCAAGTATAAGTTGTTAAGTAGCCATTTGACTAACACGCAGACAGGTGGTTGTAGTGGTTTCCTGGAGACGACGCCATGATTACATTGTATTCGAGCCATTCGATGGACTACTGAGGTGGTTGAACATTAATTATCGTCACGTCAATAACAACACGGTGGTGGTTGTCGGTGCTTACTTATTCATCTGTTCAAGGAAACGAGTCAATACACAAACAAATCAATACGTCAACGCTTTCATAGCTACTTCTAACACGCGGCAGGAAACATACACCAATGTACGGTATTCGACAGTTGCTGGTCAAAAACGCACGCTCGGCTGCGTCACGTACCGACTCACAATACTTTAACAGAGACTGCAAACTATGATACTGTAGCGATGTTGATGCTGTGGCAGATACGAGGAGCACAGTCAAAGTTACGATAATGTTGTAATGTAGGCGTAGCGTCACTCACTCACATTGTCCATTGTACATTCGGCAGTGTCTGACAAGTATGTAATACGGAATATGTGGTGGTGGAAGCTTGTTAAACATGAGTAGATACTAGATACGCTAGTGTTGGCAAATAAACACGTATTTATTCAAATTAACAAGCAAATAGATATAATTACTTAATTTTTCTGCTATCGAGATCACAGACAGGGTGCCTGTCTGGGTGAGCAAGGCCCTTTAAAGTTGTGGAGGTAATATTAACTCCAATCCAACGAAGGCAGAAGTTTACTTCAATGTCACTTACGGCTAGTTTTAGTGAAGTAGATGTGGACTACGCATAACGATAGAATTTGGTCGAGTGTTAAGTCCAGGAGTTGGTGGACTCCCTCAGTTCTGAGCCATGTTGTGATACTTGTGTGTGGTGCAGGTGGTGAAGGTATGGCCGGAGCGCGGCGCCGTGCAGGTGTACAGCCCCAAGGGGCAGGACAAGATGTTCACGTACGACGCCGCCTACGACTGCACCGCCGACACACAGACCATGTACGATGAAATGGTGAGTTACATTCATAGTTCATACTTGCACTTTTTATTAAATTATGGATTAACGATTAATCCTCCCCGTGTTGCATAATTTCCTGAATACCATACCTAATGGTAAGCAATTGTCGACGCCCTAGAATTTCTGCAACACCGGCACCGGGAGGATTGATACACAAATAAATTTTCAGACTTCGACTACTTGCAGTTCTTGCATTCATAATCATTATCGAGATCATATGAGCCCAGGTTCATTCGCTGCTGGGTACAAGCCTGCCCCTTTGTATGCAACAGGTCTCGGTTTTACACATCCCGCATCTCATCTGTATCCTACGACTCTAACGATATTGCCCAACAGCCTAATAGTTGGAAGTTTTGTAAACTAGTATCTAAATATTTCAAAAGTTATAACAATTTAGATTCCCCTCTTAATGTTGAGTGCGTCTTCTCAATAGTAAAATGATCACTCATGAAATCATGATTTAGTGCGTACTGAACCTATTTTCGGGTCGTGTAGTAATTTCGTCTATTTTCATCATAATTATGTAATTCAGTTGATGTGGGCAGTAGGAGATGGTAAGTAAACTACACAATGTTCCGCATTTTTATTTTTAAGAACAGAGTTCAAGATGGGTACCAAAACCTAAAAACAAACAATAAGTTAAATTGAAATGCAAAATATGACTATTATATAAGTACTGAAGGATTATTATCCACACACTGATAGGTTATAAGCCGGCGCTAAAGTTCTAAACAAAATTATTCATTAAAACCTTAATAGATATAATACCTAATCAAACTTCTTACCTATCAATACTTATAATGTAATAGTATTTATTTCCATTTTTTTTTTTCGTATTTTAAATACCGTTTTATAGCATAAGACTACATAGATATGTTTTGCCACCTATAATCTACATAGGTGCGAAGTTCTCATCAGTATAAAATCTTTATTGGAAAACGTGACGCATTACTCACTCCTAAAATTTCCGGATGCACCCTCGGTTTCCCTAAGATTCTATCATCAGATCCTGACTTGGTGGAAATGAGACCCTTTCGGGAGTATAACTTCTCCAGCAATAAAGAATTTTGAAAATTGTTGCGCAATAGGAAGAGTAATCGGCTAACAAAAAAACAAACATCCGAACTTAGTACCTCCCCCTTTTTTGAAGTCGGTAAAAAGGTCTTCAGCGAATTAAGTTTAGGGCGAGATACTTTAGATTTGAGTTAGTATTCGAGTGATGCACAATAAAGATGTGGTTAATAGTGGAAGTGTGTCAGTTTCAGCGGAGCGTTGTATAATATATCGTAAACGTATGAATATCAGGAGAAATCCGCGCGTACGTCCGCGCGCGGCGCATTCCCCCGCGCTGTGGGTGCTGTGACGTCGACTCGACGCAATACTGCTGCTGTACGTAGACACTCGGTAGTATTGCCACTGCTGCCAACATTACTTCCCGGAGCCAAAACCAGAAGGGAATACTGACGTTCCTTACTTCATACTTCAGGAGCTCGGTTTATTTAAAATCCACAATCTCCCCACGCAGGGCAGTAAGCGCTGAGTGTCAGCAGTTCAAGATCACATTTTCATTGGGTGATCAATAACTAGCAGATAGCGGAGAGAGACGCATTTAAAGTCCAACCACATATTATTAGGTAACTAGGCACTAGCGAGACTCGCGATAACATCGTGGGCAGAGGTAAGTACTTGCTGCCTTACTGCATGGCCTTCGTTATGCCAATTTACACAAAAACCTTATTGTACACAAAAAGCCTTCAGGTACCAATCAGTCTGACTAATGGTATAAACCTTACCCATAACAATTACTTCTGTGGCTTTTTGTATTGACTTGGACTTTCAATTCAATTTGATGTAGTGCTGGCAACAATACTGCGCCTCCGACTACTTGTGGCCAGTTTGTAGTGTTGCCGTCGTCCAGGCAACGTGGCCGCGCGCGTCTGATTGGCCGTGTGTCGCTGGGCCCTAGGCCGCGACTGCCACAGTTAGGATATCTACTACGTTTATTTACCAAGGACGGCTCCTTGACATTCTAATTATATTATTACCTGAACAAGTTAAACAGTCTGGGTAGTTGAGCAGCTGGTCTGTACATCCATAGCTATAATATGGTTATGTCTAGTTCAAGCTAAATAATGCAATATTGCTGATATAGCTTCGTCGCTATGGCCCTTTATGACGGGTCGGATCGGATCATGACATGCGTCTTCAAGTAATAATGAATCTATACAATTTACAAATTACAGTACGTTTAGGTACCCTTTACGGTGAATCTTAGTTTCGCAATAGTAATGTGAACGGCAGCGTGGACGGAAGTAGATTCGCCATTGCTGAGGGCGGAAGGTAGCATCTCGCAGCTACCGCGAGCCTCCTACGTACAGCGCCGTGCCACTTTCAATGGCTGGCATTGGCAGCATCGAAGGTCCCTTCAATGTTACCATGTTTTCTTCAAAACGCTGTGATTCAACCACGGCGCGTGGGTGGCGGCACTGCTGGAAGGGGCAACCTCGCCGCGCCGGTATAAGTACGTCGTTGTGTGATGTGCTCATGTAAGCAACACCTTTTCAAACCCATAAACTTCACATATTACCGTATTTTTCCATCGCGAATAAAATATATTATGTATACTGCTAGACTACACGGCACCTAATCATCAGTAACAGTTTAGTATTGTAGGTACTTACTTACCTAAACGTATACTAGTTATAACTAAGCCAAACAATCAAATAGTCGATTGTTTAGCCTCAAGCGAGACCGAAACTCGTTTAATACTACAATAGAGATAAACAAAGCGCATTGTGGAAACTATTGCAGCGAACATGACGCGTGCACCTGCACGATGTATTGTGCACATTTATATCGGGAGCCACTGGCCAGCGATTCTGCTCAGATAGCACGATTCAATGGATGTCAACAACCGTAAATACAATAAAAAATATTGTTCTGAAAAAGGTCGACATCGACACGCCATTATGAAGGAATGACGTCATTGCGAGCTCTGAGCGCTCCGCATCAACTTAGAGAGGCCTCTATTGTGGAGCATTGCTTGGCAGCTGTGTCACTGTACTGTACCACTGCGCTGCCCATACCACACTCTACCATTTGGAGTTAGGTAGGCCATTTGGGAAAGGGGGCTGTTAGCTGTTTACAACAAATATAGTCAATTGTCTATGTAGCCTGACTTATGGTACTGATGGCATTAGTACATCATCTGTAAAAAAAGTACATACATTGCGTAAATGTGAATACTTACATATTTTGAACAAAAACATTATTACATAAGACGATTATAGTTCGACAGAATGGCGTGTAGTGACCCCTAATACCTTTTTTTTTTTTTTTTTTTTTTTTGAGGGGGAAAATCATCCAATGACTTCTCCCGCCTTGGGTGAGGCGGGAGGGAGTGTCAGACTCTTACTGACTAAAAACCACCCCGTTCCTTCTCCTGCTTTGAGCCGGAGCCCCGGTAACCTTTTACGTTGTCCGCAGCTCCGGATCAGGCATCAGCCCAACTAGGCCCCATCTGTGGTGGTCTGGCTCTTTGAGGCGCGCGCGGAACGCGACGCGCCGTACGCACGGGTCTGGTTGTGGTCGGGCGGCGAGCTACCCTTACTCGCCGTCCGCAGACCCGCACTTACGGTGGCCGGAGATCGTCACGCGATCCCCGACGCCCGGAGTGTCTTCTGCGGCGGCTGGGGCGTGAGGAGGATCGTTCCCTCACGCGCTCCGCCTCCTCCTTAGCTAGCATGACTGCTTCGCAGAAGGAGGAGACGGCGTCCCATTCCCCCTCGCTCCGCACCATGGCCTGAACCAAAGCCGGACGCGAGAGGTCACCGTCGCTGATCACATCCCTGAGGACACGGCGGTGCTCAGCCCATGCAGGGCACACCGCTACTGTATGCTCCACCGTGTCCTCCGGGTGATCCACGCAATGCCGACACCCGGGCGTTTCCTCCCGCCGAATCCGAAACAGGTACCTACCGAAACTTCCGTGTCCGGTAAGCACCTGCGTCAGGCGGTAGGTGAGGACGCCGTGACGCCTCTCTAGCCACTCCTCAAAGAGGGGACTTACCGCTGCTATAACAGCGAGCCCAGACCCCTAATACCTACATTTGTATATTCCGTTACTAAGAAGTGACTGAGTGTCTCTATGACAGGACTCGTTTAGCAAATAACTATTAATTAGGAATGTACCTACGTAGTATGTAGGAACTCAGGAGAAGGGGAACATTTCCATGTGCATATCGTAGTCGGCCGAATCATCATCAACAACAAGCCGCATACATAGAGCTGTCATGTGTGACACAGTATTGTTCTTCCAGGTGCGGCCGCTGGTGGCGTCAGTGCTGGATGGGTTCAATGGCTGCGTGTTTGCCTACGGGCAGACCGGCACGGGCAAGACGCACACGATGGAAGGCACGGCCGACCACGAGGGCATCATCCCGCGCGCCTTCCGCCACATCTGGGCACACATCGAGAACAGCGCCTCGCCCGACGTCACGCACCTCGTCTCCTGCTCCTACATCGAGCTCTACCTCGAGGACGTCAGGGACCTGCTGTCCAAGGACTGCAAGAAGCTGACCATCAGGGGACAGGTACTTACTCCATTCATGACTCAAATGAGATGAAACATGTGTTCTAGCAAACGTGACGTGTAATCAGTAGTCATTAAAACAGTAGCGCGTGTTGGTCCGGGCTTGCGGGAGCCGCGGCCGGGTCACTGTGTCTGTAGCTCAATACCACAATGTGCGATACTGTGACGTCACGAGCGCGCCGTCACTGCCTCACTATGGACGCCGCTTCCTTCCATTCTCCACAGTAATGAGCTCCGTTGCACTTGGCACCTCGCCAGAACGATAATATTTTATCACGAATCTTACGCTCATACGTCACTCAAAGTATAAAAGCTACTAAAACTTTTAATTTGGCAAATGTTTCCAGTAGAAATAGCTATGAGCTCATTGCCCGCTCTGCGCGAGTGTAACCTCACTCTATAAATCCTCCCGACGAACAACCGCCATGTTTACACTCGTATTATCATCACACAATAAGCTATTGTAGTATTTATAGTTTTACTCGTGTTTAAGCTTTAGGATTAAGAAATAGTTATTTTCTTTTTCTATCTCTGGAACGATCAATACAAATTGGTAAACTTTCTGTCACGCCATGACGTCACTTGCCCCAACAACTCAATCATACAACTAAAAACAAAATGGGTGAACCGCCAGCATTGTGTTGCTTGGCACATTGTGACACTAGCCAAGTGGTCGCCATTACGTAACGACTGCCATTAAACTTCGTTTCTCATGGTAATTTCCTGAACAACACGAGAAAGTAATGGGTACTCCTAGTAGGTGTCTGAAACCGGCAGTTGGGGGACTCGTATATTGGAATCACACAATCTGTGAGACGACGATATTAATAAAATGAATAAAAAATATTTAAATTTAATAATTAACGAGTAATGAAGACACCATGCCTTGAGTGCGCATGGAACTAGCCACTAATCACGCATGATGTAAGCGAGTCGCGACCATTCGCCAGTATGTAGATTGTCGCTACACCTTGACCATCGCGGCACTCCGAGCGAGCTGCACTACTGAGCTGACCCACCAGGTCAAGGATATACTCATGTGTACTTAAAAAATGAGTATTTTAACTTGGTACTTAATTAGCATGAGCGTGGCTGAATGATAGAGCTACAACATCAACAAGTGCTGCAGCCCAGCTGAACATAATAATATCTAAGCAAAGTAATAAGGTTGGAATTATATTAAGGAAACTCACTGATTGTGATATTGCTGTCGATGCGTAGTCCAATAATTAATACTAAACAATTTCCACCTTGTAGAGATAATAACTATCGCGGTACCTGGCACACCAAGTATTTCTAAAAAATGTTTGCTTGGTGTCAATGTCCATTTGTCTATTTAAGTATTTATTATGTATGACGTTTCGAGCGAATGTAATAACATGAGTATAATCACATGAGGCGAAAGTAACAACAACAGTATGCACTAGGCACGGGGTGTAATGTGTTACTTTCCTGTCTTGTGATGACTCATTGTCTGAACGCGATATCTACTGTAAAAATTGGCGATTATTACGATTTTACTGGAGAGTAGATTCAGTCTCTAGAGCGTCAATTGTGACCAGATCAGAAGCTATCAGCTGTTAGCACTCCATGTGACAGCTGATGTAGCGTGTACAAGTATTCCCACACGTATCAGTGCTGGCTGCACCTCGCCCTGTACCGGAGCGGTGTGGGCAGACTGGGCGGGCGATGCGGGCACTACTCGCTACCCGCTAGTACAAGCGCCGCGTGTCGCGCCCGTCGCCTGGCGACGCGGCGTCCCCACACTAGCACGTGCGGTATAATCCATACAATAATTATCTGAGTCGACGCGTGTGGCGAAAACGAAAGTAGGTATCAAGATCAACAAACCCACAAATTAGCAAAATGTTGCGTCCGTTGTGTACAGTAATACACTGGACTCGCTTTATTTACATGCATTGCGTTGCTATAATTTTATTTTGAAACTTCTGGAGTCATCGCAACTAATGCGCTATACTGTATGTAGTAATATCATAATCACACACACACACACACTTGTATTTGTCCGAGTGTAAGAGCAATGCGATAGCTCACAACCTTGGTATGCGTCACTCGGATGCGTCCAAAAATGTCTGCTTTCTGCACTACATTGTGCAAACGATAACTTTACGTAACACACCTCATTTAACAATGGGTACGCAACTACGTACTGTATGGTTTACGAGGTAATTACGTCAACAAATGAGTTATTTACTCGATCCATAATGTCACACACACACACACACACACACTGAGATCAAGGCCACTATTTAAATTGCACTCGAAAATGCATTATATGTTTGCAGCATCAATGACATGGGCTACTGTTTAGATCCCCATACTCACCTTATACAATTTCAGCCGTAAACATACCCACGAGCTTACTTTCAATAAAATCGATATTTGATTAGCGTCTTTAATGTCTAGCGCAGTACTGAAGAACTAGATAGTTCTGTAACAAGTTGACCGGCCTGTGTTGGACTATGCATGAACACAGAGTGAGCTGTGCTCGGGGAACGTTTCACTTTCTTTATGCGACCACTAGCCTGTCACACTTGTGCTTACCTAGGCTTGACATTCACTGTTGTCTGTCATGATTCATGTACCTATTGCAGATTTCAGGAACACCTGAATCATTTCCTTTCTCAAATAAACCCGGCCACTTCCCACCGCCGAGGAAACTACTTCACAGATACGAGTGTTAGGCGGTATGATGCCATACTGGAACACGCCGAGATGGTGTTTGTGAGCTTTGGGTCAGGATATAATAAGTAACAGTGTAGACGATATGTGGTGGCACAGTATACTACAAAGCTGGTATTGTGGCAGGAGCTGAACGGGTTCTACATCCCGGAGATGACGTCGGTGGTGTGCAAGAGCGCGGCGGAGATGGTGCGCGTGATGCGCGCCGGCAACCGCAACCGCGCGGCCGGCCGCACCGACATGAACGAGCACTCCTCGCGCAGCCACGCCGTCTTCCTCGTCACCGTCGAGACGGCGCACCGCAAGACCAACAGGATACGGTCAGTACTCGCCACTATTCTCCACCACCACACTAGGTATACCTACTCGTATCGTGGTGTAACCAGGCAAAACGCCAAATTAACAGGAAAACTGTATGAAACTAATTCTATTTTTAATTCTTTACCGACTGTATCGGAAAAATGCAAGCACTTACTCATTGTTACTGCTTACTCATGTTTTTATTCCGTTCACTTAAAATGTTAGTTTACGGGAGACCTTCGTGGAAATACCGGCGCCGCCATTATGAGACTGCCTGAACTTGAGCCCCTGCACTTTATCAAGGGCGTTCAGCCATTCGACGTCGTCATCGTCAGAGAATGCGACGGTAAAATTCTCGTTCCGTGTTGATGCTATAGAAAACACATTATCTGTGGGTATATTACTTTCCCAAAACAGTAGAGGAATGAAGTAGGGCTAGTCAGCACGTGGCATTGAATGAACCCGTCTAGACTAGAGTATTGATTAGCCGCGCGATGTATGCCGCGCGAATTATGAAGTGGCGAGGTGAGGTTGGAACAACAACGACCAACTTGTACTAAATTGGTTTACTCATCCAATGATGCGAGGCACGTTGACCCGCCTTTGTCCTCCGCCGGCTACAGATTAGACGAAATGCGAAAATATTCAATGCAATAAAAACGTTCATTTTGAAAGATTCTGGGCGTCCCGCCAACCCACATATCTACAAATATACCCAAATAATAAGAAATGTAAAATATCTATTGATTTTTAGAAGAACATACGTCGCTCACTATTCCCATTCCATGAAGCTGTTGAAAGTTTCTGTAATTTTCATGAATCTTCAATATTTTTATTTAATTAATTTATCAAAATACTAACATAGATCCATGAGGACCGCTTCTACTTAATGTAATGCTCGACAAAGCCCATTATTTTTCCTTTTTACATTATGGAGACTGGCATTTGTGTTCCTCGCGGTTTTGTTATTGCTTCTCTTCTGTGATACAAGGTGTTCCAAAAACACTGACGACTCTTTCTGAAAGAGTACTTACCTACTTAGTGTTGATCAGCACATAAATTGCGGCAATTACTGGTGTAATGAGGCTCGTCACCAACTGTACCGCATTGCCCGGTGAGTGGGTGCAGGCACGCGGATGACGCGACTGCTCCCGGCCTCCTATTGTGTGGCTAGCCTTCACTTGCTGAACACGCGCCAACAGAACGCACCAAATAAATAAGTTCCACATGGATCCAATGTACTCTGTCAGTGTCCGAGCTGCTCCGTATGAGATGAACTACTCGATATATGACACGTACGACAGCAGTGACGATGAAGACTTCAGGTAAGGTCCCATCTATCCAAGTATACAGAGTTACCATCCACAGTAGGTGCATGCTAGCCACAGGGTTCCGCGGTGCCGCCCCCAGATGTAAAACGAACATGTTACAAATATCCGCGCTGTGCATGCGACCCCGCAACCACGTGCTGATAGTTATGTAAACATACTAAATGTTATTGTTTATAAAACAAACTAACTTCCCTTCGTATCATTGCTTGCAATCATCCTTCAAATTCGTTCCTCACGAGAGTATCGAGCGGTCGAGCCGCGAGTCGTATCTAAGCACGGCCAGTAATTCATTCCGTAACAACGCTAATGTATGCACGACGGGGAAGTCACGACACGCCACGTGCGCGCCGCGCCGGCAAAAACTTAATGCTTAATGTCGTCCGTGAGACATTCGTGTTTGTGCGGCTGCTACCAATACAGCCTCGTAATTTCATGTAGCGATAGACGACGGAGGGCTGCAGCCAGCCGCTGAAAGATTCAAAACAATTCTAACAAGTTGCATAACACGCGGGCCTTCCGAAGCCTGTTCTGAAATGATAAGCGCGTCAAACGCGCGCGTGCCTTGCGTTACATAACAATAATACCGCCACTAGTTCTACTACTGCCCGCCACGACGCAAACAATGCAAGGCTGCAGCAGTGCACGCCTGCACCGTGCACCCCACCACTCGCCCGCTCGGGGAGACATTACACTGGTACAGCTAATGTAACAAGATGAAACTTCCAGACGTACTATTGTGACTACTGACTAGCTCGCTCGTGTAACCATTCCTTCTAGCTTCCAACACACAGTTTGGAAAAGTAAAAACATTTTGGAATAAATAGCAAGAGGGTCCGAGTTACCTGAATGTCCATTAAGAGTTTCGAGCGTGCAAATTTAGAATTTCCTCAGAGTTAATGGTTGAGTTGAATAGACTAATGTTGCGATACGTTTATTTAGTGGCTATGAATGTTATGACGCAACATGCATAGTGCATAATGCATAGTGGTAGCCGTCGCCATGTCGTACGCGACGTGTTGCTGAATAACGCTGTGAAGCCTACTGACGCGGCACTGGCGGCGGATTAACCCCGTTTCCAGTGAAAACGCGATGGAAACGTGAAGCGTACCTTGTGTACTCCCAGACATTTGCCCAGAACTGAAACTTAGCCCCCACACTCGTATTAGTTGGATACAGTAATACGTTAACGCATGCAATAGTACAGACTGCGTGGTATTCGATCTATCGACGTGATGGTGATCCACCACCACATTAAGCGCGGTGAGGCGGTGAGTCCAAGGCAACGACTCCAGACGTTTGCAGCTATTTCCTTATTTTTGTTTTGCAAAATGATAACGATATCACAGTCATGCGATATTTGATGATTTCTTAGAATGCGTGTCTTGTATCAGTATATCTGGTGTGCTGTTACTAGGCCTGTTTATTTATTTGCAATCAATATTTCATTCGATAGAAATTATATTCGTTTCGTGTTTATAAACGGCTGGTTCGCTGTTACACTACCGGCTTTGTTCAGTAACAATAATGAGGTGTGAACAATAGATACACCTACGTACTGAGATATGTATTCGTCATCAGGAGTGTGGTCTAGCTCGCGTCCTCGTGTTGTACTAGTAGTCCTATCCAAATGTTGTACTGTAGTTGGCTCAATGTGCCGCGTGGTGCCGCGATATGCCCTGCAGTGGGAGGTGGATCGCGTCGGCGGCTGTGTGTCATCTGTTCTTTACTTATGAAGTCCTGGTACCTACAGAGCGTACCAAGAATGGAGATATTGGCTGTAAACTGGGTGACTAACTAACACATTTCATGTGTAGGCATTGAGTCACTGGCCCCTAAGCTGCATGAGATGATCTAATTACAATAATTTATTGCTAAAAATACTCGTCGGCTCGGATTGCATTACAATACTAAACGCATCCACACACTTCATGCCTTTGTATAAGTGTACTCAGTAAATGGAAACAAACAACAAATACTTAATTTGCCAGGTCTCAATAGATAGCGAATGTAATCTCGATTGTTGTACCGATACTCGCGAGTGTCCAATACACAATACACGGAGTATCTTTACAGCAAACTGAAGTGTTTCGCTTACAAAATATAGATTCGCACTCCAATCCTCCAGCTGTTATCGCAGCGATAACGTGTTGATTACATTATAATAAGTCGCGTGTATCGCTCAAGTGAAATCAAATAGCTTTGTTGTGGTACGCGGGTACACCACCACGCGGGTGCCCTGTCCGTGATGCCCCACGTCCATGTTGCAGGACTAGCCGACAGCCAACAGGCAACAGGCGGAATGTTTGTCTGCGATGTAGTAGCGGAGGTGTAGCGCTGGCGCTGGCGCGGTGTTTGTAACCTTGTTTTATTCGATACACTGCACATTGGGAACGAATGTTTTGTCGTTTTTACGATTTTCATTGTTATATGATACAGTACTTTGATGCTTACTGAGCTCTCTGTCGGCCAGGAACAGCGTATTGCGAGTAAACAGCGCTGTCACCGTCCGGTCATCGCGACGTCTTCACCTACAGCGACTGGTACCCGCGCAGCGTCCCCCCCCCCCCTTGTATATTAGTGTAGTGTGTGCGATTTACGAGTAATTGTAATTTGCGTGTTTCTACAATTACAGCATAATGAGTGGCGGTAGCGAGCCAAGGACGAATTTCGTATGTTTGTACTTATTGCGGAGGTGATGCATTACCCGAGCCACTGCTACTCGGCTCGCGCACGCGCTCTGTGAAACAAATCACGGTCTATAAATGATGTATGGAGAATACAACAAAACTGTACTAAGTAATCTGTGGTGACGCAGGCGCTGCTCGCTTTAGCACTTATAAAAGTCATTTGTTCTGTAGTGCAAGATTTTGACATTGTATGCAAGTTGCAGCGATAGTATCTGAAACCTTGCAATAACCCTTGTACCCTCCAGCCACAGTCACGTATTTGTCATGTGTGTCACAGCTCGCTTCCTTCGTGTATTTGTTCTGTAGTCCAAACATATCAAACGAGAGACTTTAGGCACGCTAATAGACCTCCATATATGGCCAAAACTGAGAATCGTAGAAACCTTGTTATTGTGCCTATCTTCTGGCCTTTTCCCAACTAGGTTGAGGTCGAGAGTATTACTCAGATTGGGCTGAATATTGGTGCGTTACGTGCAGGCTGCCAAGTCTTGCAACCCGCACCCCTATTATACGAGATCATGTTGGAGATCCATCCCAACTTACTGAGCATTCTCCGTCTTATTCTGTCAAAGTCATCCACTAAACAGCAACGGTTCCTCCCCCCCCCCACCGCTATACTTACTATGTATTTTACTACAAGCCATGATACATGTGTGTGTGTGTATTAAGTGCATGCTAAAGTTATGGCCAGTGGGCTGGCGACGATATTGCGGTACAATCGAAGTAAATAAGTGATGTAACCCGCGACACAATGCTCATACTATCGACCGAGGTTGTATTTGTTTAGGCGACGTTAAACATCACACGCGCCTTCGTTTACACAGTTCTGTAAGTGTTCGGACATATGTAAACATTACATGTGCGGCCGTGGATTATGTAATCCGACATATAATAAGTATATATGTTTGATTTCAAGTTGACGTTGTATGAGTAGAGCAGTAGGTCAATTAACAAGCGGTTGCATAGCTTCCAGCTGTGGCATCCTGATGCCTTGAAGCTGTGACAATAACACTGACTACTGAACCTGCTCTCTACATAATATGCTCTGAACCTTCTTGACCGGAGGGTATGTGGCTGTGGGAAGTACGAGTTGAGACAATGTTCTGGCTAGCAGTCACCGCATGGCACAGCGCGGCGACGTAATGCGTTGTGTACATCGCCTCATTACTCACACTGTACACCAGCCTCCTTATCAGTTAATGACCTCGATATTATGCTACTTATTACATTATTCAGGTAGCGATTACACTCCTTGGTACAATGCGTATCATATTTCTTTACATATCCTGCCATACCCGTCCCCCCCTCTACTCTACACGATACACGATCCTGTATGTGAATGGGGTTGGATCATAGCAGATGGGT
Organism: Spodoptera frugiperda; assembly: GCF_023101765.2. Taxonomy (NCBI): domain Eukaryota; kingdom Metazoa; phylum Arthropoda; class Insecta; order Lepidoptera; family Noctuidae; genus Spodoptera; species Spodoptera frugiperda. Next base: position 4,544,767 of record NC_064220.1, on the reverse strand, counting down.
TATGAGCGTGTACAATAGCCAAGTTGACTAATATGACTAAAAGCAGTCTCAGTACAAGACTAAGTCAGACCTTGCTCAGTTTTTGTCTCGTTTCTAACTTATTGGTAGTTTATCAGCCGAAAAGATCTTTGTACAAAATGTAGTGTTTGAGCTCGTTGCCTGCAATCGATAAACTCAAGGCTACACCTAACAAAGTAATCATCTACGTGTAATTTAATTTGATCGTTTTTATCGAGTAAGTTGTTCGAACGTCGGACAAGGCGATACTTAGTCATGTCTCGATGGTATCACGCCAGATGTTGCGCCGCCTGCCGCTGCCCACTCTAGGAAATGTAGTGTGCTTGTAGTCGAATGTTCAACGGAACTACTTTATTCATAGATTACCTTTATAAATGTTATAATTTTATTTTTTAACCATTTCCGTGTTACGAGTAGTGCCCTCGCCTTGCTGTCAGTTCGCAGGCTGTACAACGCGCATAATGCAATGACTGAGAGAATTATTGAACAGATTCACGATGTGTTCATTAAGTAGCACGACGACTCGTCATTAATTACTATTCACATTTACTATTAAACCCGATAAGTACCTAGGTAATGGATTATTTGCACGCCACCGGGACGTAGGAGTTGTATTAGTAGATACTATGCTCAGTGTGCGCATGCGCCTACATATTATCGTAATGTGAATGAATGGTGCGAGTACGCCGCGCGCGTCGTGTGAAGGCATGTGGCAGGCACGCTGTGGCAGACACGCAGTGAGCCGGTGGGTGGACAGCATTGCGCCGTAGGTAGCCCTCGAGATATCGTAACACTAATCACTCGTAGTATCACATGGAGAAACTACGAGGAGCTTGAAGGGAATGACAGAAGGGAAGACGCAGACACAGGCCAATGCGAAAAGCCTTACATTTTTCAGTATACCAGTAAACTAGGAACACAGAGAAGTATGGCTGCATGCGGCATAGCCACGCTTTAGTCGAAGGTCGCGGTATTTAGTGTATTTAACCAGGAAGTGACAAATAAACATGTCTTTTTGCGAGATTTTTTCCTTGAATAGCAAGTTAGCCAATAGTAAGCCATTTGTAAAATGCGACACGGTGACAGCCACTGCTCCAGGCGCTCTGAAACATTACGAGTGTCAGGCACATATATGCGCTTTGTTAACATAATATCATCACAGTACATCAATAATCAATCCCATGTAATGCAAGGTGACCGTGGCACAATTTTATACACCGAAATCTTTTGCCTGACCCATGGGGTGGGTATGCTGTGCACTCTCTTGTTTGCTCACGTGCGCCCGGCAGAGACACCAGCCAACCACTGCTGTATCAATGAAGAAGCATTACTACAATATACTAGTATCCACTAATGACACAGATGACACAAGTGCTCAGCGTGTGGTGACCTCAATCAAATTAAAATTAAATAATAATGAGGCTAAAACTGTAAACGGTAAACGAGCAGACGGATCACCTGATGGTAAGCAATCGCCACCATCGTTGCCAGCCTTTTAGGGGTTATGAATTTAAGGGTTGTTGGAGAATCGCAATCGAATTGGACCTCCGGTAACCTCACTCAAACAACGCAAGCGTTGTTTCACGTCGGTTTTCTGTGAGGCCGTGGTGTCACTCCGGTCCACTCCCACACTTGAATCTGAAACACAATAGCAGTCAACTTAGCCCACTGCCTCCAATGTTTGCAACGTGCACAACTTGAGCTCAGACAAAGTCTCAGCAAATAGACATTAACCAGTTTGAAGGTTTTCTACATAACGCAGTAACAAACGAGGAAATACAATAAACATGTTCTAACTATCTGCAGCGACGTGATGTGATGTCCGCGCTGTGTACTCAGTCACGTGTGTTCCTGTGTGCACTTGTATTGACACATTTACTGATTAGCAAGAAGTTTAAAAGAGTTACAATATGTTACCAAGTATTACAATATGTATGGGCGTATATGCAGTGGTACCATGGAGTATGGTGTCCGGGTGGTTGGGACTCGTTCACAAATGAGAGTGTTGGCAACCCGCACTGAGTCATCAGTCACCGACCGCGGCGATCACACGCAGCTCGCAGCTCGCACCCGCCCGCACTATAACACGCGCGGTATTTGGGGAGCTACACGATGTCATTTCAGTTTCTGTTGAATATCATTGATTATTCAAATATCATTAATGTATATTTGAGTATCATCATAAATGCTAAAAAAAAGATAGTCGAATTCTACCGCTTTATATTTACTAATTATGTATTAGCGGATACAGAAGGTGATTAAAGAGTTGGCAATCTCCTAAAAACCAGTGCCACTGTCTGACCTCTGCTGGAGCGTATAATTGTGCTCAGCTGTACGCTACAAATAAACGAAATAAATCGATTTTCCTTCAAGGTCCAATTTATAATCTTATCAGAACAAGTAATCAACAAAGACGAGCAAAATTATAGTAGTACGTAGTAGTAGGTACTGATAATGTACCTAGATATTGTGTTTATTGTCTTACATTATAAATACTATTTAAATTGATCATGTTGCCCCATCGACATCGAGTGCAAAACTCAATTGATTTATCTCTTGCCAGACATCCTTGTATAGCTTGTAGCTTAATGACTACAACAAAGTATGTACCTTAGTATGTAAGTACTAAGTCCATAGTACATTGTCACATTATGATTGAATACCGGCGGAAGCAGTCAATAGAAGAGCGGCGCGTAGCCAGCATCGCCCCGCGGCACATGCGCGACACCCAGTGCATTGGCCCCAATCAGAGACTCCACGCTGCTGTAGGGGACACATACTTACATTAATTTGCACATTACGGCACACTGACAAACTTCTACCAAAGCAGGCATTTACATCAACAACAAGATCAGAACTTTAAAATGTATGTCTGCAGAGCCAATGTTCACAGATGTTTGTTTGTAAATGACTCCACAAACAAACATTCTCTCTATTTTAAGTAATAGTAACAAAGTCTACAGACGCATACTTTTCTTAAAGAAAATAGAACTTCGCAAAGTCTATCATAGGTTCATAGGCTGTACACCTATTTAATGTTTTGCTGCTTATTGCTATATTTGAGCACAGGAGCTAATTGTTTGCAATGCTGTGTCTGCAGGGTGGGGAAGCTGAACCTGGTGGACCTGGCGGGCAGCGAGCGCCAGCGCAAGACGGGCGCGTCCGCCGAGCGGCTGCGGGAGGCCTCGCGCATCAACCAGGCGCTGTCCTCGCTCGGGAACGTCATCTCCGCGCTCGCCGAGAACAGCCCGCACGTGCCCTACAGGTGCGCACTACCTCTACTGCTACTGACGTGACGTCACATAGCTCCAGTACATACGTCCGCTGCAACTTGTCGCCGTGTGTTGCAGGGACTCGAAGCTGACGCGCATCCTGCAGGACTCGCTGGGCGGGAACAGCAAGACCATCATGATCGCCAACATCGGGCCCGCCTCCTACAACTACGACGAGACCATCACCACGCTGCGGTACGCGCACAGGGCTAAAGGTAAACTCATCTTTATCATACCTATTTAGTTTTTAAATTGTACAGAAATGAGAGCTCAAAATCGCCTGTTTATAGGATGAGTAAGAAATAGTCGTTTGATATTTATATGTATTTATACTGCTTATGAGTTCTAAGTGATTGACCATGCCTGTGTCGTGTCCCGCAGCGATAAAGAACAAGCCGGTCCGCAACGAGGACCCGAAGGACGCGAAGCTGCGCGAGTACCAGGCGGAGATAGAACGGCTGCGCGCGCTCATCTCGCAGCGCCGCACCATCGACCGGCGCCCGCGCAAGCAGCCCAAGCAACGCTCGCAGCCAGCGCCGTCTGACAACTGTACGTGTACATTGCATGCTTACTGCTGGGGGACTTACAATCTCGCAGTCACTGTATACCCCTGTTGAAATATAATGGTTAGTGTGTTGTAATTTGGACTGAAGGATGTCACATGATTGTTTTTCCTTGTTCCAGCTGAAGAGGAGACAGTCAGTATAGAAAACGAAAACATACTGGCCGAGTCTACGATAGAACAGGAGAAGAAGCAGATGGAGGAGCTGGAGCAGCAGATCCGCGCGCTGGAGGAGCGGCTGGTGCAGGGCGGCGGGGGGAAGGACCTCATCAACAACCTCAACGAGGCGCAGCTCATCCTCGAGCAGCGGAACAGCGAGATCACGGAGCGCAAGAAGCGGGAGGTGGAGATGCAGCAGAAGATAGAGCTGGAGGAGGAGACCACCGCCATCGTCACCAACACCTTCGCCACGCTGCAGCAGGAGGTGGACCACAAGACGCAGCGGCTGAAGAAGTGCCTGGCGCGGTACGGCGGGCTGCGCGAGGAGATGGTGGAGCAGCGCGAGGCGCACGACGCGGAGCGGCGCGAGCTGGAGGCGCTGCAGGCCGCGCTCATCGCCGAGCTGCGCCGCCGCCTGCTCGTCGCCGACAGCTTCGTGCCGCTGGCCGGGCGGCCCGCCGTGCTGCGCGCGCGGTACAACGACGACACCGACCTCTGGGAGCTACGGGACCACACGTACGTACCGGGGACTACTGCATGTTCCTATTCAATCTACAACCCTTTGTTACAATCATGTTCCCGAAAATGTACGCAAAATGGTATATTTAAACCATGAATAAAACCGAAATTATTTGCTCCACAGTTTTGGTGCTACAATAAAAATATAATTATATTTTTCATCTTGACCGGCACTTTCAAATTTAACTCAAAATTGTACTAAGTGTGGGTGATGTCCTTTAAATTATTTGTATCTAATCCAATCTATATAGTGACTGCTAATTAGTGAAGGATATTTAAACACATGATTGTACTCATGACTCCAAACAACTTTCCCAAAGAAACTTGAACGCGCGCGTGCTTTTGCATGATCAGCTATTAGCAGCGTGGGGCCCGCGCCCGCATTACCGGAACACTAAGTAGAGGTATCTTAGAACTTTACGCACGCGTTATAATTAAATTTTATAGTTTTATTATTGTGATAAAAATAAAAATAATGGATATACAAAAAAAATCCTTGTGAAATTGTTTGTAATCATGCGTACAGTCACGTGTTTAAATATCCTTCACTACAATTACCAGTCGCCCTACATAAACATGTTACCAATTATTCAAAAGATTTTATTTCAGTGTAAAATCTGACCAAGTGTACGTGACGTGTGTGTACAGGGGCGTAGAGCCACTGACGACGCGGCCCGGGGCCGCCGGGCGACGGCGCGGCGCCAGCGCGCGGCCCGCCCGGCGCCGCGCTGAGAACGTGTTGGACCTCACGCCCATCCCCCTGCCCCCCACCACGCGCCTGTACTCGGCGCCGCGGCTGGCGCCCAGCCTGGCGCCCGCGCTGGCGCCGGCCCCCCGCAAGGACGAGGTGGAGGCGGTGGGCCCCGTGGGCGGCGTGGCGGTGGCCGCGGTGGCCCCCGTAGGGGGGGTGGCGGGGCGCAAGTCGGCGCGCGCGCGGCCCAGCACGGCGCACCACCGGCTGGGCACGGCCGGCGTGCGGTAGTGCCCAGGTGGCTGGTCCGAAGTCCCGTACGTTCCGGTCGCGGCCGGCGTCTCCACGGAAATGTGTCGAAGTACATTTCTCGTGCGAGAGCGGCGCGTACTCGCGATGCCCCCGCCCTTGTTGTAAGTTTTATACAATCCGATCGATCGACCCGGAGCTTGCCCGCCGCCCGCCCGCGACGTGCAGTGCGTGGTCCCGGCGCAGCGATGTCCAGTAGCGAGGCGCCGGTACGTCGCGGCGACGCGAGCCTCATCATGATCTCACTTCATTTCCCAGTATTTAAAAGACAAAGATTCCTTTGTATATTACTTTAAATACATAACGAGTATGTATTGTATAAGTGGTAGCTACGAATTGCACGATGGAGTCAGGGAGACGTCGCGCACACTGCTGCTCGTATTGTTTAGTTGTTGTTTGTTTTATAAGATTTTATTTTACCATTGTTGTCTCTTTTGTTTTTGTAAAATTTTATTTTGTGCCTCGGTACCAACACACGTGTTTGAGCTAGTGATATTAGATAGTTACATTTACAACGATGGAAATTATGCCGTGGAGCGAGTTGTTGGTATTGTCGATCCGTATATATTGATGTATTATTTCGAGGGCCTTGTACATAGAGGGATGTGATGTACCGTATGTTCAAACAAGTTACCAAAGAGTCCGCCGTCCTCAGCCGGCGCAGAGCTCCGCTCGGTGCTCGCGTTCCATTACGTGTAAATTTATTTGTGGATATGTTGATAATTATAATTTCTAAACAGTTTCTAGTCAATGATGATGAATTATATTCTTGTATACAAAATATTGTAAATAAAGGTATTTTAGGTATTTGAAAAGTATCCTTAATATCGAGTATGGAATAGAGTAAGTAGGTTGCTAATTAGCGCACAATACTTTTTGAATACCATTTGTAATACTGCGCGCATACCGGCGGTGGCCAATGTTGGCCATTGGTGGCCAGTAGAGGTCAGCAGTGGCCAGCAGTGGCCGGTAGTGGCCAGACTTGCCAGTGGTGGCAGACTGCGGGTGCGTGGAAGTCACAAGCCACGCTCGCGCCGTCCACACTCTACTTACTTGCTTTAAATTAAATCAATTTATATTTTGGGATTGTGAGTTATTTATGATGTATTCCTTGTATTGGCTTTATATTTAATTTAATTTAAATTATGAATGAAGAGGATCATGTATTGTGATATTTATAATTTGGTAACTGCTAGTCAGTCGTGCCGCATACACGCTTATACTCACTAATGAAATAAACATTTTAAATTGTATGTCTTTGTTTATTTTTACTTTACCCTGAACACTACAGCATGGACCATTGGACTATTGACCGTACGATAGCCGATCGACTGTTGTGCAGTGTGTCTCGGGATCGATTCCCGCACATGAATCAATTATCTGTTTGACATTTGCATTTACTACATTGGTAAACCTACAACGGCTAGTGATTCTAGAAGAGTTCTCCTAAGAAACCGCATCGAAATCAGTTCATCCGTTCGGGAGGTACAAATACCACAGACAGGTGAATATTGTGTGTGTATTACATTATATAATCTATGGACTTTCCGTATTTCGGATAGATACTCTCATGATTCCTGATGAAGTCTGATGTTTCTAGATTTGTTTGAATAATTCCGGACGTATGGCAACCCTGATTAGGTATAACAAGCGATGCACAACGTGGGATTACTGGGATTATAACTAGAAATAATAAGTAACTATACTATTGTTAGAGATTTTGGCCTACGGAGTATCTTATTTGAAAGGTTGTGGCAGACTTGTCCCCATGACTTGAATTTTACATTAATAATTTCCTAGAGGCGTGGTAACTTTGAAACAAACTCAAATCTCATTTAAGCTAATTTCGCAAAATTAATTTCAATAGATGGCGTTCGTGCTCAAATTTTTTTTACTGTTATAAGAATTATACGTAATTTTCTGTAGTATTAGTTAAGATACGAAAAAAATATCATTTAGCAAACGTCAAAATATGTTGAAAAAAAAAGACACTGCACAAGTTTATTTTTTGTTTCACAACAGTTTAGTAGTAAACATCAGTAACAAACAGCAACAGTAGTTGTTTTGAGATAATAGTAATGTCACCGGCTCACCTCTAATGTAGGATACAGAATAAAAAAACAATGTTTCCGAACGAATCATCACAGCAAAAGTTATTTCTAAACCACTTCTAGTGATGTGACTATTCGATAACATACAACCCTAAAAGATATCGTTTTCTTTGTTGGAGTTAAAGATATTTTCAAATATTTAGTTTAGTTTAATTTAATGCAAAAGGTCACGATAATTCTGGTATTTGTGGTCTATAGATTTTTTTGATAATACATGATGATGATAAAACGAAAATATACATACTAATATCTATTTAGTTATTTGTTATCAGATAGAAATCTTCTGTCTTTAACATAACAATGTGATATTATTTTGAAGTGGTATTAGTAGTATCGAAAAAGTGATACGTCATACGCCATAAAATGACGGTTAATAATTATTGGATACGGTAAAATTCACTTAACCAATTTTGCAAAAAGAAAATACCATGATTAGTAAAGTAAATATGAACGTAAAAAATATTTTAATTAAATAAGTTAACTATTTTAATATTTGTACTAAATTACGAAGTGATAGATAAAACAAATCCATAACGGTTAATAGAAAATATCGATTCTTTTAAACATGGCGTCGGTACACCACTAGTTCTGTAACCGTCAACAGCATTCAAAAGTACAGTGGCTTTGTTACACTCGCAAAATGTGAAATATTATATTTTAATTTAAAATAACTACAATAATGGCGGAAAAATTAAAGGATTATCAAGTTATAGACGTTTTCTGCGGTGGTACGTTCTACAAAGTGAAACACAAGGTCACAAACAACATATTTGCGTGGAAGGCGCACGATTGCTCCGCGTTCAGTAACGAACAGATACAAAACGTTGCAAATGAAGTGAAAACAATAAGTAAAGTGACATCGAAGAACTTGTTGCGATACTACGACACCATTTTCCATACTCCGTCAAAAACATTGTACTTTGTCCTTGAATACAATTCGTGGCGAAGTGTGCAAGAATTGATAGAAGTGTGCAAGGCCACTGACAAGTTCATAGCCGAGAGCTTTATCTGGTACCTGCTGCACGAACTGGCTCGAGTCTGCAAGGCAATCGAAGACATACACGTCCTCATAGTGCAAAAATGTATAACGCCTGGATCCATCTTTGTAAACGAAAGTGGCGAGCTGCGCATCAATTGCTTCGAGCTGACTCGGTCTACGGAGCCCTCAGACGTAATGCGTCAGACCGCTGAAGTAATCCACACGCTGTGTTACAGGCCTGGCACTAACAAGATCAAGGAGTTTCCCTACAGTGATGATCTCAGGAACATTGTAAGCTTTCTCATGGACGAGAGGAATGCCAACATGCGCCCAGATGTTGTCCTATACCATCCTACTGTGCTTATGAACCTGGAATCAAAAGTAAAGCCTAAATGTATGAATGAAATAATCATCTCGGGTGATCATTCTTACACAACTTCCGAGGTGAACAAATGTGACTCAGAGAAGGCTGGGGAGTTGTGCAGAGCTGTTGAGCCTCTACCCAGGACATTGTTCAACATAGTGGACAGTCCTATTTACTGCAACATCAGTCCGAAGAGAAAAGCAGACATAGAAACAACTCAGGCAAGCTCGCCAACCAGCCCCTTGTCCCCTACACTGGCTGCACTAGCTCTGGAGTTGCCTGGCTTTGTCCCTCGTAGCAGAAGACCTTTTACTGACACATTGGACACATTCAACTGTCCTCAGCAGGTGTCTGAAGAAACTCTCAGCCAGCAGTGGATGTCACGTCTGATTGCGCTTCGCCACCGCGAGGAGTCGCTCAACAAGAGAGAGAGGGACCTGGTAGCCAAGGAAATAGTGAATAGTCCATCTACTAAAATAATACCATGCAGGGCCTCCTTGGACTTGGCAGGTGAGGGTGAAAGTAACGGTATAACCTTGCCTCTAATGCTGACACAGGCTAAAGATGATAGACGTGATTGGGTATCGCGACGACGGCGCCCACGGAGCAGTTCAGTGCGCTCCAAGGGTCGCAGGAAGAGTTGTGGTTATGAGGACCTGGACAGCTCACTGTCAGCCGACGCCGGAGACGGCAGCATCATTGTAACCGGCGCTAAGTTCACTGCAGACAACATGCCGCGCCGCAACATCTTCCCCGAGGTGTCCACCAAGAAAGTGCACTTCACATCCAGTAACCCATTCACAGAGAGTGATGACAGTGTTACTTTAACCTTCTATGAGTTGGACAATGTGGATGCCGAAGGGTATCAAGTGCCGAGACAGGAGGCTCTTGCTAAAGACATCAGCAGATTTAAATACTTGGACTTGAAGAAGTCCACTTCTGAAAAGAGAGCTTCAATGCAGTGGGGTCATTCATCTCCTTCCAAGCTAGCCAAGACAAGCAAGAATGTGTTTGGTGACATAACAAACATCAATCATGGCAGTATGAGGAAGACTCCCTCTAAAACAAGCCTCACTTCAAGGAGCTCCAACACATCGAGGCAGTCCATGTTCTCCTGCAGGAGCCACTGGAGCATGGAGTCCACCAGTACCAAGGTGAGTGATGGCAGTATCTCTGAGAGGACTCGCTCTGCCATGAGACAGTGTGCCCCTCAGACTCCTGTGGCACCACCTGATGTTAAGAAATCTAAAAGTCGCAAGTCATTGCTTAACTTCAAAACACCCTTCAAATTCATGACTTCCACTAAAATTTAATAAGAGGTAGTACAGTATGTTTATGTATATCAATTTGTGATTGTAAATTTGATCTCTGATGAAATTTATTTTTGTTAGTTGTAGTGTAGTGTAAGCAATATATGAATAGTTCTGTAGAAGGTATCAAGTAATATTTGGTTGTGGTTCTCTATGTAGACATGTAACTTTAGAGTAAGTGATCAACTTGTTCTACTAAATATTATTTTAGAATCTAATATTTCTATGATTTGACATTTTATTAGTACATAATGAAATGAAATACGGACATCAACCCACCCTAACCCTAGAATAGTGAAATTATATAAAAGAATATTTTTATATAAACATTTTATATTTCTAAAGATAATTGTGTTATAGCACTGTTACCTTGTCATTGTAAATATTTGTGAATTGGATACTATGTATGTAGAGTTTATTAGATAATTGTCTATGCAAATGAAATGCTGTATTTTTAAATATAAATTGTCATATTATAAATCAGATAGTTCAGTCATAATCAAATGAATGTGAATTTTAGTCTTTTTGTCTTCCTTATTTTGTAATAAGTATTATTTTAAAATATAATTTCCGGTGTAGTTTTAGTTATTAAGAATTTATAATTACAAAACTATTTGATATGTAAGTAATGGGATGCCATCATAGCTGTAGATTTGTTTAAACCTGGCTGGTGCACTAGCACTAGATTGTAGATTAGGGTAAATATAAGTATAAACTAGAAAGCTCTTGTATTGTTTTATTTCAATATCACACTGATTATCACTGCACTGCTCGGTAACACTTGTGTCCATGTTCTCTGCTGTGCTGTGCCTCAATCATTTCTTCTTGTTGAGTGCCTTGTCTGCACCTTCCACAAATTTCTTAGGTAGGCCATACTTCTCTATGAGCAGTTTGGCTACAAAATATGTCTGCGAAAGAAGGAAAATACATAATTAATGGTATTTAATAACACATAAATAGACATGGTAAATAATTATAATGTTTGGTCAAGTAAGACATGAACAAACACGTCGTACAACAAGTATAGTGACCTGGTCTCCCTGCAGCATGAGTTGGTCGCAGCGTGCGCCGGGCGAGCGCGTGACGCCGCACGAGGCCGCCACGCCCGTCTGGCACACGTGGCTCAGCGCTGCCAGGTTGAACCCAAACTGTTCCAGGTTCGATACTAACGTCACCTGCTCACACAAATACAAATGTTGTTATTTTCCACAGTAACATTACAGCAACCTGTGTGTGTAACCACGAGTGTGTTTGTTTATGTACCTTCTTGTTCCCACTCCGAGTCGCGACCTGCATCCTGACGGGCTCGAGCTTGGTCTTGGTGAGCTTGACGGTGCCATCAGAGAACCGCATCTCGGTACTAGGCGTCATCTTGCCCTGCACGCTCGACATTAACACATCCCATTTCACTGCATCCTGTACATAACAATATATATTATTTACATTTTTATACAACATTAAAAAACTTATTAATGCACTTTGTGATATCAAATCAAATCACAATACGAATACGAAATTAATCACGATATTGCAAGGCAAAGATGCAAGTATCATTTTATTTTCGATTTCATGAATCTATTATGAGATAATCCCTGTCAAATGGGAGCAAGAATAATATATTGTTGTACTATTTTATTGGAAATGGATATGGATGCTTACTATTGGAAAGTTTCGAACTACTGAGTCCTCAGTATTTACCTGTTCGGGTTTCCCTGTAATCTTGGCAAGCACTGCGTCCAAGACAACAGCTCCCTTCAGCTGCGGCGAGTTCAGCTGGCGTACCTTCACGTACTCCGTGAGCGTCGTGCGGATCTCGGCCGCTGTCAGCGCCGTGCCTTTCCTGAAAATAACGTCGTTCAGTTATTAAGCAGTGCCATCGATCTGGTTATATTCTATTCTTATTATAGTTTTGATTTCAAAACAATTGAAGTAGATGGGCGGACTGCTTTTTCGAGCTACTTACTTGAGTGGAGCGAAGATGTCGGCGACATTAGCTGTGACGCAGAACATCTCGCGCACCTGCGGCGGCACGTAGTCCCGCGCGGCTGCAGCGGGCGCGGCCCGCGCGGCCGGGGTGTGCGCGCGCACCTTGGGGTGAGACACGTTCACCGCAATTACGGCGTCCACGCCTTTTTCTATTTCCCGCACCTCAAGCAAACCTTCCTTAAACAGATTATACTTCATAAGATAATTGATACATAATCCATCATCCAAGAGATTATTTAATTTCGTTCAATTTGTATTTAGTCAGTGCATAAATAAATATTCTACCTGTTGCATGACTTCAAGGAATTTTCCAAATTTTTTATATGAAGATTTTTTAATTTCTAATGTCCGGTCAGGTGGACACAGAGCTGTTAAATAGTTCCTGAAACAATACAATATTATGTTTAAGTTACAAAGATAACTGCAATAATAAAGCAGATTTACTATGAGTCCCCTCACTGACCCGTATAGAAGATTAGTTTTGAGTGGATATTCAATGTTCTTTGCTTCCAACTTCAAGAAGGACAGCAGGCACCATTGCAGTAATCCATCCATGTCCGTCGGGATATCGTCTTCTTCCATCTGGGAGTCTTCTGTAAATTAGTAACACAAAGCATTGTAGGCCCTTCTATTTGTTAAATTATTACACAGTGAGAGCTGTTAGTCTACAATGTGCTCATATCAGAATGAGGAAATCTATGCTTAGAAAAAGACTAGTGAGTGTGTGTATAAGTGTAAATATATCACCAGTTAATAGTGTGTCATTTCCGTTGTCCTCCTGTGTGTGTTGTGCCTCGTCCTGCAGGTTGTCGGGTATGACGGTAGGTTCATTCTGTACAGGGAGCGGCGCCGGTGCCTGCCCGCCCAGGCTGGGCCACTCTTCCCTCACTGGTGGCTGAATAGATAGCTGCAATCACAACATAGAAACAGTCATTATTCCACAATAATGCAGATGAAAATGTATTTTCATCACATGATCACACATTTCCCAGGTAAAATGTTTAATTTGTAGTAATGTGATGATGGAGAGTAATGTTCATTCTCAATTCTGAACTATGTTGAGTCTGACAGCAACCTGTAAGAAATTGTTAGAAATATTTGCATATACTGTACCTGAGTAACATGTGCAGTCAAGTCTATGGTGATGTCTGTCGGGCTGTAGCCTGCAGGGCCTAGTTTAGGCCTCTCTACTTTGCTAAACTTGTTATCCTTACACAGTAAGTCACCAAAAACATGTAGAGTTTCCAAACACACACCTCTGAAAACAACACAAGCACAAATATAATTAATTGATTCAAGCTCACAGCACTAGAAAATATTTTAGTAAGATACAATACTAACGCAGGTCGGAGAAGCATGTCTGCACTGGACATTGCAGCCCGTCCCACAATGCAGGCAGCAGCATTCTCTTGAGTGCACATGGCAATGAGTTTGCCTCGCTGAAACATGGGGAAGCCTATGCCCCCATTTGGTATAGCCACGCCTGGCAAGTACACCGGTGCACCACCTTGAACCTGATGAACAAATACAAATCAAGTTTTAACATTGCGAGCATCTTCGGCTTCTTAAATTCAGGACAATCATAAGCATACAACTAACCTTGGGTAGTACTGGAGTGTGGATTGCCAGGACAGGCACTAAGTTAGGCACCTTCCACAAGGCACAGACTGTAGGGATGAGTGCTTCACTCGTCTCTATGACCATAGGAATACCATCTACTGAGTAAACGTTCACCAAGTCACCTGAGTGCAGAACCAACTTCATACAGATACACGTCGATTTCACAGAAACTATTTCCTTTACTTTCTCTTTGTTCGCGGACGGGAACTCATCCTGAATGCGTTGTGCTAGGTGTTTTCTGTGAAAGATTCGTAGTTTCTCATTAAAACACGGTGCCAAGTTGTTTATTATTTCACAGCACTAAATTCACTAAAACCATGTTCTTACTTTTCCGAATTCTTTAAAGTATTATTGGATTTTAATTTATAGGGTTTAGCAAACATTTTGTTGTATTTCTATTAATAGTAAATGAAATATTCTAATAAGGATTTCATGGAAGTATTAAATTTAGCTTAAAAATAATTCAACTTGAAACTTGGCACGATATTACAAATTCAATTTGACGACTTTGACGTATGTTAAACTTTGAAGTTGACGTATAACAATTTCATTTTGACATTAATGTCAGTTACTGTTATTGCCATGTTGAATATTGTTTAAGTGCCCCGTACATTGCCTGATGTGCCAGACTATGTGTTGACTATCAAGATCTTGAAATCGTATGTATCCAATACATAGTCGTATGTATGCAAAACGAACAAATGTATTCTTTGACATAGAATATGTTGATATTAATAATTATTTTGACTGCACGATTGCTGCAGTGGCTGGTTTGCGGGCTTAATTCCCGCATTGATGAGAACTTGTAGAAATGTTTGTAAACATACCAACAACACAGGATAAATTTCTAGTGTGGGGCAATATTTCATTGCAACAATTAGGCATAATTATAATAATAAAACAATATAATTAATACCTATCTTACAGTCATTTTTATTTATTTAAAAAACAATTCTACACTTCGAATGTGTGTGTGTGTGTGACAAGACCTGTACTTATTCAAAATTATAAAAAGGGGATGCTAAGCTACTTTTAAAAGTTCATCTTAGCTTCTACTTTGGGGCTTAGCGTACTAATGTTATGATAGTTACGATTTTATGATAGGTATATAGTTCCTGGTCCTAGTGTCGTGGAGCATTATGCTAAAGAGAAAGAAGCGGGTACGATTTAGTACATATTCTCAGTAACTGTCAATGCTAATAGGTACCTGTGCGTTTTTAGCGAAGTTGTTACATCAATCTTTATTTACGTGTACGTCGTGAACCGTGAGGGGCTGCGGGCACGCCACGGGCCGGCGGAGGCTGGCGGTGCAAGGCGTGGAGGTCGCCGGCAGACTCTACACATACACCGCTACTACAACATGCCGATGTTATTCCGTGTGGGAATATGAAACCATTTTTACTTTTCGGTTAAGAGTTAAAATGCCTAAAGTGCGTTAATGTAATAAATAATCAATTTACCAGTCAGAGTTAGTACTAAGATAAAGCGGGCGCGGCGTGGATCTACATTGATAAGTTTATAAATTAGGCACCTAATTTTCTCTAAATACATTAGGTGATGCTACGCTATACAGGTACGGTACGGTATACGGTACGCTATATTTTGGCCTATACCACAAATCGCACATTACATTACAAATACGTTTTTACCGAACAGTTTTCAGGTTGTCGTAACAGTTTTAAGGCCACTTATGTACTAGGAGATAATGACGTGTGGACGATGCAGTGCTCAGGCTGTTTCTAAGGAAGTCGGTCAAGTGAGCGAAGCCTGAAGCCCCGAGGCACAAACTGCTTAGAAACTGGAGCGTGCGGAGTATGCCGACCACAGCAACGAGATAAATGCAAACACGGCTGTTTGTTGGCACGTCCAAACAAACACTTTTAACTTCTTGTATATCCCTCATTTAAGTTCAAGCTTATTAATGATGTGGGTGATTTCTGTCCATAAAATATTGCCAAATACGCAATACGACACCCCAGGGCCCTAGGTTACCTGGATAATAGTCGGCGTACAGCAGGTGATTCATTAATTACATATTTCTACACGCACGGTATCAAATGCGCGTTATCTCAAGAAAACCAGGGTTGTAGGTGTGAGCACGTGCGCAACATTATTGATAGTTGCAATATTAATTATTAATTGATAGTTTGTTGTTATTGTTCATATCTTACAAGCCCAGTTCTACATGCAAGTACCAGGAGAGTACGCGCGGGCGTTGTAGTGTGGGCGCCTGTTTACTATAACACCTCAATCACGCTCACTACAACATTGCTGCGCATTAATATTTACTGTAGAAATATTTTATAACCTAAAACAGTATGGCATGGCATAGCATGCATTGCTCACACGGAAAATATTGCGAAAACGTTTCACGCTCATTTTCTGTGAGGCCGTGATATAACTCCGGAATCGGCCTGTTCGCTTTTTATTCTGTGGCGACTGAATGACATTCTGACCGAAACATTACTCTCCTCGCTTTTATACAAAATAATGAAGAATTTAAATATATATCAACGACAATGGCATGTGTATTAGACTATTAGAGATTACCCCGGCATCAGTATCTCTATAAAGTCGGTACATTGCTCAAATAAATGAAACAAATAATCCGTTTTATTTACTTTTACTGACTCCCTCCTCAGATCCCCAATCTACGCCACTCAGTGCTCAGGGGTACATTAGTATAATGTGGGTAACAGGAACAGGTGTATAATTGATTGATGTATAATTGTAGGTGCAATACATGAAAACAATAATGATTAATATTGTATTTATCATTCACACTAATAAACGGAATATGTATCATGTATATAAATCTTGCGATAATAATTGTGATGCCCACGCGAGATCACCTATTAAAATAATTGTTATGCTTAGAAAACATAGTTTTGAATAAATAAACGTGATATTTATTTACCCCGTTGCGTGACACGTTGATTTTTTTAATCAGAATGTCCATTAATTTAGGGGTTCGAGATAAAGAACTTGCTGAGTGTAGCGTCGTTTGTATTACAGTAGGTACGAGTATGTATTAACAACTGAGCGGATTAGCGACTATAATGTAACCGAACTACCCTTGGCCTAGGCTTCATTTCCGTATCTAGGCATTACTACATAGGGACGATTGTTCTACCTGAACCTTTCTTATAGATGTTATGCTTCATAGATAGGCCATAGCAAAATGACACGAGCGGGGATTAATCATACCGGAATGATTGGAACATGTGCCTTCTACATTGACCACTTGACTTCGGATGCTTTTTTTTTAAAAACGTTGCCCCACACTAGGATTTTCTCCTGTGTCGTGGGTGCGTTTACAAACATACAAGTTCACATACACATGACACCCAGACCCGAAACAACAATTTGTGGATCACACAAAGAGTTGCTCCGTGCGGGAATCGAACCCGCTACCCGTTGCGCGGCAGCCAGTTGCCCAGCCACCGCACCAACCGTGCAGTTTTGATTTGATTGGTTTGAATTTGTTCAACAATAGGCAGACGCAGAGTATACATAGCTATTATTGTGCCAGGAATTTACTCTCTAACTTACTATACCTAATGCGCTCTAACAAGGTGCGGCTGACAGATTCAGTAACGTTTCGTATCACTCTTGAAAGTTGCTGCGATTTAAAAATTATGCCTTAATATTTTAGCTGTATCACATTCGTATTATGTTAAATCATTCGGATGCGTAGTTAATTAAATTAAAAACAACGGGAATATTCTAGTATTCAATTAAAATCTAATGAAATGAAAAATAAAGTAAAGTGTTATGCGTATAACGTAAAGCCATAGTCGTGTTTAGTGATGGGATGTACGGCTACGATGGATAGGTAGTCGATGTTTTTTTTAGAATAAAAAACGAAAATCGTGCGTCGTTCAATTATCATTCTTAAAAAACCTTTAATTATGTGGGTAAATCCACTGTAGACGCGGCTCTCTCTGCCCAAACCACAGTGACATTATCTGAGCAGAAATATATAGTAGGCATTTTTCTAGACATTTCCGGCGCCATTGATAATGCGTGGTGGTACTATTCCAACATATACAAACTAATATATCCTTGTTTTCTTCACGGTTCTGTAAAACTGTAACTCTGAAACACCTCAGGGCTCGGTCATAAAATATTTATTTTGACAAGTATATACAAGTAGTTAGACTGCACAACTAAATAACACACACATTTAATAAAAAAATTCAAGAGAATTAAATGTATGCTGCGAGTATCGATAGCGATAAAAAAAGATTTTTCTAATGTCCATCCCTAAAGAGAGACGTCAACGTCATACTGGCATCTGTCAGCCGCACCTTGTTAGAGCGCATTAGGTATAGTGGTATATGTGCTCTTCTCAAACACTTTAGTGTTTAGTGAACATTCTGTGCTTGTCTATATTGTGGTAGATCCTGGACTCCTGCCGCAATGGCACGGCACTCCTTGTCTACACTCACTCCGCGTGGGTGTGTCCTGTGTGTACATACACAGGTAACTTCAAACAAGTGTGTCTGGCGCGGGTGCCTGCCAGCTCGCCACACCTGTTGCTGCCAGGATTTAATTTCCTTAATTACCCACTACGACGGAACCCCAGAGAATGTGAATTCAATGTAATTCCCACATGTCGTGGAGTTATGAAGGGCTGGTGGTGGCACGTTTTACTTGACCAGTACAGTGCTATTGCAAAACCTCACAGCTGACAGCCATAGCTTTATTACATATAGCTTTATTTATAGGCTTCCAAATCTTAATAAAGCACACATTCTCAGATATCAATGAGTACCTACCACAGGCTAGACTGCAGGTACTTCGTAGGTATTCGTGTTGCGACTTAAGTTAAATAAACGAGTACGAGTGTCGTCGGCGCGGCGACGTACATCGTACATACAACATGCACTATGCGGAGCGGGTTGGTAAGATCGCGGGCGAAATGTAGGTGATTTGATGCGACGTGCCCGCGGTCTCTTTGTGCCGGCGCTTCGCCCTGCAATCTCTGAGCCCCGCCCCGTGGAAAGCCTTGTATGCAGATCTCTCGATAAAAGTACGTAATATTTATTCATTAAATGCTTTGTAGGATGATATGCGTGTAACGTGAAGGTTGTCGGGCGAGCGGCCGTGCCGCCACGAATGCTTACACACAATAATGCATTGAGAATGTTAAGGCAAAGTGTGATACTTCGTACTCAATTTTACTGAAAGGGTACTGGGGGTTTACACTTATTTATTTAGGTATTTATAAAGTTTCATGCACATGGAATTACGGCGGACATAATGATAATACGGCTCACTTTAAATTAAGTCATTATTTTATTTAATTACGCCATCATCATCGGATTTATCGGGAGATTTGACGTCCCGATCAGGTACAAACTGGTATGGTAATCAGGACACCTGGTAACACCACATATCGTCTATATGTTATGTAGTGAGTGCGAAAAATTTGTGTCCTATTATTTTTTAATCTTATAACTAATAATTCTTTGCTTCGCAGAATCGCTTTTGCGAATCAACCAATGAGATTTTATGAGAGACAATTGAAGTAAATCGCACTTGCGACTAAACTTGTTAACTTGATCATAAAAATATCGTAAGTTTGATTTATTATTGTTAGATCGGTATCTGTCAAATCGGAAATCACTGCGTATTTGTACCGAAGTTATGGTGTAGCTTGCAGATCTAGGATGTTCACTGAATAAGATCAAACGAAGTCACCTCGCGTCATCATTACATTGCCCATCATCAGCCCTGCATCACCTGCATGCACTAGCACCTAGCACCAGGCGCCACCGCTCAGCGGATCGCTAGTCGCGGCTCGCGGCCAGCCGGCATCGCCTCGGCCCCGGCATCAGTCAGCAATCGGCATATCGCACCCGGCCGCCGTGGTGTGCGCACGTAACGACGTCCGTGTAGCGCGACATCGCGACTCTCGGTATCGGAACATTTCTCGCGAACTTATCTCGCGTTGCCTTACTATACTACTATTATAATTAAATGAACTAATCAGTGAGTGACAGTTACCGTGACATTGTTGTGGAGCTGCAGTTATGTGCTGACCGCCCCAGGTGTTACTTCCAGTGGTGAGTTTGTTTGTTATTGTTTTCGGTTGAGGGTAACTTTACTTACGCGCGGATTTGTTATGTACCTATTTTCGGATATAATATCGTAACTAGCGTCTAAGTTTTCCTTTCCTATTTATTTACTTTTCGTAGAATATGAATTTTCTTATTTATCACGTACGTAGTAGGTAACATACCTATCGATTATTTTATGAAATGTTTATTGTATTTAATTTGACACTACCATGTTTTTATGAAAGGAACAGGTTGTATGGAATGTCATCAAGTGGATATTGTTATCTAGTTGTCCGCCAATAATTTCTTACATAATATTTTTTACTTCCTCATTTCCATTATTAATTTGATGATAATTATATTTCACATGAATTAATTTAATAACTCGCCGGTACGCTAAACGAGCTCGGATTAAATAATAATATGTAAACGAGGTGTAAGTTATACATCTGAAGCTAACGTGTTATTTAATTATTGTGATTCGCTTGATACAGTGATCGATCATTATGTCAGCGAGCGGTGGCGCCTGCTCAGCTCACTGGGAGAATACCTCGCTCGTGTCGGCAGAGAGCCACAACCCGCGTTATCACGGTTTCATTAATAAAAGTGTACAACATTACGTGACTGCCACAGGATATAAATACAAACTGAGCATGATGTTACGGCCCTGTCCCCCGTCCACTCGACTACGGTTCCACTATTACCGTAATTACCTAGAAGTGCAATAAAAATATAGAAATGATAGTTTACAATGATTTATTTGGATGGCCGGCGCAATATTCACGTGCGCAGGGAAACGTTTCGCAAGGCTGGGTATATACCACGCGGGTACTAACTGTTGTAATTAGAGCCACTTGAAGTAGTTCGGACAAGTGAAATTAACTAAACATTTTGTCTACGTCGTTAGATAACTTACACTAATGTACTGTTGTTTAAGGATACACCAAATTGATCGATTAGTGATCGAGTATTTTGAAATCACAATCCAACATTACGGAGTACAGACGCCACGGTCGTCATTAAAATAACTTTGTTATTTTTATTTACACAATAGAACATTTAATGAAGGTTTTAAAAGTACTTGTAAGTGTATTAACTACGCATGTGCGATATATGTATGCAATGCTGGTGCAAGGTAATACCTTCTGAAGGCAATACCTTGCTCGCTGGATAGTTGTGTAGGTACTCCCGGTAAAGTTAGCAGGTCGCAATGTAACCACAATGTTTAGGTAAGAGCTCCTTTGTTCGCGCCAGGTAAACTGCCGACGCCGGCAGGTACTCAGCCTTCCATCGATTCGCCAATGAGTTTCTGGAACAATCGTACCACGAAGTAGCAATGAGCTCGCAAGACAATGCGCCACAGATTAAATAAGCAACAATTGCCATTTCTCAAGCTTTATGGAATTCATTCAGTTGCCTTCTGCTTGATCATATGTTTTGGGACAAGCTCGCCGCAACCTCGTATACCGCTGCAACTCCTGTAAGCCAGGATCTACAGTAGATACAATCTCAACTACCACATCTACCCGACCGTATCTCGAGTACGTAATTTAAGAGTCGATCGCTTCATACGCCCTATCATTGTGCCCTATCATTTGTTTATTTAGTCTTGATATTGCGATTTTTTTAGTATTTTTTGACTGTTATCACACGCTATTGACATTTGTTTATATACTTTTTCCCATTTTTATTTTAATTTTTTGACATATTATAAAATTTTGTACGCTTTCCGAAGCAAAACATAGCAGGATCTATTCATGTATAGCAGCATACCCTACAACTTATAATGTACCCTATGTTTCACAAATAAATACTTTGACTTTGACTTTGACTTTGACATACGTAGTTCCTATCACGTATTTCCTTTTGTTTTACATGTAGACATTAGATACCTAGTTAATTCTATTCTTTTTAGCCGCAATTTCTTGTCCATCCTTCTACTTTTAAATTCAGCACACATTAGTCATTACATAATTCCTAACTAAGAGAGCTCCTAATTAGGTAATTTGCCAAATTTAAAATTTAAAATTCATCAACGTAATCCTGTCAATTTCTTGAAACAATCACTGAAATCGCCACAACTTGTCATTCTCAATGCAGCAGCATCTTTTCCAGACGGCTTATTACATCTCCACGGCCATGTAACGTGGCGTATGTCTCGTGAGCACATACTTGTATGCAGTGAACTTACCCAAAACTAACTAACAGTATGGAGTGAGAAAATGAGAATGGTAACATTAATTACAATTACAACTACTGAGCTGCTGTTAGTTATTATTTGTAACTATTGCACTACTAATAAGTAATCTGCATAGTATACATACATAGGTATCTACACTTGCGCATGTATGCTTTATCAATTTCTCTTTGAATAACTTCATAATTCATCGATTTTTCTTTCTCGGGCATACCAAACAGTATTCGCTTGTTATTTATACAGCAACAACACGTACCAATTAATTATATTAGAGAAATCTTTGCACTTTCAAATCGGTAAGAATTATAACTATAGTATAAAAACAAAAAAATGCATTTTAATTTCGTTGCTGTCGTCGTAATTTCGTGGCGCGCTTTATATTGACATTAATGACAAAAATAAATAAAGAATGTATTTAATAACGCAGCCGTAACACATTGCGTTGACACGCCGAGTGATATTGATTGATTAGCACAACATCAGTCCGTGTGATTAGCAGATTGATGCGATAATTGCAGGCAGCAACATGTAACATTAGTCAAATAGCCACACAATGGCTGCCGGCGACGAGACTTTCAGCCATGTCATCGCTTCAAGCAAAGTTTTTATGAGAACCAACCAAACATACAATTACTGCAATGCTTGTATTGTTATGTCACTGAGTCCTGTAATACCAGGCTAACATACGAAGTACCAAAGTTTCAGTTAGTTATTCAATTTAGATCAGGATATTTTTTATTTGTCATTTCCAATACAGCAAGGTGCCCATTCAAAATGTTTCTGATATTAATTTCTGTTAAATACAGCTGTAATATGAATAGTTATTGTAATTATTTAATGCAAAACGTAAACACGGATCTTCCCTTTAACAATATTAAGTGTGAGAAGACTAAGAAGGTAATGAATTTGTTTACTTACGCAAGGTTTTAATTTCCTCGCCGCGATGCTACTGTGTATAGGAAATTTAATTAAACGCTCAAGTACTTATTTATATTGCTACCTTTTGACCTCTACAGTTTTTTATTTTCAATTCATCATTGTTCGAGCCTCTGTGTCCGCTGTAGGGGCGGATATCACCTCCTCATGGGCTCTGTGTGCCTAGTACCACCATACAAAAACATTATCGTAAAAAACAAATAAGTCACATGATTGATTGTCATTGTTGTTTTTTTTTTGTAATTAGCGTTTAATAGATACAATACTTGTAATTACGTACTACATTTAGATACATTACTGTAACCAATTAAGATTTTGAAAACTTTGAATTGTCACTTCCTCGTGTTCCAACGAGACGTGTAATGTGTACATAACTACGTATACGTAGGTTATCTTATTACACACCGAGGTATTCAATTAACGGGCACCCGTTAAAGCCCAATTAACACCAGATACTCGCCAGTTCCTAGAGACTGTTAATGTCTTCATCTAAATCTAGATCCTTGACAATAATTATGTTTGATTTTTTGTCCATTAGCAGTTGAAGTGATCGCGGCAAAAACTGAGCTTCATAATGATATGTTGATTTACATATTGATAGCTTGGAGTACATACATACCTGCTTCGCTACTATTTATCATGGCGGGCTGAGGTCACTATTGTATGTGGAGCTGGTTTTTTACAACCACTTATAATTGAGTTCCAAATAACACAGGTCATTTCATTTCCTCGTCTTATAGCCAAGTCTGACGAGGTCCTAGATACTTTTGATATAGGTGAAGGTTTCCTTGGACACATTTTGTATGTAAACAGTGTTGTACGACAGTAGCGCGCGCACGTGGCACGCACACTAATACATATTGAACACTGCACCCACACACTCCCACACTGCATCGTGTGAGTTACAGTGATGAAGCAGTATCCGGAATATCATACTGTTGCTAATTGAACCATAATATAATATTCCTTTACTACCGCGATCTGTCTGTAACACCTCAGCCAGCAACAGTTGCCGCGATGTTCATTTTATGCTCTGTCCTAATCTCTTCAGTTCCTTAGTTACTTACCTGTGATAGGTACCCAATAGAAATACTGTTTTTATTTCGTTAGATAACATAAATGTTTTGGGAAACGAAATGTTACAATCCAAAGTCCCAAGTTGGTCTGAATGGACAGTGTCTGACCCTCTCTTTGCTGCTTGCAGTCACCATCCTTGGCTCCCGTCTACATCCTCTCGCTAGGAGAATGCCCTTAAAAGTTACTATTATACAAGTAAGACCAGAGATGAATTTGGCTTGTAGTTTACATTGCACCGTAACATACAAACAATAACAAAGCCACGAGCTATGTTGTGAGCTCATCAATGGACTAGTTTTTATCACACCAATATTAGTGGCATACGTCAGGTGATATCATCCGGTCATGTTGTGTCGACGCCACCTGTTGTCCACCCGCGCCCCCGCGCCCCCGCGCCCCACACCTGCGCCCCCGCCCCCGGCATCCACACCTGCGCCCCCGCCCCCGGCATCCCAGCCCGATTAGTGATGTCGAACATGAAGCAGTCGATGTTTCCTGCAATGTTTGACTGTATATTTATTGTATTGGGCTGTCGTGTGCACGCCGGTCACGTAGTCGCCAATTACGGCGGCATTATATCACGGACATTATTTACAATAGAAACAAAAACTCCGAGGAACTGGATATTTACAAGAAGCGAGGAAGCTGTCGTTGTGATGCGTGTGAAGTAGACAACGATTACGGAGACGAGTGCGGTCGGCAGTCAGCAGTCCGATACTGCGTGACTTTAATCTTAATGTGCCCGTCGACGTTCGTCACACATCAACTGAAGTTAACTAAAAATAATGTCTCGGACAGTCTGGCTGGAAGGCCGAAGAACATCTACTTTGAAATTATAACTATAACAAGATCGCAGTTCGTACGTACTATCTGCCAAAGTCCACATGACAACATTACATATTTGGAACTATGCTCACACGCAGGTCGCAGGTAACGTGCGCGCGCGCACCTAATAGCGCATATTATTCAATGCGATCAGCGTACGACCACTTCCGGGCCCTAATAGTTTTCGGAAGCTGCAGGTTTCTCTCGTGGCAGCCTGATTGTCATGTGGCATTGGGCATCACGACCTTCGAGCCGTGGGAGACGGTCACTTCCAGATAATTAGTGAACAAACATAAACGATCATAAAAACGTTATTATCTCACAATGAACTGTCATGGCGGATGAGCGATACTAAATTATGTGAATAAATTATAAAAATGAATATTTTTTGTTAAATCGTAGTGATTATCACAATGACCACCCAGTAACGTTGACGCTGTTCTTTTGTAAAAATACAAGGAATTACTTTTTTAATTAATTTCAATGTTGTCTCCTCGCTTGCTTGCAAGTGTAGATAAAATAAGACGGTGATTTGTCGGAATAGCGACATTTCCTTAAATCTTAGTTATGTATGTAAATGTGGCTGGTTCTAGCGTCAGTATAAACATATCGCCTCACATCCTAGCCGATGGTCATGTCATGGTTTCCTGGCGGGATGTGGTTCATTGTGTTAAGTACGTAACTCGTTTAGAGGAATGAGTATGTGATCTAAGGAGAGCGACGTTTGATTGCCGTGTTTATAAGATGTTGGCACGATGCAAGCACCGTGCCGGTGGCGGTCGTTGCTCGAGTCTATTAATTTGACTGTAGTAGTAAAAAGTGGTATTATAATAAATTTGAGACACGTGCCTGGCTCGCCGGCCGCCGGCAGTCGGCTCCGAGGAGCGGAAGTCGTTACTTGTGGAGTGGACTCAACGCCGACACTTCTGCACACTTTAACGACAAACTTTTTCATTTTGACGACATGTTTTGATGAATAAAACTTTTATTATACCTTATTCATGTTCATGTTTTTCCGAAAGCATTAGCAGCGTGATAGAAATAAAAAAATATATTCCACACTAGTCTGCTAGTTGTTATAAACAGTGCAGCGGTGCAGTGCGCGTGCTACACTGCGGCAGTGGTGCATCTGTTTCTATCGCTCGCACCTTCATTTGTTTTGTTTTACGTCAAGATAGACAGAACTGTAACAGTCCATGTAAACATTTAGAAGAGAAAAGGACAGCTAACTATGTATGTGTGTAGTGCGAGAGAGACGAAAGTGTATTATCTAAGAACATGTAGGTTCATCGGCCTGTCCCACAATATCTGCGGATTTGGGTCAGTGTGTAGGTGCGAGCTGTGAGCTGTGAGCTGACACATCCGTCAACTTCATGTTTGTCTCACTCGTGGGGAACTAGGATACAGGGACAGTAAATAAAGCTGAGGAACTGTGCAATACGAGATGCACTGGAGTACAACCCTGCATGATATGAAGTCTAAAACACATTCCTTATTACTTAGTACAGTTCCCAGAGCTACATGCACACTTTAATGTGTTCCATGAACATCCTCCGCGGCGGGCTGCGGGAACAGGCCGAGCGATGCCGCGTGGGAGGAGCAATAAAGGGACAGGTCGGACCGGCGACCGCGCTATCTACAACTGCCTGCAAGATTAGACAACGGCCGCGACCGCGCTCTTCAAGTGGATAACTGTCGCTGGACCGGTGACACTCCGACACTCGTTAATCATGAGCTGAGAGCTTACTCGCGGAGCAGGACGGAGCTGTGCTCGTTGATCCTATCTTATCACAACACGACACGCGCGCCCATATTATCAAACACATACGTACTCAATCATCGACCGCTTGTTTTATGCTAATTTTATTTATTCGGCTACCTCAGTAGCTCCAGTTGAAGCACGCAGTACGACGTAATGTAAAAAGTGTTGTAGTAATAAATAACTGCGAGCTGCCATTTGTGGACTAGATATAATTGGTAAGCAGATATCACATTTAAAAGTAGTTTTGGCAAGGTTGTGTCTGCCCCGCGATCCAGCGATCGAATTCAGCAGATATTTTATTGCCAAATACAGACGCCTTGCCTAAAGCTGTATCCAAATATGGACTCAACTTGAAAGCTTTGAATACATTAAATATTACACGGTCTTCAGAGTTCAAGTTGAAATAAATTCTAGTCTTAAAATCTTGTAATATTCTATACTACTTCTATAAACATAGCGTTCCGAACAATTCGCACATGTCTGATTGATCTATTTAACTAGATGTTGCACTCGTTAGGGGTCATAAAACAGTTAAAACAATGACAACTGTCGCACTGCAGATCCTTTTTTTGTTCCGAAGAGCAATTCAACGTTTTAAGAGAGGAATGAAAGCCCATTCAGTTTCCCGACTGAATGAAGTCCTGACAATATAAAATTCGCGTTGCATGCGTACTCTTTCTTCAATGTAATTAAAACAAATAATGGTAAAGGATGAATGGCAACACAAATCTCTAATTAGAATGTAGTGAATGAGTGGCGCTCCGTCTGTGTGTGTGAGACAAAGCGCCGACGTCCTTTATATGTTAACTAGCGCCCGTACATGTCACTAGGAGCACAGAAATGTCAGGAATTTAATTTGGCATTGGTTAACACTGTGTAGTGCCTAGGTATGTTATCTCCACAGCATCGAGTGACAGCTAAGTGCTCTGTCCCAATATGTAACGGCAGCCAGGTGATGATATCTCTACAATAGGTTATTTCGCTAGCAGCAGTCTGGACGGCCAGTGACACAGTTCGACCATTGTTATAAACTACACTCGAAGCTTTAAAATTACTTTTTAAAATACAGATGGGCTTGTATGTTTGTAGTTTTGGTTCTTAGTACAATCAATCAGTTGCATGGATTTTCGCTTCTTACAGAAACCCCGTTGTTTGCATCCATTGGCACAGCATAATCGATATTGTCATACCTCTGATTCCCTCATCCGTGAATCCAATACGATGAGTTTCTTTCAGTCTAGCTTCATGTTTTCTTTACATCTCTGTACCTAATGTTTGTTTAGCTGGGGTAATATTACAACAGCGACAGCTTTTGACAGCTAACATCATCAAATTCAGATTTTCATTTGAAATTCTTCCAAACCTACGCTAGCGTTACAAAACGATCAATTATATTTGAGTAGAGGATGATCCGTGACGATGTGAACATTGTGAATGGAGACCTCGGATCACATTGCACGTGCAACTTTTTTATCGATTAGCTTCGCTAAATCGCGATGTGTCATTACTTGCGTAACAGCAAACAATGCTGTAGTGATGTTTTTATTCACTTTTATTCAATTATTTGTTGCAAGTCAAGTATTATTTTTTGTCGTAGTTGCTAAATAACTAGGTCTGTGATAAAATCAAGAATCGTGTCAATGCTGTCTTCTATACGATATAATATACACATATTTGGTCGTCGACTGCTCTCTAGGCAGTGGACTCTCTTACAATGTCCACCAGTCCACTTTCGAGTTTGTCAACAAAGAATTGCAGGCCGACTGGCGACTACTATGCCCGAGTATTGCTAGGTGTCGGGGTGGTGTCGTCTGTGTTGCACTACTTGCATTGCTATATTCGGCAGTGCGACTGCGGCTGGCTACAGCTCAGCATGTTGCGCCAGCTCGTTGTGTAACTGTGTGCGCAGTGTATCATCTATTTGCTCTCGTCACTGGAGCGGCCGAGCACAAACACCGCACTCAGTGTAACATGCAAATTGTAACAGTGGCCACTGTTACACTGTGTCTAATGTATTCATAAATTCAAACATGAAATGGTTTACACCTCATGTGGCAAGTGGATTAGAAAAGTTGAACGCTACAATAAAACGATTCTGCTCACTTTTACCTTTATTGCAGTTTTTGTTTCCAGATTCGAGTGGTTTATGGGAAAAGTTCCGTTGGACTGAGTGCGATGTGCCTTTTACAGTTTCTTTTTCACTCGAGTAGGTAGTGAGTACCTGCCGCAGTCTGCCGACATTGATTTAATAATAAAACTGTCGGAGTACTAGAACAGCGGAGGTAGACTGCGCCGCAACTTACTTTATGTTTTACTTATAAAAGAAGGAAAGTTTTCCGAAACATTAAACTGCTATAACAGCGGCCGTAATGTTAATACGACGGTGCGATGACTCCCTCGTACCTGCTCATCGCTAACATTCGTACATATTTGTTCACTTTCGCTGTTTTGTGATACGGCACCGACGCTGTTTTAACTTTTTAAGCGAACATATGACTAATTAATTAGCCTTTCTCGTTGCGCAATAATTAATTCTGCTGTTATGCAGCGAGTAGTGAGCAAGTAACCAAGTATGTGCGACAGTAGCCGCTGGCTCTAGCAACTAATTTACTATTCTCGAATGCTGGTTGTTGCTTGGTGATTCATTTTTAAGATTCTACCTTTATACTAACGTATGTTTATTTTATTGTTTTGTTTATTTATTTATTTATTATCGTAAGGCACGTCAACAGAATAAACACCAACATTAAAGAAAGATAAGATGAAGACACAAGATCATGTGCTTATGCCAGTTATAGACATGCACGACATTTACATTATTAACACAGTTCTTATGTTGTACATTCTTACATCGAATAGCTTTTTCTGGGGTGTATAATAATATTATTGTACAGTTGACCGCGTACCGTGGAGAGGCGGTCGCTACACGGTACAGTCGGTGCTTGGGTAACAACAACAAGGAGTACCTCAGGGACCGCCGGCCGGCCGCCGGTCACGTAGGGCCGCACAAGGCACCGCTATGTGAACACAGCCCCGACTGGAATACACTCGGTACTTGTTTTAGTAATTCTTGCTCTTCCACATAATGCCGTAATTCTGGCAACTTGTGGTTATCGGTGTATCTGACTTTCCCAAGTGTTGCTCGGGACCTTTGCTCTCGTTACATTTGGACAGAATGCGTCTGTGTGTACTACGCACATAACTGATTACATCAGTGCAGTGTTACGAATATTATTATGAAACTTATCATCTGTAGTGCTCTCTTTATTGAAGATAATGGCTCGGTGAGCCAGTGTAACGAGGACATTACCGCTAGACACTACTCTTCATAAATTCTGACGACTGGTTATGTTTAGTTATGGAGATGATTTGTTAGGCAGCAGTAATTGTTCAGGAGTAAGTGCAATAAATCTCATCTGCCAATAATCCCACCTGTTTACATAGAAGAGTAGACGAAAGTGAAACTCCCCTTTTTAATAGTACTCCTTCCAGCCGACTTGTAGCGGAGGTACTGGGAGCGCATGCAGCCCGAGGAGCTCAAATATTGATATTTTTGTCGAGCAACTACGTATAGGCGGCGTGGCCACTTCCTCCCCGGTGCAGGCGGACCGTGAATTAGTCGCACTCGCACCACAACACACAAATAGAACGACGTCAACGATGGTTTATTTTCTTTTATGTCACCAGGACGGGATTACTCAAGTTTCCACGATAAGTCAGTTTTATGTTCCGTTTTAACTCGTAAACTAACAATATTGTAGGAACAGCCAACAACAGGGCTTTTACGTTTCATTATCCTGTATTGATTTGTGGCCCATTCACTCGACTGTAAAGCTAAATCTGATTAGTAGCTCTGTACCTATATTAAGCTAAACCAGTTTTTTCAATCTTTATCAACGATGGCGATCTCCATTAGGTCATCCTTTGATTTATTTGCGAGTTATCATCAGCCATATCTACAGCGGAGTCAGTGTGGAGGTGGAGAATGATATATCTACTACATTAGGAGCAGGAGTATGTTCCTGCTATACCCACTAAGTGCTCAGTACACTCTGAAATCTGCCGACTCAGGGTACGGTACGACTCCAGGTTTGTCAACTGAAAAATAAGTATCGGGCTGAGATATCGTGTTTGTGTCCCGATGTCGAGTCATTATAATCTGTCAGCTCGGAGTGTTCGGAGTGTATAATGGCATGCAATAAACATGTATCACTTCGCGTCCGTCGCCTCCACGTGCTGTAGACAAGTGGTCTAATGTTGCGGAACTCCCAGCTATATCTCTCGTCACCGCGTAACCTGCGTTAGGAAGCACATGTCCATACATCAGGCCAGCAGCAATTATTAGATGGTTTAAATTTTTTACATCTTTTAATGCACACACACAAACATCATCTCCATTTGTCAGTTTGTAACTTCTGCTTCGGAGTTTTTGTGTAAAATAAGTTGAAATATTTATTTGTGCCGGTAACTACCCACGTTAACTAATGTTTGGCAATTATATTCAAGTTTCGACTGCGACAGACGCCACACAATTAGTAGACAGTGGCAGCCAACAGGCCATTAGCGACACAAACAAAACAAACTTGTTTATGACTACGACCACCTTCAATATCGGATTACTGCTTAAATATATTACATGATCGCGAAGATTTGCACCAACTTTCATAGTGTTATAGTTTTTTTAACCAATGTTGTGAAGTCAAACAAGTGAGATGTGTTGTATGAATTACGTTCCGGGCAAGAGACGACAGTGAAACAGACCATACATCTAGTGGCGTGGAAGCCGGAGGTACAAACAACGGTTGTTTTAAAATGCTCACAAAATACAAACAAAAGCTTTAAGTGCGGAGCGATGAAGTAGCCGGCGAGTGACTAGGGCGGCAGAATGCCAGGAAGCACCCTTAAAGCCCGCATCCTGCAATTACCTCGTCATCCAATACACCACTCAGCCATTTTATTGTATTGTTACCGCCACGTCTATGGCGTCCTGGTAATTGAGACAGTCTGTTAATAAGCACTTAATGTTTACAAAAGGGGAACTACCACCATCTATTGTATTTTTTTACTTTCCTCCTTGTTTTATTGCTTCCAACGTAGTTAGTGTCCACCGATAATTAAGTTACGTAGAGTAAGTGTAAAGATGATCACTGCTTGATTTATGTTGCCCCGGTCCGCACGGACGTTTATGACTCTTCCACTGGTGCGTTCTGTACTCCGGTTGTTTTATGATCGTAGCAATGAAGCGCTGTACCTACCTATAGGTCGAGCGGTTGAACCTCTAGACTACATATTTTATAGCTAGGTTATAAAGCTCGCGTGTGGCCAACGACACTGCCAGGGTACGCTCGCTCTGGGAGTAACCGAGTAAACTAAAACGATTCACTAAAATTCTTGAATAAAATTGGCGTCTAATTTTTTCTTTTGATGATGACGACATCAATTCATAAAGTTTTTAATTCCCCAGCTTAGAGGGCTCTCTATTAATCCTCAGAGCAACACGCGGCGCACAGTGGGGCGGAGGGGAGCTGCTCAGCTATTAAACAGCGTCGTATTTTGTCGACAACATGAAAGAGTGCTCACAACACACCGTAAAACATCTGGCCCTTACGTTTTCACAAAATAAATTTAAATTGGCGATGATTTTGATCAGCTTATTGCTCCCATGTAGCTATTTGATTTATTCTGTTTGTAAATGGCTGCGGACGTCACCGCGCGCCATACACTGATGTAGATGCCCTTCTGATGGCGGCTCCAGCTGCGTGTTACACTTCGCGTGATATATGATCGTGCCGCTTCTACTCACTGGACACTGTTGTACAGCCTCCGATTATGATACCAGAATAAGTATTACTATCAATCAACTGGATGTGTTGTTTACTTAGAAACTGCCTGCCTGGTTCCAATCGAATAAATAGATTTTTCTTTGAGAAAAGTTTACTATCTATTTAAGAAAATTCCTTAATATTCTCGTCAGGCAATGATGTAAAAGAGCAATAAAGTTGGAAGTGCCACAATAATTCATGACGAATGTCCCGCACTGTGTACTAGGAGTGCAGAGCCGCGCAGTGGCCGCGCGCCGCCCACGACGCAATCACGATGCTGAGACTCTGCTGTGTGATGTATGCGAGGCGTAATCCCCGGGGTCGGCGGAACACGTTTGTTAATCTTTATTGTGCCTGCGATACTTCTGTCCAGATTCCACAACACAACAATTGTAAAGGGATTCCTACCAAAGTCATGTTCAGACCTGGATAATACTCGCACAATGAGTAAACGTACATTTCCTATCGATTCATTAATTTCTGCTAACATCTCGCAGGTTAACTCGATTTCCAAGTACTCACATCCACGTCACGTGTTTTATTTGATCAAGTGTTACTTAACAATGTTTCAAGTACTAGAGTGTTCTTGACATGAAAAAAACATTGTCAAGTACCTACCTCCATGTAAGCTACACCTGAGTAACTACAATAATGGGAAATACGTACGAGTCTGAACCTATGAAGGCTGAAAAACAAACCGCCACACCTGTGCAAGCACCAGCGTGAGTCAATGTCGACGTAAGTTAGTAAGTTACAAATATTCGCCAACTGTAATTCAGGAAAATGTACCGGAAGAGAAATCGAATTCCAATACCGTGTGCTTCAGCTGTCAGCTAAGTGAATGACAGCCGAGCCAGTCTCCAATCCATTGTTACTGAAAAATATTATGTTTACTTGAACGGATTCCAAAGGATATGTTTTAAGTGCACTAGTAGTTAGCTACACTGTGTAAACACCGCCTGAGCCTTTAATGAAAGCTATTATATCTGTTTAATGTTTATAACATTCATCTCCCCCGTCCGTGGCCATCTCGCCCAGTCTCGCCAGCGCCACTACCAGCTCCTCACAAAGAGTGATATTAAAACTGGCTCCTATCTGTTTATCGTCCACACGATCCACTTTGTCGGCGCGAGGGTTCTATTATCCACACGTACACAACTACACAACTATACACGAGACAGTACTTATACAAGTACGTAACATGAAAGCGACTGCATCGCATATGGCGCTAGAAAAATTGATAAACATAACAACAGAAATAGAACCCAGCTACGGATTTATAAGGCGAACGTTTTCAACCCGAGCGTATAGCTGCGGGCATCAGTCAGCGCGTCAAATGCATCAGTGAGATCAAAGATGGATGCGCGGGGATATGCTTTCCTAGTAGTTTCACTACAAAACGTTTTTACTTTTATGGCTAATTCGGTTTTGATGAAACGGATCTGGTAAATAGCAACAATTTTTTCCATCGACGATTCCTTTGTGTTATGCGGCGCGGGCGTGCCCTAAATCCGTATGTCAGAATTATCTAATATTTGACAAGTTATAAATATTTAGAGTATAGCGGTGCACGTTTCGTTTTGATTGAAGTGCATTTTACTGAACAAAATTCTGTGAAAGCGCGGCGCGGCGCGGCGGTGGCGCACTGGCGCAGTGGCATTACCGCAGTTACGCCGCTGTTCACGCACGTCTAGACAGTCGGTACACTGCAACTATGTAGCTACACACAATGTGGGCGGACTGAGTTTTACTGCCTCCTACATTATTTTATTGGCTTTTGACTGCACTTCCTCCCCTGTCTGGAAGCCTGGTACGTACTTACGATATTTCGCGGAAACCGTACACGCCACGTTTTCCGCCACGCCTTCAAAGTAAATGTTTCCAGTGAAGTCAGGTTCTTCGCTAAAACAAATAACTATTTATTTTAAAACTTGTACTTACGATTTCCTGGTTGCTTATGAAACCAATACAAATTATTTAAAGTGAACACACGTACACACGTACACAGGTACCATTATTTATTTTCTGAGTAATATTTATATGTAGCTGCTAATTTAGCTGCGGAGGAAAGTTCTCACATTAGAGTGTGTGTACAAATATTTGATGTTTGTAGAGAGACGGATTTGTCGATAGTCGATAACTTTCACTGTATTAATCACATCTGTTTGTTTTGTAGTCGATATATCGGAGTATGTCGCATGTCGCATCTGTCACCAGTACACCGCGCGTCAAATGTCATACAATAAATAAATAACACGTAATTTGATAACAATTAAATAAGAATCGATAAATAATAATTAACAAATGTGTATTTTATAACTTCGGCTTTTTGACCACATTGGTATTTGGCAACCGGGCGCCACTCGGATACTCAAAACTTAAACATACGTTTTTCCAGATATTAAGACTAATGTGTACGTAATTAGTGTAATAACTAATTATACTTGATGTACTTAATCATACTTAAAACAGCCCCCCGGGGTAAAGTAAATATACAGCCGTCATAACACCCAATCTAATTAATTACCCATTGTGTGAACTCGTCACCTCGGGGTGGAACTAATGGCCGGAACCGCCGCGCCCGCGCCCGCGCCTGCACTAGCACGTCGCGCGTCGCGCCGGCCACGCCGGAGTTATTAGGGATTCATAAAGTACAATGTAAGTCCCGGCGGTTAGTGAGGAGAGCTCGCTGAGGTACTAGTCTAGTCTAGGCATTACTCCGCGCTGCCTCCGCGTCTGGCGGCGAGCCAACTTGTCGCACCTGCGCCGAGGATCTCTCGAGCTAGTCTCACCCCTCGTGTCTGCCTGGATGCTTCGAGCTCCTCATGCGACACACCGTGCGGTGACATTTTAGAAATGAGCGGCTTATTTTAGCCGCGATATTTATGTGAATGCAATAAACTAAAACATAATAATTGTGTTTCGCTGTAAGCGGACATTGTATGTTGACTTGAGGAATGCGTGTGGTAAATTAAACCTTAATAAATTAGCGGAGTTAAATAGAAAGATGATCTCAGACTTTTCATGAACAACGCACGTTAGAATCAATAATACATATGTTGATACCTTATGGGAAAACAGAATATTTTCAGGCGGTACGTGTAATGTAATGAAGAATACAATGAAATTAATAAATGTTTGCCAAAATTCCGATTATGATGGTAATACCAGATGTAAATGACAATGGAGTTGGAATGTTAGTGATGTGTTTGATCAACAACTTGGTGGCCATTATGTCCAAGTGTTGCTGTTGATGGTTCACAGAGTATGTAGCAAGGAACATGTGTGCTGTGTGTGGTCTTAGTGAATGTGGTAGATATGGAAATATCGGTGATATCATGGGCCGGCAGTCGCGGCCACTAATTGCCTGACCGCAGATGATCACCAATTGTCAGCCGCGTCCTGACTATACCGTCGTCATAGTAATGTAGTACTTGTCACTTGTATTGTTTCAACTCTGGCTATCTTCGAAGTATCTACAATAAGGAATCGCAAAGTCCTTCGTCATATTGAATCAGTGTACATAAACATCAAGATATAATTAAAGTGTTATTTGTTTATTACTAAAGTAATTACGATAAATCATTGTACAATGACTAACACGAATTTAATTCTGTTTGCTTAAATGTGGTAAATAGAAAGAATATTTACTTATCACGTACAAAGTGAAGTTATATTTGCACAGTGCTCGCGTCAGCACAGTGGGTACCTATTGTGCTCGTCGACAACAATGTTGCGTGCACTGTGCAGCCCGTGCACCATTTCAATGTATATTACAAACCTGCGCAGTTTCTCATTGTCATAAATGTGTGAAAAGAATTAAATGAAAATAGAAAATGATATAAAACTATGAGTACCCGTACAATGTGTCTGAGTAAGCAGACTGTATACACCTGGATTAGGTTCGTAATAGACTTTGATTACTTACACTAAGACCTATGTAATCGGTAATCCTTTATCATTATCGCAATAAATAATATTAATATAACAATAGTTCATCGCTGTATAAAACAACTGCGTCGTTGGTCGAGTGATCACAAGTGCGACTGCCGGACAAGGGGCCTCGGGTTCGATTCCCGGGACTGGACTTTTTTCGGGTTTTCGAAATTTCTCAGTGGTAGCACGGAGTCTGGAATTGTGCTCAGTATATGGCAATACGCTCACCCCCTATTACATGGGACTTATAACATAATGGTGAAAAGTGGGTGTACATTGTATAGCGGCATTACGTGCCGTAATGTGCACTTCTGCCTACCCCTTCGGTATAAAAAGGCGTGACGTTGTGTTGTTGTGTTCATCGCTGTACAAAAGATTAGGGATAAATGTAATTAATGGATTAACTTTCCGCCGCTGTATTATGAATTATGATATCTACTATGTTCCATATTTCTACAATATGATAGTGCGTAGTGATATACTATCGTATGGCCGATGAGTGATGTGATTGGCTCGTCCCTCGTCGCCACTTACTATTACTACGATAATCTAAGACAATGATATAGCGACTCTCTCATAACATTAGTTAAATCTAACTGTGCTGTAACTGTAAGATCCAAACCCCTACAATCCACTCGCCACTATTCTCGATAATGTTTCAGTTACCCGTCTGTCGTACATAATGGGTAATTAACAAGTTATGAGTTATCGCAGCAACTAATGCCAACCACTTGAACGTTGAACGATAATGCTGTAGTGGTCTAGTGAGAGAGTTGCGTGGCCGTGGGAACGCCACACGACGCGAGTGTTCCCTGGGGTCGGCAGTAGTCTAGCTACAAGTATTTATAGTTCGTGGGGATGTTTCTAACAGGATTACAGCTGGGTGTGAGATACGCTTGCTTCATTAAACTATCGTGTAAGGGACGATACTTTGATCATCGCGCACTCACTCACCCACTGTGTGAGGGGCGGTCGAAGATTTATAGTCATGTAATCAGTAAACACAAGTAATTGCGTGGGAATGTTAAATATTAATATATGTACGTATATTTTTAAACGGTTTACAATTTACATTATGATTAATATGTAACAATAATAAATCAAGTGTACAGTGTACGCCGCGTCACACGAGTACACACAATAATAAAACAATAGCAATACATAAAAAGTCGCGCAGACTACAATAAAACATAAACCCGGCGATATTGTCGTATAATGCGCGCTGTGTAGCCGGGCCGGCCGCGGTACCTCCGCCATCATCCATTCATCCCGGCATTACTCGCTATTGATTGTCCCAACCTGGCAATAATTCGTCTGCCGGCTCTAGGGGTGAGGACTTGCGCGCTGCGGATGTGTTGCATCTCTTTCCTTTATACTGCAATACGGTAAAGGACGAGCGAGATAACAAATAGCGAGATTGATTCACATGCTGCAGATGCTGTGGATGGGAAATGTTGAAAGGAACCAATTTTGGTGCATAATGAAAAGTGAAATTGTTTGATATCAGTACATGTTTATCTCACTGGGCGGCGGGCGGATAGTGCCTGGGCACGGTGTTTCATTTATTTGGACATTGGATAATAATGATATTAGCCAAACAAAAGTGCGTTTTGGCGTTTTTCATGCCTGTTGGTGACTGCTCTACTTGTATAAATAAATGAACTTATTTAGTGTTCTGCGATACATTCTAACTAGATAACTTTATTACCGTGACCCTGCGTGTAATTGCCATGATAATTGTAAAGCTTTCAAGAAATCGTGACGACGCTGACAGGCGCACGGGTCAATCAATGTGTCGCCAGTCACTGCTAATGAAGGCAATTGAAATGCTCTACAATGAGAGTTGTAAGTAAATTACCAGGGCGACATAAAGGGCGCGGCGATTGATATGCAGCCGGCGTCGTAACCTGAATGTCTGGCCTTAAATTGTATCTGAACTTGACCTTCTGCTGGTTAGGTCCTGCATGGCGGCGTCCACTTTCCCAGATGTCGTAGTACGGGCCGGAGGAGCGCCGGTACGGCACGGACCGGGGGCGGGCGCCCAGTGCGCGCCGCGCCGCCGCCGGCCCAGTACCGCGCCACACGTTACATCCCGCAATATTTATATCGTCCGAGGGATGATCACAAATAGAACGTCAGTGTGAACTCGCGCTGTTAACACTACTCGGTGGTTAGTGATGTGTTCCTACGTGTACGTGTATTTACAACGAATCCTATAGTACAACTAGATTTATCTCGTTACTTATTTACGGTGAGCATTTTTTATTTCATTCTTAATTTGCCATATAGTTATAGTTTGATATTTTTTACCAAACAGGTTTAACTTAAGTAGCTATTGTTTGATTCATTCAGATATTTTTAAAGTTCCAAATATTTGACGGGGATACTTACAGTAAGCATAGGTAAATTATTGAAGAAAGTACTACACATCTAAATACAATTTATCTTATTTCTTAATATCTCCAATATAGCTAGACAATTGGTTGTGATTACAGATACGCGGTCATTATACCACGGCACAATTAATTCGTCGGAAAATTCTGAGCATTTTGTTTGATAACAAGCATAGATTGTGTCCACTGTCCCACTTTGGAGAATATCTGTAAATTATCATGTCGTACCTAGTTTTTTATTATCCTTAATTTTTGAAATCAAACTTGAACAAGATATTATAATAAATTATTGATAATTAGTTTTAATGAATTAGACTTAAGGGAGAAAATATTGCACAATATGTAACTTTCAGTGCAAAAGTATTAGGAGAGCAGGGTGTAGTAGGAGTTTTACTAAGGATTGAAACAAACACAGGATATACAGGGCTATGTACTATTTCTTATTCTGTGACAGAGCCTCAATATTTTAATGTTTTTGTGAATAAGTGCAGGCGATACCTTAGCATGCTGATTCAGTTATATTATGATGCCATAAGACTTTTATAGCCGCATTAATAACCCTATAGATAACAATTTAATGCAGCACAAGATTATAGGAAATTAAACACATCGCGCCACACATCGCATGATTTCCAAAAACTTCCAATTTTTATCTGAATGATTTGTTTCATGTTTCTTTGGCCTTTTGATGACAATGATAACAACAACAGAACATACACTGACGTTGGTTATAATGATCTTTCTTTATCGTGACCTTCAACTTTGATCTTTTCCGGGTCTCAAATCAGGCTATCGTTCCAATACTGACGTTTTGTTGGTATCTAAAGACAACTCAAATCACCTCCTTCATTTACTGGGAGCCTGGTACTCTCACCGACGTATCCGGTGAGGAAGAGAGGTTCAAATGCCGACCGCGAACCGGAAAACGTGGCGTGGGACGCATGATTTACTAGACAGGCAACTCTATAATCAGAATAGGATAGTGGAAGATAGATCTGACTGAGATTACAACGTACAATACCATAATTTCAGTGTATGACGTCACGCCTTTTATCCCCGAAGGGGTAGGCAGAGGTGCACAGTACGGCAAATTCAGTGTATGATTGTGACGTCATTGCAATGTGGATATTAAAAATATAAAATAGAAATTAGGCTTTTGCTGGAAAAATTGTGAAAGTTGAAGAAATTCCAGTAAACAGTATAAGAAAGCAGATTACGAGTGCAGCTGATAAGCGCTGTTATCAGAGTTAATATCCAGTCAGTTGTGGCGGGGAGTGACGCACGCGCCGATAACGAATACGCATGCGTAGTAAACACACGCGGATTGACTTGTGTATGCTCAGTGACTTGGTCTACATTTGGGCCTCCATTGTGGTAGTTAACGATTGTATCTCGATTCTTCGGACATTAGCCGCTTGTTTAACTTGTACACCAGTATATTTATATCTTTTTGTTTACTGTCTGATAAAACTACAGCAATGGCGTTTATTTTCGTCTTTTACGTCACCGTTTTGATAATTATGCAAATATTTGATCTACGTCATATTGGATGTTGTTATACTTAGATATAGGTACGCTACAGGATGTTCCACATTGTCAGTGCATCGGTTCTCACATCATGCGCATGCGCAGCCGGCAGCTGCAGGTCATCTGGCACGTCTGCGCTGCCAGACGAAGTGTCGCCAATGTCTCGATTGCTTTATTTTTCACTTTTTGTTTAACACTTCAAGTTGTCAGTTCAATTAATGAGAAAGCAACTAACGGCAAATCCTAGGCGTTTAGCTGATTGCAATTATTGATACCATTGATAAGATAATGTAATGTAAGTAGGTTGTAGCTGTCCTACACCAAACATTTGATAATTTGACGTATTATCAAACAAAACTACACTACCACACTTCTTACAATATCTAGTAGAAGTAATGACGTTTAAGAAATCGATCTCTTTCTAAATGTAAGCACGTGAGGTAAATATAATTATGCGAAGTTAATAGCCACAGCACTGCAAGTACCCACAGCTGATAAGATAACAGATTCTGCAGTAAGTGCACGTTGCAGTTATACACATCTCACTCTCACTGCATCTTACACACGTTGCACTGAGATGAGACTGATAACATTTGATAAAATAAGGAAAGCAATACTGAAGAGTTGAAATCAAATAATAATTGAATGGCTTGCTTGAAACAATCGCTCGACTTGTTACAGGATTAAAAATTGGACTTTGTACCAGGCACATATAAAGCCAAGGAGCTTATGCTAAGCAAGGCGCTCCGGGCGCGGGTACAATTGATTGTATTGTACGACCTGAAGGCCTCGTGAGCTACTCGTGCCACTAAATAATATAGAAACAATGGCCGTCGACAATACTGATAGATTTACTGTCGAAATGTATTAACAAGCGCACTCGTGTTACAGCCATTGAGTAACCCGCCACAGTCACACACTCGCGAATTTCTTTAACTTACTGGTCAGAGTGATGAAACCTTCGTATTGGCTACTTACTGAACTACCAACAATGCACTCCCACATTCGCAACTGTCGAATACTAACCGAATGTATTATTGTACACCTCTGCTTGACCCCTCAGATTATGACATTGTGGCGTTGTTTTATAAATAAAACACAATCATCGCATAATAATTATAAAAATAGCATTTTCATTGACCGACTGTTTAATGTGGACACGTCATCGGCCATCAATCATTCAACACCTTTGTGTATGTTTATACGTGGGCATAATTAATTAATTAATATTTATAAACAATATATTCAAACTTGATATATTTATAAAGCCACAGTTATATTGTAAGACAGATAATAAAGTAATTAGGGTCGTATACTTTGATACGTTATCAAGAAAGTTGCAATGATGCATCGGGCGGCGAAACAAATATCTTCTACACTTTCTGGCCGCCTGGTACTTTCTGCATTAAAGTATCTAGTGCATTCTGGTTTTGTATGAGTTCATAACTGATAAACAAACAAGTTTGAGATAGTCTGCAAGATAAACTTCGGGATTATTTTGATAAAGTTCAAAGCAGAGGAAATCAGTGATTATATTTAGTAATCGTTAGAAATCTTATCAAATTATCGATCTACTATACATAGAAACAAAGTAAGTCGGCACGTACAAGTAGCAACAATCGGTTGG
Source organism: Spodoptera frugiperda (assembly GCF_023101765.2). Classification (NCBI taxonomy): domain Eukaryota; kingdom Metazoa; phylum Arthropoda; class Insecta; order Lepidoptera; family Noctuidae; genus Spodoptera; species Spodoptera frugiperda. The sequence goes on along the minus strand of NC_064220.1, from coordinate 4,502,700 downwards.
CTACAGTACAGTAGTGAAACCGGATTGGAATCGTGTTCTTTGAGAAATAATTAAAGTATTGTCCACCGGCGCCGCATTGTGCTGCTACAATCACGGCTCTGTATTGAACGAGTAGAATGCAGACATTATACCTAGGTGACTGGGGGTTAGTGGTGTTACATTACTAATAAAAACACTTCCTACAATGTGGCAGGAGCCTGGGGCAAATTTGAAGAAATTTTGTATGTATTTAGTTAATGTGATATGTTAATGTGTATATTTAACGAAGGATGTAACTCTACTTCTCTTCATTTATTGCCTAAATTATCGTGATGGATTTCAAAATCGCATTGAACAAGCCACGAATGCCGAAAATAAGGGCGTGACATATGTACAAGTAAACGGTCGATTAAATCAATACGAATAGATTTCACAAGCGCAATGTTAGTAATTGAATATCGTTGTTATTTTTGTAAATGTGCAACACCCACACGACACGCGCATTATACTTAATTAACATTTCTCAACTCGGACGCGATCCGACGGAGAACATAATCGGTAATAGTCGACAGCCGTGATGAATCGAATACTATCGAGTACCGATTGTTGGATAGCGAAACAATCGAGTAAGGTAACGAGACTGCGACTAACGTGTAGGGTTGCCACCTGGGGAGAGGCTGTGTGCGAGATCATGGCTCTGTAAGCTCTGTTACACAATACTTTGATATGAAGGTATATCAAATTGATAACAATGTAATGTTTTGATTGAGTTATTACAAGTAATTGCTACAAAAATCAGAAACATTGCGATTTCGAAAGCGAACAGCGAGCCCATTCCTTGTCCAGTGTGATATCGAAATAATAGACGTTGAAAATGAATTCGCCACACAGTATTACAAAATATGTATATTAGTGACATTTGACAACCCTAGTAATTAGTACATTGACATATAGTTGTCATGCAATTCGAACGATTTCTTTCTCAGGACAGTATCATTCGCCACACGTATCGGACACTAACTCGATTCATATCGATACTAGACCGTAGTGTATCGATTATGTCGGCTCGTTACACCGGTCCACTTGTACTCTAAACTGTCCATGTAACGAATTTATGTGTTTGTGTATGTTTGCTTGTTAGTCTGTGTGTTCCCACGATAGCTTTGTTAAACTACTCGTATAATATTTATTTGTGGTCAGATTGTAGATACGCAAATTGGAACCTAGCCTATACAATATAAGATAACAATTGATTTGCATTATAGTTAGGACTACTACCGTACCGAACTGTTAAAGCTGGCTAACACATTTCGATGATGAATTCAATCAAAGTGACCATCGACAATATTGGAGCACTATTCTAAAAAGGGAAATTGAATTTTGATTCAATACAAATGGAGCATTGTAATAGTTCGGTTTAAATTCAAATAATTTCCGCGCTCTATTTGCGCCCGCATTGGTGATGGCGGGGCCGCCTGACCGACTCGGTACTCGAACCTATACATAACGAGACAATTTCAGCCACAAATTTCACCGTCCACCACCTTTGTTTATAAACACCGAACAAAAAGTTAGAATGCGCCCGCGCAGACATAGAAATTGTGAGCATAGAGCATGAAATTCGGACAGTAACGAGAAGAAAGCAGCCAATCATGACGCGACACTGGTTTCTTATTTACGTTGTTACGTGGACGCACTCACTCACTGACGCATCATTACTACGACTGTTTAATTACGATGCTGGGCAGCCACATCTGAATCTCCACATACTCGAATATCTTCACAAATCAATCTGCCACAATGTCGTCTTCTATTTAAAAGTGAGTACTTGTATGTAGAAGCCTACATAACACCAAGCGATGTTGATACAAATTGTACAACAACAGATAATTAACATTGAAAGATAATCAATTATGAAATTAAGCAAGAAATTGTTTATTGATTACTAACCTATTTATTATGCAAAATAGGCAATCAAGTAATTAATTCGTCGGCGATTAGTAGCAGGCGTAATCTAGTTAGGTGCGCGCGCGACAGCCGTACCGACTCTTTGCTAATTAATTACGAAAAATGAAAAACTACCAGTTGTGGCCGTAACGCCAATCATGGCACAATTAGCTCAGTAACCAGTAGCCAGTAAATATTGTGCAGATAGTAGGCAGGCGTGTACTTCACTTACCGTAAGCTAATTACATGAGCTGCTCGCTTTGATTACCACTTATTGCCGCCTAAACGCTCTAGTTGTGTATATGATGAGTCTATATTATGTATTACTTGCCTAGGTGTGTAGGTGTGTAGGTAAAAAACCTAGATATAATTGTCGTAATATAAACTAACGCTTGTTTAAAGTTATTTCTATCAGTTATACCTCCTGACGAGGCTGTACTCCTGGTACTAGGCTAGTCATAACTTTCGAAAGTAATAATATTTTATTTCATTTGTTTTATAATTTTCCATTCGTTTTGCTATCTAGGTTACTATCTTCAGGAGTAACTACTGCACGCTGCGATTTAGTTTTATTTAAATTGTAAAATTAAAATGATCACAAAATACATACATTTGTGTTCAAATATACAGTATGAACAAACTAATCAATGTATTAGACTATGTATTAGACCAGATCTTGTCTTGACTGACTGACTATTTATAAATCAATGGATAAATCAATCCTGCACAGCATGTATATTATGGCAAACTCTTCTTTTGTAAAGGAGACAGCAGTGGAGCCTGCCCAGGCGAGGAGTTTCATAAGGGTTCTGTCACTTTGAGGTCCAAAAAGCTTATTGTGCTGAAGGACAAGGTTGTAGCACAACTGAATTAATTGTATCATAAACCAAGTATGAACTATGCTAGCAAATATATAGCGGGCCAAGTTACGTGTGCTACAGACAGCAGAGCAGATAATGTATGTATGTGTGTCCAGTTATGTAAACGTTTCAGTGGTTTCCACCGCGTTACATATTTTACGCGAGTTATTTCGGTTCTTCCTCACGTTTTTTGGGTTAAATTTTAATTGCGAGCAGTTGTAGTGAAACGTGAAATGTTAGTGTTTCCTCATCGGCCGGTCACTCACTCGAGACAGCGGTAGACAGCTATGTAAATAAACATACCTACTGCAGTGATAATATACAACAGACAGCACGTCACGCTATCCCCATCGTCAATACATTTTCGATCATATATTTTTCCTATAAAGTTAAAAATTTAATAAACATCTTTGACATTTTAGGGTAGTTTTATGCGCTCGCGTCTGTGTTTCACACCAAATAGGCATTAGGCAGTTAGTATGAAATCATCAAAAGGGTACCTAATTCCTAATGACTAAGAGAGCTAGCACTTAGGTACGTCCCCAGGACCTAGTTAGTCAAGTACTGGTTTGATAAAAGCCACCACAATAGAACTAAGTAAACATTAAATATCTTCTTGCCTTTGAGGAAAACAATGAAAATATACGAGTACTCACATAGAAGTCCTTCCAACTTGTTTGGTTCGGATTGTCCATTGGAACTAACTGCTTGATTATATATTTCGTTTAGTTTTTGTGGTGTTACATTAAATAAGTGGTTTAGTTCACTTTTACATAATATGGATCGACAGTGACCACTGGCTGGTTACAGTGAATTGTTCCAAAATGAGACAATACTAGGACAAGCTCGCCTGCGCACGCGCATTCGTTACGTTTTCCATTTTCATGACGATTACATAAACTGAATAAATGAATACAACAAGTGCTCTACACAGTGGCTACTCTACTAGTGTCAGCTAGTTATTGACTTAGTTAAACTCCTACGTGATGTAATTGTGCTGTCCTTGTATTAGGTCCATAAAACATCTTATGTAAATTCAAAGTTAATTAAAATTAATTTATCATAACTTCGTAGCGAAAACAACATTAATATTGAAAGTTGAAGGTTCCTCCATTTTTGTCTACGAATGCAATAAAATAAAATGTAATTATGTAGTAAAGCACTGGTCGATATATCGAATATTGTCACGATTGTCCGTGCAGCGCATTCTTGTGTCCAATAATTTCGCAACAGCTTCCAATATGGCGTTACTGCGAGCATTTCAGAGATTAATTAACCTTATTAGCGACGGTGGCGCCCTTGACGGCCGCCATTATCGGGGCTCGTGGTACTTGGGAAAGTGCGCGGAGCACACGAGACGCGGCCGAGAGGTGACGGGCGTGTAGTGGCTAGGTCGAGCTGCAAGCTCTAAGCTTCACGAAGAGCTTTTAAATTAATTACATAGGTATTATGACTAAGTATTTTAACGTAGAATTTTGCGGTTAAGTTACCCTTGTTGTGCTGTGAATGTAAGGTCAGCTTTAAAATCTCAAGACACTCGGAGGCATGTGGAAGGGGCATTAGGTATTGATTCACTAACTACAGGTAGTCAGTAGCCTTAAGATCTTACAAAAGCCTTCATCAAGTACTTGTAAGCATCCGGAACTGCGGATAACGTATCGGGTCCGGCTCAAAGCACGAGTGGGAACGGGGTGGTTTTTAGTCAGTAAGTCTGGCACTCTCTCTTGCCTCAATCAAAGCGAAAGAAGACGTTGGATGATTTTCTACCCTCAAAAAAGTGCATAATAAACTGAGTTCTATAAGTTATTCCACTGAATAAACAAAATGTGAGCATTATTTAGGTAAAGTGTGAACATTCCCGATTCCAGCAGTGTTCTGTACGATCTGCTAGACAGTCAGGTGGCGCATTGTTGATTTTGTTATATTGTCACTGACACACACACGCCATACATGCATTCACAACATACGCCGATGTTCATGTTATGTTTATATTCATTACATTGCCGTATTTATCCCTGTTCACTATTTTATTTTAGGCAGGATAGTCGCTCTCTCTTGGAAAGTCTTAAAAGTATTTCCTAATGAGTCACACGATATCTTGTGATTGGGGAAATACCTTTATCTAGTCGTAAACTTGTAGCAGGATAAACTTAACATGTTTAATGCACATCACGTCATCATTGTGCGTATGTTCTTGTGCAGTTTTATGCATTTATTTGTAAAGTTGTCCTCGGTCTTTCTACATTCTTAATTCTTGTCTGTGCTGTTCTCGATCGTATTTACGTATTTGCTCACTAATATATCGGTTGATCTATAGTTAACTTCCAAGTTATCAAATTAGACTGGTACAACTCCAACTCCATTCTATGTATAACTTCACCTCGTTGTAATAGGCATTTCTCAATAAAATTATCGCATGTTTCCTTTGCTTGTCATCATTATGTACAAGAGTGCGTATGTGATCTAATGATTGTATGTTTAGCAAATTCATCAAGTCATCATACCACGTGTGGGGAAAGTGTACCTGCTGCAGCAATACGTCAAGTCGAAAGAGATGCGATTGTACGGCGCGGAGACCTTGAGGGTCAATTAATGTGGTTTCTATAGAAATTTACCAATACTGATCATGTGAGTTACGACATCGCTTGACGTTCCACGCTGTCATAATGGAATAGGAAGTAATTACATTATGCTGCATGTTTATGTGGTCCTAGTACCTTGCAGATCCAACTCTCGTATGTCGCACACAAACCCAGTAGCTGTCTACATTGAGCTCCTTTATTGTCTTATTTATTGTAAAGGTAAGGGATTAACCTCCCCCCACGATCTATCTCCATGCGTCACCCTGTGTACCTTTGACCGTGTCTTTGTCAACATAATCTTTTTGGGCAAGTATAAGTAACAATTTGTCAAAGTGTTTGCGGTTGGAGCGCCCGATGTGGTGAGGTCGTTGCTCACTACAGCGCGGTGTAGTGAGTTAGTTAGTGTGTGTATTGTATTCAATGCGCGCCATTAATATGCCGCGTATGGTAATGTATGGTCATTTCGCGTCCAATGGCCAAGAATACAAAGCGTGACACGCATTATGTGCTGCTTACCGAATGTGCACGACGCACAGTCTACGGACACCTACTTTACGTATGTTTAAATACATAGTCCTATGTAGTACTACTTATACATAGTCTTGTTTGGCTTGCAGTTTGAAGACATCATTGATCTGCAGTAGTAGCACTGGTAAAAAAAATACAAAAGACTCTCATATTTTTAGATTGAGAGTTCCAAATCCCTTCTTAACCGTAGATATAACTACTACACTAAAGAATAAAACCGTATTCAAATTCAATCAATAAAAAAGTAAACTTAATAAGCGGGAGCAAGTTGACACAATAGAGAAGTCAGAATACCATCAATCATGGACCAATGGGGGACGATTCTTGTGAAAACCGACTAATCAGAGCTGTTCGGTTGGACCATCCATCATTAGCCGCGTCACCTGCTCGGTCGATCGTAATCTCCTGTCCAGGCGTAGCTGTCGGCTTACAATAATTGCGTGTTATGATCTCACCTGTTGCACTGCCCCCGGCAACACTTACTACTTACATGTGACCCTCGTGTTGGGCATCCCCTCCATTAACCAAATATTGGATTAATCGCTTTATCCATGTTCGTGTTGTCACTATCTAAGTGGGGTGTCTCGCGTTTGTTTGGACACTTCCTCCTTATTACACAATCGTTTACTTTTTCTTTATGTTAAATTGAATTGGTGCTTTCTTTCTCATCAATATTAATTGATTTTGTTATGCAGTTATTAATGAGAATTACGCAAATATCTAAGTTATTCGCAAGGTGAATGTGGATCACGTTAAATTCAGTTTTACAAAAGTAAGTACTTGACTGTTATTGAAGCTCTTGATGTTATCTCGCGGAGCTGCGTGTCGCGTGCTAATTGGAGCCGAGTGCAATTACTGGCCCTGTGGATGTGCTGGTCATCACACGAGAGACTCGTTAAAACTTATGACTATTGCTAAATTCAAGGATTGCTGCAATGAAGTCTTTTTATTTATCGGTACATCGTTATCTAAATGTGTTATTGGATTAGCAAATTAAATCAGGTATTTAGAATAATATGTGTATCACTTGACATCGGTGCATATTGCAGTTTGCAAGTAACGCACATGTAGTGATCGGATCATCGAACACCGGTGGAACGGTACAGTGCGGTGCAGTGCGAGTGCCGGCGGCGGGCGGCCGCGACTGTACAACGGTTTCACTCTCGACGCGCGTCACGGTCAAGGCGAGCACCGCTATCGGTGATTGTACCAGTGTACCGGCGAACCAGTGTCCATCGTACTATATATTTACCGTTCACAGACAAACTATATCGTGCACTACATCCCAGTAACTTGGAGTTATTGAACTTTTGCACATTGAGGATTTTCAGCACAAGTTCTTTAGAAAATGTATTTTATAGCTCTTTATTGCTTCTACATATATAGTAGATTTAATAATTCTATTTGAAATGTATTCTGGATGGTTAATAATTTACTAGACAACCTCCTAAACTAAAATGATATCTAAATCACCTCAGCTAAATTAATAAATCATAATTTTATTGATGTGTAATTACACTCTTCAGACTATTGTTTAGCTATCTACTCGAAAACTGATTTACGGTAAACGAGCTGCAGTTATTGATTGACCCGTCACTAATGACCAATGAGCAAACACTGGCCGCTACACCGCAGTACAAACACTCGTCGTGTCGTGCGTGACAGTGCGCACGCGCCTGTTTGTTTAGTTATTTGTCTGGTGCGCGCGCGCCGCGGTCGGGTCACTCCACATTTATCACAGCTTCCGACCGATCACTATGCAAATTACTGTTTAAATATTCATATTTAGTTTGTTTATGTATTCAAGATGGTGTAATGTGTCGCCGCTAATGTGTCGCGTCTACTGTTTGTCAGCACTTGTGTCTCCGAGTACTAGGCGCACAGGTGACGGAAGAAAGTAAATGGTAGAAAGCTGAACTAAAGGATTTCGACTGAAAAATTGGCTCTTTGATGTAATGGGTATTCCATCGTTTTGGAAATTTTTTTAAAGTGCCGAGTGGGAATATTAATGTCAACTTTTGTTATTTTGTGCAAATTAAATGGAAAGTGCCATTATCTACTTACGTACCTACTTATTTAAGTACGCTTTTTGTTTTTAGGTTTTGTTCAGTAAAAATAAAAATATCCTTTCACATAGTTTACTACGTGCGTACATGTATCTCAAGTCAACAAGTTCCGCATATCGTATTGATTAAATAATTGATTAATGGTACTGGACACACGTAAGGTGTTACTTAACATTACTTCAAAACATCAAATTCTGATTGAATTCTAGAAAGCAGACATTTATTAATATATATTAATAATGGTAATTTTATTAACGACAGTCTGACAAATATTAGTTCCTTGCAGATTTATGTAAGAATCTAAGACTTTGATAAATCTCGTGAAAAATTACCCTTAATTAATTTAATGGAATAATCCTGGACACAAATCGGTCGTCCAACGAATAAATAATTATAATTAACTGGAGGAGATCGGAAACGCTCGGGTCGTAGCGAGCAATCGATTCGTTATCTAACAGTTAAGTATCGAGACTATTCGAGTTTTCCGATTGCAATAAACATTTCCATAATCCTGTATGTTTCCCGGTTGGGCCAGTCTGTAATCCGATGAGGAAGCGAACTCACGACGCAGTTACATCTAGCGTCTAGCCAACGTACCAGGAGCGCAGCACACTGGAGGAGCTAGCATTATTATTTTACTTTAACACTTACTCAAAACAAATGAATGGCGGGTGCAACAAGTGTTGAAACTAACTTTTAGTTACTATTCACTACAACACCGCGATTTGAATGATTGCGCTGAATTTGTGCACGGTGACGTCACTCGTTTACAACGAATTAGTGCCCGTGCATACTGAATTTTCCCCACCGAGCCTTTCTACGCTTCATGTTAATGGCTCAACAGGTGTCGAATAAGCTATGCTAAGTGTAAGCTAAGTAGCTAACCTTGACTTTCCTTAGCGTTTATAAACAAATAGTATTAAAGTGAAGTAAAACAATCTTGACTTGAGTTATGTACGGCGGCGTGCAAACAGTTAGCGGAGCAGGGTCGTGACGGTGTGTACAGTCAGCACACTTGTTTGGTATGCAGGTAAGAAAATGATTGTTTCAGTACAGAGACAGTTAATAAGGTTGGTTACTGAGCTGACCAATGCAATGATTATAATACAAAAGATATGGCTTTGTTAAAAACTTAGTGTAACAACGTAGAGCAACACAGGCCACTATGCGTAACAATAGCTACCTACTGTCTCTGCACTGAGTCAATTTCTATTTCCTTACCTGCCTGAATAACTGTGCTGACGGTACACAACATTATCAGTGTAAACGATATCGGCAGTGGCATTAGTGGTTAGCGAAATATCTGCCGCAGCCATTGACCGGAGAAAGCTGCGGCTCTGGTTTGATTCACGTCGCGGCGCCGCGCCCGGCCGCCCGGCGGTGGGTGGGTCACCCGCCCCGGAACACCGCGCACCTTGCTGCTGCAATCAAAACAAACATTCTTCCTATTTATAAACTTGTAGTTTTAGTATATACACGTTAATGAGACAATATTGTAACGTACTTCGTCTGTTTGTTTCAGTTCACCGTGGGTTGTAGGATGAGACAGACATTAGTTTAAGAAATTGGTGAGTACTTATTTTATTAATTACTTAGTATCCACACAGTTTATATACTGAATATAGTTTACAGTTCCTCACACAGTGAGCGTTGATCCGACAGTAAGGAGATTTCCACCACGCGATCCATTAGGCATTAGACACAGACACACAGACACACGGCGGGAAAGTGCTCCGAGCTATAATACTGCTGCCCCACTTGGCGAGAAATTACTATTATGTGGAATATGGGGCAAGTGAGAGAGTACCACTGATACAGAGACTGACTCAAGGCACCTCGAGGAATCCTTGTAGAGGTCCTTGTGTTGTGGAGGCTGGTGTCGTGACAGACGACAAGTAATTTGTCACTTACTTATCACGAAATTATATCAGTTGTTCCACTTTTCAATCATTGCCTTAAAAGCCGCCAACAGCATAATAAGCCCTTTTTGTAGCGTAAACAATGGACGCATTAGGAGCAGAGGTCGATTACATTACACAGTTTAAGTAACGTGTAGCGACCAGTGAAGTATAGTTGTAGCACGTGCTAGTGACCGCCGCGCTGCGCCCGCGCAGCCACGCTTACTATCTGCCCCGCTATGGCCAGTCGAGGCCAGCAGAGCCCTTCTCGGAATGCGACCTCGCCACTGTTTCAGATAATGTTAGATAATCGTGCAGCTATTTACCCGACAATGGAACAATACTTACTGCACACTGCCCAGTGAGTCATGCGACTTAGATATTAGGTAACTAAGTTAGTCGGTCTAAGTAATCCAGTCAAGTCATAATATTATGTATAAAGAAAGTACAACAAATTGGAATAACACATCCATGTCAGTCAACAGAAGATAACGGATCTCAGTGTATAGAGTATCAAATGACGTGAACTCATAAAGGTCCACATTTTCCGAGTGTGCTGTAACTATGAACTCTCAAACTGGTCGACTAGCAGGCTCACCAGGCAGTGTGGGAACGGGCACAGTGCACGCACGCTGTGACAACTTCCACAATTTGCGACAAACGAGTGCATTTACTGCAATTAAACTTAAAAAGGACGCTTACGTAAGTAACGTAGCGCTGCGCCCATTTCGAGCGGAATTGGATCTTGTTACGGAACTGGGCGCGCTGTCCAGCGGCACTCTATACATCGGTGGATAAAGGCGAGAGTCCTATTCTAATGTAGCGGTGTATTGGGCAGCTTTCTACGCGCGCCCTGAATACGGTAATGTTGAGTTTATCCGCTTATCGCTGCCGCAATGGCCGTCCGCGCCATTTTGGGCGGCGACGCTCCGAGCGCTAACTCCGACTGACGAATTACTGACATTTATTATGCTTGCAATGAGAAACGAGGGTTCAGAAGTGCAAACAAAAGGGAGTATCATAATTTAAAATTAACAAACAAATTATCTACAATGGTTTCAAGTTGTGCTCCAAATTACCAAAATCCTAATCTGTCCTGACCGATTTGATGCGTTTATTGATAACTTACGCACGTGGTATTTTTCACAAAGGCACCAATTGTCCTCGACGAAATAACAATTTGAGACGTTATTGATAAATGTGTAATTTAGAAATACTTAAATTAATTAATGTTTTCTTAAACTCAATGTCAAGTAGAAGATCGTGGTGGTGCACGAAGGCGCTCGTGACAGCCGGCGCCGGCGCACCGCTGCTAGTCAACCTTTTGTTCCTCATTATCTATGGTCTATGGTAGTTCAGCATCGCTCTCACTTATTGTCATAGGTATCGGCCTAACAACCGGAGCATGCGCGTGCGCACGTCCCACGATTTATTGTTATGAACTTACCAAACTATTTTAGATTGGAAATCGCCGCGACATGGCGCTTAACTAGCAACTAGCTTCGTTGCTTAAGACTTTCATGGTTTTTAAAAGAATTCCTCCTTTAACTCGATTTTTGTCATTTTCTACAAGTATTGAAGTCCCGTTGGTACCAGTACGATTTACCTCTGATTTAGTTCCTTTACTTATCAACTGTTTTAGTTACATTACTTGTAACGATCCACTTAATAATATAATATTTACCAAATCAATCCTTAACCACCTACAGTGACGTTGACTGCTCAATCACTTGCCGTGCATGGTGTTGATGGAAGTGAATCGGTCGCGTACTGGTTCATTACTCGCGTTGTGATGGAGCACGTCACGGCTGTCAGCGGGTCAAAGAGTCAGCGCCGGCGCCGGCAGCCGGACCGTGGCCGTTACGTCACCGTGTCCGGGAGTACGGTACTTAGAGTAGTGATACGGCTGCTACGTGCCGGGTTATAGTCTGCTCGTGATGTCACTGAGAGCATTTATGTCATTTGCCGAGGATTTGGTTTCTACTTCTTATTGGTTCTTGGTTTGTATACCAAATAGTAAGACAGGTAGACACTTAGCTACAATGAACCTGAGTATAATGAGGCGGGGGATCGTTTAACTTAGCAGACACAACTGACAGATTTCATATTCCTACTAATGTGACCGTTAGGCAGATTCCAAAAGCAAATAATTGTATCCTAATTACTTTACCAACAAATCAACATGTGTAAAGTGTCTGCACCGAATCTGAATCACGACATCACGAGTGAGAAGCGCGAGAACCCAGTAAAACAAAAGCCTGTCAATCATCACGTCACGCAACGCTCCGTGGAGTGCACGCGTGACGCTCGCTAATCCCCATGTGAGTGGGCGGTGCCATAGTGCCGGGAGTCGAGAGCTCTGCTGACCCAGTTGCCCCTTTGAACTCAATGTTCGCTATTCCCTAATTGTGACGAGTTGCTCACTCGGCCTTATCCGCAGGGCTGACGCAGTGCAATGACTTAAAGTCGATTTCTGTGATGATTTATTGTGTCTATTTTAAACTTTCACCAAAATGATCATTTTAGCTGACACGCAGTGTAGTGTGCAGATCACCTCACGAAGCTTCATTTAGAAAAGAAGAATCCGTATTGATTTCTTTAATCTTTAAAGTATTTTTTCTTTTCATATTTCGGTTATTACTTAAATTAGCCAATTACGTACACATCCCTGCACTGTGAGCAGATGTTGTAGCGTGTGACGCAATAATGTTCCGCTTTCCGTGCTAAGTGTGTTGCCGCTGACGGTACCACGAGCCGCCCAATTTAATTACTGCTGCACTTTCTCGCCACACACGCACTACGCGACACGGCACATCTTCAAACTGCTCTCAAAGCAATTCAACAATCAATCCATTTCATATAAATATTTACCAGACATCTGCCTAGTTACGATAGAGATGTACTTTTATGTAATGTAAATGTAAGTTACGATAGGACTCGTTTGCAAGAGTCTAACTATCCAATTCACGTTGCATAGAAATCTAAATTCCTCCCTGAATGACACTATGTAAAAAGTGTAACTGCTTTAACCTATAATGAGAAAACTGGTAGAGAAACAAGAAGGACACGTGCACGTGGCCCGGTGCCTGCTATTATCCAGCGAGTGGCGACGGTGTAGCTGTGTAAGTGTATAGTACGGCTGTCTCCAACGTTTAGCGCGAAATCTGTCTCGTTTCCAATTCTGTCCGGTGTGCCGTCACAACACAACTATTAGAAAACTCCTCGCACTCTCTCTGACAGCGGCGAGACGTGGAGAGCTGATGGACACCAGATAATGCCACACTGCGCGCTGCGCGGTGCTTTCTTAACAATTAGTGCCGTGAAAAACTGTTGAAAACATCGACGGCTTTCTAAGTGAACAGCTTCGATCTGTGGACATTTGCAGACTGCACGTAACGTTACACACATTCTTGATGAACTGACCAATAACGGCCAAGGCGTTCAAAACTGTTAACGTCAAAACGAAATTTAACAAAACTGTGATTGTAAACAGCACACGCCGTGTTGATTAGATTATAGAGTGCAGTGATGGCATCTCAACACAACGTTTATGTGAGAGCACGCAGCGAGCAGCGACACTCCGATATTGATGTCAATTAATTCAGCATCGCGACTAGCATTACGATCCGGTGATTACCATTTGTGGTACAAGGCAACACTTAATTCAGACACAAGTCATTACGAATATAAACCACGAAATGTTGACAATCTGCTAGAATTAATTATTGTATTATTAATTTGAACATGGCCGTGGACAAGGCTGCGCGCACGTTTTCCACATTTCATCTGCTATCTATAAGCGATCGTCGATATGGGTCGTTGCGCCTGCGCCGCCTTGTATGGCTAATATTTATGACGCCACTTTATAGTTCAAGAGCGGTACCGTCCGGCGAGTATTCAATTCGTTGCCCTTAGTTCATTTCAACGCAGTAACCAGTAAACACTGGACAAATGGCAATGCCTTTATAAGCAATACTCGCTCGCATTCAATGAATATATTAGCTCACACAATTACTCCGAGATGTGCATGGTCTTCATCTCGTAAATGGGTCGCGTCAAAGCTCTAGTTTACTTGATTGACGATGTTTTGATCGTGCGAGTGGCGGAGTGCGCCGCACGGTCGCATGCTCCCACATCTATTACTCGACAATAAGCTCTAATTAGCGCGGCTCCTGCTCGCCTGCACCGCTCTAGTTTCGCGATCGTATCTGCGAACAATAAAACGTCCTCATCTGTCAGAGATTACATTATTGTGTACAACTTCACTCTATGGCCGGCTTATGTTTGATATTTTGGGTAACGAGGTGTCTATCACCGTATTCATTGATGATATGATTAACATATTGGCTTAAACCCGACTTAACTCGACCTTAATCGGAAATTAATCACGAGCACCTAAAAGTAAGTAAGCCCAGATAGATTACAAAATGTAGAGCACGGCTGCATTTCTTTGCATGACTGTCAATTACATGTGTGTGTCTAATAGGATTAATAACTATATCACTCGTGTTCTGTACATGTACAGGTCTAGATTTCTACAGTACGACCCTGATGCTGCTAGTTACAAGGTCGAAAAACAGCTTAATTATTCCTCGGCCAATATTTGTTACAAAAAATGGCGACAATAAGATACAAAAACATGTGTTGGAGTGTGGCACTCAGTACGGGCGCTGCTTGCGGCGGGAAAAAACGCATGTGTTCAATGAATAGTTCAATTGTTTCTACACACGGTGAATATCTTCCCGGGGGTAATCCAAGCATTGCTGACAGAAATAGCCGCTTTACTTACTGGATTAATTGAAGTAGTTCTTCGCGTCACTTTATGGATTTCGATCAGATCAAATTTCAATTATCGCAAAATACATTTGTAGACAAACACAGCCTACAATAAAGCACATCACATAAGTTCTCCACAGAGTAGGTTTGCGGCACAGAATCACCATTTTAATGCCATTAACTTGCAAAACAATAGCTGCGTCGCTTACTAAACGACCAGGGCAATAGGTTATCGGTTTAACATGCAGTAGCGAGTACCAGGGAAACAACACCAGGTAGAGGTGTCAGGTTTCCTTTTGTCAAGAAAACAGAATTGAAGTGTAAATTGATTTGAACAGAATTGATTGAAACAAATATTAGCTGTTCGAACGTGCGTGGTGAATTAACATTCATTTCTTCTCTCTAGTTGCAGCTGATGATGAATCTCAATACTTTATTTTTAATTTGAATTTGTATCGAGTCCAGACAAT
Organism: Spodoptera frugiperda; assembly: GCF_023101765.2. NCBI lineage: Eukaryota > Metazoa > Arthropoda > Insecta > Lepidoptera > Noctuidae > Spodoptera > Spodoptera frugiperda. Next base: position 4,487,594 of record NC_064220.1, on the reverse strand, counting down.
CCATCAAGTTCGCTGAATACATTTTGTCAGTCCTTCAGTCGAAAATGTTCTACTTATACGTAAGTTACCATATTGTACCAAAACATCAGGAGCGGTAGGAGTAGTGCCGGGGTCGGGGTGCTCACTCGTCTGTGACGTCACGTTACCCTCCGCAGGGAGTGCACTCGGGTACAAAATATACGCAGCTGGCACACGTCGAGTCACACAGACTCACTAACAAAACAGCTGATCGTTTCAATTTGATAGTTTTTGTTGAGGAGTTACAATTGATTACGCGAAATGCTTTTTTGTTCGTCTACAGCCTACGTTCACCTATTTTTTTTTTGGTCAAATATGAAAGGTTCTTACATAAGAAGTTAAATAATAAATAATAATAGATCGAGGGTAACTTTTACTACATTTGCAAACGGCGTTCAATTCAAAGCCATCTAATTTAGGCTCATATTTGCATAACAAAGTACAGAGTGCTCGCTCATTGTCCGTAATAACTGAGCCACTAACTTTCTGATACAATTATAACTGGCTAAGTACAAAGTTAACTACATCAAATAGATGCAAGTTTGTTAGTTTGTTACGCGGACTCCGAGCATTCGCAGTAAGTGTATGGAATTATAGCAGGCCGATGTTACGAGACCAACTTTTGTGTGAGCAATACTCTGATGGCTGACATTTGTTTACATAACGCTTAAGAAATTAAAAATGGTCCATTACAAGCAAAGGGCTAATCACTGACAAAATAAAAAAATATTACAACCATTAATCTGAAGTAATCACATTAACGTATGGAGCTTAATCGAGTGTACGGTTCAACTCCATAAAGCATTTGTAACCGTAATACCTCACCAGGCGAACATGAACGACTCGGATTTAATTTGTTGTAACACATATTACCGAACGTGTCCTACACACTAATTACTGGCGACCCAATCTGTACGACATTAGCTGTGTAGTGGGCGTGGGAGACAGCAGACAGCGTGCACTCATGTCAACATTACTACGCTGTACAAGTAAATCGTGATGCTCCTCTATAACATGCACGCCTGGTACTTCACTTCACTTTCTCAAATAATTTGCCACCAGATGACGATGTTGCTGAGGATTCTCGTGTACATAAATTCCAACTGGAGTACCTGAAGGTCCATGGACACCTTTCTAAAGTAAAATAATAAAACGTTAATAGTTAACGTGGGTTTCAGAAATAGCAGTCAGTCGAGTCATAAAGATAGCTATGCAAGCCTCAGTGCAGGCGCTGGACATGCAAACGGATGTGACTGAATCTGCGTGTGTGGGAGTTTATATGGTGGACCTGATGTTTACACCATGTACTCTTAATGTTCTATTTTATAGCCACTGAGCTGTAATATTACCTAAGTCAGATCTAGTGAGCTATAAACAGGATGGGACAATGTGTAAAGATCATTAGGTACAAGTTATTGGCGTAATTTGTTTCAATAACTTCCTTATTTCGCTGCTTCACATCGCCACGACCTTTTGTCTACTTTTACACCTGACTAAACGAACATAATCAGCTTTGCCTTGAGCAATAATTTGAGACAATGAAATGAAACGTTTGGTTCCTTCTCAGTTAGTGTAGGTAAGTGTGTCGCAATAGTTCACCTAAATAAACATGATCAATGGATATGGAGCGATCTTTCCTCGGCCACTCTCCGCCACTCTCCGCTAACAGTGCTAACGATGCATTGCTAAAGCTCACACTCCCACACAAAGGTGCGTACACACTGCACGATGTGATGCTGCCGGTGTAATGCCACTAAACCAGAAATACCACAACAGAGCAACCGAATTCGAAAAAAAATATTTTTAAACCCCTCACTTAAGGCTTTTGGTCAAGTTGATAAAATTTTAAACCAGGTAGTTTTTGCTTTCATAGTTCGACGTTTGAGACAAGTCCGATTTAGTTGGTCGTAGTTGTTCTGCAGTTCACGCTGTAGTGTGTGTCCAGTGTGAGGGCGGCCGGCGTTGGGTGTTGCGCCATTGATTGAGTGCACTCGATTCATCAATGAACACATAAAGAGCAGCGGCCGCGGGGCGGGAGGGGGGCGGGGAACTTCCGCTGCAGCGCCCTTCAATGGATACTCAAGTCTATACGAGACGGCGAACACATTTCATAAGTTGGAAATTGAGACTAGTTCATATTTTACCTAATTTCACTATCTATGTTTGGCAGACAGGCAGACTTTCACGAGCAATAAATAAATACAAACAGGTACATCCAATTGTTTAGCCAAGCTAAAGTTTATGCGAATTGTATATCGATTGGTCACGAGATGTCGTAAGAGGTCGTTGAATGAAATTAATAACTTGTCGTGTCGCAACAACTAATTGTTATAAAGTCGACGTGAATGTCATCCTAATGTTGACGGCCGACCTTTGCGGACACGTGGCGAATTCATTAACCTCTCACAATGATCGATTCGATTTTGTATTAGATCATTTATCTTTATATTTAATATCAAATGGCTCGCGTTGATATTAAAAAAGATTAACACATCTACATATAAGGCAGTTCCAGTTATCTCTGGCAACTTGTGACTTGCACCACAGCCATCAATCACCACACGGTGCCCTATTGAAATGGTTTCAAAATGAAAAGTAAACACAGCAAAATGAATTCTACCCCGTCGTCTTAGAGTCTACTGCCAGTATGTTTGTGTTTTCAATTTATATTTGTACGTGGAAGTCCGAGGAGCGACGGTAACCAGAGTCGGGCATTTTTTCTTCTATTTAAGTAAAGTCGGGAGTGAAGCGTGTTTAGTCTAGTTGTTGTAAGCCTGTTTGGAGAGGGGAACACAATGCAGGCAAATGCATAGCTGACCATTTTAACTTTAAAACCTCTATGGTCCATGTCAACATATCAAAACTGAACCACCTCAAATACATAGAACTTAGAAAGCCGTGCTCTTCCATAACCCGCAAAACATATTACGCAGATTGTAAATTGTAATGTTAAGTAGGTAACGGAGGTGACACTTTGGTAATTGCAAACAATAACACCATTGTTGTAGATCCATCAGTTTAGTAAACATCAGACACATCAGCTGCTTGTTGTTTGTAATTATATAATGTACAATTTCCAAGTAACCGTAGTACGAGTCCTTTAATTAAGTAGTACTAAAGTCGTGCGTTGAAAAGTCAATTAATTTGTCAGAGCTAGCTGTGTCGAGACTAGAGACGAAAGCACATCCAAGACATTACGATTTGTTAAAATTGTTTAACAGATATTCAACCTTATCATTTTGCAATGAAGTTCAAGATCTACTTAAAACGATGACAGTTTGGGAGTAGCTCTATATCGCCCGTTGTTCTGAAACAATGTGTGAGTGTCGACGTGCGCTGACGATGAGATCTCTGCATCAATGTCGGTCTGAAGTGGACGAGTGATGTTACTGACGGATCGCATCACTCGCCTCACTCCGGTACGTGCGGAATTTGAGCGGTGGCACTACACTGCCGAGAGAGATTTGAATTGGGTGAAACTGATGCCTGCAGTGCAGCTACTGCAGCTAGTCACGCTGTCACGCGTGACTGGTTCAATGGACATCCTCTGTCTGAAATATCTGGTGAAACTATTCTAGACAAAACTATTGCATTTAGACTTATAGTTATGATAATTTAGCTATAAATTCACCAGGTCAACATACGGACTAAACTTGAGAACAGTGAGGAAACCGCAGAGTTAACCGACTCTGTTGAAAGCGAGTATATGTGTCTTGCGGTAACGGCGCCTACAAACTGAGTGCCGTACTGGCTGTGGTACTGCTCGCACCGCTAAGGTGCGGTGACGCTGACACCGATACCTGAACATTGGGAAATTGAAATGGTTTCCGCACGTTTTTCATTAAAATATCTGGCAACCGATGGCGTCCTATAAACCAGGATTATAGGCTTTATAGACACTTCAATTTACTTATCTAATTGTGAAATTGTTAGATTACAACTAACAACATTTATATCTACTTGTCTGTCTGTCTCAATGCAGATAACGTGTAGTTGAAGCCAGTTGAAGGGGCAACCAATTACATTTCTTAACTAAGTAACCGTGTGATTACCATACACTCATTTCGTAAAAGCCGACCTTTTACGAATTACTGCAATAATGTGAAGCCGATTCGATTACCTCGTGCGGAAAATATTTTCTTTTATGATTGCATACTGCAGTGATGCATGCAGCAGAATTTATATTGCCTTCTTGGTTGTTAGTTCAAATTCCGTCACCAAATCATTGTCTCGGTGGGCAGTACGTCGCGGTCACGCGTCCTGCAAGCCCAGCAGTTACACAATTAGGCATAAAGTGCCGTGTTCCTGCGCAATGTCTGAATGCGACAGGATCAATTGAAGTATCTGCGATCTCTCGACATGATCCGCGCGGATAGGCGGCGCGTCCCTTCCCGGGTCGATGACACGTGCCAGATACAGATACCTCCTGCACGGCGACCAGTCCTCCGCCATGTTGGGCCACTCGGTAGCCTGTAGTATCGGTAGTATCGTACCCACTTGTACATACGTTTACATTTACAAATTCTTGCTAAACCTCCTTTCTTACATTGTAAATAAGTGGACACTTGATCAACTTCAAACAATATTTTTGAGTTCCTGACATTTAAGTATGAAGCCAGCTAGGTACTAGGCAGCCATACCCTCAGGAGACTATCCCCTTGCGTGCGGTTGCTAATCCATATGAGTTTTCTCACAATGCAAATGGCACAGCGTGGCACGCGACGCAGCGCAGTAATGTGATGTCATATATTAACATCATGGGTCCGTAACTACTATGCTTAGAGATGTTGAATTTCCATTAAATCGTAAAAAAAATGTTTAACATTGTGTTAAAGTCGATTTTTCAATTACTTTTTCATTATTGTTCTGACTTCCAAGCTATGTGCTAAACGTAGGAATGTGCGTGCGAGTTGCATTGGTAGCTCGGCTCAGTGGGCTCTGTGCGGAGTGAATGTGATTATCCAATTAAGGAGCGCACAGGAGTCAACGCACCACCGCTCGACGACCAGGCGGCAGCACTCACTTGAGAAATGTCTGCGATGTTCCTGATACCCTAGTCACTCGGGGACAATAACAGCTTCGCATTATTCAATCACTTTGATCCCATTTAATGTTGAATTGGACATTAAGTACCAGTCGCTTGACTAATCGAGTGTTTCATTTGTCTGATGCTTCAGTTCCTCTCAATAACACAAAGATTTTATTACTGACCGGTCTGAATCACTTGCTGCAGATACTGTCAGGCAAGTAACTTAAGCTGTCAATATAAACGTCGTCCCTTGCTACCACCGATCACACAAACGCACCGTGTAAACGGGCTCAAGAGCATCTTAAAGTCTGTAATGAAAAAGCCGCCGGGAGTGGAGACCTTCACTGCTGCGTGTAATTTGCGTAAATGGACGATTTTCTCGAGCGACGCGCCCGACCGCCCGACACCGGCCCACCGACCAGCCCGCTCAACTTGACCTACACGATGTAGGGCTGGCCTGCTCACGTCTCGTGCACTCGCCAAATTGGACGTCGATGCAGATGGTAGCCCTGAGAGCCGAGTTAATGATATGTTATCTACCTGAGATACTCACAATTGCCTGTGTGGTTATGTAAGTTTCTAGTTAAATGGAAACTTCATTTAAAATCTCCACATAAATTGCTCTCTATGTGATAAGATATGAACCACCAACATTTATGTCGCTAAAATCTTGACACTACCTGATTTTGTGGCTGTACGACATTTACCGGGTCATCTAGTAAGTTACCAAATTACTTATCAATTAAATATTTATTGTGTGTGTTGTGCTGGCAACCCTATACAGCGAGCATGGTAAAGCTGCGCGTGGGCAACACTACATAGGTTCGACTACTTCATGGAGATTGATGCTAGGATAAGAGATTAAAGATCATGTTTATTCCGTCATCTAAAAAATAATAATTAAGTAGTAGTTTATTTATTCCAGTGACCACTTATAATTAGGTCCTGTACTTTAGTACTTTTCTTTTGGAATTCTGTCTATGTGACACATTATGTAATTAACTGAATTAAGAAAACCGTAAAATGCACACTTGACGTTTTCGACAGAAAACACGCGCACTAACTTTCATTTTCTTTTCAAAATAACGTTGACATTATCATGTAAGTTCACGTGATCCCGTGGTTTATGACATATTTCGGTTCGATATTTCCCTGCATTTTATGTAAGTGTTACGAATGTACGTTACGAGTTTACGACTCAACTTTTCAGTATAATATTATTATGTTTGCCCGACCTGTTATGAAGAAAACCGCGAGTCGCCTGCACCGCAATTCTCGCGTGCTATCTTCCATCAATAGAAGAATCGAGGAAAAGTATACTCTATGTTTTGGGCAAAGGGTACAATTTTGAAATAGAATGATAGTAATGACATGCAAAATAATGTCCCAATTGGTTGGAATCGATTTCCCCGCGGTTTCCGTGTCGCATCGCCGTTGTGCCGCCGGGACGGGCGCGCCGCACGCCGCGTGCTGCCGACTCGTCCCAGTTGCCTTCATTCACATAATTTACCCACCATGGGGGGAAATATTGTAATTTCATGGGAAAAACTCATTTGAATAAACGTTAAATGTGTACTTATTGTATTAAGTTTAAACTGTTATATGCCTGTTTGCAATATTATTTTATTTTTGCATGGAAATGAACTGTAAGTGGATGAATTGATTGTCGGTTGCCATTGTCTGCAGCTTACTTATTTTTTTTTTCTTTTAAAAAAAAACGTTGCCCCACACTAGGATTTTCTCCTGTGTCGTGGGTGCGTTTACAAACATACAAGTTCACATACACATGACACCCAGACCCGAAACAACAATTTGTGGATCACACAAAGAGTTGTTCCGTGCGGGAATCGAACCCGCTACCCGTTGCGCGGCAGCCAGTTGCCCAGCCACCGCACTAACCGTGCAGTCAAAACTTAATGAACCATTAATGTTGGAGGTATAAACATTTAGGTAATACATATTTTCAACAATGATTCCAAGTTTGTAAGTACAGCCCGTAGCCTGGGAACGTGCTCACGCGCACCACGCCACACACGACATAAAGCTACCAACACATGATATTCGTGAACCTTGAATAATCCGACAACTTCTGAATATTCATCACAGACATCACCCCGTATAATTCGACTCTAGTTACATAAATACGAAAGTGTCGTGTGTTCTGTGTCTATACAAGACATCGCTGCCGCCTGCCGCCGGCTGGGGGCGCTGGACTCGCCGGCTGCGCACCAAAGCTGCGCACTTACCAATTGGTATCACGGCGGCTTGTCGGCGTCGCTGCGCACCAAAGCTGCGCACAAGGCAGTTTTACTAAGACGGCTTGCCGGCGTCGCTGCGCAGAAATCTGCGCACTTCTCTTTCTATCCACGGCGGTGACGCAGCAATTTTATATAGTTTCTTTTATAATTTATAATTAATACAGTTTTATTTGCTCTATACTTATTTCGAGTTTTATTCACTGAAGCTATCGAAGAATACATTAACATTCTGTATACAACTGCATTTGCTCGTGTGCAGTGTGCAGTGCTCTGCTCACAGGCTTCCTTTCGTAACTGCCGCATGCTCCTGCATGTGACAATTATTGTACGGCGTGCAGTTTAGTGTCCGCCTCGACTCTCGACTACACTAATAATATGCAGTTGTCGCGGAATGTACGTAATGTACAATGAGCTATGATTATTGGAATCTATGTCACAGACTCACAGGCTGTGCTAGACCCTTTCCCTTCACACTTTATGAATTCCGGAGACATGTTCCAAACGCATGACTCAACGGTCGTTTCGTATACACATTTCTGACCCCAAACAGTTTATACTTAGTATTTATTAGTAAACTTGTGTCCCGAACATTTCTTGCTTCGATATTGAGCCGCAATGAGAACAATACCTCCGCAGGCGTGTACTTGTGTAGGGAGCCCATTCGTGTCACGTACTGAAGTACGTCGCATCACGACCGGGACGTATATGGGCAGCGAGTGATCTGCCGGCGACTTTTCTTTTGTCTTTTTACCGGCGACGTACCAAACTTCGGCGCCGATGTCGTGGGGACGCCATCACGCAAGCCGAACGTATGAAAATCCGCAGACAAAGACCATCCACCGCGGAGCATGCTTCGTGCAGCAGGAACCGTCGACCGAGGCACATTCAACAATGTCATTGTAAGGCTGCTTGTTTGGTAAACTGGTTACAAATAACTTGAATAATGAATGCAAACTGATTGACTTCGTACCTATAAGAAAAATATTACTTTAAAGTAACTTTACGAAACTGTAGCACAACAATAAATATGGGCGTTGCGCATCAAAACGAAACCGAAACACCCAATTATCATTCGGTAATATTATTAAGTTCTGGAGAACCTGTCTCTCGTCTGTCTGTGAGTAGCCTGCCGTCAGTGAGTGTTCATATTTTTATGTCAGAGAACACTTTGTGTCTTAATTAGTGTCTGTCAGCGCCGCGGAGCGACCTTCGCCTCATCATTAGTTAAGTTTGCCGAGCAACAGCGCGCGGCCCTTGTCAGACATGTAAATGAGGCTCGTGCACAAAATTGCTCCGCGAACCGAACTCTTTAAACTTCTTTTATTATCTAGTTCAGGTTTTTGTTGAAAGGCTCCATTATTGCGCGGAACGTTCATCAAAACCCTCGTTACTTATAATGGCCGCTGTAACTGAATGTTGTTGTTTACTTGTGGCGGTAACAATGGAGACTTATTACTTAATGTTGTTGTTGCAGGGAAGCCTTGACAATGGCGTATTACCGGTGCGGGCCGACGGCCATCGGCAGCCGCACCTCGTGGGGCCCGGTCACCTCGCCCACCTCCGTGGAGCCCAAGAGCTACGATAGGCCACTGAGCGGCAACTTTGATAGAATATTTAATGCTTTTGAGAGGACCAATGCCTTCGAGTACATCCGGAACTCATTTGAGGGAGGGAAAGAAGAGGAGGAACGTCATATCGGCCATGGAGACATCATAGTGAATAGAAAGATGAGCAGCAGCTTCGAGCGGGCAGACTGCGCGCTGGCGGCGCAGACTCCGTGCTCCGAGGACGAGGACTTCTACCGGGAGAAGATCCTGTACTCGCAGGCGAGGCAGCTGTTCCCCTTGCAGGAGGACCTGGCCGACTGGATCAACAAGACTATAGGTGAGTGGACAATTACACATCTATTTGTACAAAACTAAACCATGCAGCTGAAAGTAAACGTTAAACAAAGCCTGTAAATTCTGGACTGAAGAAAACGTTGTATGAGTTATATAATTTGGAACGAGCGTGAAAAATTGCAATTTTACGAGTTTCTCCGACCTGCAAATGCCATGTGAGTGCAAACGAAATGTTGCACATTTCGAGCCGCAGACTGCTTGCAATGTACGAGTGGTATTGGTTATATCATGCCACCAATCAATGTCAGGAAGTTTTCAGAAATTAACATTTGTTTAAAAACAAATGGCTTCATGCATAACATCACAAGATTGATATTAGTAGTCCATTCAATAATGATTAGCAAATTAATAAAAAGTAATATCAATAAATTCGAATCAAAATGCGATTAAGTCTGCCTCTAATTATTGAAATATATTGCAGCGTAGTACACAGGGCCAAGGAATGGTAATAATAAAGAACAATTTGTAAGGCGTGCGATTGTATCATCGCTGCCATATAGGTGAGCTCGCGGTGTTTTTGTGGCGAGCCGGCGAGTCTGCGCGTGGGCACATGACCACGTTGTGTTGATAATTAGCAGTTAAACTATAATACTGCCATCCCATGACAACACTCGCACATCGATGTGTGTGTGTGGGCGGACGCGGCATCAACATAACAACATAACAAACACTATAACTAATGAAGTTAACTACCGTCGCGGAATTATTCCAAATAAGCAATTATTTATGGACATATTATTTGGTTTTTATGATTATTTTTGTCGTTATTTACTAATGAGATTTTAAGAATTCATATTTTATTAATCACTACAAATATCTATAGTACTGAAATCTAACAACTGATATGCATAATACAATTAAAATCAACAATACTTATTTATCTGGACGTATTTTTTTTAGAATGTGCACGTACATTGCAATGTCCATCATTATACCAGTCTAAAAGTGACCCACGTCACATTTCTAGTAATAGTTAAGTGAAGGTACTAGGGCAGCACGTACTAGAGGAGGTGTGTGTGTCGAAGAGTGGCATTGCGAAACGGATGGACACCTTCACGGCGGCGCCGCCCACGTGCCACTCGCACTGCGAACACAAATGCGCAGATTAACGACGACACTCGCTCAGAGTGTCGCAAACGTGCTCCTACCCATCAAACGTACTTATAAGTAATAGAACGTGCAATAGAAGCAAGAAAATAAGATGCTATAAGGATTCAAATGGATATTGTATGGAAACCGAGCAACTCGTTATGTATTCGTTTGTAATGAGCGGCTTCCTTCAGATTTTCCTTGATAGTTATCGGAACGACACAACAGCAATAAAACGTAATATCGTCCCGACCTCCAGCCCTCTCATAAACTCAGTGTCTGAAAATATTGTTGATTGCGGCGTTATTCTCAAACTAATGTCATTACTCCTCACAACTTCTCGACGTCTGTTATTATGTCACAACATTATCATTTCTTTGGGAAATTCTTCCCTCCTCCGGACTAACGATATAATTCACGATAATCTCCGTAATGGTGGCATTATCGGAGATTATTGTGTCTTATAAACCAACATGGCACGCACGAGCCACGCATCGTGTTCTCACACACATCTCCTTACTTATTTGTCTGTCAGGTGATCATCACCATTACGTACTCCTACAAGACAATGTCAGCTTTGTACACAAGAGACAGTTATCAGTTTACCATGAGAGGTGCAATATGTTTGCACGTTGTTCAATGTTGCACGCTTCATTGGAGTCATGAATGTGCCGTGCAAGCGATGACGGGCGGTTTGATAGGAATGGCGTCACGAATGTAGGGCAGTGCGCGATACCGTAACATAGGTAAGGCGAGTGATTAGTAAATAGTAATTAGTGCAACGCATGATTGGATACGTCACACGCGAGTGCCGGCCGCGGCGGGTCACCGGCCGCCCGCCGGCCGCCGCGCTGCCTGCCTGGCTGACTAGTTGACGCCACAGGACCACGCAATCGTGATGTAACCCATGCATGTGCACTCACATACATGGTCTGCTTCGTATCTATAATTAGATCAATAGCTGTCGCGAGTTACAGTTTCAATGCTTTGTGTAATTGCGACGCCCTCGATATTGGAACCACAAATAGAACTACAGTTGAACTCTAACCAAAATTAGCGAGTGTAAAAAAATTACTTAAACTTTAGTACGCTCCCACTTTGGCAGTAAGTGCTAATTATATTATCTAGCTAGGAGATATGTATTTTAATTAGGCAGACAGCAATTTACTTAATTACCAGGTTAAAGTGCGCAGGGTAGGTACCAGGCGTGCATAAAATGCTAATGTTAATATTAGGCTGTCCCGTCAGCACAGTAGCGGTATGAACTGCCGCTGCCTAGACGCGGTGTTATGAATATTTAAATATTATTTTGCGTTTGGTAGAAGTCAATAGTTCGAGCGAATATTGCAGGCTCACATCAATTACAATTTAGTTGCTTTATCATCGCAATAAATATGATGGATGCGAATAATATTTCATATTAAATTAATGGAAACATTATATTCAAATACTGACGAATACTATGTTACCAATTGCTTTGCTTTAGATCTTAGATACATCAACATTGGCGCAGGACAATAACAATGGCCCAAACCGCGTGATCTCATGTCTTGAATGATTGTAAATGATTACAGCACGTAAAGTAACACCTTATAAATTATGGAGTTATTATTATTGCAATATAGAAGTTCCGTTGGCGGGCCGTTAATCGACGCAGGCGCACTGTGCGTCGCTGCGCGGGCGCGGGCGGCTCGGCTGGTCACCAGCATTGACATCCTTACGATACCGTTATTGGAATGCGAAAATTTATAATTAAGGTTAAATGCAATTACATATTCTCCATTTTAATAATAAGCTCTCTTTAATTGTGTGTTCGTGAATTCGAGATGTTTTCTCACGGACGCGAGTGGACCGTTACAATCAAATATGTGTGCGGAAAATGAATGTCATTCAACTAATGACATTACCCTCGGATGCGATCACATCATTGTTAATGTCATCCGGAATAAGTAATACGAGTATTAAGTTATTATTTATCGTATTTTCTCCAAATCCGTTGAGATTGTGTGCGAACCTTTCTGCACTGGGAAAACTGGGCAGTAAGATAGCTAATGCAGTTTACTGGAGGATTTTCAATATCCTAATTATGAAATCAGTTGTCCATCGGATAACTCTCGGTGGCAATATTTAAGAATGAATGCAGATTTTGCATTGTTAATGAATGTAGCCAGTTGTAGTAGCCACAGGTCATATGTGAGGCCTTGTTGCACTTGCTCCGACAGACCGACGTAATTATTTATCAGTATATATTTATTTTGAGCTGAGGTTCGATTATTGTCGCGCTAATTGCGAAGGAGAACCGCGAGACAGACCGGTTACTGTAGTACCACCGAAACATTGTTCTTGCCGAATTCATATCTTGTATTGAAGATTATTAAGTATTAACCTTAAGTAACCTTCAAGAAAAGAGCGTATTCCTTTTTAAAAGGCCTGCAACACACATGTGACTCCTCTGGTGTTGTAGGTGTCCATGAGCAGCGCTGTTCGCTTACCATCAGGTGATCCGTCTGCTCGTTTGCCTCTTAGCCCATAAAAATATGTATTGTTATTTCGTAGCATCCAAAAACTATGAACACGAAACAGGGGAAACAGGCTCAAATCTTGACACATTACCAAGTTTATTTAGACAGTATGACAAACGATGAATGATGAACATTACAATTACTGAGTAAAAACTAAAAACTGGCAATTTCGGACATCATCCATTTGAACATGTTTGTTTAGCTTGGTGATTGATGTTCATTGATTTCGATATGAGAAGAACCTTTGTTCAGTGGTTTAGTTTAAAAGGCGATTTTTTTAATGCTGCATACCTTTCAATTTATCGGGAGATCTCAGTTAGCTATACTTTGTTCTTACAATCTCGGCATGCGAAGTAGCGAGCCATTCGTCCGATCGGTAGACTTTCAATTAAAACATTTCAATAGGACTCGCGTACGTGATGCTTTGCAATCTTGATCGCTAACGAAACAACGCCATTGTTGCTGTGTGGCTGGAGTATCGTCCACTGCAATAATTATTGCAACCAACATAAAAACATAAATAAAATCGCAATATCTGCACTTACAGATTGTAGTATTTCTTTAATCGTTATAGTTTAAGTGGTTTTTTAAACATCATTAATTTTTACGCGTGCACGTTTAATGCATTCTAAAAATGCATAAAGATAAAATTAAATTACAGAAGAGAATGTAAACTGTTATCGTATGAGTAGGAACATGGTCGCGGACTATCTCAGTGCTATGAAGCCCTAGTAATGCCACGCAGATCTACTTGTAGTTTGTAGTCAGTGGGTGGTCCCGCACAGTCGCGCCGATATTATTTATCTTTTGCTCACGTTATACATAACACATGTATCTCCCGCGCATCCTTAAGCCGGTTCCTTGCGCCGGCGCACATACTGCCATGAGATTGCAGGTTGCAGGTACTCGCTGCACATAATAAATAACTTCATCGGCTCAGAATCTGTCGGATGATTCCGGAATTATACGATTTATTGTTATCGTGTGCTAAATCACCTGAAAGTTTTGTAGACACATTCTAAACTAAACATTATCGAACGAATGCTCCACAAGTGTCCATAACTACAGTGATCATATTATTATTGTCTTGTATCGGTTGTACATCAATTACTCAGAACAAATGTATTGAAGTTCGATAATATTCCTACTTAATTTATTTCCTCCGACAAATAGGCCGGTACCCAATATCGGCTGTTGTAAAATAAATTTACAAGGAGTGCCTTAGGGCCAAAGGTCGTCGATTAATAAGCCTCGGAGGTACCAGGGTAGCAAGAGACCGCGGAGCCTGTAAGATCTCCAGCGACTTAGGGTCATGAGAATGCGATCGATTTCGTTGCCTGCCTTAGCGTCCGTCGTGAAAGTTCACCGTCCCTGTTTGGCGCTCCGTAATTATTGCTGGGATTGCACACTCCGTATAGCTACACAAATATGGCAAGTTTATTTATATAACGACGTGTGTGATGCCACCTGTAGTAATTGAGTATTGCAGGAAGTGGATATTACTCCTCCGAGCAAACGAATTCATTTAGAAACGACTGAAATATTTTTTATATCTCGTAGCTAACTCTTGTAGTGCACATATATCATTCGTTGTTTATTACTCATCGCTTCATAATTCCGAATTATTTACTGCGCGTACTTGCTGGAAGATTTAAATCGCATTGTTTACGTCGCCGACGGCCGGCCGGCACGCACGGCACGGTCCGCGGGCCGCAGCAATGCTAGGCTCCAAGAAAATGGCAGATCTGTAAAAAGCCGTCACTCAATAATCAGTAACGGAGCCGGCCACCGTTACTCACACATTTGTTTTTATAATGTTTTGTTTGAGTTCTATGAAACTGAACTTACTTCCTGAATATAATACCAAGTTACCAATGATTTACAAGACTGCTATTATCATTTCCAAAGCACTACTAATAAAACAAACTTTTCATCGCGTTTAAGTAAATGAATGATATGCAACACTGCCATAACGTGGTAAACATGTCAGTATCTGCTTAGATGACGAGGCTGGCGAATTTCGCAATCATACGAATGAATATAACATGAGCCATTGATGTCTCTCGACTGCATACTGAGTGATGACCTACCATACAACGTATTGCATTGGTCTGTATCTACTACACTACATGTATAATTGCAAAGATTTGATGGGCAGTAAAACGAGGAACGGATATTGAACATTGTGTCAGGTGCTAGCCCAGCTTTACGACTCGCAATAGGTAGTTGTATCTCTAAAGCAAGTTGTTTGATAAACAGTTTAGATAAGTTTCCTTTCAGAACTTCTGGAAATGTTACGTTAATGGCTAAATGGTAGGAACTGCTGAAGTAAGATTAATGACGTCACTGTGTAGTACTTATGTCAGTTCCAGCAGTTTATTTTGCTTCGAAAAATTATGCTTTCTGACTGAAATTGTGTTAAACTACTCCTTAAACTTGTTCTTTGTTATCACACATCTTGGCAGAAGTCATGGTCATCGTATCTAGAGTGGTGCAACCGTCACTATGCGATTTTCTAGCATTGTGTTTGGGGGCCTGATCATTTAATACAGCGGTGGTCCGCTATGCACTCTAGTACTTTATCCTTTTCTTACCTAACATTTCCTAAAGTAGTATGTTTCATTGTTTCCAGGTATAACGTACCTGACGGGCGAGAACTTCCTGGACGTGCTGGACAACGGCGTGGAGCTGTGCCAGTTGGCCGCCGTCATCCACGACCGCGCCAGGGAGGCGCTCGACCAGGGACTCATTGTGGGGGTCAGTACGATACTTAGTACATTTCCCACATTCAGCTTCAGTAATCAAATTTCTCTATTGTGTGGTTGTCCATTTATCTTTATCATCAAGTTTCGAGTTAGCGCTGAGTTTTCAATGAGAAACAGTTCGATTAAATGCCATTATTTGATGTCTACCCTTAGGGGCCG
The DNA here is from genome assembly GCF_023101765.2 of Spodoptera frugiperda. NCBI lineage: Eukaryota > Metazoa > Arthropoda > Insecta > Lepidoptera > Noctuidae > Spodoptera > Spodoptera frugiperda. The sequence goes on along the minus strand of NC_064220.1, from coordinate 4,471,853 downwards.
TTCAAGTATTACGTTAGCACTATGGAAGGGTGGGGGGGTCTTTGTTTTGCTTATTTTGGATGACATGGGGGGTAGGGGAGTCTAGATGATGATTACGTCATCAATAGTTATTTACTTTTTTACAAAAATGGCAACCCTCACATTGTCTATGCTTGAAAACAAACCGCATTTTCGGGGATTCCCACACGCATGCACTCGCTTTAGAACCGATTCGGATATTGCCGTTGCCGATTTAAATAGTTTGGTTAAACTACAAATGCTTTTATACTGGCGCAACTATAATACATACTTAGATAGGGTGGGTATATAGCGCGGATTTTTCTGAAGATAATAATGTGGTCTACAAAATCATAGTACATTATTTTGCTCCTTTCGACATGATGGTATTTCATATTGTCACAATAGTAAGAGATTGTGTTGTGTACAGCCGGTGCCCCAGATCCGCGGCCGCTGCTGGCAGCGCGCGGCGCGGCGCAGCTTCTTCTCGCGCGACAACACCGAGAACTTCATCACCTTCTGCCGGGAGCTCGGCGTGCACGAGAACCTGCTCTTTGAGAGCGATGATCTTGGTAAGATATAACATCATGTCCAGCACAATACAGTTACTGGGGATAAGTCCCTCCTATCTGATTTTATTTCAAGATTTTTGGAGTCGGCGCAACTATTGTCTCCTTCCATCTTATAAGACTTTATCACATCTAAAAATCCTTTTTCTTTCATGTCGTTTGTCACACATTCAGTAATTTTTTGGTCATCCTCTTTTTTTCCATCCACATTTCGGCGCTCGACATTGTTTTGTTATTGAAGTAAATGGTATTTAAGTATCTTTTCCTATGTCTGCAGTGCTGCACAACCAGCCGCGCCAGGTGATCCTATGCTTGCTGGAGGTGGCTCGCCTCGCCACCAAGTTCAACGTGGAGCCGCCGGGCCTGGTGCAGCTGGAGAAGGAGATCGCGCTCGAGGAGCGGGACTCGGGGCTGGACTCCGCCATGTCAGCCACCGCCTGGCAGTTCAGGGACTCTTCGCCACCACCACGCGATGAAAAGTTAGTTTACAATTCATACTATGTACTTATGTTATATCAAAAACTATGTATAATATCTACCTGTTGTTTGTGTGTATCATTTCAATATGTAAATAATGCAAACTATTGTCTATTCCTCAGGTCTGCCAATGAAGTACCACCAAAGACACCAGATCCAGACTGTAAGTACTTCCACCTAATCAATTGACACATTGTAATAAACTTGAAGAGAGATTTCTCGATCCTAACAAGCTGATGTTTGTGTAACAGCGCAACTGTCGGCGGTGGACAACGCGGACGCAGAGAGTACCAAGTCGGAGGGAACTGTCGCCAGCACCGACTCCGACGTGCCGCTCAAACCCACCAACGAACTTGATAAGAGGGTATGTATACTTACAGCAGGAGACCAACATACAGATCTGTAGAGCTGACACTAGTCAAAGATTTAAAAACTGTACTGGGTGAGATACACATTTTCACGAGTTCTCTTGTCCCATCAGGTGCAGTTGGTAACCCGGCTGATGGAGCGCGGCTGCAGCTGCAGCTCGGGCAAGTGTTCCAAGTTGCTGAAGGTGAAGAAGGTCGGAGAGGGTCGATACAACATCGCCGGGAGAAATGTTTTCATCAGGGTGAGTTCATTTAAAACAATATATTTAACCTAATCGTAGCAATAAGTAATATTATGTTCTATTTTAACAATACTTTGTGATGTATTGCAGCTGCTGAAGGGGCGCCACATGATGGTCCGCGTGGGCGGCGGCTGGGACACGCTGGAGCACTTCCTGTCGCGGCACGAGCCCTGCCAGGTGCGGCTGGTGACGCAGGGCCGGCGCGACGTGCTGCCCGTGCCGCTGGACGAGCCCGCGCCGCCCGCACTCTCACCCGCCAGCAGTAGAGCCTCGCTCACCAAGGAGTGTTCCGTAGCCGGCACCGTCTCACCCGTCGATAGCAAAGCTTCCTCCATCAGCGGCAAGACGTCTCCCGTGGAGCTCCGCAGTGGCCGCTCCACGCGCGCTTCCAGTAAAGCCAGCAGCGGCAAGAGCTCCCCGCTGCCAGACCAGCGCCGCACCTCCACGCCTGTTAAACCAGCCTCTGCCAGGAGCTTGCGTTCCGCTTTGACTCTCCCTCTGCGCGCCGACTCAGTAGATGGTCGCTCGCCCAAGTCCCCCGCAGCGCGCAGTAGGAAGCAGTCTGCACCGTCCAGCTTCAGCACCCCCAACACACCGACCGGTAGATCTGTTAGAACGCCTCCCGTAGAGCACAGGAAATCACTCACCTCCGCTGCTTTGGCCACCACACCCACCACACCCAAGAAGTCACGTAGTATGAGTCTGGCACACGTACAGAAGGACGACAAGAGGACATTTTGTGGCACCGACCGACTCAACCAGGTGAAGAAAACCAGGAGTACCAGCGCAGCCACCACCCCCACCGACACCGCGGCCGCCAGGAAGACCCGCAGTCAGAGTCTCGCGTCCACTCCCGTCAACGAGCCCAAGAAAACGTTTAACGGGACCAATGGCTACGCTAAAAAGACTAGAAGTATGAGTTTGGCGACTCCTGTAGACTTCAAACCACTGAATAAAAGTATTTCCGTGAATGGAGCGATGACCCAGGCTGCCATTGAGGAGAGTATCAGACTGTCACTGGCGGCCACCATCGCCGACGACACCTCCGCCAAGAAACCGTTCTTACACATTAAAGCCAAATACAGAAGTCCCCCGCCGCGGGAGGTGCCGCCCAGATAATAAATACACGCGTCAATTGTTCATTCCACTAGTTTTAAAGTTTGACACACTAAGCTAAGGCATCGGTATTAAAGTTCAATTAGTTTTGGTAATGTAAGCATTATTTAGATCTCTTAACTGAGCAATCTCGTGTTTATCATCTCGTTAGTTTTGTAGGCGCTGTAATGTAAGTCACACGTTCATGCACTCCATCTGTACGGGAGAACTAGTCATAATGAATTTGTTATTGTAATTGTAATGTACGCTACGATATCTTTACTTTAATCATAATTTCCAATTGCAATAATTACTCTAATCTGATTATTCTTTGAGTTTCGAATCTTTATTATTTCTGAGAATTATTTTAGTTTTATTTTCTTTACGTGTGTGTGATAATAATTTTATAATTTCGCATTTTTTCATTTGACAATAAAGTAAGTGATTATGTAGAATTTGTTTTTGAAATTGTGTTTATTTTATTTTGAATTTGATGATTGTTTGGATTCAGTGCTGCACAGTAATGGATGTATAATGTAGTTAGGATAGCGACACACGATTGTGGCCTCACGCGCATGCGACCTCCACGGTACAAATATTGTTGTATAATCCACACAAGGTATATTTTCATATGAATCGATAGAGGATATTTTTGCACTGACAATAGGTATACAAGCACTAGATAGACAGTATTGAGTCCTGCGACACTAAACATAAGTCACTGTGTTCATTATCATTACTGGACGAGTACGATAGTGATAGTCTTAGGAGTCGACACAGACTTAATAGTCGATCAATTTACTATTAGAAATTCGCTTTTTGAAGTTATAGAAGTTAACCAAACCTTCCCTACTTATAAATTAAGAGAGAATGTTTGAAGTCTGTGAATCCGTACACTGAGATATTATTATAAGGTTAGGAACCTCGATGGTCTTCCAAGTTATGCTGTGTCAGTGGAACCAATTATCAAAATATCAAGTATGTAGTAGGTACGTGTATGTCACACGAGAGCGAGAATGAAAGATAATATATGCAGCATAACTACAGTAAATTAATGGTCCATACAAACGTACGAAAGGTACAGAGAAAACAAAACAAAAAGGTAACATATACCTTCCTTACCATGGCCCTTCTCGAATAATTTATCTAATATATCATTGATACAAGTGATTCAACCATTTTATTAGTCCTATTGACAGTATCTAGAGTAGCTTTAGACTTGTGAGAATAATATAATAACCTGAGCTTAGCGATATACTATACAGAGTGATATACATGTAACTGCCGACCTACCTATCTGCAATACTGTGCCAACGTTTAATTATGTACGGTTGATAATAAACTTTTTGATATTCAATTAAGTAGTTGTTTTATTGATGCACTGAGATTGGCGCACCGCGACACCTTGGCGTATAATGTACACGAGTTGAACTAGTGCTTCGTAAGTAGCAGTTGATTCATAAAGTCATCTTGGTACTTAGAACATCTTTCTTGAACGTGTTTACCAACAGTTTCCACTAATCCCCCTATTTATAAAAACAGTCAACGCCCAAAATATGTAAAGAAGTAACTGCTATTGAATATTAATAGTTTGATAAAACAGTTGTTCAAATGCAAATCAGTTCTTCACCGATTCTTAAAAGTAAAATTAGAATCAAAAGGTAAGTAAGATCAAGACATCACAACTTAATAAGCCTTAGTAGTGAATGCATCAGTTCCCTGTATGCGCAGTGCCGGCGGCAGGCAGCAGCGAGCGCGGGCGGCGCGTCGGGCGGCGGCGCGGCGGGCCGCCTCGTGGTGCCCGTGCGGGCCTCGGTGACGCCGCACAAGCGACGCTACACCTACTACAACAAGATGTACCGACCCATGTGCTACGAACTGCCGCGCCCGTTCACCATCTCACTCGTCTAGCACTACATTACACGGTGGAATTAATGTACAATGCCATGTGGAATTATTATTAATACTGGGATAAATGTCTATCACTCACGTTACAGAAAGACAAGGCGGTACTGTGTTTCCTATAATTTATGTGTGCCTAGTACCTTTACTTCATCAAATAATTAAATTTACATCTCTCATCAAACAATCGGGACACCATTCGCCCACTACGTTAATACAAACCAAAGATAGTGATAAATCTTTAATTAAATATTGATACAATAACAAATTGTGTTAATTGTAATTTTAGTGTAATGAGTCGCATAGTTCTCAACAGACCAATATAGCCAAACTGTATAAATAGCATGGCTGTTGACTTTCATGATAAAGTTTGTTCACTCGATTCTAGTCATATTTTAAGTTGTACACAATTGTTTGTCAGCTCGACTTCACTAATGGAGGTTGTGTGTTTTGATAATAAATTGAATGTGTTTGGATTGTAAAGTTTCGATTTGACTAGATGAGTTCGTTCCCGGACGCCAATCAGCTTCTTCAACTCCGAGCGGAGCTGACCCAGGTAGCTACTGGCGAACCGGCGCGATCTGCACCTTCTAATTGTTATTTTTGTGTCAAATAAAACTATAACATCATTTTAATATTTATTTATTAAATACCTTAATCAGGTAATACAAAATAATTCAAAATTAAGTATAAAATTAATTTAAAGTAGGAATGACTGAATAAATGCTATGAGAATAGTTCATAATTATATCCGCCTATTGCAACTCGCATAGTTTTACTTAGTTCCAAACACTAGAGAGCTATTACAATCACGCTCCTTCAAAGTACAGTTAGTAAAGCGTTGTTGTCGATATCCAATTAACTTTTTATTGTAAAATCTAAGTAAAGTCAAGTGCGTGCGAATCGTTTACAGGCAATAGTAAATATTATAATTTATTACGTCTAGCTATTTCCTTAGTCACTACGGTAAATAGGCAATTTTATTACACGCGATGTTATGTCAGTACATAATAAACTATGATAAACATAACTATGTTTATTACAATCATATAAAACTAAGGACTACGCATACTGGGGTACTCGAGCATGCAGCGGGAGTTACGGGCCAGGTCGCACATACTCTACTGACACTTGTCCAACGACAAGCGCCGATGTGAGACGCCCATAAACACATTCTCGAGTACCCCTCCCTACAACTACATCTTGTAAATAAAATAATGCTTAGTTATCTCATTTAATACATTTGGTAAAGTCACTCCGCATACTTGATTAAATCATTTGGCCAATTACACTTAGATATAATACAATCACTGATGTGTCATGAATCGATTAGGATTTGATTTAAAATGTCCGTTTTGACACTACCAGTACACTCATCAATATTTGCATATTCATTTTGACTTAAAAACGCGAAGCAAACGTTTCGAATAGGATTTCTAATTTGCGCTTCACAATAATTCTATACAAGTTTCAGATAAAAGCATAAATAAACAAAGGAAGAGATAAGAAAAATGTGACAAAATAAAAACTAAATCAAAGCGAGATATATGATTTACGTACGATTTTACGTTTAAACATGAATGAAATAGATTTGTTCTATCATATTATTGATTGAAAATGTAAATTGTAAAAACTTACATCGAGACTTGTAAATTATAACTATTTACTCACGCGATAAAATGTAAAAACCTGCACTCAGTTGTCACACGATCAATAAACTACTGATATAGTTGTTATCTTGAAAACTTATTGTAGTATTACGGTAATATGGAGCGGACGACGCATGCGAGAGAATTTGGACTCTCAGCATAGAAAGATAAAAAGAAGTCGTCTGCTGAAAGTTGCATGTGTATGTTGCGTGTTACGTTACATGTGGCGATGTGTCCCACGTTACTTCTTCTTGCTCTTGCCGAGTGTGAGCGTGTGGTGCGACTGCGCAGTCTGCTGCTTGCGCCGGTTGAACTCGATGGTGTCGTCCTCGATCTTCTTGCGCAGCTCCTCCAGCCGCTTCTTCTCGTCCGTGTGATCCTTCTTCAATTTGTCGAATTTCGCGTGCAACTAGAAAATTGATTTCAATTTATTTTACTATCTCTCAAGCAACATTTTCAGAAGAAAGGGATAAAATATTATTACAATGTTACACCCACTTTTAACCGGTATGTTATGAATCCCATTTAACATAAATTGTCACACACCAGACACGGAAAAGCTATTGACTACACCTTGTAACAGAGATCTCTCTTTTATTCAAGTAAAGTGAGGAGTATACCTCTTTCTCAGCCTCCTTGAGCTCGGCCTCCTTCTCCTTGACCCTCTGCACGAACATCTGCCGCATCTCGTCCTCCTTCTGCTGCAGCTCCGCGAGGTGGGCGCTGCGCTTCTGCTCGAACGTTTGCTGGAACGAGACCTGCGGAGACCACAGGAAATATTTGTTGGCAAAATTGGGAATATAAAAAAAAAACTGGCCTCCAGTAAATGGACAGTCTCATACGAAACAGAAAACTGAAACTTAGCTTCATTCATAGGCGGATGCTAGGGGACACTAAGAGAAGATTTCCCAAAATTTTCACGAAAACAGTACGACCAACCGGGAATAATTTATTTGTGTGTAAGAAGTCACTGACAGAAGTTAGTTCTCAATAGAGTAGTAATTCTGATTCTTTCATTTGTAAACTCCAAAATTGATGACATTATGATGACAAAATAAGTATCTTACGGGTTTGTTGTCTGCGTCGACGTCCGTGAAGCCCATCTGCTGCAGGCGGCGGCGGCGGTAGAGCTCGTAGTGGCGCGCGTGCGTCTTCTCGCGCAGGTCCTCCATGTTCGTGCGGATCAACATCTCGCGCAGCTTCACGAAGTCGCAGTGGGACTCGTTCTCCACTGAAACATTGAAGGCAACATTCAAAGCTACTGTTTGTATAATAATAGTGGTTTTGCACACACTATGGATGTGACATCTTAGACGTGAAAAGTCAAAGTCAAAGCATTTATTTCAATTAATCCTAAATAAGGCACTTTTGAAACGTCAAATTGAATTGTCCGTCAGTCTGTCTGTCAGTGAAGCTAGGCGCTCGTTCCAAAGTGTAGCTTCGAATGGAGAAGAACGAGCAAGAAACTCCATAAAGGTGATACAAAGTTAGTTTATGACTTACCCTGCACAGTACCCCAAGGGTATTGCCTGGCGCGCACGGTCTTGTTCCCGATCTTGACGAAGTCAGTGGAGCCGACCACTGCGAAGGGAATGTGAGAGTTCATCACGCTGTTCACCTCCGTCACCGACTCATCATCCACTGGGAACTGGTAGATCTCCACAGAGTTCGCCTGCAGTTCTTGCATTATTTTAGACTGGAATCAAATGGAAAGGAATTAATTAGTCATTCATTTTATTAATGCTAGTATAAAATTACATAAATAATGTCATGCCTTTAATTTTGATACCGAACACATATTCAATGTAACCACTTAAGTTTTGAGTCCTATACTGCCATGTAATAGGACTATAGGATGCAGGTGATCCTATGGCCGTAGACTGGGCATTAACCTTTGAAATTAAAATATTATAGTAAAAGTGGCAATAGGAAGTGGAGTGTCATCATACTCATTATACTTGCAAAACAACCTGCACTGCAGTCATTGCATTACTACTAGCTAGATACCTACTATAAACAAAGTATCAGTTTGTCCAAAACACTTAAATTGTATATGAATTGCTTTCAACCTAAAGAGAAGATTTAAACCATCTTTATAATTAGCAAAAAGTGAATATCTCACTCCAATCTATACCTGTCACTTCAAGAAAAGTATGGTACGTTATATTTTTGGAATTACAGAGAAAGTCGAAGTTAAACACATGTGTAAGGTTTAGTCAGTAATGCACAAGGAAATGAGTCACAGCATATACTTGTAAAACTGCATGAATCATGTGGACATGCTGTACAACTACACATTATACATTTACACAGCATTGTAAGATGCAAGTTGTACAAGCAATGTGTGTGTTTGTCAGCTTGTGTCTGTTGCTTGTTGACAATTAATGATCTTACTTGTCTGTCAATATTTGTAGTTAGTGTTAATTATATAAGGCTTCATGTAATATTATTGTGTAAGATACATAAAATTGTTATATGTAACTAGTTATAATATTGTGTGAATCTAAGAAAACCTGTATATCTGTAAAGGACTCAGTCTTATGAAAAGCTAGCTAGAGTAGCTTGTCAGTAATTGTCAATTATAAACAGTCGAAGTTAGTTCCCAAGCGCCCATCATCGGTCAAGATTATTCTCACAACGAATAACATAGCGGAACGCAATCAAGTTCACTTTAAAAATAGCCCAGCAGTAAATGTATGGTAAGTAAAGTAGTAAACTTTCACATGAACTGGCATAGTTTACCAAAACGGGTACAAATAGTTCCTTGACACCATATTAACCAATACATGCAACACAATAACTACACGTGACTTTCGACAGACATATTACTATATTTATGATTTCATTGAGTTCTACCCTTATGACTTATGATGAATGAGAAGCATACCTTGAACTTCTGCAGCTCTGTCTTGGAGATGGTGTCAGCCTTGGCGATGATGGGGATGATGTTCACCTTCGTGTCCAACTTCTTCATGCACACCAAGTCTATGGACTTGAGGCCATGTCCTGCAAGTCACAACAGAAATGTTACAATTGATTATTTATCTTTCTTTTATAATGATATAGACTTTCCCTATGGTTTTCGTTGAGGCTTAAAAGTTTGATTACGAATATTCGAAAGCAAGCCATTTCGACAACTTCGTTTTGAAGAATTAGTGTGTAAACAGTGATAGTTTCCATAAAGAACATATTTATGAAACCATTAGTTAGCTGCATAATTAATTTCTCTAGTTTGTTTAAATGAGAAATGAAATTTAATCCAAATAGTGTGTGTGACACCACCGAGAAATGGCGCACCGCAGTGTAGCGTGGCGACAGGCGTCAGGCCACACGCAGCAACTTCCGTTATCACTCACTCCTTATATCTGCGCGCCCTTTCTCTACCATATACAAAGCCACACATTGTATCTACTGCGAGTGACTGTGAGCAGTTATAGATAGTTTTATTGTTATGTACTGTCTCAAAACTTTCATCATAATAATTTGTAGCAATCAAATGTTACAGGCTAAATAAACACGCTACCTAGTAATTGCACTGAAAGTAGACTATAGCTGCTTTATTAATTCGAATGCTCAGTGTACGCACTGAGCATTCGATATATTATTTAATTGTACTGTACGCAGTAGTAAGTTATGATATCGAGGTAGAAATAAATAAGGAAATTAAAAATAATGAAGATGTACAAGTCGTACTTCGACGATAAATCATAATATCCAGTCAACAAAGTAAACACAGTTTAGTAAGTACATACAAGTATACACTGTCTAATTAGGTGTAAAGTTACGTGTGTGTATCACGCATGCTTGGCGGCGGTGGCGCTGCACTTGTTTTGTTTACATTCCACCAGCACTGTGTGCTCACAATCTGGGGCGAGGAATTACAAGCGCTTCCTATCACACCACTAAATGGAGATAAACAAACGAAAGCAGTAAGCTAATGACGATCACCGGATTGACTCGCGTTGTGTGCATCATATGTTTAACTGATAATAATTTTCTAAATATATGTATATCAATTAAATCGTAAGACTTTATTGTTATTTGCTTTAAAATAATCACTTATATGAATTACTAGAACGAAGAGAAAAAAACGAGGAAGGCAATACTGTAATCTCGATATAAATAAAATTGAGCAATTTTCCTCAATCACAGTTGTAGTAACAAGAGCAGGTAAAGCAGGCATTATTCAGGTATTGTATTCGATCTCGTGTGCTGTGCAGTCCCGTTATAGTCTCGAGGGAGCGGTACAATTCGAGGACGGCATATAGTATGCCGCGCGCGGCCTGAATACATCCTACGTCTACATCGAGCGCACGTGTCAAGGACAGCTCGTAAAAATGTCAACCAGTGGGCCATCAGTTCTATACAACAACATGTAGTGAAAGTTCATACTGTACTAAAATAGTAACCCAAAATAAATTAACAATGTCCTTGTCACAAAAAAATATTAAAGAAACAAAAAAATGTTACTGTTTAAACTCCTGTTTGAGTAAAAATAATGCACTCACTTAATAAAATGGCTACTTAATCAATTACTGATAAAAACGAAACTGATAATGTTTGTTGTAACTGATGTCCTTGTTTGCACATTCATTTAACCTGTTAGTTCAATGTAACTAACCATAATTATGTACTAAATTAACATACCAAATAGTTGTTTATGGGATAGGCCTATATCCAGCTATGGATGGTAATTATCTGACGATGGCAATGTGTTATGGTGTATATAAACTTACCGGTAGGACAGATGAAGTACAGACAGACATGCAGCCTGCTGTCATGGTATTGGGGCAGGGCTCGTTTGATCTTCAGTTCCTCCTGTAGGTAGGCCTCGAACTGCGCATCAATGTAGTCTACCACGGCTTTGAAACTATCCTCCTTGTTCACTTGGTCTCCGTAACCCACTGTGTCACAGATGGTCAGCTGCAAAACAAGAGTTATTTATATATTTTATAAGTTTATACACAGTGAATGAATATAACAGGAAAATCAATAATTCAATCCATGAGTATTTATCACAAGTTGTTAATTAATTTTAGAATAGTCCAGAAGATAGTCAATAGAAATATTCTAATAGGAATTCATTTGTCAGCTACAGTTTTTTTTTGAGACATGTTTTCAGCTTAATGGGTTTTTGAAAACTTTAAAAAAGTTAGGTACATGGCAGTAAAGCAAGTCCACCTTGACTTAGGTTTTAATATTAGGCATTTAAATCTATATTTATACATTTCTATGAAATTATACAAATGCAACAAATGAAACAGAGAGTCTTAAGATTACAATCTTACCTTTAGTCTAACGCTACTCTCCTGCAGCTCATAAGTGTGTGCCTTCAGCTTCACTGTAGGCAAGTTGTGGGGACTCGGGACTGACTCAAAGTTGGTGTTGAACAGGGAGTCCATCAGGGTTGACTTACCGAGCCCTGTCTCACCTACACATACATAATTACATTTGTATTTTGTTCATTAAATAATAGTATAGCAAGCATATTAGGATGTAATGATTAATGAATGAGGTTACATGTTAACCATGGCAGAGATAAAGTAGGCGGCGGTGATTAGCTAAAGTAGGTAAGTACAATAATTAGTCACTGTCCTTACCTATGCACAGGATGTTGAATACGAATCCATTCTGCACGCTCTTGTTCACCAGCTGGTCAGGCAGGCTGTCGAAACCGACGTGCCCCGACAGCTTCAGGGTGCGCATCAGCGCCTCCATCTAAAATTCATAACTTATCTCAACACCACTGACCGAATTCAAACTATTTTATCGAATGACTCGACCCGACGCATTCGGGGATCTAACGTAATTGGCGCAATTAACTACGTAAACGCAATGTTTGTTGTTTGCACACCGGTCGAAAGGAATGTTATATTTACTATTCTGTAACGATAATAAACACAGTAATGGTTTCAATTCCAATTTTTTTAGTCGGAAGAGCAACGCCCTTAGTTTGAATTTTCTTTATTAAAAACTAAACAAAAGGCTTATTTCACATTGGGTATCACTAGTACCTATTAAATTTTATAAAATTCACTATTGTGTTTCTAAAATTAACAAATATAAACAGAAATACACATAATTTCACTCACTTTTTGAGGCTCAACGTCGATCGCCGCCATGTTTACTTTTTGACTGATTCTAACGAAGTGACATAAAAGTGGCTTTACTTCAAACACCTACTTACTGCGTTTTGTAACTGTAACTAACTTCACTGTGAACTTAATTTTGCTGTTTGTATTTAAATTCAATGAAATACAACAAATACTTGAAATAATATACAGTAGAATCAAAACTAAAAACTTTACAATTAATAAATATCTCCCAAATTGTCGTCAACTAAGAAATATCAGCATGTTACATTTCTTTTTCTATAATTATTTGAAATAATTGCCATGAAATCAGTGACTTATTATAGTAGTTAACCAAATAATAAGAAGCTAAAAACCCATACTAAAAATGAGATGAGAGTCTGTAATAACCTTAAGAAAGTTTAAAAAAATATTAATATTTTCTACCATTTTCGTAATGACAGATGGTTTAGTAGAAATTTAAAGGTACGATTCATGTAATCGCATATGGCAACATCACCTTAAATCCAAAATGGCAGAATGCGACTTTGGTGTGTTATCATGTGAGCCGAAGGAATAATGTTTTCTTGAATTTAATGGTCGTAAGTGGATTTTAAAATTGTGTATCAGTGAATTGTGACATAATAAACCATGGCGGACTTAAAATCGCCGCCGTTTAGTGATATCAAAAGACCTGAAGAAGTGGTCAGGATGACGACGAACGATAGCCTGAAATTCGCTGTTCTTATCGGGCTGATTGAAGTCGGACAGGTGACCAACCGGGAGGTGGTGAACACCGTCCTGCATCTGGTAAGTCGTCACGCAACTTTCCTCCACAGCTACACCACCATCGTCCAAGTGCATCAATGTGAAATTCTGATTAGAATCTGGTTAGAAAGGTTATTGGATTAGACACCTTGTATTTTCATGTTTTTTGTTATACTACTTTAGAACTACAATCAAATGTATATTTTATTATTCATGGTGATTATTTATTACCCTAGCGATAATGCAGTAGCGTGTAGCCGACCGAGAGCCGCGTCTATTTTCATTGTTTTTATCGATCGCGTTTGGTCGTGAATCGCAGGATCGCGCGGCCAGCTCAGCGGCAGCGGCCGGCGAGCGAGCTGTTTGTTTTGATATTTTACTGCCGGCCGTGCATACTTTCTCGGCGAGCCACCAGAAGGCTACCGATTCACTTACGTGCATTTACGCATGAAGCCGTATTGTTGATTATCTGAGGTCGGTACACCGGCCGTAATTGATGCGTAAAACAATGACGTGGATTTTACCTTGAATGCTAAAATTATAAGTTTTTAACTAAGTATCCTCGTAGAGAAACCTAAGCCATGATATAACGAAACTATGTCAGACCATGCGCGTTGCAATAAAGAATAGTTACCTATCTACCTATAACTTGTAAAGTCCTTGAAACTTCCTTCAGAGTTCTAGAACGTTGACACTAAGATGGGAGTTGCAAAGAAGTGCCATAAGTTATGCACGGCACATACGCAAGTGCATACCTCCCTACCTACAAAGAATTACTTATTATCACGTCCTGTAACATTGTTTTGAATGCAGCATTGAATAGATTAATAACTAGGTACATTCCTATAAGAAAATAGAACTTACCTGATACCTAAGTAGTTAAATTAATTTTCGTTTCACAGATTTAGGTCGATATAATTCTCACGAAACTGACAAGACTTGGTTTTCTGACGACTTCTTTTGCGCAGGAGGTTATGTTTTTGTACACCTAATATAAACGTGCATAGTGCACTTGAATTGTTTGGTTTCTACATCGGCATCGTTTGTAGTAAATATTTGCGATAGTTATGTACTTAACCTCTACCTCAGTTTGTTTACTTAAACATTTTTACGTCAATGTTTAATTTGATAAAAGTCAAGTTGTATGTAGTTAGTAGTTATTGCAGAAGCCTCAAGATTCAATTGCCTATTAGGTAATTCGATTCAGTACCTACCGAGCTATTCGATTGCCTGAAAACCGGTTAAACCAGTTTTCTATCATGTTGGTTCTGCTGAGGTCTGTCTAAAAACTTTGTATCCACCAAAAATTGTTAGCCTCATAAGTGAAGCATCAGATAATGTGATTTGTGCCATTCATATAGATGGACTCCTCTCTTTATCACCGGCTCCCACGTGATAACCTACATAAATAAGATTGCTATAAAGTCACACAACTATTTACTCGTCTGACGGTAATTGCTCAAATTGCGGAATTGTGTACGAGTACGTATGTAACTAATGTTTTTGTGTATGGACAGACGAGGTAAAGTATCGAGTCATTCAATATCACACGGCGTGTATTTTTATCATGATTGAGTAATCTACGATCTACACGACCGGTTGTTACTTGTCCGCTTCATAATACAGTCTATCGATTACAAACAAGCTTTTGCTTTGAAAAATATATCGATACAATTAACTACCCAACTCGTATGGAATAGGTTCTAGGGGTTAGTACCCCTTAATGAGACCATTTCCATACCAGACACGGTTGAAAATTAGTCAGTAACTTATTAAATGTTTCAAGTTATCTTATCGGTAAAGTTCACGAAATTCGTGAATAGTTAATCCAAGATGACTTAATTATACCTAACGCAATAGACCGTTAAAATGCAAATGTGGAGTAACAAAATTGTATAAAACAATGTTTGTTTGAGCATTTAAAATTGCAACGACATAATTTCTCCGTTCGTACTTGACCGCGACCTTGCTCTATGCAGTCGAGAACCAGTGTTTTTCTCCCAACCAGTCGGCCCGCTCCGTCGACACTCGACATCGATCTAAGAACACGATACTGTTTTTATTTTGTTACCAACAGACGCATCTTTACATCATTTATATTTTTAATGTCTTTATATGTAAACTGGTTTAGCAGCGAGGACCGTTACTCCAGAATAGATAATATCATATCCACATTGATCCACAGTTACAAATACAATGTATAAACTTCATATGTAATCCACTTAGGGATATTGGAAACCGATGCTAATGCATTAACACGAGTAAGCATCAATGGGTATTGGTAATAAGAGGTGAACTAGCGTGGTCCGGAAATATTTCCGCTCGGAATAGCGTCGCTGTAAACCAATTAAATATGACCCGAGCCCGGAATATAAGTAATCTCCACCCGCAAGGGTTAATGGCACGGCACACGGGACTCGCCTGATTAATAAATACGTAGCACCGTTTTATTTCTAATTAACACTCATGCAGAATTCCTGTACCTTTCCTATTGAGGTTACATAGATCTAGTTTTTTTTTTAATAAATATCTTATTATTATCACTGTAACGTAGCTGCTGGGTTGCAGAATTTTCGAATTTTATGTCACAAAATAATGCTCTCTCCATTATCTTTTTAACCATATGGATGTAAGAGTAGTGTTGAAATAATGTTTCTCTGTAGAATGTTCCCGACGAGCGCGCCAGGACTGGCAGGAAATTGAAAAATTCAGTTCGTTCAATCCAGACAGTGCTGTGCAAACAGGGAAATGTCTAGATGAGATACCACTATCTACCATATGATTGAATGCCAATATCTATGAGAATAGCTAGCTAGCAATGAGAACTGAATTCTGGCATAGATATAATATGTAATTTGATGATAAATCGTTTATTACGCGTAAAGAACACATTTAAATATTGATATAAAAGTAGAACACGTTACGTTTGATGGTATTTTAAACGAATTTGTGGTTGAAACGAAAAATATTATGTGCTTGGTTTTAGATTGTTACCGATTGTAAAAAACACTAGACGTACAGATGAAAAAATTCTAGACAACATCTTATTTGAACGTTTTGAAATCTAATATTCCTAGTTTTAGTATTCAATAGACTTTTCAAAAATATGAAATGTCAGTGCATTATTCGGCAATGTGACATTAAAGTCGGGACACATTTATCGGGAGCCACCCATCCCCCCAGTGCCAACCTCGAGCTTACGTAAGCGAGGGATCTAGATGTCATCACCGCCTGCTGCACCTAACTTAATGTTTCATTGACTTTTACAATATCAGGAAAGTAACTACGAACTTTTTACAATATTTTTCTGACATTTAAAATTAAAGAATTGCTTAAGTTAAAATGTCAACTGAAAATCGTTGAAGGGAAATCCTCCGCTAGTAGCAGTGAATGTGTTAATTACTTTGAATAGTTAAGAAAAGTACAAAGAACATCGGGCATTTTTGTATGGGACACTTACCTACGGCGAACAAAAATAAAATTAGGTACGGTGGATAGGCAATTAAATCTAGTTCACAATGGTATAGTTCCCATATCTGTGGGTCGTGGCAATAAGGAGAAATTGGACATTTAAAAAATATTTATAAATGTTTTTGGGCAATAATTGAAGAGGAAAAAGGGAATCAAAAATAATTAAAACAACATATTTTTCTCTTAACTTTTGGCGAAGGACTGCGATGATGATGACGAAGGACTGCGATGTAGTAAGATAAGCTAGCTACCTGCGCGAGCGCAACATATGTATACCAGTTTTAGGACTATGGGCGAGAGTGAGAACGAAACATGCACATCAACTTGACGGATTTAGTCTGATTGGGTTTATAAAAATACCACGGAGTGATATTTTAACTTACTGAGCGGTCGTTTAGTAATTAGGAAAAATAGTCAACTTAAAATATCATTTTCATTTTACTAATTATTTCCATTTTTCCATTATTGTGAATCAAAATAACTACACAATATTAAATATGATTGCAAACACTATCATGTAAAAATGTTTTGGTTTATGTTCGCGACTTTTAAAAAATCGGGTAAAAAACGCCCGATGTCCTTTGTATAGAGAACGCATCGTAATCGTAAATAATTCCAATACATTTAAGTATTGAAGTGCTGAAAGAATCGATTATGAAACGGTGAATTTGTGTAATTATTCAAGTTATACCCGTGAAATGTATTACAATAACCAATGTGCAGTGCAGTCGGTGTACACCAACAGGTGGCGCTACCTGTCTCGCGACAGAACAGCCGGTGCGTTGCGTGTGCGCATCCACCTGGCACGAATGTTTATATGCCCGCGGCCGGGGTTATTGTTACCGGCCTTATGAAAGTATTGGCGCGTGCGCGGCCTTCACTGTCCAAATGTTGTTATGTAATTTACGTTGGAACCGGTTTTACGTTTCAGTTGTAGTTATAGTTATTATGTTTTTCTTTGTTTGAAGTCGGTAATACATTAAATAAATTTTCACGTTGTGGAGTTTTATTTGCGGAACTACGCCAAGTTAAGTTGCTTATTATAACGGCACCTTGTTTGTTTCATCAGAAATAAAATTTTGCTCTTAAAGATTCTATTTAATTTGGAAGATGTTCAATATGAAGTCTTACAAGTTGATTAATTATGTATGGCTATGGATTCCTCTCCCAACCGCGGGACTCCGCCCACCGTACAAATAACTTGAAACTAAATATAAAATAACATAACGCAAAAGCACCGAATACCGACCGGTGATCGGGCGCGGCGAACAAAATCCTCCAAAAGATAAACAAAATATTCAAGATCGTATAATAAAAAATGCTTTTCCGAAAGTATATTAACTAAGAATTAGAAATATGTTCATAATTTTGCCCTTTTACGACTATTTTATACCTATATTTCGATTTAAACTCTTACGCTTGGAAAAATACTAAAGTCCCCGTATACCGACCGTCTGCCGACAGATGTCCGTGATACCGACTCCTCAGGAACCTGAGTCCGACCGGCCCAAACGCACATTGTAAAATCAACTCTATATCTTAGCAGTAGAGTAGAAATTCGTAAAACAACAATTTTTCTAAAACTATTCACGCATTGTTTTTGGATTCGATACTGAAATTACGATAATGTATTTTTAAATTTAACATAACATTACGTTTTTTAACACTCGGAGATGTAAGCAGAGAACACACAATGCGACGCCTACTTTTCTACCTACCGTGTAGGTAGTTATTTATTTTTTAATTAAGTTTCCTAGTACTTCAGCATAAGATTTACCTACATCATGTCGATCTTAATTTATTATGCCTAATAAAGAAATTTTTGGTTTAATGCGAATGGTCTTGAAGTACCTATAGGTAGACACCTATTATTAAGATACGTAATTAGGTAAATTCGTGACTAAACTTTTGTATGTACCCATACATTACATACTATGATTGTATCGTACATATGGTAGGTACTTATTTTATTTACTTTACTACTTGTAGGTTGTAGGTACAATATACCTCCGTAGTTATTTTCGGAACATTATGTGTCGTAGGTATTACGTACAAGTACTATACCTATTACTAACGTTTTTGTCGTTCATCCCGATGACTTACCGATGATGTGCTTATAATGTAATTTAAAAAAAACACCAAAACCTATATTCCCTTAGTTAGTCGGAACAAGGGACAGGGAAACAAATCGTATCCAGACTACGACCAAACCAGTATTTGTATAATAAAACGTCTTAACCGAAATTTATACCATTTTTTTTAGTTACTTTCTACTCTACTATTACTTATTAAGTTGTAACAATATCGTATTCATGAAATTCTTCGAAATAAACATAAAATATAAAGGTTTACTTCTAGCAAGTCTTTGTGAAGGAATCGTAAATAAATCGGAAATATGTCAATTTGAAACGTAAATTACAAAGAATCCATTATAGTTAGCATAGGTCGGATACCGGTCTATTATCTAAGGATAGCTTTAAGAATAAGAAACTAATCACAAAACACTCCCAAAACAAACCACGTTACAGAAAATTAGTGTCATTCATAAACCTTAAAATTCCGTTTACCGACCAATTTGGTCGGTATTCGGTACGTCGTTATTTTGTAGGGCTCCTCATTCCGTCCAACATTAATTTATCGATAAATCTATAAAAACAAGGAATTTCAGTATGATTATTGAAATTATAAGGACTCAATGAACCAATAAATCACATAAAGTAAATACATTCCTTGTTTACCCGAGTGATCATCGCCAAAATCGAGATCTTTTATTTCACTGATTTATGTTTTTTTCGCATTAAAATTTACGCAAACTGCACCTTATTTAGATTTTGTGGGATAGTCGGAATGTGCGTTAACCCACAAAACCCAAGTTTTGACTGAAGGTGTATGATGAATTAATGTATTGAATAAGGCGTGTTTCAAGACTTTCGCGCGATAAATACACAAACTAGCGTAAAATAACTAAAATGGTCGGATAGAGGAGGCCGGTCGGTAACCGGTGCCTTTGCGTTAATTAAGTTTATTCTATGAATGTGTGTCTAAAAATTAAACGAATAAAATGATGCTAAAGAAAATTACAAAGCCAATTTGTTAATTAGGCTACAATTTGATTGTTCAGGCGGGAGGATCACGGTAAGTACTCGTGTTAAAGTAAGCCGAGAAAATTCGTCGACGAAAAATTTTCCAGGAAATAATAACGTTGAAAAAACACGAGCAATGTCAAGATAAGTAGTCATCTGGGGGCCTTAAATAAGAATGTTGGCTAAACTTTTTTAAATTTCAAAGTTCCTCGTGAATCTTGCGATATCATTTCAAAGTAAGTGCTTCTTAAGGAGGTTAGAATCTGATCTAGCGTTTTTTCGACATTCTCACTTCACAGAAATAACTTGAATAATGCGTATGTATGCTAATAAGATTGTGATTTTTTTCTTAGTAACACATATATATTTTCTTCTCTTTCTTATATATTTTCTTGATTTATTAAACTCATTTCGTTGTACTGAGTATTTGTACTGTAAACGCTTGCCGTACAGTACAAGGATTTAATAGGATTTTGATATTTCAATACAAAAATCTGTTTAACATATCTTTGGTAAAATATAATTGGTGATTAAATCTTAATAAAGTAGACAAAGTATACTGTAAAACAAGACCAGATAAAGTAGTTTCGAAAGTCTCGTTTAATGAAGTCCGTGATAAAAAAAAAGCTGAATGAGTGCATGTAAGCAGAAATATGCAAAGAGTGCTCTCTCCGATGCATTAATTAACAATATCCGATAGCGGAGTGTCTGGACGTGTAATGGGACGCTGCGCGCTGCGGTCTGCGGTACATGGCACGCGCGGTCGGCGGAGACTTAACTAGGTATGGCTAAACTAAAAGTTACTTAGCATGAGAGCACTAACCTGTACTGCTAGGTGTCTCTAATAGGATGCCGAACTCAAAATGTCGTTGCCTTGTCATAATCTTAGCTTAAGGGTCCCTTAAAATTTCAGAGAGGTTGTCAAAACTTAAAGTCCCCGGTCTTATTTGTACGGCACTATAATATTAAAGCGTTATTACATTTGTATTGTAGCTCTACAATAATTGTACAATGTTTATTCAAGAACTAACTGAGTCGGCAATTCCCTCAGAATCAATAATGGTTGTGGCAAATTATGTATGTATAGTACCTAATACTCGTATGTCGCCGCGAACTGGTTCAATTAGTATTTCAATTAACTTTAGGCATTTTGCTAAATTCCACCCTTTGAAGTTCCCAGTCGCCTGGAGCTTGGCTTGAGTTCCGTTATGTTTATTCTTACAATACTTGAGACTTTAAATGTATCGGTGTTCATCTGCTCTGCACCAAATATCTTTAAAGTCACGATAATAGTTAAAGACTAAGAAAAAATAGCATAATATCAAGGCAACCTAAAAACATCTAGTGGGCCATAATTCTGTGAAAAATAATATCTTGTTAAATTCGTCGGCTGTTTAATATTTTCTAATAAAACATAACACAAGTTGGTTCAAAGCTCAATACATACTAAAATTGAACGTTTAATTATAATGGCGCTCTCTTCCTAGAAGTCTATCTAGTCACATTCCGTGGAGGCAGAGTGTGGTGCCTGCCGGGTCGATATGATGTCTGCGATGGCTCATTAGCCTCCCTGCCGAGCCTCGAGAGCTTCATTATATTCATTAGCTGCACTTATTCACAATTTGGCTGCAAAGATTAAGCAACATTCCTCTCCTAATTAAGTGAAGAGAACTTTTTAAAATGTTCATTAATTTTACTTCTTTATTGGTATTATTAAATTGATGAACGTTTCGGTAAGAAATAGGAAAACAACGTTTTAATTGAAGCTAAGTAATTAATGAGTGCCTCGTTCGTCGGGTGGTCGAAGGCGTTCGATACACGGCTGGCCAAATTGTTGGGTTTTCAATTTTCGCCTGTTTTCCATAACAGCACGGTCTGAAATTGTACCCGTGTTACATGGAAATAGACTCACTTGTATGGGACTTGATAGCAACCTGGCGAATTGTGGGTCCGTGTTACTTTTCACATACTATTTAGGAACTTTAATAGATATAATGAATTTGATACATATGCGTGATTTTATTTATGTTTAAGTTAGTAACTAATTGCCACTCGATGGTAAACACATGTAAACTTTATAAATTGTTGGTCATAACTAGATATTAATGACAAGAGTCTAGTAGTCTAGTCGGTAATGTTTCAATAAAATATGCTATTTAGGCGACACAAAGGTGGAAATCGATCTGCTGGCTGGCCTTGGCTGGCATGGCGTGACCGAGGCGGCAGTATCGCAGTTTGTACAGCAGTGGTCAGCCATTGATTGATGTGCCGCGGGCGTGGCTACCTCCACGAGCACTAGCCTCAAACATCGGCTAGGATAATTGGTTTGTTTATGGTCTACGTGTTTGAACTTCTTGGCAATGCCTAGGCGTAGCTCAGTAGCTTCATTAGTAAGGTCCACGCCTCTGTACACAGTGACTCGATAGTAACGGCCTTGTCCTGCATCGAATCTTGATACCGATATCAGTAACCTGTTGTTGAATCTTAGAATAGCAATTACTAATATCTTCGAACGAAACCCTCTCTGTACTTTCAGAATGCTAATTTGTAAAGCTTGAATTAGCGGGATTAATGTCGGAGTAAAAAAGCTCACGAAGCTCCGAGCTCTTTCAATTGGTGCTGTATTGGCTTGAATGATTTGAATATGAATAACCCTAATTAAGTGTCCGGGCTGGGCACAATAGGAGACATGAATACTCTAGCTATGCAAATGAGCGGCGATGTCTAGAGGTGTGTGGTGGCACGTGTGTGTGGGATCGATACCCGTGCACTGAGGACACCGGCCGCCGCTGCACACTACACGTGCCGGCACTCTCATGGAATAAGTAGATATTGAGACTACTGTCGAGATTATTTACCTGTGTGAACTTGGCACCCGACTTTGGAAATATTGGTATTTTCAATGGTTTTTCGAAAGATTTCGATTAGTAGTGGATAGTAGTGAAGCTATTTTCGTTAGTAGTAATACCGAAAAATTAGAAAAAAATAGTAAAAAATGTCATCCCCCGAAATTAAAAAAAAATGTTTTTTCCGGCTGTTTCTCATAAATGAACGTTAGTAGTGGATTGTAGTGCAATTTTATTCGTTTGTAGTAAAATAGAAAAAAAAAATTAAAAAATTAGTTTCGGAGTATTTTTTTCAAACGATTTTTATTACCTAAATACTGTTTCAAGGCATAAACGATTACTACAAACGTTAAAATTTACTAAAAAGGGTTCGTAGAGGTTAGTAGTAAAATAATTTTCGATAGTAGTAAAGATACATGTCGATTAGAAGCACTTGAGGTGAGTCAAACTTCTTTGTTTCCGAGCGATCACTCCGAAAGAAGTTTTAATCATCTCAAGTGCTTCTAGTCAACATGTATCTTTACTACTATCGAAAATTCTTTCACTACAAACCTCTACTAACCTCTACGAACCCTTTTTAGTCAATTCCAACGTTTGTAGTAGTCGAATTTATCTTCAAACAGATTTTGTCCAGCAAATATCGGTCCGAAACGAGTTTGACTCATCTCAAGTGCTTCTAGTCAACATGTATCTTTACTACTATCGAAAATTATTTCACTACAAACCTCTACTAACCTCTACGAACCCTTTTTAGTCAATTCCAACGTTTGTAGTAGTCGTATTTATCTTCAAACAGATTTTATCCAGCAAATATCGGTCCGAAACGAGTTTGACTCATCTCAAGTGCTTCTAGTCAACATGTATCTTTACTACTATCGAAAATTATTTCACTACAAACCTCTACTAACCTCTACGAACCCATTTTAGTCAATTCCAACGTTTGTAGTAGTCGAATTTATCTTCAAACAGATTTTATCCAGCAAATATCGCTCCGAAACGAGTTTGACTCATCTCAAGTGCTTCTAGTCAACATGTATCTTTACTACTATCGAAAATTCTTTCACTACAAACCTCTACTAACATCTACGAACCCTTTTTAATCAATTCCAACGTTTGTAGTAGTCGAATTTATCTTCCAACAGATTTTATCCAGCAAATATCGGTCCGAAACGAGTTTGACTCATCTCAAGTGCTTCTAGTCAACATGTATCTTTACTACTATCGAAAATTCTTTCACTACAAACCTCTACTAACATCTACGAACCCTTTTTAATCAATTCCAACGTTTGTAGTAGTCGAATTTATCTTCCAACAGATTTTGTTCAGCAAATATCGCTCCCAAACGAGTATGACTCATCTCAAGTGCTTCTAGTCAACATGTATCTTTACTACTATCGAAAATTATTTCACTACAAACCTCTACGAACCCTTTTTAGTCAATTCCAACGTTTGTAGTAGTCGAATTTATCTTCAAACAGATTTTATCCAGCAAATATCGGTCCGAAACGAGTTTGACTCATCTCAAGTGCTTCTAGTCAACATGTATATTTACTACTATCGAAAATTCTTTCACTACAAACCTCTACGAACCCTTTTTAGTCAATTCCAACGTTTGTAGTAGTCGTATTTATCTTCAAACAGATTTTATCCAGCAAATATCGGTCCGAAACGAGTTTGACTCATCTCAAGTGCTTCTAGTCAACATGTATCTTTACTACTATCGAAAATTATTTCACTACAAACCTCTACTAACCTCTACAACCCTTTTCATCTCAAGTGCTTCTAGTCAACATGTATCTTTACTACTATCGTCAATTCCAACGTTTGTAGTAGTCGAATTTATCTTCAAACAGATTTTATCCAGCAAATATCGGTCCGAAACGAGTTTGACTCATCTCAAGTGCTTCTAGTCAACATGTATCTTTACTACTATCGAAAATTCTTTCACTACAAACCTCTACTAACATCTACGAACCCTTTTTAATCAATTCCAACGTTTGTAGTAGTCGAATTTATCTTCCAACAGATTTTGTTCAGCAAATATCGGTCCGAAACGAGTTTGACTCATCTCAAGTGCTTCTAGTCAACATGTATCTTTACTACTATCGAAAATTCTTTCACTACAAACCTCTACTAACATCTACGAACCCTTTTTAATCAATTCCAACGTTTGTAGTAGTCGAATTTATCTTCCAACAGATTTTGTTCAGCAAATATCGGTCCGAAACGAGTTTGACTCATCTCAAGTGCTTCTAGTCAACATGTATCTTTACTACTATCGAAAATTCTTTCACTACAAACCTCTACTAACATCTACGAACCCGTTTTAATCAATTCCAACGTTTGTAGTAGTCGAATTTATCTTCCAACAGATTTTGTTCAGCAAATATCGGTCCGAAACGAGTTTGACTCATCTCAAGTGCTTCTAGTTAACATGTATCTTTACTACTATCGAAAATTCTTTCACTACAAACCTCTACTAACATCTACGAACCCTTTTTAATCAATTCCAACGTTTGTAGTAGTCGAATTTATCTTCCAACAGATTTTGTTCAGCAAATATCGGTCCGAAACGAGTTTGACTCATCTCAAGTGCTTCTAGTCAACATGTATCTTTACTACTATCGAAAATTCTTTCACTACAAACCTCTACTAACATCTACGAACCCTTTTTAATCAATTCCAACGTTTGTAGTAGTCGAATTTATCTTCCAACAGATTTTGTTCAGCAAATATCGGTCCGAAACGAGTTTGACTCATCTCAAGTGCTTCTAGTCAACATGTATCTTTACTACTATCGAAAATTCTTTCACTACAAACCTCTACTAACATCTACGAACCCGTTTTAATCAATTCCAACGTTTGTAGTAGTCGAATTTATCTTCCAACAGATTTTGTTCAGCAAATATCGGTCCGAAACGAGTTTGACTCATCTCAAGTGCTTCTAGTCAACATGTATCTTTACTACTATCGAAAATTCTTTCACTACAAACCTCTACTAACATCTACGAACCCGTTTTAATCAATTCCAACGTTTGTAGTAGTCGAATTTATCTTCCAACAGATTTTGTTCAGCAAATATCGGTCCGAAACGAGTTTGACTCATCTCAAGTGCTTCTAGTTAACATGTATCTTTACTACTATCGAAAATTCTTTCACTACAAACCTCTACTAACATCTACGAACCCTTTTTAATCAATTCCAACGTTTGTAGTAGTCGAATTTATCTTCCAACAGATTTTGTTCAGCAAATATCGGTCCGAAACGAGTTTGACTCATCTCAAGTGCTTCTAGTCAACATGTATCTTTACTACTATCGAAAATTCTTTCACTACAAACCTCTACTAACATCTACGAACCCTTTTTAATCAATTCCAACGTTTGTAGTAGTCGAATTTATCTTCCAACAGATTTTGTTCAGCAAATATCGGTCCGAAACGAGTTTGACTCATCTCAAGTGCTTCTAGTTAACATGTATCTTTACTACTATCGAAAATTCTTTCACTACAAACCTCTACTAACATCTACGAACCCTTTTTAATCAATTCCAACGTTTGTAGTAGTCGAATTTATCTTCCAACAGATTTTGTTCAGCAAATATCGGTCCGAAACGAGTTTGACTCATCTCAAGTGCTTCTAGTCAACATGTATCTTTACTACTATCGAAAATTCTTTCACTACAAACCTCTACTAACATCTACGAACCCGTTTTAATCAATTCCAACGTTTGTAGTAGTCGAATTTATCTTCCAACAGATTTTGTTCAGCAAATATCGGTCCGAAACGAGTTTGACTCATCTCAAGTGCTTCTAGTTAACATGTATCTTTACTACTATCGAAAATTCTTTCACTACAAACCTCTACTAACATCTACGAACCCTTTTTAATCAATTCCAACGTTTGTAGTAGTGGAATTTATCTTCCAACAGATTTTGTTCAGCAAATATCGGTCCGAAACGAGTTTGACTCATCTCAAGTGCTTCTAGTCAACATGTATCTTTACTACTATCGAAAATTCTTTCACTACAAACCTCTACTAACATCTACGAACCCTTTTTAATCAATTCCAACGTTTGTAGTAGTCGAATTTATCTTCCAACAGATTTTGTTCAGCAAATATCGGTCCGAAACGAGTTTGACTCATCTCAAGTGCTTCTAGTCAACATGTATCTTTACTACTATCGAAAATTCTTTCACTACAAACCTCTACTAACATCTACGAACCCGTTTTAATCAATTCCAACGTTTGTAGTAGTCGAATTTATCTTCCAACAGATTTTGTTCAGCAAATATCGGTCCGAAACGAGTTTGACTCATCTCAAGTGCTTCTAGTTAACATGTATCTTTACTACTATCGAAAATTCTTTCACTACAAACCTCTACTAACATCTACGAACCCTTTTTAATCAATTCCAACGTTTGTAGTAGTCGAATTTATCTTCCAACAGATTTTATCCAGCAAATATCGGTCCGAAACGAGTTTGACTCATCTCAAGTGCTTCTAGTCAACATGTATCTTTACTACTATCGAAAATTCTTTCACTACAAACCTCTACTAACATCTACGAACCCTTTTTAATCAATTCCAACGTTTGTAGTAGTCGAGTTTATCTTCCAACAAATTTTGTTCAGCAAATATCGGTCCGAAACGAGTTTGACTCATCTCAAGTGCTTCTAGTCAACATGTATCTTTACTACCATCGAAAATTCTTTCACTACAAACCTCTACTAACATCTACGAACCCTTTTTAATCAATTCCAACGTTTGTAGTAGTCGAATTTATCTTCCAACAGATTTTGTTCAGCAAATATCGGTCCGAAACGAGTTTGACTCATCTCAAGTGCTTCTAGTCAACATGTATCTTTACTACTATCGAAAATTATTTCACTACAAACCTCTACTAACATCTACGAACCCGTTTTAATCAATTCCAACGTTTGTAGTAGTCGAATTTATCTTCCAACAGATTTTGTTCAGCAAATATCGGTCCGAAACGAGTTTGACTCATCTCAAGTGCTTCTAGTCAACATGTATCTTTACTACTATCGAAAATTATTTCACTACAAACCTCTACTAACATCTACGAACCCGTTTTAATCAATTCCAACGTTTGTAGTAGTCGAATTTATCTTCCAACAGATTTTGTTCAGCAAATATCGGTCCGAAACGAGTTTGACTCATCTCAAGTGCTTCTAGTTAACATGTATCTTTACTACTATCGAAAATTCTTTCACTACAAACCTCTACTAACATCTACGAACCCTTTTTAATCAATTCCAACGTTTGTAGTAGTCGAATTTATCTTCCAACAGATTTTGTTCAGCAAATATCGGTCCGAAACGAGTTTGACTCATCTCAAGTGCTTCTAGTCAACATGTATCTTTACTACTATCGAAAATTCTTTCACTACAAACCTCTACTAACATCTACGAACCCTTTTTAATCAATTCCAACGTTTGTAGTAGTCGAATTTATCTTCCAACAGATTTTGTTCAGCAAATATCGCTCCCAAACGAGTATGACTCATCTCAAGTGCTTCTAGTCAACATGTATCTTTACTACTATCGAAAATTCTTTCACTACTACGAACCCTTTTTAATCAATTCCAACGTTTGTAGTAGTCGTATATGCTTTGAAACAGTATTTAGGTAATAAAAATCGTTTTCAAAAAATACTCCGAAACGATTTCTTTTTTATTTTTTTTTCTATTTTACTACAAACGAATAAAATTGCACTACAATCCACTACTAACGTTCATTTATGAGAAACAGCCGGAAAAATTTTTTTTTTTTAATTTCGGGGGATGACATTTTTTAACTATTTTTTTTAAATTTTTCGGTATTACTACTAACGAAAATAGCTTCACTACTATCCACTACTAATCGAAATCTTTCGAAAAACCATTGAAAATACCAATATTTCCAAAGTCGGGTGCCAAGTTCACACAGGTAGATTATTTCATACACAAAAACCATTAATCAAGTATCCTTACCGCCGTGTACCGTTATAGCATAAAAAAGAAACAAAATGCGATCCTCCCAACAGATTCTCGTTGCGAAAAAATAAACGTTGAGGTGAGGCGAGGAGGAACTTTTTATATTTGGTGCGAACGTGCCAACCAATCGCTGGAGGCAATTTGTGTCAGCCGCCAATCTTGCTCCGAGACCACGAACGTGGATTTTTCTCTTCTGTTTGCTTCCCAGCATATGTTTTTTCACTCGATACATTCAATAGATGGCGAATTATATATAAAAACATCGACGTTTTCCTGACTATTCATTGAAACTCCAGCAACGATATGGTGCAAAATGTCGCGTTTCGCAACGGTCACTGTGACTGGACAAACTGTAAATATTTTAGCTGGACAGCCGCGGCTATTACTCTCGAATGCTGCATGCTTTCAACAGTTCCAACTGGTCATGTTGTGAATGTTGTTTTGGATTTTCATTTAAATTCCTATTTCTATGTTCGTTCCGATATGTATTGTCTTATCCTTATTTCTAGAATTTCAGTTAAATATAAACTATTTCGATTCAAATGGATCGTTGCGTTCTTTTATAACATCACTTCGTATGTATCTAGCGACGTAAACACAAAAAATCCGCGTGATTTACGTTGTATTCATAAATAAGTCGCATTTCACGGAAACGGAAGAGTCGGCCGGAGGTAGCGGCGGAATAGTTATTTCGCTGCAATTCATCTGATGTATGATACGAACGTTCAACTAGATTACAGTTTGTATATTTTGCTCGAATTTTGCTTCGGCGAGTGCGAATTTCCCTCGTAACATAACAATTTGGAAAGGAAACGTATTTGATGGCAGATAATGTTAATAGCGGTCACTGCAACATTAACGCGTCCGGCACAGTTTGCGAATAAAGTATTAATTTTATTTGTGGTTATAGGCTGTATCCGTCGAACCCCGGCCCGGCGTTAAATGAATATTTTATGTTAACAGCGAACTGTCGTAAATACAGCGCTCGCCTGCTTCCACCGCGCTTATGGCTAATCCTCTCCGACGCCGGAATAGAGCTGTTAACTTGTTCCCCGTGACGTGATGTTCAATATCTGACAACCCTGGGAATATGTTCCACCACAGATTTCATTAATGCAACACAATACGTTTAATGTAACCATTCATTCTATTAATTAAAATAATTTGAAGTAATTGACCGATGTATTGATAACTATAATGAAATTACGAGGTAATTACAACTAGCGGCCACTTTCCTACATTTATTACGTACCGTCAATTAAACATCGTTTAATTACGTATAAATAAGTGGTAGTTTATTCCTGCTATTTTCTGGTTGACTGACAAAATTGACGGCAGTGAAATATCGATCGCTTTCAGCGTGTGCTCGTGTGCGGAACGTGCATTGTATCAGGTAAATGTTATTTAGCGGACTGAACATCTGTGGAGGGAACAAAAGCCGCGCCGCGCCGCGCCGCGCCGCGCCGGGAGAGATCGGTTAATGAACGCGGTGCCAATTTGCGCCGTGGACCCTTTTTACTCCATCCTTTATTTGTTCGCTTGTTCCGGCTGCACATAAACGTCCAACGGATTATACTGCAATTAGTCAGATACTGCGCTTTCTGTGTTCGCCGGAATTTATTGCTAGCCCGTGATTATTTCGTGATTGGATTCATTACGCAGTACGGTTGTTCCGTTCATTTTATGAGGAACCCTTTGTAGCTACACGGACTTGGCGGACACCTTAGCAATTGAAGCAATTGTTTTTTCTATTACTTTAATTTATTATAACGATAATTAATTATGCTTTAAATACGGGACATATCTCTTATTCATCAAACGAAGGAAGACTTCGTATTCTTCTAATTAACTTCAGTAACATCGACCCGACCATCACAAGTTAGTTATTCTGTTTCTAAATGGAATCAAACAGAAAACGTAAAGTGAAACAATATCGTGACATGAAAGTAATTAAAACCCATTTAGTTAGTTTACGTAGCTATGGAAGTGGTGTCGTAGGATCGGTCGCGGCGGCGCGGGCGGCTGCATGTACGAGAGTAGTGTAATTGAGCCGAGTGGCGGTCATTAATGCCCGGCTATGGTGCTTCAATTAACTGGATGCCGGTCGATCGCGCGTCACTGCCGTCACCCACTACACGTCCGCCGCACAGCACTACTCGCGCTCGAGTGTTGATTCGCTATCTACTCGACCATCGACAACTACTACGTTGTTTTACTAAATTATACCTAAAAATTGTTCGCAATTGTCTGACGGCCTTGTTGATCTGGGTAGCAATTAAACATGTTACTCAAGTGCTCGAAGTTTGGTGGATTATTCAAAAACTTACACTTACATGACGGGTTGTCGTGGTGACTGTGATATATGACTGCAACTGAATACGGTTTGCAAATATGTAATAATCATGTTTTTCTATGAAAGTAGTAGTTGCAGATACATGTTTTCCCATTTACTATTTGTATTGAAGCACATTTGTGGTAATGATGTTCATGATAATGAATGAATGATCTAGCTCCGTAGTTACGATGCTTTGTTTTCATCGTCATGTCAATTACTCGGTGCCAGCGAGTTTAATATCCGCTACCTCAAGGTAAACGTGGATTTAAAGACGTTTTTACGCTGTTTTATGTTTGTTAATAATTCGTAAACGATACAGCCGACCCGCGCACTCAGGCCCAACAATAGCGATTTAAGAATCCCATTTCCAAGGAGTGCTGAAGCTACATTACCCTTAAATGGACTGACAGGATTCTCTCGTTCCCATTCTGCATTTAAATTGCCATAATGAGTATTTAGCTTTATTTGTGTAATGCTCATCTTTATTTTCTTAAAGTTTTCTTTGTGAAAACTGTAGCTGTTTACTGAGAGCATACTTTAAGTGTTATTACCCGTGTTTATTCTGCAGACAGCTGCAAATCATATTGTTGTTACTCAAGTACATGTTATTTGTATTTATAAGTGAAATTACATGATGTGATCATAATAAAAATATCGGATTTTACATTCTGAAATGCTATAAAAGTACAACTGACTATGAACAAAATATAAACCGTGCACCTTAATAAACTGCACGATTGGTAAATTTGAGTCGACAGCGATGTTTATATTGGCCGCCCTCCCACCGCCATGATATTTCATGGCCTTATGAAAAATATGAAAATGATGAAACACGCCAGTAGCCAGTACTCTATTAACTTGTTTTATATTACTTCGTTTCTTCTAAAATGGTAATCTGAGTTTTAAAGTAAGCTCATATTTCGTCAGCTGTGTTGTTACGCGGCCGTAATATGAACGTAGTATTAAATCCGCGGTGAGTTTAATGCCCAGTTTACAGCTATGGCTTGTAATATTTTGTTCTATTATTCCTGTAATGAGAGCTTATACAGGTATGTGTAGAGTGAGATTGATGGATTGAAACAAAAAACTGCTATGATGGACGTTAAGTAAGAATAATGTAGGGACTAAGTTTGAGCTAGAGAGATTGCTACAAACAAATGCTTTGGATATTTAGAACGGCTGGATGTAAGTAGATTTACCAAGACTCGGGGTAAATCTACTCTGATGTGCTAAATAGCTACTCAAAGTCAAAGTCAAAGCATTTATTTCAATTAATCCTAAATTAGGCACTTTTGAAACGTCAAATTGAATTGTCCGTCAGTCTGTCTGTCAGTGAAGCTAGGCGCTCGTTCCAAAGTGTTGCTTCGAATGGAGAAGAACGAGCAAGAAACTCCATCGTTACTCTTTTCAAAAAATGTTTTTTACAATATCTCTGATACATTATTTGATCATTTACCTATTGTATATACAGGGTGACTTTGAATTCGACGTATTCCTCTCGGGAGGTGATAATACAACTAATTTCCTACAAAATTAGCCCTGAGGTCCTTGGGCGGAAAGTGGCTAGTTTCTGAGATATTCAACATTTTCGGTTCTGGTAAAAAAATCCCGAATTGATTACAAAAACATCAATAAATAAAAAAATACTGGTTGGATTTTAGTAATTTTAGTTTTAATCAGTTGCCAATACATCAGTTATCATTTATAAATACTAATAATGGCACAAATATCATTCGTTTTAAAATAGCAAGTAATTTCCTATCAAATTTTGTTTTGTATCACTAATTTGGTCAATAGAAAACTGGATTTATTTCAAAAAAAATATATGACACTAAGCGTACAAACTATTAGAAAAACTTCCTTGGTTTATTAGCTATCCAGAAACATAAAATTATTGACAACATTCTCAAAAATAAATGAATTAATTGATGATAAGTCGAGTGTAAAGAGAAAAGGGCAATTTCAAAAACATCTTTATTTGCAAAAAAATGTTCAAAGTAACCTTCCCTACGACGAATACATGCCCGAACATGCTTCCTTATCTCTATGACGGTCACTCTTGGACTGAATATGCGTCTAATTTCGTCATTATCTTCAAATATGTTTTGGAGAAGAATTTCGATACACGGCATATTCCGTCTGTATAAACAAGGGACTTCATGTAAAAATCAACCGGCGTTAGGTTCTGGTTATTGTGCATGCCATGTAGTCATGTAGTGGGACCGCCTGTCAATTTAACGCCTGAAAACCGATGTATCCAACCACTGCCGCACAGTAGTTCAATAGTGCACTAAACAATCGTCGTGTTCGAATAAACTCATAATCTTGTTTCTAAATTCAAATTTAAAACAATGATCCTAGCTCATTCCTTAAAAATTAATTTTAATTCTCACCATTTAAATTATTGGGTAAAAAGTAGAGCCCAATCAAGTCATCATTAATGATATCTATCCAAACATTTGAATCAAAACCGTATCCGTGGACCTGTTGGTTTTGCTTTTTTAGATTTTGTTGACTTTTTTGGGGCTAATAATGGATATTGTGATAGTTTGATCAGAGCACTATCGATCTACTGTGCGGCAATGGTAGGATGTCTCGGTTCCTACGTGTTATATTGACAGGGCGGTCCCACTACATGACTACATGGCATGCACAGTGACCAGAACCTAACGCTTAACGATTTCTACATAAAGTCCCTTGTTTATACAGACGGAATAGGCCGTGTATCAAAATTCTTCTCCAAAACGTATTTGAAGATAATGACGAAATTAGACGCATATTCGGTCCAAGAGTGACCATCATAGAGATAAGGAAACGTGTTCGAGCATGTATTTGTCGTAGGGAAGGTTACTTTGAAATTTTTTTTGTTAATAAAGATGTTTTTGAAATTGCCCTTTTCTCTTTACACTCTACTTATCATCAATTAATTCATTTATTTTTGAGAATGTTGTCAATAATTTTATGTTTCTGGATAGCTAATAAACCAAGGAAGTTTTTCTAATAGTTTGTACGCTTAGTGTCATATTTTTTTTGAAATAAATCCAGTTTTCTATTGACCAAATTAGTGATACAAAACAAAATTTGATAGGAAATTACTTGCTATTTTAAAACGAATGATATTTGTGCCATTATTAGTATTTATAAATGATAACTGATGTATTGGCAACTGATTAAAACTAAAATTACTAAAATCCAACCAGTATTTTTTTATTTATTGATGTTTTTGTAATCAATTCGGGATTTTTTTACCAAAACCGAAAATGTTGAATATCTCAGAAACTAGCCACTTTCCGCCCAAGGACCTCAGGGCTAATTTTGTAGGAAATTAGTTGTATTATCACCTCCCGAGAGGAATACGTCGAATTCAAAGTCACCCTGTATATGTAGGAACAATGTAACGACAATACGACGTCAAAACTATGGGACAATAAAACCAATTTGTAATGAATATAAATTAAAAAAGCGGGTTGTTTTAAACATAGTGCCCACATATGTACTATTATCACAGCTAAGTTCCACAATCACCTAATTACTTGGAAGTACATACATAAGTGTTCAAGCAATTATTCTATTGTTATCACGTAGATACTCTTGTAATAATAGATACAACTTTATTTATCGTCTCCATAAATCAACATCACCAGTCGTATATCGGAGCCGCGATTGACTTGTAATTGAATTGTCATGTAATTTGTCAGCCATTACCTCAATAATATCTCCGATTCAAACAAATAATGCTGACTATAAGAAAAAGAGAATCGTGCCCAATTATTGCGACCCGGCCGATGAAAGGAATCTGTCTCGGGAACTCTGGATCATTTACCTCGACCGAGATGTATGATGTTTCTCTACCTTTGCTTACATTTACTATATTTGCTCGGGATTTACTGCTGGACTCGTATAAAAGATATAAGCCCCGATTGTGCTCGTAAATATTTTCTATTCGATGAATCATAACATTTATTGACAAGTTGATGCGAATATTTTTCATGTTTGATTTGAACAATGCATCAACTGAATTTTACAAAAGATATAAAAAGACTAAGTTTTATATTATTGCTTCGTCACGGACTCGCCTGTACATAAAACGTAACCCAATTACTGTGGAACTTAACGTAAAAGGTTTTACTTGAACATCAAACAAGTGTAGTAACTTAGTAAGTGAACAAACAAACATCGTTTACTTAAAACACTTGACGAGTGTGTTCAGTGGTTTCATTTAGGACAGAACAGAGGTCGCCGGGCTCGGCGCGACACCGAAATATATTTACTCAGTTAATCGCCCGCTTTCATAAAATAGTCGCACCGAAATACTCCACGAAATGAATTCGACATCTTTTTGTAGGCTCATTAAAATGGAACGCTTTTTCAGTGACTTTTAGTGCCACTTTCAGGATTGAATGACACAAATACAACGGTGTTCAAACATTTACGGGAAAGCTGGTGCTTTTGACGCTACGTGCCTACGGCTACGTTGTGTTCTGACGGCTACGGCGTAGGCGTTATGTGCTACGTATGTTCGTAGCGCGTAGGGTGGGGTGGGAAGTAGAATAGTATTTGTTCACTTAAAAATATTTTATAATGCTTTCGTCAGATTGGACGTCTTACAATTGTATGAATCTGAAATTGTTGTGATGAATGGAAAAGGAATTCCAAATTCCAAGTGCACCAGTTTGCGGGATACAAAACGTTTTGTTCAGCCGTCGAGACAGGAGACAGACGTAGACAGTCGCCGGCTCACGAAATTCCATTGTATTTATGAAATGCGTCCAATAATTTTGTAGGTCGTCGCCGGCGCCACGCTTTTGTTCCAGCTGTAGTTTCAGGTTGCACCGCCGCGCGTCTCTGTGCTCCTAGTCGTTTTGTTAATGAGCGCTCGGTTTCAATGTGCTGCGGGATGCTTTCACCAACATTTCCACAATATAAAAACGATGCAAAAACTTGATGCTGGCATTTTTCATTTATCTTTTGATGTTAAATAACCGTGTCTTTATAGACAAGTGTTGTTCTGTATTTATGTTTTATTTTTAAGTACTTTAGCTCTTTAAACTGTTAGTTTCATATAAAGAAATAAAGTATGATATCGTAGTTTACGATGACATGAGAAATAATTTAGTTACATTGCAGGTGCATTCATTTTGATAACGACTAGTGCAGTCTCACTAGTTAGGTCCCAGTGGAACAACCAGTCATTTTAACTAACAGCTAACTAAATAATTCGCTCACAGCAATAATAATACGAGTAAACAGCCATCCCATAATCTGTATTATTTAATGCGTTAGTTATAACCCCCGAATGCTTTGATGGCAATAATTTACGGGCTACGTGTTCGTGACACCCATTTTCTTGGTAATCCTCTTAGGAAAGTAGTCGAGTCACTCATTAGCCAATAATGCTTTATGATGAGTGTTATTTCCTCAAACTGCACGCGTCCCCTCGCCCTCCTTGCCCTCCGCTCCACTGCTCTTCACACTTGGCCGGTTCTTATGGATTACGCTCTAAATTATAAAGATTCGCACTTTGCGTGACACTTGCAATACGCCTTAGAAGATTCTCATTTATTAAGTTCTTACTTTGTATCACGCTTTCGGCCGCGTGGGTCTTTTGTTATTACCACTATAGAGTTTTTTATGAAATAGAATAAATTGAAATCTTTAAAGAATGTCCAAACCGATAATATTTTGTCTGGCCACTCTAACAGTATAAATACCAAATCCAAGCTAACTTTTTTGAAAGAAACGAGTTGTTGGTATATTGTTTTGTAACTTAACGTGTATGCGCATACAATATTAGAGTGTTATTTTCTGTTAATGAATAGTTGTTAACAAAACAAAATATTGAATAAGGGGTACATTGATTTATAATATTTGGCATCGGACGTGAGATGAGAGGGGTTGGCGAGAGGGTAACGCACTCCGGCCTGTTTGTGCCCGCGCCGCACTCGCTGGTCCCTATGCAAACAACTCTTCTGCTGTTGGTACCGAGCGTCATTTTATCGCGCACCTTATATTGTTTTATATTTGTCCCCTCTTGTTTGCTTGACATTTTCATGTCGTAACATTGTGCAGCATTCTGTACGCCACACTGCTTTAATGTGTGTTTACCTACAATTTATGAAACAGTTTACTTTCGAGCTTTCACATCTACCTAAACGATTATCCTAAATGGTTTGTGTATTAACTTTACTTATGTCAAAGAGAAATCTTTCATTGATTCACTCGATTCATGAATAGAGAATCAACCACATCGTTTAATACCCACTGATACCTATTTATACAAGCTGTATACTATATAATACTCGTGCACGTAGCTATTTGCTTCAATTTCGACCCTCGCGATGAAACAGTATCTTTCTAAGAATTCGTTTGTATTAACTTCCCAACGAAATGTTTGTTTTGTGAAACGTAGTTAACATTAAACTCTGACGGTCGTAGTCTTTTATTTAATGTTCTGAAATAGCTCCGATGAAGAGAAGTTGGCACAATGTTCGGCCCGGTTGAATATTTGAGACGTTTTAAGTAGTCGAGTGTGACGGCTAGTCCTCGGTCCCGGGCGACAGTTCCTTCAACTTGTTTCAAATACTTGTCCGGACAGATTTCTTGTACTCGTCGACAAGTGATTTAACAAGACGAATATTTTATCTGTACCTTTGACAATTGTGATACTCTTAAACATGTAATGACAATTGACATACACACGCGTTTTCTCAAAGGAATACCGACTTTAATATCATTGGCAAATGTATTCAAATTCAAGGAATTAGTAAATACGAGTATAAACTAGTGTGATTAAAACATTATTTCGTGGAAGTTTCAGTGAGCCCTTTGTTAATATTCATTATGTACACTTCAGTAAAACAGTGCCGGAGCTGCCTTAGTGATCTTTGGGAATTATTGTTATAATTACTTGGAAATATAGACTCTTACACAAACGACATTCTTTGAATTATGCTTACTATTATAATTACATCGCATTGCTTTTACACCGTCACAACAAAAAAACCTCATGTGTTTGGGCGCCAATAAATCTATGTCTATATATAAAAGAAAGTCGTGTTAGTTACACTATTTATAACTCAAGAACGGCTGAATCGATTTGGCTGAAAGATGGTGGGAAGGTTGCTTAGTACTAGGAGACAGAAATAGGATACATACTTGGGACATTTTTATCCAAGAATTCCCCGGATATTCTATGGGGACAGAAAAATACGGGATTGCATTTGCGAAATCACATGCAGTATCTCAAAACATTTGCACATTTGCCGTAAGTATGTCACATATAATTTATCTAAGCTTACATATTGTGAGGGATGGGAAACACTAGTGGGATAATGGTGCTTTGTGGTTGTGCCCAATTACCGGCGTCGCGCGCCCTGTACTGATGTGTGGTGCGATCTGTAATGTGTAGCGCCAGATTGATTCCACCTATTTGTCAACCGGACTCACTGCCGTCTCCAGGGATGGAGGTCATGGAGGATTGTAAATACCAGCTAGGATATACACATTTGTGAATAATCTTGGTCTATTTATATGTTAATGACAATGAAACCAGGCTTAAATTACACCTAATTAAACTAAGCTAATTTAAACATTTTAGTAGTTTATATCTTACGACTAAACTCAGACAATTTCGTACCTTTTCGAATCCAGACGTACTTAATAAAGCTAAATATTGTTATCACTAAACTTATTTAAATTAGTTTTATTAGTAAAAGTTAGTTGATTGTTGAAAGTTAGATCGTATCGCTAAGTACACGTAACAGTCAGTCTAAGCCGTGCCTAGATTTAAATCTTGATGGGTTAACTACGTACAGTATGGGTTTACATTTGGAAAATGTGTAAAGTACGAAGGTCTTTCAATGTGGCCGTCTAAAGAGTCCGACACACTACAAGCCGACCGTGTTTGCGACCACTACTACTTATTTGACTTTGATTTCATCCAACGAATTATATTTAGGGATTGGATAAAATCTAAGCTAAAGTTCTTATAATCACATCAAGCATTAGCTTTTGTAGGCTATTTTTCTAAACCTTACATTTTATAAAAATAGGAATTTAGAATTTCTCTGTTTGGATGAGCTAGAAAACTCCCGAACGGTTTTTAATAGGTAATATAGTTGGTGTAATAGCAGTAGGTGGAAAGCTAGTTATTAATAAATACCATAATATTCAGTAAGTAATTAAGGTTAATATTAACATAATGCAAATCCACAATATAAATAGAATAAACACGTTCAGCCATAGCTGCGAGCACACATAATTGCAATGAATGGTTATCGCGCCCATTAACATGAATATGTACGTAACGAAATGATCGATACGACAAATAATGAGACAGTTACCGCGCACCACTAATTGCGTCCTGCGACTACGCTTATATTAATTACAGTAATTATAGCACTGAACCGAATTTGTGGAATGCTCGTCATCATTACCTGCCAATGTGTCATTCAGAGGTTAATTAATTCATACCTCTTGTCTGTTTATTGCTTCAAATAACTCAATTTGGATGTACGACTGAGTACCTGCCTACATAACAATATGTCTTGGTAAAATAATCATTCGCCGATTTGAATATTCTATCTATAATACTTACTTTTATTGAAAAATGTTTCAGTAAAGAAATATCGATATTGTCATCTGAATTTTCCATTTATAAGTATTTTTTCTAGAGCGTTTATTCTGAGAAACAGTCAATAGTTAGCGAGTCTAGTTATTTAATGTGAAAGTTCACTACGATAACAATCTGTAGTAAGGTTCGTTGAACCCTGAATATTTTCCGCTCACAATCCTAGCGCGGTATCTTCGGCGCACGACATGATTCATTCTTATATAACTTTCGTACGGCGCGGATTTCTGCGGGCGGAAATATGAATCCCATATACACTCGGCGTCACAAAAATCGCACCTCTTGGAAAATTGTAAGTTTAAAACATGTCCCGCCAGTAACGAATACATTACACATTATTAATATTGGTATCAATTGAAAGTACGTTTAACGACCTTTAAATTAACAACAGTTAGAATTCCTAAACACAACAGATCTCATCAGCACGTAACGTTAAAAAAATGTTGTCAAAATATTCAGAATGGGATAACATTCCTCAAGAGACTGTTGTCACATTAATTCGTCCATGAGAGAAAGCATGGAAGCAGTCATCAGGGCTAGGGAGGGTAACACTAGGTTTTAAGTTGTTTATTACTGATAAAATAAAATGTAACTTTCTAACCATTTGCATTTGCTTGCTTTTTTTATTCCCTGGTAAACAAAAAACCAAATCCATTGATTTATTCTTAAACTTAAATGAATTGCCTTTCCAATGATACCTTACAGTCATATGTCTGCCATTGATTGGTGTTAATAGGGTTAAAATGACTATGAAGGGAACTTTTAAAGAGGTGCGATTTTTGTGACGCCGAGTGTATTTTAAGTTATATTTGTGATAGGAGAAATGAGGCGCACATTTATGTCATGCTGCACTCGTACCTGCTTATCTTACACTTGTTTTGTGGTGTTACATACGTTTGTTTTTCTTTGTTTATGCACTTTTTACACGTTTAGATAAAAGCGACATATAGAGAATTTTTGTTTGAATATGTAATGTGAATGTAGACAAGAATTGTGTTTGTGTTTTAGACACCAATTCAATTCGTCTAAACTGAAAAATATAAGCGTCTACAAGTGACGTCACAACATGAAAAAAGACCTTCCAGTTAAAAAAAGTACATCGTTACATTTGACAACATTATTTTTTAAATCTGTTTACCCCTCAGTAAAGAGAAAAGAGATAAGACTATAAGATCGTCTGAGGGATAACATGATAAAATTGATTATTCGATTTCGAGGTACGGGTACAAACGACACGGCGCCCCTGATGTGACGGGACACGGTGTGGGTACACGCTGTACAGGGAGGGTTCGGCCTCACGAGCCGGCCCCGCGGACCCACGCCCTTCACAACTACCACTAGGTTACTGGGACAATGGACAAGGTATTACACCGAAAACTGCCCACCGACACATACTTTGTACTTTAGTAAGTGTTATTGCTTGTCCCGGTCACACAAATAATGTGTTGCTCTTGACGTGCTTTGGCGTTTAACACGATAGACGGAAAAATATATGGAGTACTAGAACTGTACCATATTTTATATTTACGCACAGTTTAATTTAAGTCACAATCTTGTTTCTTCCTATCCGTGTTTACCTTACAGTCAATAAAAAAATGTTTGGCCTCCTCTTACCTCCTCCTTGTTTAGTCTGACTGCCCTGTAGGTATACTATAGATAGAGAATTCACAAACACACATGAGGAAAATAAAATCGACATAAGCTGGGGTTCACTAAATACCTCCCCGTGTCTCCCGGGGGAAAATCAAAACTGATGGTAAATCTGGTTGTAGCTAAGTAAAGTACGTATAATGCTTTTATATTATGACAACATACAGTGTGATTATAAAGTACACGTCAATTTCAACATTTCTACATTGCACATAAAAGTCGGGATGAGTCTGATAAATGGTTTGAAATAAATCCTCTTGATTCATTGCCGTATTCCATTACACAGTCCTAGTATTTTATACATTAAATGTACTATAAAATTGAAAAATAAAGCACGCGTGCTATGTAATTATTTACCTTAAAAAATATCTTTCAGTTTTTTTTGAAAGGTCGATTAATCTAAATCTTAAATACAACTTAGTTACTATAAGCATATTCATTGTTACATAAATTTGAATTTGTAGTCACATGTCACATAGTTTTAGTAATAACATACAGCGATAGTACCAGGCAAACATAGCTCGACAGGTGCTTTGTGTGATGTTTATAATTGCATTTCCCGAGAGAGATCGGTGACTAAACTAATTACGCAATAGAGTGGGTAATCGTATTTGATCCATGTACGATATTACGTTACCACTGACAACCCTTTGTGTCATGATCTGGTTTTGATATTGTATTAGTTTTTGGTACTTCATCATATCTCTGTCTTTTTTAATACTAACATTTAATTTGTTATTATAACATGCAAGTTTATGCATTTGATCTCGGTAATTATCCCATAAATGTTGTTCACAAAGGGGATATATGATCGTCGAGCACAATCTGACAGTCCCATTATACGGTGGCCGCGCCCGGTCATCCGTCACTTGACTGCTTCATCTAGCTGTGTAAGAACGCCACGTTCGATATTACAATTTCCAACCCCTGTCGTATCTGTTATCCTGGTACTTGTTTATGGCATGTGTTTGAATTATGTTCGGTTTACGGTTTTTCTTTCTCACTTTATGTATGTTTGTAGTGTTTGTTGTATGCTGCCTACGATTATGAGACATTGTTCAAACGTGTTGTGGTATTTAGCGAAGGAACGCTGCTTATGCTTAACACATTTTCCTAATTACACCCTACTTATAGCTGTTTATTCACGGAGGTTAGTCGTGTGTTGGCACAAATATAGGACCGTCGGGGTAGGCTGTACGTCACTAATGTAAACGATTTATTTTACCCTAGCTATTATAAATACATGATTTTATTAAAAACCACAATATCAGGTGTGGTTACAGTGAAATGTCACATGTGAATAACCTTTATAACTGTCACTAGTTATTCAATTATTTACCAATTTGCTTTCATTTCGGTTCAGAATTCCTTTAACGTATTTGATTAAGGATGTCTTTTCGTGTTTTTTATTGACTAAGCTCTGAACATACTGAACCGGTTTTAAAAATGACGATTACATCCGTTACATACTACACACTCTTCATCCATACATTTCTACCGGATCGGAACTTTCTTAAGAAGCAACTTCTTTACAGGCGTAACCGTAGACGGAAAACTACTGAATAATTTACCAAGAGTAACTCATGGAGCAATATAGTTAATTTCCGTGACAGTTCCTGTACAACTCAATCACTCAATATGAGAATGTAAATCAGTGGAACATAGGTTCACACTCGAGCAATAACGCGATCCTCAATAAATAGCTTATCGCCTCCCATACCGATATCGGAACAGAGGTTTATGACATTGCGTAAATAACACCAATATTCGTACAATTCGAGCTATACACAACCAGTTTATCATGGTCTCGTATTGTAAGATCTTTCCGTACATTCGACGGTCAGTTTGTACTGGTTACACATCGACCTATACATAACCAGTTTGTCATGGACTCGCTTTGTATGATCTTTCCACACATTGGACGGTCAGTTTATACTGGTTTTGCATAGCTTGATGTGCAGCCGCGTGTACCTACGTGGGACACAATAATCTGCCTTTATGGTTATTGCCACACTTAAATACGTATACTTTTACACCAATTAACTTGGTGTTCCTAACATCATCATAAAATAAGCTGTCTGTTAGGATCATTTCAAAGGTTCTTGGTATTTGCCTAGTGATTTTACAAGTTAGTTTAGTTAGTACTCCGGAGTGCTATAATATAGCTCGAGAAACATGTGAGGTACATTTCTAATCATGTGTTTATATTATGTACATTGTGTAATAGTGATTATTTCATAAGTTAATGTTACAATGTATTGTTTGTTTATGTATAAACAAACGTACTGTTAACGTGTGTTCATAGTTTAGTGACATTAGTATGTAAATGGATTACTGATGTCATTTCACATTTTGTATTATTAGCCTTTATTGTGGATATAGTAATGCTGTGTTTGAATGCAAAGCATTTAAATTAATATGTTGGCGTTTGTACTTGTGGTAGAAAATAAAGATTAAAACATGTGTACGCGATCTGCAACGGGCGTACATATGTGATTGTAACTAACAGCATTTCCAGCGCTTTCCTATCAGCGCAGCCAGTCCAATTACCAAGGAGGTAATCTGCGCCCGGCGCACGGAAATTGTTGCCTCGCGTTATTAGTGCACTCCGCCAGTTCTGCAGCGGTGCAGCGCTGCGCGGTGCCATATCGGATTGTCAACTACGCGCATATAAACTACTCGCACAGCTTTTAGCCGCGCTGCCCTAAATTTTAATGAACGTATATTTTAACATTACTTCAGTCAAATTAATTGGCACTAGAACTTTGTGAAAGCCTATTAAGCGACGCTCGACCGTGTTATTTTATCGACTTCTGAGGCTGTGGGTTGTATCGTAGATAGTTGGTAGTGCCGAACATATTGTGAGAATATCGTCGGCTAGATATTAACTGATTCAGATAAGTATCAAACAAAGCACTTCTAAAGTTCTAAAACGTCGTTTGAGTTGTTCAATTGTTCGCTCTTGCACCACAAGCGGCCATCAAAGGCGCAATCAGTGTTGCCAGATAACAGCTGCGATCGCGATTTTTCAGAGAGATTCCCTCGAAAAGATCGTTTAAATAAATGTCCGTCCCGATCCCGATGCTCTGCCGATTCTTTGGACCGAGATTACTGGGACGGTTTAAATTTATTAACTGGAAGGTCTTTCCTACTTAGTACCTAGCAGTAATTTCGCTGCAGGAATCCCGTTTTAAAGAAAACTTCTAACTTGTGTTTTGAACTAGGTACAAAGTTGCTCAGCTATTTAGTTATCTAGTTGTACAGAGTTTAACGGAACGCGTATTGCTACAAAGTGAGCACTGAGCAACATGTTACACCAGAATCGAAGTGAAATAACAAACAAGTGAACTCCGTGTATAATAGTGTATTG
Organism: Spodoptera frugiperda; assembly: GCF_023101765.2. Taxonomy (NCBI): domain Eukaryota; kingdom Metazoa; phylum Arthropoda; class Insecta; order Lepidoptera; family Noctuidae; genus Spodoptera; species Spodoptera frugiperda. Next base: position 4,427,335 of record NC_064220.1, on the reverse strand, counting down.
CTTCGGAAGGCGATGCCAGCAGTGCGCAGTGTGGTCCGTGTGTTCCGCGCGAGGTAACTTTGTATCAGCGTGTGTTGTACAAGTTGTGCCGATACAAAGTTAAGCCGCCGCCCCGGGGCCGACGCCGAGTAATGAGTGGACAGAAGCTTTCCGACCAGAGACCCTCTAAACGAAAACTATCCCGAAAATCCATTATGAATGAAGAGGGCCCCAGTTTTATCTTTGAAGTTTCTTGAGCACTGATTTGCGGTTAAATTGTAGGAAGTAAACACCGCACACGTTATTTGAGGCCCGACCCAAACTAGTTGTTGAGTAGTCACTTATCTAAGTAGCTTCTTTAGGTATCCGAGTTGTTTTAGGAATTGGTTTGACTTTTAGAAATCAAAAGCTTACATTACATTCCGCATTCGAAAGACGCATTTTAACCAACTCGCCACGTGAGAAATTTGTATTGTTTAGTAATTTTATACATAGGATTCTTCCGGACCCTCGACGTTTTAATTTCTGGGCTGTCCATGTATGCATCACTTTGCCCAAGAGCAATTCCTCCGTGGCTTACGTAAATCAAATAACGTTTTTATTTACCGTCAGCGGAGCAGTAACTGTCGACCTGAGAGCTTAAGTTAATAAACAAGCGAGGTGTTACAAGCCGGCGCGGCGCTACAGTGCGGCGCGCGGGTAATTTCCCAGGCGGCACGGCGCGGCGGTGCGCGGCGGCGGCGCGCGGCCACGTAAGTGCGTGTCTCCGCGGACGACGCGACGCTAACCGGCACGGAGTGCCCTCTCCCCGGCTTTGTAACACCACTACATTGTATACTTTCCTACTTCAAAATTCTACACTCACTCCTGTATTCATAGATGTGAAAATATTCAAGTTCTGAGCTTTCATTTTAAGCCCAACCTAACTGTTTCACGTGATGACAAGTCCTTTTAATTTCGACAGTGTGACTCGTACCTTAGTAATTATCCAATGTAAAGTTGTTCTACGGTAACTAGTGTAAACGGGAACCCGATCGAACTGAGCTTAGTTGTAAACTGGTAACTTTAATAGTCCACAAAGCCTTTTAGTTGAGCGCTCAGCTCGCTCACTGTCGATAGCTCACAACTTGCCGAGTGTCAGTTCAAGTTATTTTACTTCGCTATTACTTGGGATGTTACTGTAGTACCTACATGTTGTTTGTGTTTACTTATAGTGATCTAATACGTTATCTTAGTAAACCGAGCATTCAGGAATAATGGTTTTTGATGCTAATTAAACTGTTGATGAAATTGATCAAGCTGTAAAGCCCTTTTGGCAACGCTCATGTAATATTTTCACGTCATTAAAGTCAATAGTAGAATCAGATTCTTTGTTCAGTTTCTGTAGAAAATACGAGGTTTTGCCGTCACCACTTAGTAAGTTATTCGTAATGTTATGTTCCCTCCTGTGCCGGGACAATATTGGTCTTGCTCGTTCGTATTCTGGTTCTTCTCACGTCACTTTATTGTCAGCCATTTTGGCATTTTATTTTAGTGATACGTATGTATGTATTGTGCAAATGGTGAAATACCACGTTATCATATTTGTGGGTGGCTTTGATGGGCTGAAATGTGTTGGTTTCAGGATTTATGATAATGTACTTTTATTAGAATAGGAAGCAACGGAACTGGTAGAACAGCAGCGGAAACACAATACAATAAAACCGAGTTTTCTTCTTATAAACATTTATTTGCACATTTCTTTATTTTGGTATCAGTGGATGTTTTTTAAGAGACTATTATTAGAACTTATGACGGGATATTTACCATGTTTATTCATTTTGGTGAGTTTCCGATATTTCGGCACTGTTGCAAGCGCCATGATCACGGATTGACTTTTTTAAGAGAGAATCGTTTGAAGGGTGCAAGGAAAATTATTGTCTCGAGAACTTATTTTAAATCAATCGACACGTTTCGTATATTTTACGCAAGTAAACTTACCTTATTTTCGAGTTTTGATCCATAACTTTCTTTAGTTTACTTATTAATAAGTAGTAGATGCTAAAAAAATAAAAAAAATACACCAGGTCACAGAGACTCGAGCATTCGCATTTATTGTGTTAATGTACTTAAGAAAAAGTATGAAATGTTGATGCGATCATAAACGACGCAATCACTCCAGAGCGCGCAGTCAAGAGCGAACGTGCGCTGCGTGGCTCCTACATAAAACAAGGCCCTGTAGCTGTTGCCACGCATCACATATGCGCACATACTTTTTGTACAGCATGACTAATGTACACTCATTCGTTATCACGATATCCTGTCACTACCAGCCTGCCAACTTTACTGCAACACAGAAAAAAAGCTTTACATCTACTATTACGATACATTCGCCAATATTTTACATATCTGCCACTATTGCACATTTCAATAAAATCAATGTCCAACCCTAACACCGGTTAAGCTCGCTGACGTCCCCCTAATGGCCTAGACACGCTGTTTTATTTCATTTTTGCAACTCTTTCAATACAAACACTTGCTATTTTTATTTAATTTAATTCTGTCTACCCTGCCGACACTGGCAACTGCGTTCCAGCTGTATTGAACGAACATCGCGGGTGACAAACGACCCTTCACAACGCTCGCGGTTTCTGCTCTCCTAGTATTTTTTGTAACTTAGCTCATAGTCTCATAAATAATGTTGAGTGTTTGCAAAGTAATTTTAATTTTGCGAAATAAGGCATCATATTTTTTTATTAATAAAACATTGTTATGCAATAAATACTTTGCGTTTGTTGACTTTCCAAGTTATACAATTCGTAATTACCGCTTGGATTCTGCCAAGATCGGACTGCTAAATTCATTATCCAATAACATCTGACCTTGTTCTGTTCAAAGACTTCAAAGGTTATTTGAATAATTCTCAGGGAGCTCTTTGTTTCGGCACGTTCCTTCGATATTTCGATTTCAAAGAGATAATACATGATGCCGAACTGCCGAAGGTGCGAGATAAACATATAGGTTTCCTACGATATTTATTTGATCATTTTTGTTACATTTCACGTCGTATTCCTTCTTATTTGAATCCCTTCAACATTTCAGACGTACAACTGATTGAATTGATTCCTAATGATGACAAGTCCGCGATTTGTACGCCGCCGTCGCTCTACAATACGATATCAATAGCATTGTGCCTATTGTTATCAAATACAATGTACGTTATCTGTACAATGATAATAATTGTATGACACGATTTTTAAATGAATTAGTCATGTCACAATTTATAGGTCACGAGAGTCTAATGGGCTTATTGAACAATCTTATGTGTTAGGCATACACCATACAGTAGGTAAAGCCCCGAGATTAAATCACACACCTATTAGATGTGCGGAGATTGGGCAGCGCTTAGTCCCGCTATCATTGAATTGAAACGGCACGCCCAGGCTATTACGTACACCCGGCCATCATAGGCGGCAGACGTGGCCGCTTCATTCCATACATAAACTACACTGTCCCACTTATTCTTTTCATAGCCCACCAAATTGGATTTAATGTCTACATTTATCATGTCGTCCTAGTATTTTCATTCTGCGAATCTCAGTTCTAGTTGGCTGCGATTTACTTTTCTGGCTGTAGCGAGCTGGGCCACACTAGTAATTAGCAAGTTCGTGATGAAAATACATTAACGAGAGTAGGCTGGCCGGAGTTACGCAACATTTGACAAGTAGGGCCACCGGTCTTAACGCAACAACAAGTACTGGATTTATCTGAGGCAGACTTGATTCGATAATGATTGAAAGTAAGTTACATTGATACGCCACAGCCCGCGCTGAGCAGATACAAAGCCTATCGAGTGCTCACTTGTGAGCAAACGAGTGAATTTGTGTGCTCTATCAGTCCCCGCGGGGATTACCTTGACTTTAGCGCTTCAATGCGGAGGGCTCTCTCAGACGTCACTTGGCGCGAAATAAAGTGATTCAATATACCTGCGGACTTTTCTATTTATTTGTTGTACGTTCTGTGATCTTGTTACAAACTACTCGCCCTTATAGGACTGATTCATAGTCAAACAATTTAATTTGAACAGTTGTGTTCATATTTTTCCTTAACGTAACCAACATGGTGAAATCTTGGCCAAAGTTTGGAAACAACTGCAATAACATTTAGAAGTGCTCGGACATTTGAAAAACTTAAGGACTTGTTCACTCGCGAGTCCTTTTAGATTAGTTGTTGCGCAAGGGTAGCTAAATGAACTCAACAACTCGGGTAAATAAATTAGAGAGCATAAAAAAGTTTGGTCCCGCGGCCCCGGCCGCCCCCGCCGTAGTTTCCGTTTGTTAACAACAATTGTCAAACAAAATAACAACGCCACTAACTTACAATTTACTTGTTACTCTGATAGTGCTCTCGTGGTGAGTTAGCGTTTTTATTTGAACGAGAAATTGTTAACAATCTGTTATTTCAATGGCTCTCTCTGTAGAATACAACGTAAAATGATCAGTGTAGCTACAGTGCTCGGGTATTTTCCCCCGAGCTGTGTCCCCAGTTAGTCTGTATCTTAATCGTCTCTGAGTCCGTTTCCCTCGGCTCAGTTTGTATGCCCCAGAGGAGCCGGATTCTGCTTAATTTAATTATTTCCCATTTGTTGATAATTCGCTACTCGTTTGTAATATTTGGCAAGGTACACTCGAGCAAATTGAAGTGGAAGCTCACGGTTTTGTGCCGTGAACTCATTGTACAAACGAGATTTGCTCCGGGAAATCTCGTTTTAGTTATCAAATTACGTCGACACTTGCATTTATCTAGGCGTGTGACGTTTTTGGTGAAATGATATTTGATAAACGATTGAATGGATTTAAGATTGTAGTAGTTAACTAGTATTTACCCGACTGCGCCAGAAGGAGGGTTATGTTTTTCGAGTGTATGTATGTATGTATGTATGTATGTATAATTGTTTGGCACGCTCTGCAGCCTAAACGGCTTGATGGATTTTGACTTGAGAGGTGTCGTTAGATTCGTATTTACTGTGAGAGTGACACTGGATATATCAAAATAATAAAAAAACAAAATGGTGGATTTTTGGCGCCAAATTCGAATAATGCTCACTCTCTAGCCTGAACGACTCGATGGATTTCAGCTTGATAGGGGTCGTTTGATTCGTATTTACTGTGAGAATGACACTAGATATATCAAAATGAAAAAATAATAAAACTAAAGATAAATAAATAAAAAAAGTAATTTAAAAAACTAAAAAACCCGACTGCGTTTCTTTATAATATTAAAATGAAAAAATCCTAAAACAAGAAAGTCATCGTAAAATTTAAGCAGTCGGGACCCATTCTAGAAAGCAAGCCGTATGTGCCCTCACAAAGTCTTTATATTTAGAATGGGTCCCGACTGCTTAAATTTTACGATGACTTTCTTGTTTTAGGTTTTTTTCATTTTAATATTATAAAGAAACGCAGTCGGGTTTTTTAGTTTTTTAAATTACTTTTTTTTCTAAGCTCTCTGTTGTTCAATTCAAAGTAATAAACGAAGCAATTGGCAAGTGGTTGTATCCACAATGTCAGTAAATGAACATCAAAGTGCAGGGATGTGGTTGTGCTGTCTGTTAGTTGGACACTGATTGCGATCGGAAACAATTAGTGCGGCCGGCGGGCGGCGGCGGCGGCGGCTGGGATGCAGCGCCGTGCGCTCCGGTAACTTAGTGCGCCATTATTGTGCACTCCTGTTGCGTGCAGCTCCGCTACATTGCCCAACACTTTGGTTCCCGGAGGTGGTTCTGTCAGCCGCACACTTACACACCAAACAATACCAATCAAACCGCATTCTCAATTTACCTTTGCAGCAAAATCGTTGCTAATTTATGGTAGCTTTTGTTGCTATCTTAAGATTTGTTTTCATTTTAAGGATTTTTTTACGTTAAGGTGAATGTTCCGATCGCCTTTTCATACATTTTTCGTTCACGGTATACTCTCCGTACATAGACACGTTTTGCACAAAACTAATCACTTTATCACTTTTGTACGGTCAAGAATCTGCATATAACTTTTTGGTAAATAATTCGCATTATATATGGAGAAAAACAGTCTTGAAAACCGTGAAAAATTTGGCATTTCTTTTACTAGTGTTAGTGCAATAGGTTATAATATTAAACGCTAGATGGCGTGCACCCGATAATGTAAATTTGAAGAATCATTACTAATTTTATAACAATGGTTTTCATTAAAAAACATTACAATAATTTAAAACTAACTATCGTAAACGAAAATATAAAACATTGTGGTCGTGTGTGAAAAAAATGTTAACGTTAGTTATTATTATTGTCACTGGCAACAATAAAATTTTTTAAATTCGTTCGTAGACAAAATACGATGTTGCCGTTCCGTCGAACATGACCTTTGACACGTTGCCAAACTTATTTAGTACCATCGGATGGTTGACTTGAAATAAAATACATTTCGAAGAGTTTGCGTAGCATTACGCTAGGCTTTACGCGCGGAATTTCTTGTATGTTTTTGATCAATGAAAATTCATTGATTCGAAGTAATATTTCTTGTATGTATTTCTTTCCAATTTAATATGATTATTGCAAAGTATTGTAGTATATGTTGTTTATAAGTAAGTAATTTTATTTCAAAATAAAAATACCTACCAACTAATAAATATTAGCAAGTCAGCCCGTGAGTTTAGCTGGCTATTACAAACTAAAATCCTCATATTAGAAATCACCGATCGATATTATATTGTTTTCTCAGATTAGTAATACAAATAACTTTGGACGGACAAACATTAGTATTATTTGTCACATTATATTGCGTCTGCTACATGAATCCCGCGCGTTCCGATACACTCAAAATCAGTTGAACGGACGGTAAAACAAGTATCTTTAAATTTCTAATGTTATAGTAAATAGAGTATAATTATGTAATACGATTTTATGATTTTATTATGGTTGTTCTGCAGCGATTTTTCAATTGATGTTATATCATAATTTGGGTAAGTAAAATTTTATTGCTATAATTTTTCTGAATTTCGGAACGTATTTAATAAATTCTGTTTTATCTATGGTATGGATATTTACTTTGCAATAATTTTCATGACATGAGACTACATTTTGCTGCAATTACAAGCGATTTGATCTGGTTTTGTTATAATTTCGTTTCAATTTTATGCGAATAGGTACTGAGTTTATAAAAGTAACATAATATTGTCTTGTATATAATTAGTTTTTGTGTATTTCGGATTCCGTTTACATCTAGGTACCTACTATGTCGGGGTCCTACCAGAAAGCTGGCGTATCAACGCCACGAATATTCAGGCGCCCGTAAATCGTCAAAACGAGTGAAAAGCGCATTCAGTTGGATACATGTGGACGACAAGATAGTAAACCTGTAAATTATAACTCAAGTTGTGGCCAGCTTCATTGTAAACAAACTTTAGTTTTCAAGTACGTATAGAGTCATCAGTTGTTGAGCCATCTACATGTAAACTTAGAACTCTTTTAGTAATATGCGTTTCATCCCTCTTCTTCACATGACCATACCAAGAAAAACGATTTCCTTTCAATTTTGCTCTATCATTGGATAATAATGTTCTAGTTATGAATAAAAAGCATGAATATTACTATCAAGTAAATTCTATTGCATGTCCACTTTATAATTTATTTTAGCATCTTCTTACTATAATATTAAATCTATTTCAGGTTCAAGGACAAATGTGTGTCAGTAACATGGATAAATGCTACTTCATATGTTTTATTTCAGTCAATGAACCTTTGACTGTTATAGAAGTTTGTCGAGATAATATAATGACTTTATCAGCAATATGATGCCAAAGTTAATACACTTTTTTAAAGAATGTATTCTGCCAGAAATAGTTTTGAGACATGTTCAAAAAAATGCGAAATGTATACCTAGGTATGAAAGGTACACAATTTTTTTTATTTTATTTTATGATTTCCATTGATTTCAATCTATATTATATTTTTTTCTTGTGGGATATTGTTTTCATCCACATCAAAAGTTAAACACAAAATATACTAATTATAGTAATTTTCTTTCGCAGCAGCTGTGTAGCGGTAGTTTCCAGGCAATAATGAAGAAGGATGAGTGAAAACAACACGACAAATGTTTTTTATTGTACTATTATAGTAGTGCGTTTAGAATCTACATTATCAATATTTACAGTCATGTTTTTTTTGATGTCAGAAAACTGAAATGGTGTACTCGTCGTAATGAACATAATGTTCATAATGTGATATGAATACATTGACCTATTTTAAGGTTTCTGAAAAACAAAAAGGAAAGTTGTTGCTTTTTTATTTCCTTATGTAGTATAGTGATTATGGATGCTTAGATATTCTCAAACATTTTTCCGCTTTGATTGCAATCTATTATTCTGGTTGCCTTGTTTATGAATTATAGTTTTGAATTATTATTTTGAATGAGATTATTTTTTAATAATCAGTCACGTATCAAGCATTCATGTCACATAAATACTTGTAATAATTGCAGGTTAGTATATACATTCTATTAAATAATGTATAAGATAATAAAATAAAACTGTCTTACATTGCATTCTTGACATTCATTTTATTCCAAAGTGACCCGCCTCGTTTTCGCACGGGTGCAAAATTATAAGTTTCCCTACTATAATATACATGTATTATACATATAAACCTTCCTCTTGAATCACTCTATCGATTAAAAGAAACAGCATCAAAATCCTTAGTGTAGAAAGCATACATATGGATATAGGGACAGAGAAAACGACTTTGTTTTATGCTATTTAGTACCTAAATATAACACTACTTATACCTTTTATTTTTAGAACATAATAGCATCAGATGGTGTTCTTTAGTTCCTAATCCCCAAGACATAATTTCTACAGGTACCAGCCTATTAACTTTTAAATGCACGCCATCTAGTGGTTAATTTTGAAGAAAGGTTGATTTTAAAGTAGGCGCTATGTCTATGTGTGTATAAATGACTGTAAACAGAGTTGGATTTTAATATTTCGCTTTTATGGCAAATCGGATGGGTTTTGAGGCGATAATTTGACTTATTCCGATAAAGTGGGATGCCTGATTTTCGCATTTCTATTTCTGTTACTTAATATTGTTCCAATGACACTCAAAACAACATAAAACTGAAAATGTTCAATTCAGCGCCATCTATCGGGAAACGAGCCATGAAGAGCTCGGAACATTCACCTTAAGTGTCTTACAACTCTCCTCTTGTATTTCTGTTTTCTCTTAAGCACCTAGTCCTTGAGACACCCTTCATCCCTCTGTTATGAATATAAATACAATATTTATTTTTTACTTTTGATACTTTTTCAATAAACCTCAAATTTTCACTAAAACAAAATACAATAAATAAAACGTTGTTTTATGTGGAGGCGCCGTGATAACGATGTGCGCGGAGCATGATTGGAAACTCAATATAACCAGCCGGGCGCGCGGCGACAGGACACTGGAATGCTTCAGCCATGCGTTTTAAATGTAATATCAGTAACTACTCGCAATCTCCTTATCTCGTTTGAACATCTCTATTATGTAATGTAGCCATTTGGATTTGGACGATTTGGACCTGAAATCATCATACAGAAAATCGTAAGTCAATTGAAAAAACTTCCGTCATTGTCAATGTCATATCATAATGACATAATTTCTTTTTCTATAAAAATAAAAAACTGTGTGGTGACCACGAAGGCCATAAAACAACATGATTATCTAAGAAGATTATTTATCTGCGTCCGTACTACATTCTGATCTCACTGGATTTATATGATTTCGTATCATGTTTGCGTGGAACGAGACAGAGTAAATTGAGTGATACGTGCGCACATAACCCCTTACATCGTAACCTGTGTTTATGAGCCCCGTAAACTTTGTACCTTTGCCTCGACAGACTGTACTCGGAGGTGCGTACATTCCTTTCAAGCGTACTGAGCTCTCTCGTTTTACGATAAATCTACTATAAAAGCTGTACCGCTCACCTGATACTATTCTGTGTCAGATTGTTCACATGTTCATTATATTACACTAGACATAAACATTTATTGCTGCGGTGTTCGGTTTTTTAAACGGATGATATTCTTCTGGTTCACTCATTCTTAGTAGACGTGTCCAAAACATTCTCTTTAAGTGCCTTAACCGTATTTAATAAGTTATGATTACTAAGTATTTTCCCTGCCGTTGTCCCAAGTTGTGGGGTTGGCGATAACAGATAACAATACACATTACTGAGCTTAATAAAAACTATGAGGACAGTAAGTGCTACGTGATGGGGAGGTCTCGGTCTTATCTTCGTGTATGTGCGCGACGTGTTATGGAGGATCGATGGATGATAACAACAGGACGAAATTATAAATCGATGTATTTCGTAAAGTTGCCATCGTTGGAGGAAGTATTGAAGAAAACAATTCTGTAGACATCAATGCATATTTTTTGTTTGTTCAATAAAGTCCATTTACTACCCAAATTAAAAAATGCAAATTCAAGTTTACTAAAACAACCCATTCAACGGGATTCTGACTCGAACTGCAGATTTTGTTTATATAATGTAGTGAATGAATGGTCTATATGTACATGTTGCGAGTATGTAGCTGAGTTGTAGCTGTAGCGGTCCCCCAGACAGTCTGCCACCATTTGCGCTGAATAATGGCGGCGGATACCTCCCGCCATTTTATTGTAAAAATAAACAACTTGAAAATAAAACCTATGCGCGAAATAACGAGATGTTGCCTTTTGTTTAGTTTTACACCCCTCTTTTAATCCATGAACGGAGATTATTTTAAAATGTGCGGTTTTGGTTTTTTTTTTTTTTGTAGTCCGTTCAATGAGTACTTTTGCTTTAAAACTCCATTAACAATTTGTGTTTTTTGTTACAGGTAAGTCACACAGAAATGCAGACTTGACAGCACGGAACTTGATGTGTCGCAAGTGTTACTATGATATCAATGAACTTTATCGACAGTCAATAGAACCTGTAACGTTGTGTGGATAAAAATTAGTCGAGTCATGTTGTGAACCATGGCGCGATACTTATGGAGGCAACGTGAGTCTGCATAGACGACACCTCATTAGATGGTAATTGATTGTTTGAGCCCCATTGTGTATCACGGAGCAAGCGGCTCCATCAGCGTGCCATACACGTAGCTCCTCGGCCTGAACACTTCGTGAGGTTAATTTCAAGTTTTAATTAAGATCTTCAAGATCCGTTCTTGTCGGATGTCGCCAAAGGGAATTTGTGCCGTCTTTTTACCTTTCTTACCTTAATTTTAATTTGGCTGACATGCAATGCTGAACAAAAGCCTTGTCCTACAGACAAAAGCAAATGTCGTTTTATTTAGATAATTTTATTGTGGGCCGGGGCGCGCGGCGGTCGGGCGCGGGGGCTCCGCACTTGTTAGCTCGTGTGATGTAAGGTGTGTGCTGTTCTATGTTCATCATTTGTGTGTGTGCGTATGTGTGCAAAAGTATTTTAATTAAACGAATTGTTCGGTTCGCGTGACCGCCGCGGGGCGAGGTGCGTGGAAGAGCGGCTCGGCCAGGAACAAGTAGCCGGGATTGTTTTTTGATTATTCCGAGTGGCCTCCAGACGGACCCTACCCTAATTAATAAACAGTTAGGGCGTAACCGCTAAACTGTGGACTAGTTAATCGTACACTACAGCTGACCGTTTACTACTTAAGGAGAGTAGTATCTGTCGGCGAGTATTTATTAAGCCATTTATTTCTCCACTTACTATATCGTGAACAAGAAATTGAAATGCTTAAAATATTACTTAAATGGAATTAGGTACCTGTTTGTTCCTAAATATTAAGTTTGGCTACTAACGGAAAGTTCCTGAAATAGAACATAATTCGTCGGTGGCTGCGACTGTTACATTGTTACAGAAGTTTGTCGTTCCTACAGGTGTGCTTACTACAATATATTGAGTGACAGTATTAAGTACCTATTTCGCTTCTACTAACGGGGAGTTTTTTATTTTAATGAGACTAATGATGTCGATACTTTTACACAAGGGAATAAATGCCAGCATTAATTAGTGAACGTGAGAAGTTTAGCTACAAGCTGACGTAGGCACGGGCCGTAGACAGAACAGAATCAATACCTAATGTGACCTCTTTGTCAGAAACAAAGTCACTTTGTGTCGTCACAGTGAAATTATAATTAATGGACTATTGGAACAAACTATAAAACTAGTAAACAACTGTGTTGCACCCCTAGACTGTGACATAACGGGGCTGCTAGATATTATTGCATCCCGGGAGTATTAAAGCTAATATTGGTCCATTGATCCGCCGGAGTGTGTACAAGCCATTATGTTAAGAGGATCCCACGCGGGCCGCAGCTTGTATACACTGTACACTCACACGAAACATTTAATTTGTTACACAATATAATCATTAATACTACTACTACTATGTCATCTTTTTCAAATAGGCATCGTCATTCTAAGATATTTTTGTAGCTGGGAATTCACCGCAAGCAACACGTGTTTTCATATTTTTCCTGTTATCTTAGTATTCGTGATCATCTCTAACCACACACATAACCATAGCTAAATGTCTCAATATATAAGTTTAACAATTTCCTTGAAGGAACTTTGTATATATAAATAGCTGCGGTAGTGAATGTAGCGCGGCTTTGGATCTCCCTCAATGAGTTCAATTATTCAAATATTACTTAATGCCACTCCCGGGTTTCATGTTTGGCTTATACAGCGGATTGCTTACGTAATATCTTGTATTTATTGAGTTCCGAATTACTCAATTGTTAACAAAACAGTATTGGAACGAAGTTGAGAAAACCAGCACATGTTCTAATATTGTTGGTAAGGCTATTAAAGGCGAGGGATAAACGATTTAAAAGACAGCTCCATCGTAGCTCGGGGACTTAGGTCACAAATCTAATTACTGCGCTCCCTTTATCCTTTAAAATTAAAAATCAATATTTAGATAGTCAGCAAGTCGAACTACTAAGAATAACAATTTGCATTGACGCGGGCGACGGGCGACGGGCGGCGGGCGACAGAGGGCGCGTTCATTAAGAGGGTGAGTCCGCAGATTGTCGCCGCGCGGCGTTTGCACGCGGATTAATGTCGCGGACTCTTGTCAACTTTCGCCTTCGACACGCTTAGGGATGACATTGACAGGGCTGGCAGATACTTACTGCGACAGTTCACTCTTCATTTTCTTGTAACTTTGTCATTTAATAATGATCTTTAATGAGATGGAGAAGTATAATTAAATTAAATCATGTACTATTTTATATTAAAAAACAAATGTAGTGACTGAATATAATTGCAATGGTTGTATTAATTTTGTACTTTGTACAAGTAGTTTTTCCATAAAACAGGATACACAATTTTACGAGAGCTTGTCGGCCGGACATATTCATTTGTGACCGGACGAAGCAATTACAACAAAACCTGTTGGCCGAACGTTAGACAACCCTACAACAGTGTCGCCACAGTCGCCATATGATTGGCAAGCAAAACATAACTGTATGTTGACGTAATAGTGGCGATTATGGCCTGGCAGGGCAGGTTAGTGTTTAGGCGTCATTAGCGAAATGTCAAGCTGTCGTGACTCCTGAAGACTGTGAAGAGATTGATTATGAAAATACGACATAAATAAATATTATTGTAACGACTTTTTCGATGCGCTGTCACATTTATTTGGTTACCTTTTATAATTAATTGATGGATTCGGTTCAGCCTCTACTGAGTAATTTGTAATTTATGGTGGCTAAATAGTGGTTGAGTTTTGGTTTACAAAATACTTAGCATTAAAAATGTCGCTTTGCGCTTTGCTTCGCAGCGTTCGAGAACAAGTTTCTGGAACAATTACCAGTTCATCATTTTAAAATGTACCCAGAGCCAGTATATCAATCATACAGACTTACCCCAAGATGTATTTTCAATTATGTTCAAAGAGTCTGTGGAACAGATACCAGGGCCCCATAAAGCAGTCGGAGGCTGTGCGAGCCGGGTGATTTATTGCCTACTTTTTACAACTTCCGAATAATGTACGAGTATCTTTGCTTCGCACTCCGATTTGTAGTTTGTACGAGAAACTTGTGCAAACTGCTCTACTACTTGCTTGGAATGAGAGTAGTAGGTAATTTATGTAAAACATACGATTTTTATATATTATGATAGTGTTGTAGAGTTGCACCGTCTTCTACCAGGTATGACATAATTACAATAATTACTAAGTGGAAACTCTGTGGAAAGATTGTATTTAACACTTAATGTGACACCAATAACATTGTAGGGGTTTCAATATTACAGTGGATATCCCACAATGAATGGAAAATGTTCATGCTAAATGCTTCAATGTACCTTAAGCGTAGACTAAGCGGAGGTCCGCCTACCTACGTATATATGTTGGTGTCGTATGTCTCGTCTGTATAGTCGCAACCACGGCTCGCGTGGGCTTCGGCGGGCTGCGGAGAAGTGTCAACCTACCCGGAGCCGTCCCAGCTATAGGTTATCAGATCGGCCGCGGGACCGTAACCCCGTGTGTAATTAACCCTGTCAAACTTTGTTACAAACTCCGACTATATTTTAGACCTAACACACAAAACAGACTTCCAAACAACCTTTTGTTAAGTACATACTACGTACCCATTCGCTTTTGTCAACAAAATATAATTTGAGTATCATTTTAAAACATCTCGACGTATTGGTAATCGCAGGCAATATTTAACGAGCTTGTGTGCACTGCCGCGGTAATCGAGATTAAAAAACCAGCTGTGATTCAATATTGTCAGCAGTTAATGCTTGTTCGAACAGTCCGATTATTGTGTTATGAACACACGGCTGCTCACTGATTCCACAATGTAAAACGTTGAACAAGATGTATCTGCTACATTCCCACGCGGCCGCGGTACGAAAGCAAATGGTTTGTTATCACGTTGACGATAAAATGTTTACGGTTTATGCATTTTGTTGGCATCCTACATTATGGCCTGTACTCACTGGGGTGTGGATAACCTAACTCGCGTTGCTTCGCTTCACTACTATATTTTTACTCTTGGCATTTTTAATATATTAAAAGATGTTGAATATTTCATAATAAAAATGGATGAGATTTTCAGCGCTTGAATTTACAGCCATGCAGTAACAGTATCTATTATTCCACGAATGTGATATTTATGGCCATATACCTCTATCCTCTGTTAATGAAATCATTCATCTGTCGATCTTGCTACCAGGGTTCCATGATAAGTGAAGGATATTAATAAATAATTGAATAGTTTAATCCTTCCAACTCGAGAATTAGTTTGTGTAGTTGAATGCTAAGTGATGTAAAGTACGATGTAGGCTCATCAGCGTCAATCGAGGGTCGTCTCATTATTCTTGGTGAGCAGCACATTAGGTGGGCGATCACCGGCGCGTACTAACTAATGTAAATTTATACGCGGCCCGGTCGTAAGTTACGTCGATATCTCTGTCGCCCTACGTTTTATCGGTCGCCTCGGAATTGGAAGCTTCGCTGCGACATTAAAACTAGCTGCTCGGGGTGGCGGTGCACAGGTAGACGCGTCGTTAACTTATTTCATTAGCTTGGCAGATCAGGTGTTGCTTGAAATTAAACATTCACTAAACCTTGAAGGTCTAATTAAAGTAATCGAAATTGTTAATTGAACAAAACAAACATTAACTGCTGAACATAATAGATATTTGTGCATCATCCCTATTCTGTTACGATGTTTACCGTCGATAGTTTGTTTTTGCTAGAATACCTTGTAGAATATGGTACGGTGTATTCTTACACAAACATATTTTTCTCCGAAAAATAAGCTGGTAGAAAAAAGATTTTGAAATAAAAACTGTTGGCGTAGCCTTTCGAAGCGGCCAAAAAATGTGTCAAGATATTTATAGATATTTTTGATGAAGGTTTAATCTCAAACGGAGACGTTGAGACCTTCAGAGGCTTTCAATGTTCACGTGATTTTTATTCCAAACATATTGCGTATTCCAGTGAAGCATCTGTTGGCTGGGAGCTGGTGCGTTGGTGTTAAGAAAAGGGTTGTGTAGTGTGGATATATGGCGACGGCGGGTACACACAGCGTGACAAATGTGCCAGCAGTGTAACGTGATTGAGGTTCGCGTATCGGGCCATTGTTGACTGTGCGCCCTATTGCGCGCTGCCATCTATAGGCACAAGTTTAATTAACTGCGCGCCGACTGTAACGCGAATGCCGCGGTTGTAAGTTTGTGCGGTACAGTCACACACTCGACTTGTGAATTATTCGCGCACTACGCGACTATGAATCTCGTAATTATTCACGGAGTCGTGCGCTTTGAGCGATACGCGGCGGTGCGGCGGCGTAAACGTGGCGTTTGTGTACTCAAGTACTACCGACTGTTGCTGCGACTCCATTACTTGTTCCGTTTCATATCATTCCAAGCAGGTCAAGAATCAGAGTAAAACTTCGTCGTAACTTCCCCCAAGTTAGCTGTGAAATATTTTATAACATTAATCTATTTGACATATTTCTGTAATATTTTACAGCGGCAGGAAATTAATCTTAATTGAATTAACCAAGGTAGCGGCGCTGGCGCTTTTAATATGACGTGTTTTTTATTGAAAATGGATCACATTTTTGTTTTATTAAATTAGTCATTTTTTGTAGGTCCTTCATTAAAAATCTGGGACAGGTACTGTTCGTCTCGTATAGGTTACGTTTGTATTCCGAGCACTATACAGGTTTCATTCATTTTATTGAGGATTCTAAATAATTATTAATAGCTTACCGTCCGTAATAAATAAATAATGTTTAAACCCATAAATACAAAGTTATGAAATCAAAGCACATATTGAGTGTAAATCGTTATATGTATAAAGTACTAGTGTCGGCAGTACCCTGGCCAAATGTTATTCATAGATTTCCATGTAATTTATAGTCCGGCCCCGTCGCGTACGTATAGCCAAACTCTACATATGCTCCGACACCGGAGGCTGCCGAACAACAGATATATCACACATGACTTTCATTAAAATCGATAAGAAACTTAGCTTTATGTTGAACAAATCTGTGGTGTACAGATAATGCCAGTATTTGTGTATCGTCAAAATTATACTTCATACGAACTCCTCCTGTGGTTTAGACAAAACCGAAATATGCTTATTAACAGGGGCACAGAATGTTGCGGCTGAGCCTGTAAGGCGTTGGCTTATATATAGGATTGGCTTTACGCGACCCGGCGGCTACATGACGTCATCACGCGGCACACGCCTAAAAGTTGGCGGGTTTTTAGCGAACACTCCGCTCAAATTGATGCCTTTATCATGAGTTTTGGGCTAACGAGATTCAAACACGTGGCCCGTTTTAAATTACACTCAAACTTTAGTTATTTGTGTGACAACATCAGCTCGATCCTCGTACTGTATCGATCTACGTGTAATTAATTCGGTTCGTGTCGATGCGCCACAAACAAACGCAATATTTCATGCAATTTATTAGTGACGTACACCATTACCGGCGGCACGCTGTTATTATACGGTAGTTACCAACTAGGAACTACCCTCGCTGAAGGCGTTGTGGAATCACTGGACAACATTTAGTGATATTGGTACTTAATAGTATTTTTTAAGAATAAGGGCATTAGTTTTTTTAGAAAAAGGGTATAAAAGCTATGTAATATGTACTACTAACTTGGGTTTTATACATTTTAAAATGCAAGTACTATTTCGTAGATTAAAAGTGAACGTCGCTGTCTCAGTATATAATTAATTGTATTGAATAAAACGGACCAACCTCGTAGGATTACTTATTCATTACAGTTCAGAAAATGCGCAATCATTTAATTCATAATTAATGAACTGTCTATTGTCGCCGCAATGACTCATGCATCGTAGAACACAACCGCCGTTTATGCACGAAGGAATTCTGAGAATTTATCTTTTAATTCTTTACTCTCATTGTATAAGGATCATGCCAATATTAATTACAATGACCACATTATGACGTCACAATCCATAGTACATTTAACTTTTATCAATGTTTCATGTGTTTAAACTTGTATAGAGGTAAGGCAGCACGGCTCGCGTGTCAACAAAGAGTGAGAGTGGCGTGTGAACAAAAGCGCGCCGGTAACAAGTGTATTATTTAAACAGGAGGTGTCGAGAGCCGCTGCCAGTGTGTCGATGTTTGACGTGTACTGTGTGCTCCGCGTCAGTTATGCGGCCCTGGTACCGGCCATGTCGAGTGGAAAACTTTTATATATGTTCATTTGAAATTATACACGTTCACATAAAATAACACAAAGTCAAAGTTAAAGCACTTATTTCAATTAATCCCAAATTAGGCACTTCACATTGTAAAATAACACAATTATAAACTTTTAAAAGTAATATATTCAACAATTTAGAACCTGCAACCTGCAATTGATGGTGTACTCCAGCTCGACACGGAACAAGCCATCCTTTACGAATTAAACATCGTTCGCGGTGTACAAGATTAATGACCTCCAGCCAAATGACAATGCGGATACATAGAGCTACGTATTTATGTCACATGGAGTAACCAGCAGCAATCCTAATGTGTAACGACGTCACGTGAACGTCTAAATGATGGTAAAATATTGCGCGAGTTCAGAACTGCCTCACAAGTTCACAACTTTGTTCACAAATTATGTTTCGAATATTCCTTTAATGACTAATCAGTCCTGAAATAATTCGATCGTTTAAATGTTAGATAAGCTCTGTTATAGGCTGATAAGACGTTGATGGCCACACATCGCCTGTTAGTACGGCCAGTAATTGCCTAATTCAATTTTACGAGCTACTTACAAGTAAATGATGCTTGAAGAAACCATCATTAACCATCGTGAGATGTTCCAAACCCAATTATTCCGACATTAGCTTATCTTATGACTTGAATTCAACCCACTTAGCTCGAACACTAGCCCTCTATTGTTCAGCTAAAGCATGTACTGTATAGGTATATAGGTTACGTACACGTCTATCCTAATTCCCGCCAGATTGCATTTCCCGCACGACAGGCGCTACGCCGCCTCGCTTCAATGTCAATGTGCTACGACGGGCTTATCCTACGTCGCTACGCTGCTACGCCGCTACGTCTCTACGGACACACTGAAACTCGACAGTATGTATCAACGTTGCACATGTATGCAATTACTTTACTTCAGTGTCAGCATACAGGGGCTATTATACCGTGTACGTACAATATCACGTGTATTATTTCCATTGAACGCGTTAGTGCAAGTTGTTTGCTACGCCGTAGCAATGTCGTAGCAGCGTCTACGAACGGTGTAAGTTTAATGTTAGTGTGTACTGTCGCGTGAATTCTAAATTATAGTTGCGTTGTGATACTAGTGTAGCTCTGTACTAATACAGTTGAAAATTTTAATGTGAAAGTAGTTATATTTAGATTATCATGAAACTAATAAAAGTCCACTCGGTTTTAATATTTTTTACTCAATATTTATAAAACTCTCGCGTCATGAAACTTAAATGGCAGAAGTCTTATTTTAGTTGGCTTTCAAAAGAATATGATTAATGATGGAAGTTTCGGAGCGGCTGCTACGAATGTTTGAGTTTTTCATAGCAAAAACTTATTGTATTGTGGAGCTGTCTGTTTTTATGTTGGGCTTAGATGTTACTGAGGACGGAGGGGGGAGGGGAGGGACGGTTATCTCGTCGGCGGGTTATTAATTGTCGCTTTGTTTTGTTTAACCGACGCCGACGCCGCGCCGCTGTAGTTAACGTCGTATAAGTTTTAATTCTATACAGTGAAGCCTTGTTTAGCGAGGGTAGTTAGCATCGTAGGATACCAGGCAGCGTATTCTCGTATACTTATTTTTCTGCTCGATGTGTGTACACTGTCACATTCGATCCCTGTTATGTGCTAATATGGGAACGTGGTCGATCCAAATGAGAAATGTCATGTAAGTGTACAATAACTGGGAATGGTTGTTATAATAATGTCATGTAAGCAATAGAATGTACAAAGTAAAGTGTACTAAAAATATGCCAAAAGCTATGTAACCCAAAACCAGTGCAACGTCAAACCAGCAGTTATAAATATTATCAGAAACTTAACATGGGACCTTGACCTGATATTTCCTGGTGTATTGGCTCTTGGTGGGGGGGGGCGGTGTTACAGCACCACTCGACCGAGGAGCACACCCCCTCCAGTTACCAGATTACCCACATAAATGATTTATACTGCATGCAGCTTTGTGATACGAGGAATAGAAATGTTTTGTGGAACTAAGGTATTATGTTAATACTCCTATTCTATTCTCATGTGGTTGGAGAAAGTATGTTTAAGCTTTGCATTTTAACCATGACTTCCATTAAGATTGTGTCGAGTCTTGTTAGAATAGACTCAATTGGAATGACATAAGGTCGATATTGTCTAAACTTTAATGAAACTGATGGTGATCATTTTAGAAGTTGTGTTTGTGATATATTGAACGTTCCTTTTGAATTTTGTATCAATACGTATATCGTTATTGATGCTCGTCAGACACATGATATGAATGTACACAAATGTATAAGATATGACCCTTTCCAAGGTATAATTACAATACGTCTCGAGAGGAATAATCCTAGATTAAGCAATCGAGTCCCGTGTCAGTTGCGGTGAATAGCGGCAATTATATCGTCCGCTAATATATGGCGTGTAATTAATCAGATCTGCTGAGCCTGCCCGGGATCAGATATATAGACTGGCCGGTAATTAGCCGCTGATATAATGCTTGAGATAAATACGGTAACGTGTGAAGGAATTAAAGTATAATCTCACTTATCCTTTGATTGGCTCTATTTCTTTGTTACCTAAAACTAGTTATTTTCTCAATAAATGTAGGTACGATATTTAACATTGTAAAGTAAGTACTTTGTGCCACAGCCGACATGTCCACTAGCCATTAATAAGGCTTTGGACAAACTTACATCGTCCTCGCTCGGAGCCTGCCGACTGGGCGCTCTATTTTTATACCACCCGCCACGAACGTAGCCGATCACAGCCGAACTTTTACGAACAAAATGCATTCTTTATGACTTTAGTTTTGAAATTACTTTTTGAAAGTAGAAGAGTCGAAGAGAAATCACCATTATACCAGACTGTATAAAGTTTCGATCGTCAGTAACTGCGGGCTGGGTGTAAGTGGTCGCTATAAAACATTCCCTACTAAGCCATTCAATCGTTAGAACCCACTGGAGACCTTTAATGTGCTTTGTTTTTCCATTCAGTAAAGAAAATTGCTCCGGTATTCTCTCAACGAAGTAAAAGTTCCTACCTACCTACCTACCATGCTAATTTCATCTGCAGGTTTCGAAAAGGTTTAATGTCGGAGCCATCTTGTTTCGACTTTGTTTTCAATTTGGTATCAGATCGCCTTACCTACCCAATTGTAAATTTCAATAACGTATCGACTACTACATTATATCGAAGCCTTTTTATTAATATATGTACCTAGTTATGGGTTCGTCCGTTTAGCTTTCCACGCTAGTATATCTCCATGAATTTTATCTACGTAAGAGCTCGCACTCTTTATGCTCTGTACGCTGAAAGAGAACCTAAGTAAATATTGTAAAAAGTTAACAAACTCGATAAATGTTATTACATATTTCCTTTACCCTGTTTTACTAAGGATATTGAGGTTAGTTTTTAGCCTTTTTCCATCGAACGGAGAGAGAGCGTTACACGGTCGATTTACAAAAAATACATTCACAGTTTCTATTCACGTATTGCATATGCAATCGAGTTGTATCGTTTTGACGTGTGTCAAAATAAATGGCTGCAAACGTGAATTACGGACATCCAATTTGTAGATACAAGTCGATTGGCTACGTTTATTTGATTTGTCCACTGTCACAGAACTAGGTACAGCTGCGGCCAATTGACGTTTTAATTTCGAGTACACATAAACCACAATGACACTAGTGTTGCAACTAGTGACACCATGATGTGTGGTTAATAAAAAACTAGCATTTTGAAATATAAAAGTTAATTCGTGATTTATTTATGTAATGTGTGTTTCGTTCCGCACTGATAATCACTGTTTTTACTTAGATACTAGAATCTAAAGAAAAGTCCGGAAGCATTTTTTATCTTTTTTAATGTACTTAATCATAACGTCAATTACCCAGGTGACACATCAATTAATGTTAATTACGTCACAGTAACCAGTACTAATTGCATCTACATGTTTGTGTACGTGTGTGGCCACCCACTTTGATGGCTGATAAATATTGGCTATCTTTTACCTGGCGTGATTAATCCCGGCTTTTGCCAGCCTCCTGCCGCCGCCTTCCGGATTAATCTCCCCCTTTGTCCGGTGTTACTATCCTTCCTCACTATCCCTCAATATATTCTGTTGAGGTAGACGACACAACTAGAAGGTACTGCTGAGCTTATTTTTAAATTAAATATCTCCTTGGTTCCTTTATACGACCAGTTCTACTGCGATATTTACGAAAGCAACTTAAGTGAAATGAATGGTCTGTTTAGTTACTTTGTTAGTTTTAACAAGTACGTACTACCTAAGTATTTTATCTGTTGCTGTTTACGATTCCGATTTGAAGTTAACAATATTTCCATTTAAAGTTAGATGTATTTAGAAGATGTGATGTTGTATCGTTGTTACAAGATGGATGACGTCACGCCGCTGAAGGTGTATAAATAACGTATGAGCTGGATTGAGAGCTGCACGCGCGCAGGGCGGCTGTAACGCCGATTTATTTCACACTGTCGCTTGTTAATATTAATACACGCTGATACTGACTGATGGCTTCCACCGCTCACTACGCTGCCGATATTGATTTATTGGAGTGTCTAACAGTAGCCTGTCGGCTGTCGGTTACTCAGTATAAATCCCTTTGCTCCTAAGCTCTCTCTTTCAACGTGGATAAACTTGTCTGTCGAAGAACTATCCAATGAAACTGTCGTTTACTCTTCGACAGAACAGGTGAACGTAGTTCATTCATTAAAGGCGGCGCTTAATTACTGATTGACCATTCGAGACTTAATTGGTTACTATTGCGTAAATCAAAGGCATGCAGCAGTAATGATGCCGTGAAGATGATTCACTCGGGGTGGATTGAAAGCATCTCGAATGTTTAGCAAATGGTGGCGTAATTGAGCTGGTGTCGAGTAAAGACCGAGCGTTTATACCGCCCTCAGTAACTTCATCAATATTTCATTAGGGAGCCAATAACCTGCCGATGTGCTCATGTTTTTTTACTCTTTGTCTCCTCTCCTCAAATTCACTTTGATGAAAGCCGTGGCTTTGCACCGCACTCGTTATTAAACTCCATTTTAATTTAGTTAAGTCATCTTCCCCGGTTTAAGAACAGATTACCGAGTCCTATGTATTTTAAAAGCAGCTTCGCCTTAAGTGTGCTTTTATCTTTAGCATAAGACTGCTTAATTTTCCTAAATTAAAAACTTAGAAGATTTCATAGAACAGGTGTATTTATTTAATATACGATAGTTTACTTTATGAGGTGTACTTGTTACTTCGCGAGTGTTCAATAAAAGCTTAATATTTGCACTATAAAATTCGTGAACAGCAAAAACTCCGCGGAGAGCCAGCGACCAGGGAGTGACGCAGCCCGTGTGTACCCGTGACACGTAATAAATTGAACAAGCTTGCAAATGACGTTTATGTGGCCCTATTTACATGTTTCTCTGTAAAGGTCAGGCCGAGGCGCAATCCTGACTAATGTCCCGCTATCATTGCTGAACTTTTACCATGAAGGAAGGGATTAATGGAACGGCTACTATTATTTATGGTCGTATTTAGGAGTTCAAAATAAATTGTAGGTTTACATGTCATTATTTGAATTCAGTTTAGTAGGACACTCCTACAATGAATTTTGGCCGAGCATTCCGTTCAAACAATTACACGAAAGTTAAAATGGAATAAAGCACTTTAATCTGCAAGTTCCCTACCGTAGTCCGTATTATTCTTTTAAAGAGGCGCAAAAGGAATTGTTCCTTGCTGGTAGGTAATAAAGGTGATATTGGTTTGCGGCGAGCTACTGTTTAACAAGCGATCTTGAGACCACGGCGATTGCACTCGACGGTAGAACGACTGCTAGTCTTCCAGTTAGGTCGGCTGGCGGTACACCGGGAGCCATTTACTCAAATGAATATTTGTCTGCATAAGTAATCCACTCATAAATTATTTTATCACTGGATCCTGCGTAGCTTTTGATGTGGGGACGGTCGTTGACTTGGCTCCAGCCCAAAATATTTTCCAAACCACTAAACCGATTATCATAACATCGCGCCGTGAGAAAATGTTCATCTGACCAAAATAGGGATTTATGTAGCAGTGCACGGGGCGGCAGTTGTTTAATATAATGAAAGTGTTAGTCAACGTGGAACACAAGCACAGAACAAGGAGGTGCCGTTACTGAGTGTTGGTTAAAAAGTTATAGCTGTGGCTGAGGTCGGTTGAGATAATTTCGCCGCGCACTAACTATACAACTCGTTTGGAGCTCGAGACGAAGAAAGATTATCTCGCTGTTGTGAAATTTCGTTAGTAACGAACCTCTTATTACACTTAATCTATTTAGGTAAAATTCTCGACTGAAGCTGCTGCGATGAAGAGTATTGCAGCTCTTGTCATATAATTTAATCAACGAAATTGCTAAGGATATTACGCCAAACACAGAATGTTCTATTAGCATATGTGCTCCTGGTACTAATGTGAAATACTCGGAACATTTCACTTAGCCTTCCTGTGTGGGAGATACTTAGGCAGGAGTCGTGTGTATGTGTACTGTGTATAGTTGTGTGTGTGCGTGCACTTATGCACGGCAGACGTCTAGTACTCGGCCGGCGTTCATTGGCCGTCGCAGGGCTTTAATCATTCACACACGTTTCGGATAGTTTCGCTCCAGTCAACAAACCACTAACCGGTCGGTGCACGGCCTGACAAAGTCCTTGTTTGGTACCACGGAGTTTTGTTGCATTTCCTTTAGGAAATAGCCTTACTCAAAGATAAAATAAATAAATTATTCGTTATGTGGTTTATCTGTACTCAATACGAAATATTCGTACATTTTTAGTGAGTACTAAGTACCTCGTTAACATTATGGATAAAGTGAAAACGGCAACAGCCACTTTTCCGAACAGTTACAGCGCACATTAACTATAATAATTTGACTTTGAAACCGAGCTCCGGAATAGTTGTGGCAAATACCTTCGTTAATAGTTAGAAGTTGTGAGCCGAAACCTGGAATCAATTATATCAGCACGCATTAGAGATACCGCCCGAACTCAAAGTGATCTCAAATGAAGTGTGATGAAGCGAGTTAAGTCTCGCGCCCGTATCACGCTCTCGTTCAATTACGCACGTTATTGCCGGCGCTAATGCCAAAGTAAACATTTAACGTAATACTATAAACAAACAAGCTCCTACACCCAGTTCGCTACTAGCGCAGCCTTTCAACTCAGCTTATGAACCGAACAACAACATTGGCGTTAAGCAACCTACTACAGAAGTTTAAAGTGAACAAAATTGTTTCCAGTCCTGAAGCAATACCAGTAATATTGGTAAGCTGCAAACTGAATGCAATGGTCGCATTTGTTTGATGTCATTAGCGTGTTGTTTTCACAAATCCCTCGAACGCGACGCGACGCTTATTGCATCCACCGAGCAAGCGCTTACTGCGCACCCACTTACACACCACCAATACGAAATATATGAATGAAGTTCACGACATAATTATATTAAGTGGTGAGATCATTGACGTAATAATAGATGTTGGTTTTAGGAAACACTTGGTTTATATGTGGAAATATTGATACAGGAGCCTTGTAGGTTAAACAAATACAAGAGAGTGGTGCTAACGTTTGTTTGTTATTGTACGGACGCCGGCGGGCGGAGATCGATAACAATTTATGTATTAATTTGCTAAAGGCTTAATCTCCGCTGAAGGGTAAGTCTGCACATAAACATTATCCATTGTATCGGTTTACCGAAGCCTCTAGTATGATTCGGATTGTGCTGGAATTAACATCGTTTATTTCTAATGGATGCATGCAATAATTGTGTTGTTAGCGAACATAGTAAAGTTGTATGAATGGATTTTCTATTTCCACTTGAAAAACTTTGCGCTTGTTATAAGTTTGAACTGCTATGATTAAGTTATTAGCTGAATGCATTTACTTCAGTAATTACTTAAACACAAGTAATTAGGCAAAGAACTATAAAGGTAAAGTCAACGATTTGGTGGTATCATCGAATGTTAAACAACACATTAAATAATTTTGAAGAGTCATGCGTTACAAGAGCTGCTAACATTTTGGATGGTAATAATAAGCCATCTTCCTTTTGTAATATCAAAACAGTAAGTATAATAGACTAAAAATAGATCGTATTCAAGTCGCCAGCCAAAATTGTAATATCGTGAGCGCAAATATAATAATTTGAGTTTAAAAATACTTCAAAGGGAAGTTTTAGTGTTGGTGCGGTCGATGTGTTGAGTGTTTCACAGTCCAGCAGGTCCTTTGTCTGGTAGTAATGAAGAGTGGCGTGTTGCGGAGCTGGACCGACGTCTGTCTGCGAGCGATGGGTCTTTGTCAGGCCCGCCAGATAAATGTCACCAGGCAACGTCCTCGTTCCGCGTCCATATGTTCAATGCTGCTTTGATCTTTTATTGGTACTTGAAGAATAGTTGTCTGTAGCTGTAACATTGTCTATTTGTTTCGTGTTGGTTATTGTTTGTTGTTCCTGTTTTGTTGTAAATGTATGTATTTGTTTCATGGTGCTTTTGAGTAACCGTATCAATACCGCCTGTGATAATTAAATGCCTTGTTTAGCCTTAGGCTAGTGAGGCGTTGAACATGTCCTAAGCCAGGGATGGCGAACCAAGTTGGCACGCAGCACAATATTTTCGGCACATCGTTGAACGCAAAATATGTCCAAAGCCTGTAGTTATTTTCAGAATGAATAACATCAACTATTTCGAGTTAATTTATAATTTTGTTGTCTGATGTAGATTCTCAAATTTTTTTAAAAACATGGCCCGTTGTTACTTAAAGATTCACCACCTCTGTGCTAAGCTGTTTAGTATGTAAGGATTACAATCGTAGATATCAAATACAGTAACGCAAATGAATACATTTTATTTGTGAATGTGTACATTCACAAATAACTTGGAACGGACGTAATAAGCGAATATTCTAATGATCTAGGCTCTACATTTTATATTGACC
The DNA here is from genome assembly GCF_023101765.2 of Spodoptera frugiperda. Lineage (NCBI taxonomy): Eukaryota > Metazoa > Arthropoda > Insecta > Lepidoptera > Noctuidae > Spodoptera > Spodoptera frugiperda. The sequence goes on along the minus strand of NC_064220.1, from coordinate 4,400,151 downwards.
AATCGATTTTATTATTTTATTTAAATGTTGGCTTCGGTTTGAATTCCCAAAATAAACCATACATTTGTTTTTGTGAATCATTTAACATGACTTATGCGTAAATTATGCATAATATACAGTTGAAACGGTATTTTATAAGTAGGTAACAGTTTCAAACAAATGATATTGTAGCAACAATATTTTGCGAAGAAAAGGCAATAAAACATGTTCACAAAGAATATACCTCAGCCAAAAAGGTCTTTGATAATATTTTACCGTTTCTATCGAGACCCTTCAAACCGGGAGAGCCATCTTACTGACGTTGCGGAAATGAGAGCGACACCGTCCAGTTGTCATGATAGCCTGGTAGCTGGTGTATGTGCGCGTGACGTCACCACTCTGCCCGGATCGCAATTCAGCAGGATTAATGACGTCATCAACAAGAATGGCCCACTAAACAACTGGCTGGGCCCGAATTCTTAACGTATTTACAACAATTTTACAACGTTATTTCGTTTACACATTAATTCGTTGTTTTTGAGGAATCCAATATTACTAATGTTTTACTTTATGTCTTATTGATGTTACTTATTTGGTTTGATGTGTCCGGCACTTTTTTTTATCGACTATCACTCTAAACGATCTTATGTTATAAACATCTCGTCGTTCCTAGTGTCCTAGTAAGTCTTTGTGTAAGTGATGCTAGTTCACACGACTCTCAAAAAAGTGCTAGACCATTTTCCCCCAGTCGCGTGCATGTTAAAAACTGCACTCTCTGCACGTATATGAATTTTTGAGCACTCGCTCAGCGCACGGAGTGTTGGACTTGTATACTTTCTCATCAGACCTTCAATGCTGAATGCGAAGCTTGCATGCTGTAGTGACACTGGGTTTCGGAGATATTTTTGACACACTTAAGTCGTGAATACGGAGGATTTTCTCCGTTTTAAGCAGGGTTTTTTTCTTCAAATAATCAAGTTATATGTTACTAGTAAAACCTCTACACCAGTATTATTGTAGTGGGTTATTGTAATATGGCAACTGTAAAGGTCATGTTTAAGTGCTCTGCTTAGATGGCGATAAGAAACTGTATGGGCACTCCAAAGCTAATCATGTCACACATCAGCAAATTGGATTTCATTCTCTAAACAAACAATCTTCAGAATGCATCAAAACCGATTACTGGTTGTGTAAAGTGCAAACAAGTTGCTATCTCGCGTAGACTGGAGGGATTTCATGACATAAAACAGCGCGGCTTGGTCGGCGCGTCGCGGCGCAAGTGACGGATGCCGAGCGATTACACCACTACCCGCCCGGAATAATAGGGATTGTCGTGCAAGCACAGACAATTTATTTGATTGCCACTACTCCGGGACCTAACTAATGTTGCCAACTAGCGCCACCCAGCGGTTGTCAAACATCCGAACTTACATCTATTTTGCTCTTGTTTTCATCCAGACAGAAAGATTTATATTTTTGTTAACTAAATTAGGTATGGTTGCTTTATGATGTTCGCTATCGCTACCAGTTTGTGCTAGTATTACAGGAATGGTTGGTTATGATTTAGCGACACCTGTCTGCGCTCCTTGTCACGAGCCATTACCCTGCCCCGCGCCGTGATGTATGGGCCCGGCTTTATTTTGTAGCGGCCCCCACCACCGACATTCATCAACAAGAAGGATCGCTGTACAAATTAATACTTCACTTAATATGTATTACTCTGGGTTTACGTTTCATATGGCTTGTATCTAACATTTTGCGGTTTGGTCATGTTGTGACAACACATACATATGCTTACATCATTGGAATAATATATGAAAGAATGCCATATGTGCAGTTCCCACTCGTATTAACGACATCATCAGCTGTAACAGCATCCTCTTTAGTTTGTGAAGAACTTCGCTTAATCTTCTACAAAAGTGTTGTTAAACGTATGTGTTCATTCATCCTTGCTTTGTGTAATAGGTAATACACACATTAACATTAGTTTACAATAAGTCCTAAACCTAATGTAATCAAAATACACGTTTCGCTGTAATTTTATTCACGCTTAAACACCAACCGGTGGGAAGCAACACAGGTCTGGGAATACGAATCTGTCATTGTTGTTCGTGTGAAGTTTAGCCGCTGCACATTCCAGTCCATGGGGAATACCTCGCCGGAGCCCGTTCCCAGGCATTTGCATACCTGCCTAGGTAGCCTAGGTACACTGTCATAGCGGACCGACTCGCCCGACTCCTCGGTAACGGTAATTTCTAGCTAAGCTTTGAAAATCAATAAACGTATTTATGGGACTGTTTATCCATTTATCGCTGTCACAGATTATTTTATCTCTTTATACGTAAAAGATTTATTGTTCGATCATAGCTTCATGTCTGTCAACAATGGACATACCACAAACGGAAGTTACGTCAATATAAAAAAACTCAAATACAGCGCTCAATGGCGAACCTTTTTACTGCTATCACATGGATTGAAGGGATCCCTCGTCCCGCATGACTTCCGCAATGGCCATCGCTCACGTATCGACATACCAGGATCACATAGAGTAGACGGCACTTTCGGATAAGTAAAGGAAACAAATATCATTGAGTCCCTGGCGGGCGGGTCCTAAGGGTCGCGTTCATAAATAATTTAGTTTGTGCCGCGAACCGTGTAACCAGAGATGTGGCGGCCGCGCGGGACGTGCTCATTGCTCATCTCCTGATTCCAACTTGTGCCAACTACTACTCATACATGAATATTTGTTAGGTACTTTGTCTTAAATTGTTAAACGATTAACGCATTAACGTAAAATAGTTAAGACGTGCTAGATATGGAATTCACTTGGTCAAGTAACCATAACCAATATTGTGATACCTATTAATCTACATTCATAAAAGCTAGCAATGTGTACCTCATAAGTCTGTAGCGGGATTCCAAAAAGTACGGACTTAAACTTGACATTCATATCTACATCGCTGATACCCTTCTCAATATTGTGATAAAATATGTCTGAAGCCACAATCAATTGTAGGTTTGAGAAGTGAAAGTTACCACATGAGTATACATCTCGGTTACGAGCCATCCCGGTTTTATTGCTTCTAAAAATTGTGAATCCGAATCACGCGTCGAAAGTTTCATTCTACATAAATCAGTTGGGAGTTTGCACGGCGGGTATATTGGCAGCGCGTCAGTTCCCGCCGCCCGGCGCCCACACGTCGCAGCCTTCCAACACCTACGCGGTTCCCAGCTATTTCTGCCTCCCCGAAAACGTCCCAACTTGATTAAAGTAGGGGCACAAATAAGATCTAAATTCCAAAGCAGTTACCGAAGCTTTAGAAGTGAGCATTTGTGTGTACCTGGCACCGGAAAATATATTGAGAATTGGGACAGAACCCACAAATAAATTAATGGGTTTTAATTAATTGGACGGCAATCGTTGGATTTCTGGTTAACTTTAAAAATCCTACGTTATGTTTTAAGTAGGTGTTAGTATAACGATTTCTGACATCTGTTCTTAGCCGCTTCTCAAGTAGCAGATCAATTAACCCGAACTCCGGAACAATGCAGACGAGTGAAGGCTACGTGTTAATCATGCAGGCACTAACTGACACTGGTAGGCCACTAACGAGCCCCTCATTACGGGGTGGGCCCGCAGCCCCGCAGCCCCGCAGCCCCACGACCCCGCAGCCGCGCGGCAAACACTCCACGGCTTTGTAACACTAACCAATTACATTATTTATCAGCTAAAACGGACCAACCATGTACTTCCACTAAGATCTCCATGTCCTGAAATTAATTTCGCATGTGCTCAAGACGGAATCATGTATTAGTTAGCAGCCACTCACTATCTGTTTGGTTCTATTACAAGTATTATCGCTGTGGATGTATAGTTTGAGTGTCATCCGGCGTGTAATGATAATGGAGACTAGTTTTTTTTTTCAGATACAGTATGTTGTATATAATCCAACATTGAAACTTATCTCATTTATTGTATCGTTTGAAGTTGTAATTATTGTTCAGTTGGCCACTTCATACGTTTGAAAGTCCCCTGTACTGTCCCATTGACGCAGGTACTACTATATTCAAAGTATTCGAAGCGTTGTAGCAATTCTCTTTATTATTGGTCCAATTGATTCCCTTCATAATAAAACCCTCCCATTGTCGACTGTAATTACATTTACAATTCGTTGTTCTCTTTCATTATCGTACAGGGATTTTGTAATGAACCTCGTTATATCATATTACACGCGTGAGGCTACGCTGCTCCTGGAAAATAACTGATTGCAGTATTGACGCTAGCATTTCCAGCTACTCTACATTGACGTACTATTTTTTACTTTATTTACAAATTACTGAAGTTTTAAGTCTTTGACTGCCAATAGAAAACTGTTGACCACAAATCCTCCGCTAACGTCGATCACCGCTAACCTGGTTGTCACGGCGTTCAATGTGTTAAATACTATTTTTACAAAGAATAGCTAATAATACACATTCGGTGTACCTGTTCAATAACACTCCATATCAAGCCATTGGATTTTAAGACCGTAACCGTGAAATTTAATTAATGAATACGTTATCACAGAATATAAGACAGATCAAAGGCTCATACTATACAGCTCGTTAGTAAAGTTATTGCTTGCACGGGGTAAAAGGATCCTAGTGCGGGATAAAAGGCATTCAGGTTTGATCTGCGGATCCAAATATGTTACTGAGCTTGAGTTACTAAAATTTAATTTAAAAAATGAAAACTAATTTCCAAAGTTCAAAACAATGATGGATAAAACTCGGCAATGTTCCATCATCGTGAATATTCTACAGATTTGTTTCAAAACTCAAACGTCAATCCAGTGTTGCCTGCTCCTCCAGGAAACCGTTTTAATAAATACTCCATACGTTCGGAATAAATAAGCACTTGGCTGTTTGAACTTGACGGTCCTTTATGGAAGTGAAAAGTTACTCTTGTTGTTTATTGTGTTTGTGTTACAAAAGAACGTTGCTAACGTTCCTACGGCCCCACGGTAACTGAGCCTTTCTACCCAAATGTAAATTACATAAATATTTTTTCCAAATGTTTACGGAATGTTCAGCTTTGTGAAAATTGTATGAAATGTATGCAGATTGTCTGTTGCGTGCACCGACTTCCGTATTCATATTTGAGCCGAGTGCGGTCTAAACACGGACGCTATTGTCCTGCCTCGATGGAACGCTGCCATTATGCAAACAACTCACACGTTTACCTTACCACACTCCTAATAACACGCACTCAACCTTAAACACACAACCACAACGTTCAAATTCCATTGAGCTGAATACCTTGACGTTTCCTCCGCACGTTCCAGACGTTACTTAATCTAGACTTTACGTGAAGCGGTTAAAGTTTACAATGGCATACGGACTCGTTAACTCAGGCGAGGCTACGGGAGCCCCATTCAGTATTTAGGTTTATCTCAAAGCCACCTGTATTTCAAGGGGATATCACGGCAGTGCATGGCTGCCGGCTAACTCGTGCTTAATTCGGTTCCATTAAGATTAACTTTTGCATAACCTGTTTTAGGTGCAATTTATCTTTGCTAGTTAAATAAGGTCTTTGATTGCTTGATGCTAAGGTTGAGAATTGATTGTGATGTTAGTGATAAGTTAATAACATTAGGTAGTATTAGTGGCACCTCATTGTATTGTTTGCAAAATTGTTTAATAGACGTATTGATATCCAACTTTGTTGGGAAACTCTAGAACAAGTTAACTGCGTTCAATAGTGTCATAAATCAATTTCCTTTTATTAACATTTGTATGATAATTTTATTAATTTAAAGAACATAAATCAACAATAGTTGATGGGTACTGAGACCACCGAGTGCTTACGTCATTGTGTGCAATGTTAGGATTTCTCATTCATGTTTAATAGCCATTTATAAACAAATATTGTTAGTATCAATTACATAGCTATAAAATATCTCCGTACATGTGACAGTGAAGTTAGAAATACCCATAGTTTTGTATTACCTACAATCGCCTATTTATCAACACAATGTTAAGTTACCCGGACTGCGCCATGCCTGAAAATATCGGAATCAAACATAACCGAAATTCTGTTTGATTATTTCTTTCCTTTGCAATTACCTACATGATACGCAATTTGCAATTACCTATAGTATACGTAAATATTTGTATAATTTAAATCATATGTAATTTTGTCAAAGTATTTTCCTAATATATTCTATGTTTTCTCTTTTTCAGGTAAGTCACGTGTAGCGGTAATTCACCTCCGCTCCGAAGTCTTCGTGAAGTAAATGAATAATTGAAACAGTATGTACATTGTACAGTAATCATATTACGCAAAAATCGTTGACATCACAACAAAAATTAAGTTAAGGTAGATCCTCGTTAATTTTTCATACGACTAGCGCCATCTCTGCGTAACCTGTGGTACTTTTTCGTTGGAGGGTTGAGAGAGGTCTCTGCGTGCTACCCTCGCGGCGACAAGCGGTACTTCAACGAAACGAAGTTTCTACTTACTGATTCACAGCGCTGTGCCGAGATGGCGCTGGCTGCGTGCCAGGGTGGAAAACAGCCTGGCTCCCGGGTGTGTTTAAGTTTCGCTAGATGTCGTTGCAAGAGCTGTACTGTAACTAAGGGATGAACTGAAAATTTTTATTTTTCAGAATTTTTAACAAGGACAAAAAAACATACCCAACTTCTATTTATTACTTAAAATGTATAAGGTTTTTATGTGTTGAATTGTAGGCTTGAGCTTTTTCGCTTAAGTAAATAGCTCAACATCTTATCCGTTACTTAATAAGAATTCCAATGGCATAAGTATACTATTAGTAGAATGGAGACAGTAATTTCTATTGAAATATTAATATGATGTAACTTAACTTCTTTGTTTATCTTACCCACTCTGATGAATGTAAAAGGGGTGGGTTTGTTTCACAATACATCAAATAAACACATAGGTTTACTCGGAATACTCCATCTATCCAAATCATTTCGCAGAATTCCTGGTTTGGTCAAATACCTACATTCATATATACATTTAGCCAAATTGAACAAAATGTACATAGTTGTTACGTGGACCTTTTTGGATAAACAGTCAAATAATATATAAGTAGATTTTCAGAAATCCTTAACCTTGTGTGTAAACACACCGCAATCCACAACCCTTAAGACGTGTACTTTTCCACTACGAGTGTGTTCTACTGTAAAATAATACGTAATTTTATGAAGTATAATAACATACAAGAATGAAATGTTCTCTGTACAAAGTTTAGCATTTTGTCACAAAAGTATAAACTCCACCTGTTCAAAATGCTAAATAAAGTTAGATATTTTGTCGCTGCATCCGTTTGTGCAGAGCGTTAGTACGCGGACAACATAGAACAGTGCCGCTAGTTACAAACGAAACAGTGTGAAAGGACACTCAAGAGCTCTGCCGGTATTTTGTTTTCTTTGTCATCTCTGGTGCCCTGGTACTTGTGCATGCTACACCAGCACTGTAGTGACTTTGTTTTGTTGTTTGCCTGTGGCCATTGTTGCATTTTTTCTTAACTTGCTTTTGTGGAAATAATATCCTTTTATGAAGGTGAATATTTTGTTGTAATGTAACTGAAATAAATGGTTTTATTTATTAGCTTTAAATATACGTTCTAGTTACCTGTAAAGTTAGTTGTATTAAGTAGTGTAGGTACTTGTCACATTTTGTGACAGTGACTACGTATAGGTATATTTGTGAAATTCAATTGACTGTTAGTTCAATAAAAAATAATAAAAATGTCGTGTAACTCCTTAAACACGTCATATGGTTGGTGACCCGACCTATCCGTGGGGATGTAACAAATAATATGTCATTCTGCGGTTTCACCGGACTTAGGCTGCGTGTCCACCCTGTTTTTCTGACAAATACGCGCCCGAGGCCCTTTGCGACCATTAAAATTAGTTTCCCCAGACAGAATTCTATTTTACTCCCGAAACGCCCCATGAGGGTTTACCTACCCAGTACCCTCTTGTTTTTCCCTGTCGTAAAAGCGACTGACTTATGGTAACGAGGTAATTGTTAAGCTGGCTACCATTAAACGTGATCCCTAATCCAAAGAATTTTTACTTGTTGAGGGATTATTTTACTGAACCCTTTCAATTGGTGGTTGGATGGAGCTTGAACTGAACTGCTGAAAAAATATACTAGCCATTCCGTTTTAATTCATTACGAAAGTTTTAATATTTAAATAACATCTCCAAGAATATTTTTCTTGATGAAAAGAGCTTGTTCAAACGTAATACCTATTTATTCTACGTAGCATACGTGTGTGTGGATTTTTCCGTAATGATGAAAACAGTGGGGATTATTACGCGACACCAGGATGTCATGACGTGAAGGAGAGTCAAGCCTTCTTGTTGCGAGACGCTTTGTTAGCGACGCTTTTCAAAACTCAAGTAAGTTTCACTAGCGACTGCGCTGCTTTCAAATTATGGTCCGCGGTATAATTATGTTTTAATTAAATGTAGAGAACAAGCACCGCTGCAGCGGGTCAGCGCATTTCTTTATGACATAATAACAAGTTGATTTACTACGATTACTATTTGAAGTATAGTGTTGAGAAGAACATTATTCTCGTTCTGGTATTATTCTGTTCTTTTTAAACTATAACCTAAATAAGGATGTATTTAGATACTAGTTTAAAACTGCATGACGAAGCTGTATTCTGTATCGCGTTGAATATCCTGTTATGTCCCGGTGTCGCATGGCATTCGAAAATCCACTGCAATGAATGAAATTGTAAAAGTGTAGGCGATGGTTATCGATCCTGCTACCCATCGCATGCGAGCACTCTGCTGTCTGGGCTCAGCTCCGCTGGCGGTTGGCGCTCCGTTCGACGGCGGAGCAGTGTGTTCACTTTAGTAGGTACGGATAGTAATAAATTCAAGTCACATTGCCTCGGGCGAGGACAGGCGACTTTATTAAATGCCCTCCCGGGTGTGTAGACTCTACTTTGATAACCAACCTTGCCGAACAAGTTTCTGTTGTGTATCCTCCAGTTAAACGGAGACATGATAAAAATTTAATACCGGCTTTGAAATATTTTCTCTAGATATCCGCACTCAAATGTTCCTCTGAGCTTTACTAGTCACTACAATCGTAGCTAAAATCGTTTTCCTTGTTGGGTAACGTATTTGAAAATTAATTTGTCCTTGTTACGGAACTGGAAAAGCGTTTCGCTTTACATGTACGCTTCATAGCACAATGTCTCCCAATCTGTTATTGGCTAGGTATATTTTGGTACGTACCTTGCAGCGCGTGCATAAATATTGCCACTGGCAGAAATGTATGACGTAACCGAACGTTGTATGTTTACACAAATACGTGTGTGCGCTGCCTCTGTAGCAGTTTACTGTGAAATTTGTTCCACACATATTTGTGAGATACGGCAAATATGCAGCTGTAATATTGCTTATATTGAAAATTGTCGGTCGTCGGAAACGTCAAAATGCAAGATATTCTGCGCGATGCATAGATGATAGCTTGCTGCATATTATGGCCCGCGCCCTGGGGCCCTGTGACCCACATACAGTGCCGTACATACAGTACGCGACCCCTCGCCCTGCGTACCAGGTATTCAGAACACGGCAGGAGGTGAGCCTACCTAGTGTTTCCTTTGATCACGACGCTTCTGCCCCAGTTGGCAAGCGCTGTGCAAAGGTTTGCAGTGCAAAGGTTAATTCTTTTGTCACCACGGCATGTCACGAAGTACCCATTGCTTTGTTTGCCATACCGATACGTTCACTTTGTTTTATTGAATGACGTATGACGATATTTCGGGGAAATTCTGGTGGAATCTTAGAGTTAAATTGTATTTGAGTTGAAATATGCACTTGGAAGAAATGTACCTATTGTGAAACCCATTTCCTTAAATACTAAATGCCGAAATTTTATAACGTTATTATTGAAAAATAGTACTTTTTACTTTAAAGAAACCGTGAGCATAAATTGTTGAGTAAATCCGATCGGTAGGCTTGTAAAGCTTGTCTATTATAAACGCCTCGAATTCCTCCACCCCCGGTGTTCCCGGCTCCCGTAAAAGGTCTGAAATCTGAGGTTTAATATCCTCTGCTAATTAATTTCTTTTCTTGCCGAAGCTATTGTGGGGTGCTCTCCGACTTTATGTACGTAGGTATATATTTTCGAATCCCTTTTAAGTTCGCCTACATTTTATGCAGTCAGTCTGTTAGGTACTAAAATAAAAATGAAATGTATATGGGTCCTTTTCATTTTCACAATTTATTTCATTGACTATTAATAAAAAAATAGTATTAATTTAGCTTATTAAGTAAATGGGTTAAAAATCTATAATTAGGATTGTCAGGTTGTAGTTATCGTGAAATCATGAAAGAGTGTGGTAGCACTCTATCATCTACGCTTGATAAACGTAACTTATGTATGTGTGTTTTAGACCAGCATTTTCATATTACACATACTTCATAGTTCAAAATGTGGGACTGTGTATTAATTCAACGCTCTTAATAAAGATTTATTAACTGTATTGGACTGTGGCCATGGTACTCGTCTTGTCTGAGACAGATAGACAATCGTGCGCACGGTGGCAGATAGTTGCATATGTCGGTACAGAACGATGCGGTTGCATGCAAGTGGTTGTACATCGGTGACAGTCCTTTGTGCCCGGGCCGCGGTGGCTGCACACTGCACATGCGTCGCCAAATGGAATGTGTAACCGACACTTCCTTAGGGCCACCACTACCTCGAGACTATGTTTGCCTAGTACTCCAATTGCCAACTTACATGCTTCTGGATAACCAAATTCTATTCAAAATGAAAAGTTATCAACTATACTTCTGTTACGAGTATTATGAATCATAAAAAGGTTGAAACTTCATTTCTCTGAATTAAAATCTAATTTTCCAGTTGTGCATTAATTGTACAGTTTTTCTGTTCTCCTGGTCGATCGTAAACGAAGTAGCAACTTGAGAGATCCAATTTAAGTTTGCTCTGCTTTTGGCGACTTTACTTCGACTTAACTATTGGGTGTAATTTAAGAGCGCTATTACGGACTTAATAAATTATTGAAAAGTTGTGTGTAGAAAATGGAACAAATAATTCGCTTACAATATTTATTAGAAGGGAAAGAAAACGTTTGTAATAGTTACTGTTCTTAGTTTCAACATTAGTATGTGTTGACATTATTGTTCAAAGATATTTGCGTGTCTGTAAAACGTACTCATTAGAATAACCATAATTACTTTGTAATATCTAAAAATAAGTATTTTGTGATTCCTCCGCCGCTCGTGACTTCAGCCAGCCGGCAGCGGCGCGGCGGTGGCCCGGCCATCAGCCGATACTTTTCAACTATCGCACATTGGTCTGCGCCGTTGCGGAAGAAACGACTCGCCCATTGTTAGGAATCGGAATTCAATCCCAAGTTTTCATTTTACTTTCGCAGTTACAACTTACCTGTTAGATAAAAATAGCATTTTCGTAACTCAAATACTCGTTTCACTTCACTGAAACTTGATGAGAATCGAGAAATGTTTATTACACGAAAAGACTGAGACGGTAACGGAGAGTTAATATTAAATTAATCACGATATTAATCAAAGGGATAATCTCGACAGTAGCTCTATACGTTTGACGTTTCAACGGATTCTAATTAAATTACAGATGTTAAAGGCAGGCGTAGTAGCTAACTGGGTGATTAGATGCTCTATTAGAACATGTCAAGGAGACTGGAGACACGATTGACGATTATATACCACGTAGTTATGCGGAAATTTGTAATTTACAATTCTGTAAACAAAATATTTTCGATGAAATTAATGTTAAGCACCAGGATTGTTCTTGTTTCAACAAAATATATTTACCTGTATAAAATATTTCCTTTATTTACTTGTTCCCATGAAATTGATTATGAACCCAGTACGCAGTGTTGTAAAGCTGAAAAGCTTAGTAAATAAATAAATTACGGAGTATAATGAGCGGTGGTGTGCTGCCGGCTGTTGTAAGTGGATTACTCGTCCTTTACGCCACAAGGAAGGTGGTGTCTTTGTAGTCCACTCTGTGGGGCCCACCGCCTGGCGACAGGACGCGGTCTCGGAACTATTTACACGTTGTACTTAGTGAACACTCCTGTAAACTGAAATGAAGACAAAATTAGGAAATAACATGTTTGTTTATGTTAGATGTTTTTAAAAAAGTCACAGATGACAGACTTGTTAGTCAAGTAACTAATGTCAATGATAACTTGAGACCAAAAAGACCTATGTTCAGCTCACTCACTGATATAATGGTGATCAATACTTTTATTTCAATATCCAATTTACAGTGAGTACTTAAGTATACTTTCGAACTTAATAAAAAATGCAGAACAACGAGTGTTCTTGTTACCAAAATAGGTTGGAACAATATAAATGTATTACAATTAAATAAACTAGTTGTTATTCAGGCAACACTTTATGTATTATTAATGAATTCGTTTTGTTCGCACAATGTTTATGATAAAATTGAAACTAACGGACAAACGGTAATTTTGGCATTATAGATGAACAATAAAAAGTGGTTGTTCATACAATACATATAGAAAACTTAACGTAAGAGGTAACGACCGGTCACCTGAAGGCTCTGTTAATCGTCAGCAATGTCGATGTAAGGTCATCAATTAAGACGAATGAATGTCGCACAGATAAACTCTCATTTTTATTACACACAGCAACAACCTCGCGACCTTCTCGTCTCACATGAAGGACCTTTCGTAAAATATGGACGACACCAGTCCCAACACTATTGAAGGATCCAAATAGGAAGCTTTCAATCATTCATTCGAGCATTGCCGGCCGAATAACCTGTCTTCGTGTTAAAAATGTACTCGGGTACGACATCGAGAACCTACAAAATATGAATCTTATTTCCCTTGACGAAAATAGTAGCGAATTAATTTTCCGTTATTTCTCATAACTGTCAAATTACACAACCCTGGAGGATTGACTCGGAGTCTGCAATAATTACACGTCGACTTAACTTTGTATCAAACTTGAATTTAAGGGACCGCAATCAATCGTCGATCAATTTGCATTTAATCTCCCTGGAAGTGGCTGAATGAAGATTTTTTTGTGTAAATTATAAGTTTGCCGGGTGAAGGGGGCGGCGCGGCGCGTGGCGCGGTGGATGGCGCTCGTTGCAGAAATGTGTCAGTTAAATAGACGACCGCTTTGTGAGCGGGAACTTTCCAAACTCCACGAGGCCGTGAAAAGTGGGCGCTCTTGATTAGTTTGAACGAGGTTTTCAACCATTCAGAACCGACTTTCTTCTGAAACACCTTATTATGGACACTTTGATTTAAATTACTTTTGCATCGGCCCTTTCGGTTTGCATTAGTCAGATCGTTTGCGGTTTCAGAATCTCAATAAAGCAGCCAGCAGTGGAATGAAACGGCACTCGGTTCGAGATTGAATATATTCGATGTAATGTTATTTACATTAATACGTGTACAATGTATTGGATCGAAATCTCCTTTCATGTCTGCCGTACAGTCGCGTACAATACGCAGAAACTATTTTATACGGCGTCTACGATTGTGATGCGTCCTCTCTGCTCCATTGAACTGAGAAAGCGAAGATTTCTTTAGACCTCTTTGGATATACACTCGTATACATGTGCGATATTGAAATTGTTGTTAAATTGAAAATGGTTTCGTTCATGCAAGTAAAGGTCGTATCCGTATCACAATTCCGGTGACACAAAGGTAAGCTTGCGTAAGCTGTTCAGCGGCGGTGCACACCACCAAGCAAAGCAGATTATCTTATCAAGTTATCGATTATAATACCTGTAGTACCTACACACACCTACCTGCCATCTACACATGTGTCTCGGCCGATGTGGAGATCGTAATGATCATTTCGAGTACATGTAAACATTACGAGACGCTACTTGAGATTTTCATTACTCACACCACTATTTCGTATCTCGTTAACTTCATTTGGAGTGTTAATTCAATCAGTGGACAGTCTTGGAATTTAATCTTAAAACAAGAAACCGGTGAGGTACATGTGGTGACGTCACAGCTGTGTAGCAGTGTCGTTTGTGTTGCCAGTGTGTGTCAGTGGTGTGTCCTCCACCGCACGTAATCCTCCACATAATTCCTCCTTTGGCTTTGTGCCTCATTGTTACCGGCCGCCTGTGTTCTCTGTAGCTATTCCCTACATACATACCAGGACACTGCTCGGTGTACGTTTATACTACGTTCCCTTGTTCCCAGTATTCGAGTGGTCAGGATAGAAGCATTCAATTTAATTGTGATATCATCATCATCATTTCGAGAACACCGCATTAGTTGACTCGTGATTACATGGATTAAAACATATGTATTTACATAATGTTTAATCAAGCTTACTAGTTATTATAATCGAAACCTTTAGAAATCTTAAGAGATTTAGGTACTAAGAAAGATATCGATTATGGAAAACTCTCGAATATTAAAATTAAACGCTTAAAAATAATTACGAAGCAGGTCCGATATTGGTACGGACCCTGGATAATAAAAGATCGCCCGCGGCAATTAATAGTGAAAGTACCTGGAATAGAATAAACTTTTAAAATTATGATTGAAGAGCACTGATGTAAAATTTGGAAGACGGTGATTTAAAAAGTATTTCTCAACTTCGTATAAGCAAATTTTCACTCGAAGACTTTTTTTAATATCGAGAGGAAGCACTTTTCAGAGTTTAATTACCGTAACTACGATGGAATTGGTAATGAAACCTTTACGACGCGGAGAAATATGAAAAATGAAAAAGAACTAGGGAGTATTAAGAAGCACTGAGATTGCTGACGGTAGGAATAGCTTGGTATAGACGATCGGGTATAGATGAGTGCTAGGAAAACTCAGGCATTTCACAGTGTTATGGTCCGGTTAATTTTACATTCAAAATCGAAGCAGTTACTACTTCTCCAACAAATGTGTTGGATGAGTAATGCTTCCGACTGCTAGTTATAATCCGAGTGCGGAATAGTTGGCGATTGGAAGTTGGGCTGGCTAATGACGATAAGCTGCTCGATTGGGGCAGTAACAGGCAGTAACAATAATATCAGCTCGTTAGCGAGGGCTGATTGTGTTCCGGTGGAATTTATTCTGTAACCAGAGACTGTTTGGTAGGGAAACAAACCTATGATGTGGGTTTTACTTGTAATTAGCAATAAAGTAGAAGGTATAAATATTGAACAAGCCATAGTACGCATAAAGTTCTTACAATCGATATTAATTCTTGGAATATGATCCAATCAGACTGTCTGAGAAACTTCCCAGCCTGCCCAACCTCACCACAGGACTTCTTTCTTATTATTTCTTTCGTTGGACGTCGTTAATTAGTTGCCGGCACCCCCTCCCCTCCGCCCGCACCGTTGCTCGCAGTGAATTATTGCCACATTATCGCTCTCATTATTTTCTATTCATCGTCATTTGTACCTATTACGCTATCCACACCGTAACTTCTCACGGGTCTCGTATAGGCAACCGAACAAATGAATATTACATGTTGTTCATATCGCAATACTGACAATGGCGGACGCTGGACATCTTACAACTGAATTAATCATTCTTGTCGAATATGAAATGTCGGAACTTGTGGACGAAAGACATAACTTTTTAGATTGGATATTCGAGAAATGGTAGCGGACTTTATACGTCTTCTTGTTACCGAGAATTGGGTCAGTTTACTAATACAGCCGCTGAACCGAGATTAATTTAAATAAAATATATGTATGCTAAGTATATTGCCATGCGACACACACGAGCGGCGATAGGAATTTTTGCGACACAGCTTTATCAGAACGCGAATTATTTATGAAGATGTGTGTTATACTTTATAATTTGTATTTATACGTTTTAGATCTGAATAGATTCTTATCACAAACGCCCGACAGAGATATTAAAAAAGATTGAAGAGCGCCATAGAATTTTTACGACGGCGCCATAAACCAAACACGAACATTACCTTTATTGGTTTTCCTTCCAAAAGCTAGAGAAGATCTCATGTATTTAGGTTAGAGACAGTCTCAGGATAATGAGCGATGACTTAGCTAAACCAATCCGACCTGATTTACAAATGAGAGTGTTTGTCTTTACTGATTAAGCTCGGCCCACACTGGCATCTACTGCGAGACTGCGATAGTATCTACAGTTACACGTGTGCGGTGGTTTATGATACCATTTTTACTACCGTCCATGTCCAGGTGTAGTGGGGACTGCAATACGTGGTCCGAAATTAAATGGGAGTTGAATGAAAATGGTTCGGAGTTTCTTATTTTACGCTAGCCCCGTGGCCTTCCTTAAAATATGCTCTCTCACAGAAGTGACCGCTCGCTATTGTCTTTTGTTGTCTACCCAAATTTCTTTTTTATTCGCTGACTGCGAATCCCCGAATTCCTTGAATGTCCCCAAACAATTTAGATTGTCCGAGCGCTGTGAATGTTTTGTTTGTAATTTGCGTCACTGCTTATTGTACTTCCTAGCCCTTATCTTGTCGCCTAGTGGCTCGCCTACTGGGTGAGTAGAAATACATCGAAATCAATTGTTATTTACTCCCGCAGTGACGCTGTTTTCTCAACTGGTGTAACTAGATCTGTATTCGGGGCTACGTGATTTTTTAAAATGTGCCAATAGGAAAAGACAGTCGATCTAGAGTCTCACACAAACGATAGCATCGGACCCTAAACATGTAGTAATACACCAGAAGCCTCGGCCGACCGTGCACTGATTGAGAGAATTGCGGCCATCTGATTTCCCAATGGACTGCCGACTGAGGTTAAAATGGCAGTCGGTTTTGCTGACTCAAAAATTCGCAGCATGAGGGTACATGACGGTAGAGTAATGTCATTAACCAATATATTGTGAGTGATAAACATTCTGTGCCATTTTTTGTCTCAGTTTGTTAGAGGAGTAAAATAGTGCTTGTTGTTAATGGCGGCATTATTATCAATTCTCTTTCTAAATAGTAATGTATTCGGATGTGTCTGTATAAGAAACTACCCTCGGCAGTATCTGTGTAGTTACAAAGCTTCGCAGAGGTGTGCGACTCCCGGCCAGTGCTGCAGATGTCCCCGTGTCCCCGGCCGCGCCGACTATCAATTAGGAGCAGATTGTTATTCCCGGCACACGTCCACATTACGCAAATAAGGAGGAAAGCCGTCGAAGGACACTGAATAACTTCGGGGACTTTTACAAAGTACACTCCGACTGAGACGGACCTCGATTGAAAAGACGTTTCGAATCTATGGAATGTGCCAATAATATCGACTTAGTTTTTTAATGTTAACGGAGCCTTTTATATGCATTATAAGTTCGTAAGTATATGTTTAGCAGTTCCGATAATCGGCTGGCTGTAAATCCAATGTTATTATAACGTCCTTTTGAGTGGCAGCAATTGTCGATCTGAACAAATGACGACGCAGGTAATCCTACCGATGTTTTATTTTCCGGTAACCATGGGAATAAACGGACAACAGTCCTGTGGATAGCTCTCGTCTCATTAGCTTTCCCAATAAAATAATTGAGAGTTTCAGTAGCGGGGGATGTAGGGGTGGGGGGGAGTCGCGCGCCCGGGACGTTTCAGTGATCGGCCGCCCGCCCCGGCGCCTGTACGCGTCTCGCGTTCCCGCGGCCCGCGCCACCTCCACGTCATGTATGCTCACTGCGCGCTGCACAGCACCTCGGCCGTGTGCTCCGCTCCTGCCAAACATCAGTGGTGTTTATGTTTGCCTAACGCGCGCTCCGCTCGCCGCACAATGTGATGCTGTAGGGATACGTAACACACGGCCCGTTCTATCGTGTTACCTTCGATTGATTATGATATCCGTGTGTAGTGTGTAGTGTTATGTTGCGTATATCTCACATAATTTATTGGATAACTTTGATGAAGATGGCGCCCGAACTCTTCGCATCCATACCTATTTAATATCACTATACATGTTGGGAACACAAGCTTTGTTTGTATTGATTTAGGACCTGAAAGCTCAAATTATTGTATGACATTTCTGATTCGTCTCACAAAGTATTTGTCGAATGAAAACAAGCTTCAGCTGTCAATCACTGACAGATTAAACATACTTCGCAGCGCAGCTCTACGTAAGACGTCTCCCGAATTTCATTTGTCATTTTGGCTTTGAAACGTACGACGAGACGAGTATATAAATATTGTGCGAGGGTTGAGGGTACTCGCCTTAGTAACATGTCCCTTGTTTTTATCTTGAAATACTGCGAGAACTGTTTCCACTATACTTGGATTTTTTTAAGTAAAAAAGCACGTGCTGTCTACACAGGAATTCATAAATTGTCTTTACATTATAGCTTCTCAAACAAATCTCATTGTAATTAAATATGTTTGTACCAAACCAGTACCAAGTAAGAAACAAGCACACAGTACCGACGCCGCGGTAGAGTTGTGTCGGCGCGTGGCGCACCTCGTGCTGGTACATGTCGAACTACCTCCCCTGACACTATCTCTGATGCAGACCGGTATCGAGATTGTTGCTAATTTCCGAACTTGAGTACAGGAACTTGTGCCCGAGTCCCGCAGAACATGGATGTAAGACGGTGACTAATTAGCGAGTTGTTAATTAGTTGATACTGTGTCAAAGTCCCGCGCACTCGTCTGTAAGGACCGAGCCATTAGCTGTCGATGAGTCTGTGCGTACATTGCACAGGTGGCACTACTACCAACAGCCAATCAAACACTAGCACACGCTCCATTTGATGAATCAATATTTATGATATTTTGTAATTTAATCATATTTCCATAGAGGACGTTTGCATCATTTAGTATCTAGTCCTCATTTAAATCATCTCAGTCCAGTAATTTTCCTAAATAACACATAAACACGTGCCGCCGTGCACCTCCTTTGAAGGGAACAGATTTAAACGGTGAACGTAAAACGTGTCGCCTTCTTTATTTATTTTGCTTCAAAGATTTTACGTGTAATGTATAAATTCTCCCTACACGGGCAAACACATTAATGAACATTTTCCCCTACGTGTAATGTACGTCACAGTATCGAATGTTGGTTGCAAATATTCGCAAATTCTATGTATTCACGCGATGTTCTCGACCTGCCGTCAGATCTCGCTGCGATCTGCCCCACTCCAGCAGAAATAATATAAGGAGGCCATATAATGATAAATTGTGCACCCTTTTAGCGCGCCGTGATATATAGAAGTGCTCCTGAAATATAAATGATTTATTCAGCTGAATTACAACAAACACAAGATGACAGCACATTCGGTGAATAATTCATTATTATTGTGGGAGATATCTGCGATCCACAATCGCTGACGTGCTCGGTACATTAACTTGTTAGACCAGTCAATCATATTCTAGCCGAGTGAACATTCGCTAAGGCTGTAACAAATGACAGTTGCGAATAACTTGGAGCGAGTAAATCAAAGCGGCCAGTCACTAACGTTAATAGAATTTCTACCCAATACATCACGAATGGGTTTTGGTTCGCCACTAACCATTTTTAAATCCTCCGTAATCGTTTTCTACATTAGTGTCGTCAATCGATTTTGAGCTGTATTACTAGGGGGTCACGTACTTGATTGGTGTACAATGGCGAGGCGTCCCGCTGCAAGAGTTATGCCCCACATTTGTCGGCGCGCTGTAATCAACGGATCTTTTTTATCTTGCTATCGTTCGCCCCCCGTAATGTTGTGCGGATTCCATCAATGTTGCCGCTGACCTCACCGGGACCCTCCGCCGAGTCCCGACCTCTCGCTAATATCGCTGCTATAAGATATTGTTAATAACCCTCTTTAATCCTCGTGCTTGAGTTTTTATTTGCCTCAAGTACGAATTCATTCTTGTAATTTGTAAGGCTATGCCTTTAATATTACAAAATTAAAGTTTTCAAGCATTCTGTCGAATTACTCTAGACTGAGATGTTTCTGCGGTGCTGCAGCATACTAAATGTTGGTTTATAGGCAAATTAAAAAGTGTAATATAATTTTCGTGTAATCATAAATGATTTACAACTTGATTAAAATATTCGTTAATATTCGACAAAACGTTTCACATTAATCACACGCCGCATTTAATGAAGGCCCGAGATATTAAATGAAATTATTTCAGCGTAATAATTGTTTCTGTTCGTGTATCGGTATATGAAGCTCATACAATATGATACATATTGTATATTGCTTCAGTTTTCAAGTAAAACATGTGAAATATCTGTACCAGTCCGGTGATGCGACAGGACACGTTTTAATTTAACAAAAACGTTGCATCAAAGGCCAGCACACAAAGCGCCTGATGTATGCTTCCACAAAATATTTATGACCAACACCGATACACATACGTACACATTTATACATGTGTTCATATAGAAAAAGATAAAAATAAAGTTCTGTGAACTGTGTCCTAACAAAACTACGACTCATAAACAGTAAACTACTAGCTCGAAATAAAAGTTAATGCGTGATATTAAATGTGCATTAAAATTCTCTCATACTAAATACTTCAGCAAGTAATTTTGTTCGGAGAAATTCATAACATCAGTAACTAATTGCACACTCATACGTTATTATTACAGATACCATATTTTGTACAGATTTTAGCTAAAATCTAAACCATGCAAAACTTCATCTTTTTATTAAACTCACAGATATTCAATAACATTGTATATTTTAATAAAACTACTAGCAAAATCCACATTTTGTTATAAAAGCTTCTATTCGCAGTGATTGCTGATTTCATTTTATAAATGACTTGATACGTGTGTGTATGTGTGTGTATTACTGAGCATACAGCACACACGAGGGAGTAGTGCGTCGCATCGCATTGTACAAACTATGAAACTATCGAGGCAATGTTTTATCGAGCGTGACGGACGCCGCAATAAATGTTGCCGCCGGACGAATTATCTAATCTCTCTATAAATCTATCGGTAAATGCACGCCTGTGTTGCCATGTGCAGTGTTACTCAGTGAATGTATGTATCTACACCTATGTACTTAGCTTTGTATATAGATAGGGTTGAAGCTTCCTAAACATTTTCTTCATTGTGACTGACATTTCAGTATAACTTTCATATATGTTTTGCTATTGCAATATAATACTCACTATGAAAAATTTCACGAAATATTACTCATCCCCAAACGCGAAAGATCAAAGGATGTGACAAGAAAATAACTCGCCGAGTCATTGAGCAAGGATTTCATTAAAACCTGCAACATTCGACATTTGTACCGTTTGATATTTGAGAGTAGTTGCGTAGGCCGTGGAGGCTGGAGTCTGTGTGTAGGTGTCGCCGGCGACATTCATAAAGTTCACAGCAAATTACCACGATTGTTTAATCAAAACTATAGCTCCTTGCAAATAAAATAAACTAAAGAAATAAAGCGAACAAGTTTGCCACACTAAATAGATTCCGATAGCGAGCGTCTAATTGAAAACGCTAGACTTTGCGGTGATTGCAAAACGATGAGAAAAGAAAGCTAATTGTTTAAAGTTCTTTTGAATTCGTAAAGAATTGTTCGATTTTCATTCTGTTACTATTGCATTGTTAAGCCAGCTGGGCCGTTGTATGGAACTATTGAATTGAGTTAACTGAAAACTATTATCAACCTAATTCAATAGATTCAACGGGCGCCGCTACGTTGCTACGTGCGAGATCCAATTCTTACTACGCCGTAGCGCTACGTCGCGCGTAGCCGTAGCGCTACGTCGTAGTTATTTCGTAGCGACTTGAGCGTTTGAATTCATTAAACATTTTGTAATGTAATTTGAATAATTATACAATTAAAAACTAATATACTTACATATTTTTAGTACAAAAACGGCCATGAAACTGCACACACCCGCATGTGTATCAATGTAAACTTTACCAGTGCCACTGTTTTAGTAAGGCTGAATGTTCTCATTCATAGTGTGCTAGAACACAATGCAGCTATTACACGGTCGCATGCAAAGCCTCCGCCAACACTTTATTGTTTGACAACTGTTCATGACAAAATAGGTTGCGAATTTGTATGCTTTGTGACGTCACAATGATTCTCATCAGCTGGAAGATGTCCATGGTCGAAGAAAGGCCAGTTCTTTGTGGGGATTAGCATCAGCCACATAGGTTTTTGAAGTCGAAATAAGGTCGTTGAACTTTTTTGCCAGCAGCTGTCCGTTAATGCTAAGTAGCAGTGTTTACATACTTAGCTACTTCAATTATAATGACTCCTCCTTCCCATCAGCATTTATCACTGATATCGTGCGTATGTACTCGTGTACTCTCGTCGTGTACTCCCCGCAGTCAGTATACCTTCGTTATTCATAAAGTTACTCCAAGTTTTTGTTTTACATTTCCATTCGCATGTGAAGCAAGGAGCTCGTTCTGTGGTATTGTTCTAAACTTGTTTATTAAATGTTCCGACTTTATTCACAGATTTCAAATTCAGAGTTTGTGGTTATAATATGTCGAACTGAATTATTTTGACTCAGTAAATGCATAGGATTTAACTGTTACTATTGTGTATTGAACAAATACCTGATGCATTTGCTGATAACTTTTTGTAAAACTGCAAACTACGGTTAACTTATGACATTGTCCATGTCTTATATACTAAATGTTACTAAGTGCACAATTTCCTCAGTTTATCTCACTAAAACTAGAAACTGTAGATAACTATACAGTAAAATTCAACGTGTTAGGAACCGTAATTTCACATCTCAAAGCGTTTACTAGAAAAATAACTTAAAATAACTCGAGTCGCAGGTAAAGGGGAATGTTGTGTTTATGGAAAACAGTGTGTTAGTGGCACGCGGCGTGTTATCGCTCCGGCGTGAGTCTGTGTTGATACTTCATCCCGCCGCACGTCTGCTCGCATCACAAGTAGGACCACCAGTCCGTACGCCACACGTTATGTCATCTCCTGCTTCGTATGCATTCCTAGTACATATATGGCTCATAATTAAACGCTGGGAATAATTACATACTTCATGTCTGTCAGAGACACGCTGTGGCCACAGAATACTACCGCACGTGCACATGTGAATGTGACACGATTAACTGGTCGAGATGTAGCACTTACACATAACTAAACGATAATAGTAAAACTTATGGCTCTCTGAGATAAACAGCTGCAGTGAGGGATTTCTTTAAAATATACTAAAATCCGGGATGGACATATTCACAGAAGTTTAAAAAAGTTCGAGGCCTCAGACAATAATGAGACAAAGGGTTGATCAATCTGACCAATATAAAAGTTTTATATTATGAGCGGCATTGTGTACTTGTACCGTACTATATGAATAAAGTTTCTATTGTAAATATTTAACTCAAACAAGGGGATACTGATCCGATCAATACAATACAATGACAGACAGAGGTTGTGAGGGATACAAATCATACAGAGTCTGACTAAAACTCCGGGACATGATACATGCACTCAGCTACTTATCGCAGCATGTGAACATGTGTATGTGAACATTTGTTATTGTTTATACACTGCATTGATTAACACAGCCCAGTATCAACACGTTGACGGAAATAAAATAAATTAGACGTTGATCGGTGATCGGACTGTGTATTGGTAAAGAATATTTGATTGAGGACATTTTTCTATTGATTGTCTCTCACAATACAATATTTTTGTCTCGACACCGACATCTGATCGGAAGTTACGATTGAGTCACAAATAAACAGAACTACCAGAAAGTGAGCTAAATATAATTTCGCGTGATAGTGTATTGTTACAATAATATCTCATCTGTTGCCGTAACACTAGTGTGCGGGCGCGCCGTGCGAGGCCGCGTGTGATTGGCGCGCGTCACGTCACGGCGCGTCACCGATCGTCATTTGTAGGTTTTAAAACTACGCCTTTGTGCTCTTTGTGGGGAGATTTTTAGAGTTCCTGCCTTTAATTATGTGTTCCAGTAGAAGTAGGTCGAGGGGATGGTGCCTGGGGGCCGCCGCCCGCACAATTAATGACTATGAAAGAACGGATTGAATTTTTCGGACGGCAATTAAGTATTGTATGGAGATTTGGATTAAATCGATTTCAAGTACTTGGCTTGAAGATTAGGCAGTAATTGGGGTGCGTACTTGGGTACGATGAGGGTAATTGGGTTAAAATATTTATATATATATATAATTGCCACCGGGATAAGGGTTTTTAACTTGTATTGCTGGGTTTGAAAGTCAGTGGAAAGTACGGAATTGTTTTTATTACGACCGCGCCAGTTTTTTTCGATAAACAATTTACAAACACGAGTTTCGATCAATCATTTACGGCTTAGTTCGACTTACCTTCTACTTTTCCAATTCAGCTTGCTTCGTGTGCCCTTGTCCACGCTCGCGTACAATTCGTATTGACGATCTATAAGAGCACATATTTTCTTTTTCAAATTAGTTTTTGTATAAAGTTATTGAAATCGTTTAAAAGTATAAAACGTGTAGTTGTAGATCAGGTGCGCCCCGACATCTCGGGCTCAGTGAAAGCTTAAAAAGTTACAATTTTACTTTCAACTTGAAAGGAGTCATACTCGAGATAGATTAAAAGATCACAAAATTTCTCTCACTTAGTACCAAGTTACAATCCCGAACTTGGACTTTATTCAAAGTTTTTGATGTGAGATTCTTTTTTTTAGTAGACTTTTTATAAAACATGCGAAGTAAATAGATGTAATGGTTGAATTACAAGGTGGCCGTCTGCTCTGATGAATAGGTATCCAATGAGATTTTCTTGCTATATATTGGCTCCCTGCGCAGGCATTCATTCTGTTTCTGTAATTACAATCCTGTAACGAAGGAGCCTCTGTAGATACATAAAAGGTTAAATTCCAAATTCAAAGAAAGCCCACTTTCCACTGTGTACCTACTGAACGTCAAAATTAATCACGCGGCGACATTTTCTATTTGGACGAAATCCTTAATTTGACATTTTATAAAGAAAGTTAAATGTATAAATAGTAGCTTTTGCCCGCGAGATCTTAGGTTTCAACTTTATCAATACTTGTAAATTCAACAAAAAGAGGGATCCATTCCTCTTAATTCTGTTTCATTTTGCAAAAAAGTCTGTATGCTGCTACTCGTGTCTAGTTCTATACAAACATCAACACAATAGGATGTATAGCTAAGATTAGCTACAGTAGTAAATTATATACGTATTATGACAATAGTCTCCCGTTAAATAGGACACGTGCCGGCTGTATTGATGAGCCAGACAGATCGCATTATGTCGGACTGATTACTTAAACGATTTACTCGCAGAAATACTGTCGCCCAGCGATTCTAAATGTTGCGATAACGTTTACGAGACTTGTTTTTATGGATCGCTCGTAATTAAATGAAATTTTAATTTAGTTAACGAAAATTACTGTGTCGCGCTCCTTAATTTCATAGTATCCTGGTACCGTGACCAGCTGTGACTAGGGAATAGCAAGATCTTTGATTGACACTTTAGCTAAATGGTTTCTCAATAAAATTGTACGTAATGCTGTCATTACTATTAAATTAATGATCCTGTTTCAAAGTAACACGAAATTACTCAGTACTGTTACTTGTGGATTGTCCTCGAGTGGTATCTTTGTGAGTCAGTGGTCGTGTCCATGTTTGCGTCGGTTTTCTTAAAGCATAACAGTTAATTTGGCGCGGCACAATACCAGTGTTGATGTTTACGCAGGCGCCGCCCCGCGCCGCGCCGCGCCGCGTCGATGTCACGCGCGCCGCTACTTGCCGCCGTTTGCTTAGGACCACCATGTTTGTTTATCTTTGTTATTTTATCTCATGGCCGGCGCGTGTTTTCTCCCATTATATTGTATTGTAGGAAATATTAAGTTGAAACTCCTTGGTCACCGATATTCCACGACATTTAATGGACAAGTAAATCCTGAGACTGGAAAACTTTGTTAATTGTTAGCTCAATTTATGTCAAGATATCAGTGTAACTTTATTGTAGCCTGCCTATCTAGCAGTAACAGAATACTAACGATCATGATCGTATCGGCTCCTACAGCTCCTAGGAACGTAATCCCTGTAAAATGTTAATGGCGAGTCCGTCTGTTTGTTTGCCTGATAATCTGTGCTGACTCTGCGGAGCAACACAGAGGGCGCGACCGGTGCCGGGCCCGCCCGGGCGGCGTCGTTAGCATTATCAAAGCAAATGATATCGTTTTACGATCACTTCAGTTTTATGCGCGCTTACCAAGATGTTTGTAATACTCATCCCGGCGTAGCGAGGCTGCATTAATATCCCGGGCCGACCTGCGCCGACAGTAAACACTTCATTCATACGGCGCAGATATACGCGGCTTTAATTGCGACGCGAATATTCTCTATTCACTGGAATCAACTGAATTTTCTACAGCACTAATGAATATATCACAGCATCACAATTTTATTGTCATGTTATATTTTAACGACATATTCCAGTTTATTCGCTCAAATAATTCTAGGATCAAACAGTTGTGGCTCACTGGAAATTGTGTGAAAGCCTGATGATTTTCATTTAAAGTGCCGATTTATATGTTCGGTTACGGAAAACATTCAATTTGATACGAACCGTATGTACCTACATACCGTGGTATATATTTCAACATGTGCCGACTAAGTACGCGCTGATATTTCCCGCGAGTTCATTATTGAAGCGTGTAACAATATTTGCCGCCCGGAGAGTACCTATTAGTAATACATATTTTATTTTGCGTTAACGCGGCGTACTCGCGGCGTTATAGGTTAAGAGCACGTCCCGCCGAGTGCCGCTCGGCGGTGTGAGATAAATACGTAATGGCGGCGAGAGACGGAGCCCTCGTCTCGCACAGAACGAACTCTGTTTATTACATCGATGCCGGAGTACGAGCAGCACTTTGATTATATTGTATCACGGCGCCGCCCAGCGCGCATTACTACTAATCTACATGACAGTGGCTCCGGCTTACACCACATTAACATTGTACTCATAAAGTACCCCAACTTAACGCGCTTAACTGGAACGACCTACCCTTTGCCACTGCACCAGCCCAAACTCAACTCTATGTCGGAATGATAAAGTCCCATTTCGCTGATCCATAGAGCTAGTAAGATGTTTGATTGAAATTCCGTAATTGCTCGATTTGCAAAGATTGTCGGCCGAGCCCCGGCACGGAGGTGATTAAGGAAAATTTCTTGAACCTATTGTCTGAGCTTTTCATTGGCTGGTTTATTTGAATTACATTTTTGTGTAAGTCCGAGTAGAATAATTCAGCTAAGTAGTCGGCTGTGTAAACCAAGTTGGGGGGAACACTGCGCAAATGTTCCACAGTGTAAATATTATCCAGCCTGGGCGTGGACTGTGAAATTCAAAAGGTAAACAGCACTTGACCTTACTCGTGTCAAAGTTTGGCTAAAGTTAAATTTGTAAAGGCTTACATTACAAGATTAAACGGCTTTAAATGTTACAGAAGAAATATTTATCTAAAGAGATGAAAGATCCAGCGCCTTGTTAATATTGTCATAATGCTTTGAGGTCCGATTTCAGAAATAACTTGCGCCCATCTTACTTCGGCTCATTCATTTGTTAAATTGTGTTCGTCTTACAGTGGCAGTGCGCTGCCGAAATTAAATCTTATCTGGAATCCTTAACAGTTTCATTTCATGATTTTAATTTAACGATTTTTGTGTGGTTTAGCTAAAATCTGTACAATCTTATTTTATCTTTAATAAAATCGGTTCGTAATGGAAATAGACTGTATTTCAGGAACAATGGATCTAAAGGAGTGGTTTCGTAAACGAATAGTTAGTTGTAACAGTAGTTAACAAACGGCACTAAGGTGTGTCTGCTTGCTACACTGCGTGGCACGCGACACGTGTCGAGGTGTCACGCGTGTCGGCACTCATTAGCTTGTGCCTAGCACCTGCACCGTGCAGAGTGCAGTGTGCCTCACTCACACTCATGTTCGATACTGAAATGAATTAAAAAGGACTCAAAATAAATAGTATTCACCTAATTTTTAAGAAAATATTGAAAATAAAGTTTCACTTTAATCAAATACAAACAAAACAGTTAGTGATGTAACATATAGTACGTATATGAAAAGTGGCTCGGACTATTAATATTTCTATTGTCTATGTATTCAACGTCTTGAAAGTTGTGTAGTTCGACGGCTGAATCGAAGGGTCCGCGTCGCACCACCCTCGATATAGAACAGCAGTAGGTATGTGTGTAGGTGTGTGTCGTTCGATTGAATACGACGTGATTGAACGTCGGCACGTGACGAGATAAAATCCCGCGATCTCGTCTCACAATGAGGCCAATCAGTCGGGAATGAGTTTGTTGTTATACGCTCTCGCAGCTCGCTGCCCACCCCGCCCTACCAGGCGCACACGTACTGCAGGAGCCACGTCTGTATTATAATTAGGATTGATTCTACTTACTACCAACGCAGTTCTCACATGGCAACATTTATTTATCTACGCCTACTCATACGGATTGTGTGAGATATCATTTATTTCACAGAGCTCACATCTAATTCCGAATACCAACAATGTGACGACAAAAAGGATTTGGAATCAAATTAAGCTAAATTGTTTTGATCAATATACAACGTGTTTGATGTGTTGTGCAAAATGTTTTGTACAGTTTTTGTATGCAAAACGGTTACCGATGTTTGGAATGATGCTATTTAAATGTTACCGCGGCGCCACGTGTCGTATGTAAATCATCGGAGCGCCAACACAAGCGCTGGTTGGACGCCGCACCACACCGCCGCGCCGCGCCGTTTGTTTTCTATAAATGCTATTGAAAATGATAAACGAGTTGCCCCTCACCCGATTTTATTAATAAATTCCGTTTCGCTACATTTATTTGCACGTCTAATGGCACCGCGGCGGCAACACCATACACCACTGATGTTTGACTTGCCACGCGAAGTCAACACCAACCTAATTACTTGCTCCTTGTCAGGTAACTCGTGCCAAATAGTGTGCCAAACAGTGTGAATGCAGCATGGAAGTATACATAATAGTTGGAATGGCTGTATTGATCTACACGTTCGTCACGTTACTCTTGAATAGTGAGTGCTGGAATCCCGAGCACCAGAAGTGTCAGTGTGAGGAGTGCAAGAGCCTCTGCAGTGTCAACCGCACCATCACCCCCTCCGTCATGTCCGTATCCTCGCGTATTGACGTCATCACGCGTCCGTAAACGTAACTCTCTCACTATACTGATGACCTGGTACTTTGAACCTACATACAAAACATGAATTAGTATAGTTTACCCACATTAAGTTACCTACCGTGACGTTACATGAAACACCCTCGAAGTGAATTTTGTGAATAAGTGATTAGTGAGTGAAGCCGGTGCAATGGTGTGTTAGCTTAGCGGGCATGGACCCGCTGGCGAGGCTGATGGAAGGCGCTCCGCTGCCGGGCGTGCTCGGGGCGACCAGGGACGCCCGCCCGCGCGGCGCGCTGGTGCACGCGAGCCTCGCTGCCGCACCCGCCATAGGCGACAAGAAGGGACGCCACCTCACAGGCACCTTCTGCCTCACAGGTGATACCATGGAGGGTATCATACAGTGCCTCGTCTTCCTCAAAGCATTTTCGGTAAGTGACAGAAGTAGCTTGTACAACAAGTACTCAAAAATTGTAGTAAACAAGCCATTATTGTCATTTTGTATAATTGGCCATAGCGATTTAGGCAGCACAACGTGGCCGACAGTATCTCTATATTTTAAAAGAATTTTCTACTTTGAGAAGAATAGGCCCTCAGCAGGTCGTTAATCATAAATAAGATAAGGACGAGGCCTCGCAGTACTTGTGTTGAGCTTAATGATCCATCGCCCGGGTGTTAAGGTGACACGAGCGATTAGTTTATAATTAAAAACGATTTCAAACCATGTAGGGTATTAATTTTATGTATTCCTAAGAAAATGGCTCGGAAAGAGGATTACGTGCTTAAATAGTCCTCCAACTAAGAGCTTTAAGTTTAGCAGAATTGAGTCCAATTTGAGGTGGAGTCGCGTCGCGGCGAGCTCGCGAGACAAGGGGCTTAGCAGAGGCGGCCGAGTTTGTCAGATATTAATGAACGAAGAAATTACCCGAGGCATTAACTCGCCTATTTAGATAATATTGTTTTTAGGATAATGCGCGGTGCTTGCGCCGCTGTCTCTGGACTACAGATAATGGACGATGACTGCGGGACCTTTGTTCTTCATTACGTATCAAGCTACATTCTACTTATTTTCTACGAAGGTAATTCAAGATCAAGTAAAGCAACAACTAGGATTTTTACGTAATATCAAACTAATAAAATAAAATCATGACATATCTGCAAAAGAAACATTAAATCTCTACTTACTTTTCTTGTTATTTCATAGTAAAGTCAAATAATAATAGCGAAGCTTCGAGAATATTGAAGATGCAGACATGGAACATTAGTTCCAGAAAGAGTTAGAGTACCTCTCAACACAATGGACCAGTTAGTTTACATTGGAGATAGTGAATATAAAATAACATATTTGACACGAGATGTCAAACACAGACGGAGGCCGACACGTAGCAAGTATCGTTAATTACATCCGCCGCTGTCGGGAGCCGCGCTGTGCTCGTCAGGGTAAGCCGCCAATAATACAGCACCTGAATGTAACCAGTAATCCTCCAGTAACTACAACTATATTTATCTACCATTCGATTATATTATCATGTCGACCCTTTCCTTTGTGTCGGCTTTCAATGGCTTCTGCTAGGGTACGTATTGATTCTTATTATTACGACATTATGCGATCTGTTCTTCGTAAAATTATCATCGGGACTGTTTCCAAGGGTTGCCATGATTATACTGATTAGTTTGGATTGAGACCTCTGCGTATGTCTGTGATAAGGTAATCTTAGAATACAGTAATATGGTCTAACTGCAGATACAGAATTAACATATAAAATGCTGATTATTCAATGGAGTATCAATCTATGTTTGGTTAAGCATATAAGGAAGGCACTGATCAGTACGCCTGCTTGAGACGGATTAACGGACGGACGCATCCATAATATTACGGTGTTATTGTGTAGCAGTGCATAAATAAGGACGCACTCGAGGAAACCAGTGGGTGTGAACAGTTGTAGTGTCCCACTCGGCACTGCGTGAACATTCCATTCATTTAGATATCACACAGCTTCCGTGTGCTTACATCTAAACACGCTTATGTTGCGGAATTATTTCGAATTACATTTTGTCTCGTCATTCTAATTTTTGTCCACAACAATTTTGACGTTTTCAATTCTGTACGCCGATAGATCTACTATTATGTTTGAGCAAATTAATTTACCTTTAAACTCTTACTCTTACGGCACAGAAATGTCACTCAAGTATTGTTAGACCCCAAAAACTTTCGTCATGTCTTTTCCGGAGAGCCTCCGTCCTATGGAACCCTCGGGAATACAACGGCCAAAAGGTAAGTAGGCAGCTCATTTCGCAATCTCAGTGCACATGGGAGAAACATTCTCTGAAACCGCAATAGACGAAACCAAATTGCTCCTTGAGGGAATTAATATTTGATTGGATAACACATACATTAGTACAACAGGCTTTATTGAAACACGTTTTGGCAGAAGGACTACATTAGCGAGGAAATAAGAGAAAGTCAAAATAAATAATTATCTTTTAAATACTTGTAAAGAATAAGAGCCGTAAAGTATTTAAGAACATTAATATTATACATTTAGTGGGACAAGAAATCTCAAAGAAACGCAGAATAAAGACGAATGGCCTGAACATTAAAAATGCGCAAAGAGGTTCTTGAGCAAGTAAGCGTGAGACCACAAGCGTCTCGACGCGTTCCAAACGGCTATAATTGAGTTAAGCTTTTCAAGTTTCTGCTCACCTGGTACGCGCTCGAGATTTTCTGACATTTTCTACTGCATTTGAACAGCGCGGATTCGTTCGTGCGGATAGCTCTTTGTTAAATGGTTATTAATTAACATTTCAATACCTGTGGAGTTTGAATGTTCCAAAAATAGCTGTGCCAGAGTTCACTCGAAACGAGTCGGTAAAGTGTTGTTGATTTTCAATCCGTGTGTTGCGCGGTGCGTTCCGGCAAACCTATCAAAAACGTACGGTGAACTACCGGATCAAATGCTTTGTTGAATGACAGCTGGTTTCGGTGTCAGGCCGAGAATTGGAACAAAAAATTCCACGTAGGTATGTGTTGACTGTACGCTTACTGTATGTATGTATGTAGCAGGCAGCACTTATACAAGTTGGTAACTTTTAGTTTGTTATATGTCGCGTGTCCGCTTTGTATATCAGTATCATCTACCTAAAATACACCGAAACAAAATAATAAAAACCATAAAAATAGAACCGTACATGTGAACTTGTTCTCCGTGTTTCCTGTACATGTAACAATTATGTTCAAACACGCCTGTACATGCAAAAACTTGTCGAGAAATATGCTTACAAAATATATTTGTTATTTTTCAGAAAAATACCGTAAAACTCCATTCTGCTCTGCCCTGGTATATTTTTATTATTTGACAGTCATGTGTTTTGTATTCGTGGAAAAATAAAATAAATCAAGGTAAAATGTGACGCTGGAGGCACGAATATAAATGGCGGCTGCTACGTGCTAACAGGACACCATGGTGTGGGGGAGACTGCCGTGCTACTGCCATGGCCCTATGGCTTACTGTAGAGGGTGGGCAGGAGTGTCATATTTTTGAAAGTATCATAAGCTAACAGTTATATAGCTATAAGTTAACAGTGCAGAAACTAAGCTCTGGTTGCAAAGAACGTCGTTATCGGTTCAATATTTTATGGGGGACATTAAAAATATCAGCAATCTTGCTGACATGGAGCGCAGTCCTGAGAGAATCGATTTGAGCAAGATTTTTCATGTATTTGTGACGATATCGTTGTCTCTATGTATTATAATATATGTAATTCTGATGAACATAATAACGTATTGACAAGTTGAATATATTCATCAAAGTTGATATCTGGAATGTGTAATATGAGTAGCTGGGGCATTCCTCTCAAATGAACAGTCAAAGGAGTCGCAAAAAACTGTTTAAATATGAAGTTGCGGAGGTCGGAGGTCGGAGGTCGCAGCCGCGCACGAGATGTGCCTCTACAACGTCGTGAAAGATTAAAAGCATTATATTACGTGACAGACATGACGAGATGTTTCTCTAATACGATTCATATTATGTATTCCCCTTTATGTGGAATAATATTTATGTTTGCTTTTACCCATATTGCACTAAAATATTTCTGGAAGCTAGCTCGAGCTCACGTTCTTATTTTTATTTACTCCGGAGCTTATCAATAAATAAGTAATGTATGTAACCTTTTCCTTACCAACCTTCATACATTTTTATGTTTTCTTAATGAAAAAATAAAATAAAATGTGTTTGTTTAGCCTCCGTAGCGAACCACGACACTGATAGAAAACATATTTCTATCTTTATATGTTGTTGAAGTAGAAATACAAGATCAAGTAAATGTAGATTGAGTAGGAGCAGTGGCGTAGCGTAGTGGGGGCGGCAGGGGCGGCCCGCCCCGGGCGGCACTTTTTAGGGGGCGGCAAATTTTAAACAATAAATAATAAAAATATTTTGTAAATATTTCAACCATTTTATATTTTTTTCGCAACTAGAGATCGGAGAAAGTAGTGATAGTGGGGATGGAACCTTTAACGAGTGGTCCTGCCCCGAAAGGGAACCTTTAGATAGAGTCGACTGTACAAATTTGGACCGAATAAAATGAGCTTACTCTTTAGGCGTAGTCCCGAAATCATGGAAGACGGCCTTGGTCCATCCGATCCCTAAACAAAAACCGGCCAAGTGCGAGTCGGACTCGCCCATGAAGGATTCCGTAACAGCAAGTAGATGACATAATATAAAAGTTGTAAAATAACTTGGTTTTACATAGTGTTTGTATGCGAACCACGACACTATATTTATTTTTGTTTTTTCCTTCTCTTATAGAAAACATATTTCTATCTTTATATGTTGTTGAAGTAGAAATACAAGATCAAGTAAATGTAGATTGAGTAGGAGGATAAAAAAACATGTGTAGTGTACATATGTAACAGGTTCGATTAGATACGGTAAAGTGGTCACGTGCTGGATGTTCTCACCGTTACATTAATTTATTGGGGCAGCAGAAAGACGAAGTACTGACTTGATGTGCAGTGTTAAACGATCTCCTGCGAGCGATGATACTGGTCGGAGAACGTGATGTTGTGCTCCTAGTACTTGTGCCGCGTCCGCGCTCACCTTCCGCAGTACGAGTACCACAAGTCCGTTTGTTTCGCCAACTGGAAGTACATCTGTGTGTTTAGCTCGGTGTGACAGCCGGGAGATAGCAGGAACTTGTTGATTTATCGACCAAGTTGCTACTGCGGAGGCTGCTTCATTAATTTACGGCAGCACCAGCTTTTCACTTAGCAAACATCGAAGGTTATTTTTAGTAAGTCAGCGATATTATGAACCTAATATACTAAAGTAATAAAGTTAAACTAGACTTCCGCGCGGTTTCAGTAATCGTATACCTATAAGCGCTAATAAGGTTATATAGTTAAATTAGTAATTTGGTTTGCGTTAATGTAATATTTTTGACACAAAGAAAATCGTTGGTAAATAAAAAGATAATTAGTATTCAGAGCGACTTTCTCTTTGGCCTGGAACCTTGTGACTAACAAAAAACAGACGTTCGCAAACAATAAGTCGCGTTCGTTACGAATTCATTAAGAAACATGATGAGACCTAAATGTAATTACAGTTTGTGCTTATCGTTGCCTTATACTTTATATTGTTCCGAATGGGGGGAATCCGTACGGCGGATACTTGAATATTTCATTGTTTCACTCTCTTCATGATTCCCTGGTACATATTTAACGAGAACCGCCATGTTCTAACGTTTCATTCATATAAGACGCTGTGTTATTATAATAAAACACGGAAGATACACACACACGCGTACATACACTACATTATTGAATACTTATTTCAAAAGCCACTACCTCATTGAGCGAAGCCAATGTAGTCCCCTATAATGACGTCGACATAAAACCTAGAAAACTACCAAGATACTTTAGTCACATTAATAAAAAAGCGTCGAGTCACGATTTCAACGTAAAGTTACATCGATCAATGTGTATTTTTCTCGGAGAGTAGCATGGAGCTGGCTGCGATACCCGGCTGACGTGGACATTATACCAATTAGCACACCGGCGACAATATTCATTACAGGAGGCGCTCGCCGGCAGACACTCGAAGCAAATTAGCATTTCCGATTTTTAACTACCCAGAGCAACGCTACGAAAATAAAAGAAATAGAAAGTGGCCAATTGTACGACGTCGCACCCACGTCTGCCGCGCGCGGATCACACTGGATCGGCACAATTTAAATTCACTCCGACGGGATTTTAATGGACTCCGGCCAAATCGGTGTTTTGGGAGTTCTTACTTAGATTATGAATAAAACATTGTACCTAGGGCGGGCGGCGGGGAGTGGGGGCCACTGCCGGAAGCGACTGTTGCCCCGTGTTCTCCAACTTGAGAGTTATCAAGAATTAAACAAAATATTAAGCAACTTGGAGTCGATAATATTTTAAAGTAACACTTGCGATCAGGATTAAGGAAGACTTGCTGGTAACTTTTCAAAATAACGTAATCAACAAATAACTCTTGATTTTGGCAAAGTTTCTTGACGTTTATGACAAGGAAAGATTATCAAGAGGAATTTTAATGGACTGAACTCAACCAAGCTGTCTTATGGGAAACCATAAAAGTTGTATTAAGAAGGGTGGCTGAATGTTTCTTCTGTAGCGTCACCGGTCCACCACCAGGCGCGGGCGCCAGTGTGTCCGTCAGATCACAAAGCGCACAGCGCACGTCGCGGCCACTCTCGCGCGCCTGTCTTTGTGTCGGCGCGTGGCGGTGACAAAAGGGTTGCCCTCCATTAGCACACCCACTTGCGTCTATCTCCGGTGTTTTCTTTTCATTTCCCATTACTGGCAACCCTTTAGCTGCTCCACTCTATATCTAGCGATCTACGTAATTGCTCTGACAGACCGTAAACACGTCACGTAAACGTTATTGTTATGAAAGGTCGACTCTTAATTTTATTCATAGCGAATTTTCAGTGGCTTCTGTAATCCCTTTAATGTCGTTAATTTATGCTAAAACTAAGTTTAACAGGCCGCGATCCTGTACGCTCATATTAGATACGCTATAATCTGTCGGGACATCTACTCGTGGATAGAACGAAGTAAATGAAGGCAGACGTGTAGACTGATGTTTTATATAATGTGCGGGAACATGCCTCGACATTTTTATGTTGGCCATGTTCATATTTTGCAGACAAACTTTGTTATTCGAAATTAGTTTGTGTACACGTTTATTGTCTAAATATAGAGACACATCCAGTTCGTAGCCGCAGGCAGTTTATTTAGCCGCCGGCTACATCCAATAATGTAGACGGTTGAATGGGCGCACTGGCTGAACCATTTGGCATGACTCAGGGTGATTTTGCATGAGAGATATGTGAATGTGAACGCGAATACATATTTATGTTTCTACATGTACCTACGTACAAGTGATACGCAATATGTAGTAGTGAGTTTTATTAGTGAACGCAATAATCAACTCGTGATTCCCATGCATGGATGGGTACCTAGAGCACTTTGTTAAATGACAATAATATGAGCAGAGCCGAGCCCCGTCGGTGGGCGTCGGCACTGGCGGCGCGGGTAGTTGCGTCGCGCGGTATTCTCGCAATTTATTGTCGCACTCGGAATGTTAACTAGTTGTCGGCAAGTTGTGAGCCGCGACCTGCCGCCGGCATCTCTCTGGAATCTTGTTTGAACATTTCCTTCATAACTTCACCAATTATTATATTATCCTTGTACACTGATGATCCTGCTCGCGACGCGAACCTACACTACCAGCTTTTATGTGTCATGCTGGTGTGTAGCACCGCGTACGTATTTATGTACTATGTCATATTAATGGAACAGCATTTTCGCTTTACAGAAACAGTCGGTTTAGAATTTTCGTAAGTAAAACAAATGTTTACACAAACAACTTAATTTACACATTATTTAAATAGTAACTATAGTGGGTTGGTCACTCAGTGAAATAAAACAAAAGCTGTCATTATCTCACGGTGAACTCGTAAGAGAACCGATATTTACCGATATATTACAATACAAATATATTGACGTTTTCATACCGTACAATTTAAGTATTGAATTAATTACAGATGTGAAGATTTTCAACAACGTGAGGCAGCCACTCTTATTTCGTGAAGTATTTTCTCGGTGTGCTCCGCGCTCCGCATACTTTAGAAAAAAGTAATTACAGATTGTATATTCCGGCGAGGGAGATATTAGAAGAGATCGGAGATCTCTTTTGCATCAAATGTCAAGCAAATTGTTTGTTATTTCGTATCGGATATGGAATGATTCAGCTTTTTGTCTGGCGAGTCCCCGCTCGCCGCCGCGGGCCACGGGGCTGTTTTTACAAAGTGACTTTGCGGAAACTTTATGCCCTTTTACTCAAGTTGGAAGTAACTCCCCTAACGTGGCTTAAGTAGTCGGTAATGTAACGAGCTCCTGTATAGTGACCAGATTCTACCTCCATTTGTATCACAGCCTACTCGTCCAACCCTGATGGAATTAATATTTCAGTAAATATGAAGCGGTAAATATTTCTGCATGCAATATGTTATGGCGTATAATTGAAACTCTTAATTCCATTTACGGGATTTTTTATTTTTAACGTTGTTGATTGATTGTTAAATTAAAAAATATCCGTTTTTCTGACAGCGCAGCATATGGAAACAATTATTGTATTGGTCATTTTATTAACTGTTCTGTGCAGGATATACCATAATGTGTGAGAGTTGTACACACTCAGCCATAACAATAATCGACATGTCACTCATTAAACACACACATGTATGGGTCGGTTGAAGTGCCTGCAGAGGAGAGATATGTGTCATGAACATTTTGAGAGCCATATCCGATAATATATAAGTCACGTTGTGCTATGTAGTATTGAATCCTTTTTATATTGAAAATAAATCCATTTGGAATCGAAGTATTAATAATGGGGGCCCATGGGAAATCGGAGCGGCAGCGGAGGCGCCGTGCGACGCCCGGCGCCCAGGCGCCTCGAGCCACCGTAGTAAATAAATAGGTGACATTAGAGCTCTGCTGCCGCCTCCATTTATACTGTTTACAAATGTTTGTCCCTTTGTTCGTAGTAATTGCGCTCTGCTGTTTCATGCTGCCCTGGTACCCGCGCACCGACTGCCAATGAACCAGCACAATACATTTTGTGTTCCTAATCTTTGTCTTACTTTATGTTCACTACAACGCTATAATTCTAGTACAATCTGAACCGGTTGGTTCATTCAAATATTTGTAACTTTTCACGAGTGACTTACTTCTAAAATATTTTTAAAAGCCTGACCCTTGAACTTATTATTAGGTGCCGAGAGGATTCCGTTGTTATTTAAGTAGAACCGTTGCGTGGGAGTGACGGTATTTTCGGTAAAATAATTTTTGAAATAACATTAACATATTTTAAATTTCCGCTATCGTTGGTGTAACTAAACAATACATTTATTATTGAATCTGAAGAGGGAAGTGAAAAAAATAGCTCTGACACTTGTATCATCGTGGTTTACATCGAAAAGTCCTCACAGGCCGACAAGTTAGAATTATAAAAAGTTGGAGCAAAGTACTATACTTTCAAGAGGAATGTAAATAAAGTTCGCGTCAAACGACTAACTTAGGAGTTAAGTTAAAGGACTTGTAGGCCGAACTGAGGGTTGTAACTATGCTACGGATGATTTCTCCTAGGAAGAATTTATTCAGAGCATAATTATGTTCTCATTATTATCTATCATTATTTTCCGGCCATGATGTTTATAGAAAATTTCGAGATGCAATTATAACATTTTAAAACGCACAACATAGTTTTATTTACCACCCCCAAAAGCCTGTAGTATAGAGTAAATAAAACATAAAGTATTGATCGGACAGTATCCAAAGCAAATATATGTCCGCATAGTACGAGCTGAAAGCTATCGTGATCAAGAGAAAGGTCACCAAAATGAATCAAAATACGATCAAAGCGAATCATCTAAATTAAGCAGCTCCACAATAGTAGAGAGTGCAAATCTAATGGAGGCGGAGGCGTTGGAGCCAGAAATGGAAATGGTAAATAATTTAGGGCGTTACTCGAAATCAAATTACGCCGCACCTCCCCCTCCCGCGCCCGGCAACTTCCACAATTGTGAATAGGAAAATATTTGCAGCTAACTCTGCGGCCGACAGTTTGATTGCGTATTGATTCTGCTCGTCTTTACGACGTGCCCGAATCTCCGCTGCACAGTGGAGTAGTCGCCGGGCGCTCGCAGCCGAGCTTTCATAATTAACACCATTCCCACCCGTGTATGATGCCCAACTATGTGCTTATGGCGAGTTTACCTACTATTTGTTACGCGATTTTGTGAGGAGGTCATCATTTTTACTCCGTATTTAAAGTACTGGTAAAACTCATTCGTAAAGAACAAAAACGGACCACACACACATATGTAACGTTCTCATACGAGGAGATACTAGGATCATATCAGAATTTGTTTGGGTCATTGCATAATGATACTACACAAATGTAAGAAGGGTCGGAGGGATGCAAGAAAATCTCAATCCCGACCTCCAATCTCCGGTCAATAGATTGTTATGATGACCGGCAGAAACTGGTGCGGACCGGACCGGTGCGGAACACCTACATAAACTTATCATAACTTGTCAAACTTTCCCAATGTTACACATACATCTTGTTACTTATGTTACCTTGGTACTCGCTGTCAGTTTATCGGTTTTAATAGAAATATTTATTAATGTTTGTTTATTTGTTGGACTTATCATTGTTTTTCTTTTTTTCAGGTAATTAAACCTTCCTTACTCTCATCTGCAATCTGTGCCGCGGCTGGTAATGTATGTAGTTGTAGATGATCACTTGACAGTTGACACGCACCTTGTCAAACACTGATAGAGCGTCACACGCACACGGTACCTAACTAAAATAAAAATGTATCGGGTACTGTCACTTCCTAAATGTGAGCCGGCGCGTTGTATTTGTCGAGCAAATTGGAAAAACTCCCGCGGCGAGCGGCCGAGCGCCACCGACGAGTGCCTATTAACTGGCCCCTAGTTAGCTGCCTCCCCATACACTGTCCACCAACATGTGAGTGGCGAGTGGCTCCACTTGATCCACTACTGGATGTAGGCCTCCTCGTCCACGCATTGTTTACTTGCCTCGTACTGTCCCGGAAATTACATGCTTGATGATCGAGGAGTACTCATGAGGAAAGAGATCTTCCAATCAAATCGTCCCTCACTCCACTCGAGTGCCTAACAAAGCATTTAAATCGTTAATCCAGAAGCAGCACAGTGTATCCTCCGTTATTATATAATACGATACAATTTATAATGTATCGTAACATTGGAATTAGTTTCGACTCAGTGCCGGCATAGTTTGGCGGCCTGCCACCGCCGCCGTCTCGCGCCACTCACACAAACAGTACAACTAAGTGAAAAGAAACGAGATTGATGACATTTCTTATCTCTATGTTCAGTATTCTTGTACTTTTTCCTCAATCCTTTAAAACTCGATATGTACTTTGTTTTGGCCGCATTAGTATTCCTTTTAGCCGCGATTCCTCTTGGTATTACAAATAGGAGTCGGTGTGTGCGCTGTGTGCTGCATCGATAGTTAATGATGTGTGAAAAAGCTTTTGTCAGAGTTGCATCGATGACGGCGGGTTGTATTGTTGCGCCGCGATTGTATTGACACGACAAGTATTTGCATTACCGCGCGAGTATTGTGTTTCATGACTGTGCACTCTGCACTTGCACACAGCGCTTGTTTATCTCTTGCAAACATCACAACTATCTAGGTACCATACATTATACAGCGCCCGGTCTGATAACAATACTTATTTGGTCGGAGGATAAAGGCCACGATTAATATTGTAATTTATGTGTTACACCGCAGTCAACAATATTTGATGTAAATTCGAGAGGCGCGCTCGTATCTTGGCAATTAAAATAGGATTGCAATATTATGAGACTATTGAAATTAAAGCTCCTTCAAAATTAAATGCGGGCTATCCAAATAGTTTGTTCAAAATGAACCTTACCTCCGTGAACCGTGGGTTCACTTTATTGTTCCGTGGAGTATCATTCCGCCAGCATTCGCGAGGATATTAATAATTTCGTCTGTTCGATGAGAAGTAGCCGGGAGTGTAATAACTGGCTGATATTTCGTAAGTAAATATCAAATATTTTCCAAGTATGTTTATTGTTTACGTATTTTGCGGATGGTAATTAAATTTTAACGTTTGTACACAAAGTTTCCTTCCAGCCTCCTGCTGGCTCTTGTACGAGTATACACCGACGGCCTCATAGTTGTTGTTGTTTAATAACCTGATCCGCCGTGTTCT
This sequence comes from Spodoptera frugiperda, assembly GCF_023101765.2. Lineage (NCBI taxonomy): Eukaryota > Metazoa > Arthropoda > Insecta > Lepidoptera > Noctuidae > Spodoptera > Spodoptera frugiperda. Next base: position 4,358,716 of record NC_064220.1, on the reverse strand, counting down.
TGTTATCGAGTTCCAGTCCTATTTTAACATTATAGAATTATTTGCGAATACTTCGGGAATATTTAAAAGTTAGGTATACTCGTGAAGTATGTAGGTTAGATCATTCTCGAATGGCTGTAGTCGATCAAAAATAAACGAAAAAATATTTCAGCCACGAGATTGAATTGAGTAAAATTCACAAATAGCGGCTGAAACCCAGTTCAGTTTTCATACGGCGATTGTCCAATTTGGCAAGTTTTAACCGAGCTACCAGGGCGGCAGGAGTGCACTGCAAATTGAATCTTGGCGCCGGCTCGCTGTTATTTTGGCGGGTTGCCTGCTCCCCGCGTGCATCATAAACCTGGAGCCGGCTACTGGCGACACGGTCAAACGCGGATAGCAGTCAGCCTCTGTAGGTGATTGGGATTCAATTATTCCGAGTTCCGAGTTCTCATACTCCCGCGAGACTCCTGTCAGTCAATTTACTATGGCACAACGTTTATCTATGTGCCACTTTGTCTTTGAAAATTGCTCTAAAAGCATCAATTTACTGAGCGACGTCTCTCGTCGGGTAAAAAACGTAAAGTATTCAACATCAAGTATTAAAGATGGATTTTTCAGCACACGTCGCGCGTCCCGCAGTATCGGGGCTTCTCAAGCAAGCAGACTATGTTTGACATGCTGATTACGTATGAATGAAATGTATCGAAAATGTCGTTTGCGAATGATAACAGAATTACGATTTGTTTATTTGATTCTTCATTCGTTGTGAGTTCGATTCGTAAATAAAAACACAGACAGCTCTTAGTTTAATCAAAGAAAAACAAACGTAGATCGCGTAAACACCTTGAATATAATAAATAACACTACAAGGTTTTTAAGTGTATCACTTAGACCTTGCCAAAAATATACTGTATCTCCCTCCACTACTCCTCCAGTCGGAGAGTATCTGGATCAGTTCAGATATCGAGACATTAATCAAATATGTCGGATTCTACACGTTTGTGAAGTTGCCTGAAGTTTCAGTGCATATTTTTCATGAGTGGCGTGACGTCCCAGCGGGCTGTCATCAGTCACCGTGTCCCGGTGTAATTGAGGAGCGGCTCGTGATGGATCGCCTTCACTAACCCACCGTTTTATGGTTTCCCAGTATTTATCATCATTATTTTAATTTTATTCAACCTTTAAACGAGCTCTCGTTTTTGAAAGTGGTCCAATGTTGTCTATTGAGTATTTCAAAGTACATCGTTGGAGAGTTGGATTAATAACTTAAACAAGAAATGCAACGTCTTAGTATGGAAAGCTATCTTTACAGCGCCGCCACCAGCAGTTATCGGCTGCAGCAGCAGCAGGCGGCTCCGCGAATCGCGGCCATATTGCGAAACTTTGCTTAATTGACATGCAGAGCAGTAAGTGTCGCGTGTGAGCCGCCTCGCTTGTTATGATGCCCTGGTAATTACCTTTTGTTGGCGACACGTACTTAGTTGTAAACAAGTGCACTACACACATAATTAGCTTGTTTGCCTTCGTTAACGCCGCCACGCGAAGACACGTATCATGCAAATGTAATGTTTAACATCCGCAGTTACATCCAGTCGTACGCTCAGAGCTAATCATTATTTATTCAAAGGATTACGTTGTTAACCGCTTTTTTGAAGCCAAAACTCGACTTAAATAATTATAACGCTCGTTGTGAAAACGTTTAGTCTAAATTGTGGGCAGGAGTTAATTCGTTCATAAAAGGTATCATACATAAGTACGGGAGCATGTAGTAACTTCATCGTGAGTTGTTACAAATGAGGGTGAACTTTAATTTACGAAAGTGCGGGCTTGCTCAGCAGACTTCTGATGACAGACTATGATTTCTCACAGTTTATTTTGCCACTAGTAGTACTACTTGGGCTTACATTACGTGCAATAGCAACATATTACAAAATAGCTCCAATTGCAGTGCAGTGGTGCGGCCCGTACTGCGCACAGATAAATCTATCTAAATGAACCGGCGCCGCTCACACGACAGCTTGCATGGCAACGTGACCGGTCCAGATTGCGCCCCTAACAATACACCGGTACACATGAATTTATCCAGCTAGACATGTATCCTATTTCGTGGGGAGTGTAATGTCCCTTCTATGTTTTAGTGCAAACGACTGGAACTTGATATCGATACAGTTGAGCTGGGCAACATGCTCAGTATTGAGATAATTATGAACTTATGAGTATAATTGAATACAGATCGTTCTGCAATCTATTTTTGTCGAGCCATTTATCGTGATAACATGCTGACAATACACAATATATTCATAGCGCTATTAGCAAGACGCGGCAATCTACCCGCGAGTATAATGTATATAATGTACTCGCCGTTGGTATGTTCCCGCGGAATGAATACACGGCCACGTAATGTTTCTGTAAACATTCCAGTTTCGGAGCCTCTTTATTATTATTTGTGTACAGCGGAGGGCTTTCACCAACCCCTTTATAGTATCGTTATGCCACTTAAAAATCGCTTTTGAACGATGCTAAAGTAGCTTTTATCATAATCCACACACGAGCGGGTTAATGGCGTAAAAATAAGAATACTTTATTATCGGCTCACTCGACCTTTATTATGTGACAAGAACTTGCCCCAGTCGACTCGACTCGACTGCTCGGGAATTTCACAAAATCTCCCGTCAGCGGCGGATGTTGATAAATTGATTCATACTTATGTTGTATTGAACTCTCGTTAGCCCCAGTCCCCGCGGAGTACAACATGTGAACTTCTCCGTGTCCCGAGACGTCGGCATGCTACAACTTTCCTATGTAAATCTCCCCAAGTTTTTATACGAACATTTTTTCCAAGAGAAAACTGTTTTACATTTTAATCATACAATATACGGGCCGTAGACCGCAAGCCAATTTATTTTGTTTGTGCCTTCGTCGCGTATCCACACAAAGGCATGATTTGTTTTTATTGCCTCCGAATAAAATTGAAATAATCAAATCTCATTGTCGTCGTGAGGTAATTTTGTTTATGATTCATTACGGTCCACACAAACCGTAAACCTTTATCATGTCTGGTTACTAGGCGCACATAAACTACACAGAATATCATATTTATTGTAACCACAAGTGGTCTCGGATTATTTGCTCGGTTTTGTAACGGGTGATGAGGGTTTTTTGATGAGGGACGGCCCGTGACGCTGTATATGTTATTCGTAAAGTATACCTCCAGCAGGTTCCTTAAATCCTAGTTTGGGATCAGGTGGCTGTCATTGTTTAATGACTTCATATTTATTTTGTTTATTTACGCTTAGAAAATATATTCCGAATCTTGAAACGTACGATAGGAATAAGTAAGTAGCTTTGAAATAGTCCTACCACAACTACGAAAGTTATTTCATTACAGAAAACAAAACCAAATCGTTTTTATAAAAAATCAGCATCAGTAAAGTTATTTTATTTTTACAAAGGCAAATGTCCTGTGTGTCGCCATAATGTATTGTGTGCGTTGAATCGAGTGCGTCACATGTAGCGCCGCGTCGTTCAGGCAGACAGTGATCCATTTTGGCAGACAATTAACGTAATGAATTCAATTCCACCGAAAAGTTACACGCGACTTATTGAAATTGAAATTGTGTTTACGTTCATACGTAAAACATTTAAAATTAGTACAAATACGCGTATAATGTGTTATTCATTAATGTTTCATATAAAATCTGCATTAGTTAGTCGGTAAATGATACGTGGTAAGTCACGTCGCAATGTCTTCGTGAATGATCGATTTCCGTCCATAAAGCAAGGTCGCTTGGTATTATTATAGTGCGGGGGTCTCTGCGACCAGCGACTGCCGGCCACTAATCACGGCGCGTTAACTTTCAATCAATTCTTCCGAGACACTCGGTCCGATAGACCGGCGACTCATCATGTCGCCGCCGGCGCTCCGTGTGACAATTTATCCAGATATGTAAGCTTCGGATTAGTTAGCCACACTCCGCCCACGGACTCACCTTTATTCAGTATTTTTACGTACCATTCTGATTTATGATTTAAATGTTCATACTGTTATTTTACTGTAATATTTGTGACATTATTATGTATTATATTACTGTATTTTTAACTTCTCGCATGCGTCTAGATGCAACCTATATTTGTACGCCTACTGGCATAACATAGCGACTTATGTAAACCTACCACTAAGATCAAATCATTGTTATCACCTATGTTAAACAAATAATAAAGAATTATTGATTAGAACTAGTTGGTTTTGATTAAGTGAATGGACTTGAAAAGTGTCCTCGATGTTTCGAGAATGTGTCGTTACAATAAGTTTAAACTTTCTTTGAAATATATTAGTCAAATACTAAGAATGATGCACACTCTCTGCATGTTGTAGTAGCATTGTAATCAATATATCGTGTTGATAAAACGTAGCACATCGCATGGAGGGCGAGATCGCTGGCTGATTCCATTAGCAGCGCGCTTAGTTAGTGACAGCCCCCACTATCGCTGCGCCGAGATAATCTTCGCCAACACAGCAACGCTAATATTGATGAATGTCCATTCTGATCCGTGAATCGGAACGATGGCGACGGACAGGCTTACTGGCTTTCAAATTGCTATCAAATTCCACTTGTTGGGATTTCTCACTTCTGTCCGACTAAGCAATTTTACCTAGCCAGGGAATGCACATTCCCGCGATCACTTCGAAGACTCCTCTCTTAGTGTTCTGCTACATTGTCTGTAGAACTTGCAGTTTTACGAGACGAAGGTTAACTCTGTCAGCTAATTAATTAAGAAATAAGCTTAACTTAAAATGTAACTACACTGTATCAAAAACTATAGATATTATATTAATAACCACTCTAACGTCCAGCCCGCGCGACCGTTTATCTCTCTAACGTCCAGCCGCGCACGGCATCCGAACCGCGCGCGACTCGCAAGTTCGTCGTAACAAAAAAGATTGAAGAATACTGATCAATCTTAACGATTTTTTTAAATCTTTAGTTAATCTTTAAAATACAATAAAACGGGTTAAACATGAAACACAGAAAAAAAAACAGACTTATTTCTACCTTTTTAGAATATACGGCACAACTATTGCATATTTTATCAATAAAATATTTTTACAACAAACTAGACTCATTACCCTTTCTTTTGATGTATATATGATTATATTCGGTTAACTCTAAGTATTGTAATTAAATCGAAAGAAAACACTACTCGTAATTTTACACATCAAAAAACCTGAGGAACACATTGACATTATTACGGAATCTTCAATGAATTTAGTATATTTCTCTTTGAAAAATGTATTATTTTGCTTATTACGAAATGTATTTCGATATTTTATATACTATTGTAATGCAAAGTATGTAAAATATGTATAAACAAAACTAAAAGTGGCCAACACCAGACCGGCCATTTTTTTCGAAACAACAATCGTTTGAAGTTAAAATTAGACTAGATTTATCAGCTAAAACTGTGATATTTATACATCATCGTAAAGCACAAATCTTCTAGTTTATTTTGATGTATAACACTTGCAAGATAAATTAAACAAAACTGTAGTATTTACGACATAATTGTTGGAACTCACAAAAACACTTCAAAAACGAGTCAACTAACTTTAAAAATTTATATTTTGTTTGTCAAAGCATATTACAACGCCATGTCTTATTTTTTCGTCGAACAATTTATTCAGCTGTATAGATAATCAGTCAAAACTCACCAAACAAGACCGTATTTTAAACTAGAGGGAGTTAAACAGAACTCGTCACTTTGGATACTATAGTATCCATGGACGTATGACGCTCCTTTTTTTGGATACCGTGCTATCCATGGACGTTAGAGTGGATAAACTGTACGAGTCTCACTCTCCCTAACTCGGTGTACCAAATTTAGCTCCTTGTATTATATCGGCATAAGCATTTAATTAGTACCGATACTCGTATCGCAATATCTATTAATTGATTAATTTGATATTTACAAAGGTCACGGATCGTACAGTACAATTTTGTGATGAATATTTAAATTACTTAACTGAATTAATTTACAAGTACCAGGCGGAAAGAACCGGGTCAGAGGTATCAAAGGAGTTTGCATTCATTAAATAATAAATAAGCAAAGACCGTATCAAGTGAGCTGTTTACTGCTGCTTTGCATATATTCTTAATTGTTTGAATAATAACTCGTGTACTTGATGTATTCATTAAAGAATTGCTGTGAATTAAGAAGTTTGTTTATTGTGTACAACGCTAAGTTTATTTATTCATAGTATTTACGGAAGGTAGTGTCACGCGTTGGTGCCAAGTTTCCCCGCCCGCCGCCCGCGCGCTGCGACGAGACAATAAAACATGATGTATAAACACGACAAGTACTCCGATGAATATTTCACGAGGCTGTCGGTATATAAAAGCCGTATCCTTACCTATACACGGGCAGAGATGTCTGCCAGTAATGTCACGGTCACAGGGGATCCGAATCAAAGAATTCCTCCAGCTTTAGATTAACGATCGATCTCCGTCATGATCATGATATAACGACTTGCAAAGAAAATGTTGTCCGAAAGTTTGCGAGACGCCGAACAATGTTCCGGCGTATTATAACTTGTTTTGGTATAATAAACTTGGCGATTAAGTGTAGACGTCTGGAGAAGCGGCGGAGGCTAAGCGGGTAAGTGAAGAGTCTCTCAGGGCGAGTGGTGGGCCCTAATTGGCCGGGCGCTCGATGCGGCCCTCCAGTGAGTGGCCTGCACGAGCTGAACGACCTCTCGTGTTTGATACTCGCGTCGTGCTTTGTGCCGGCTCCATCGGGCCGCGTTTGTTCCGCGAGACTCATGCGTTGCGTCCGCGTGCCGTGTGCGTGCGTGTCACGCTAATATGAAGTGTTGTTGTCCGTACGATCGCCGCAGCTCCAGTAACATGATATTAGAGATTGTTGTTGGCGAATTTACAACGTTAGCTCTGGCTGAGTATTTCATTTAGGTAATGAGAAAACACACAAACCCAAACGAGTTTGTCCTAACGTTTTCCTTATTTATATTAACTTTCGTCCTAATTCAGTAATTAAATCCATAAAATAAGAATCAGAAACTGGGCCAACAAAACTTAAACGAATAAGGAAAATTATAACGGTTATAAAATATGAAGGAGTGGACCCATTGATACTTGCACGCACGGATATAAAATGATGTGAAATTGAGTTTTCCCCCGGGTAAATCTTGATACATACGTCTACCGTGGGATATAAATAAGAGGAATGGCTGCTGATTTATACTTTTCCTGCATCAAAAGACCTCAAAAGAAACATCCTCCGGGTGCGGCACCCCCGAGCAATCAGCGGAGCCGCACGAGTGAGCCCCCTCCGAGCTCGCGCCGCCGTAAGCTCACATGTCGAACAAATCCTAGCCATTTAGATTATGCTTATTGTAATGGAGCCCGCGCTACGTGGTGAGGTCCGTTCCTCCAACATTCTGCTACATTAGGTTTGCGTGCGAATTAAACTGCGCCGGAGGTAGCGCCGGTCATCGAGCCGTCCTCCCGCCGCGCGCCGACATCAGCAGATTGTTTCCGCATGAATATTTCATCATTAATGCCACGCTCCCTCTACCTGCGCTCTGCCCGCTTTACGACAAATTAAGGCAATGTTATCTCACTTTGAAAACCCACAGTTCGCGTTGCCTGTCACAGTAAAACTGAATTTATGAGATGATACATTAATAAGTCCATATGTCTATTCCGTGTTCTTTCAGCGCAAGCGACGTGCGTGCGTTGATGAATTGAATAAACATCGAGCATGTTATGTTTGGTTCTCGCTGCGATACAATTATGTGTAACCCTCGCCGTGTCAAACGTGATTACTATCTGTATCAGTTACTGCGCCCGCGCGCCGAGCCGCCGCCCGCCGTGTAACAGTACCCGCGCGGCGGAATTAACTCGCGCCATACATTAGCCGGCTAATGTCTCCGCTACAGATGTCTGCCAGCGGTTTACCCAATTTCTAACTCCGTCTTACAGTTGTAGCCAAGTCGCTTTAAACTGAGGATCCACTTGGCAAAGTTGAAGCTTCTTGTGCTGGCAATCATGGCCGCGGCTTAAATAAATATTATATCATGTCAGTGTAGTGTCTGACGTTCAGAGAATGTAGTCTCAGTAAATATGACAGCACATGATTCACTTGTTTACTGCGTAACAAAACAATCCGTTAATTGTTCCCCATCCCCGCTGGTACACTCGATACAGCAGCATATAACTGCCGCTCGGCGTATATTAGGTCGGTGTGTTCGCGTTGTTTGTCCACTCGCAAAAAGAGGAACATTTTAATGAAGCCATTTCTTTTCTCTGTTTCCATCGACAAAATGGCGCTCGTTTGCCGCCAGTAATTGCTTCGTTACGCTTTTTCGGGTGTTTGTTTTTCGAAACGTCTTTTAGTTTAATTGTGCTTTGGGTACTGGAGCACTGGTCTAACTAGGTCGTGTGGGTTTAGTGTTATTGCACCCGGGATGCCGATCCCCGGCACTGTTATTACTTATTGTGCTACACGCTGCGCCAATACCTCACTAGCGGTGCTGTAAGTGACGGCCTTCTTGTTGGTATGTGCTCCTGGTACACTGGCACTACACGGTCTATAGTGTGTAATATATGTACGTGGACAGCTGCTTAATACAGTCCCAGATGAATAGTGCCACCGTAGGCGTACGTAACGACCGCTGGGTTATTAGTACGTACTCTGTGGGAGGCCCGAGTTTATTGGAACAAATTACATCCACGTCCTGAACTCGTCTTAGCTTCTAATATAGAGATTAACTTACCTAATGGAGAGGCCATACAACCTACGTTTAGCTATAAAAAGGCGTAGGTGTACCTGTATACCTCTCACGTAATACATTCACAAAAACTTGCAAACACAACAGCAATGTTTGAGCTGAAAACTTTGATTTCATTAGGGAGCTGTGAGTGAGTGTAACGAGTTTAGTCAGTGCGGCGGAACATGATATTTATCCTTACATTATTAGATTAAGCGCTGTTACTTTAAAAGCGTCGAGTCATTTACTTGATTGTGTTTTAATATAATGTGAAAGCGTTCCGGGCCGCGGCCGCTGACAACTTGTCATAATGATGACGTAAGAGTGCGCACTGAACATTAATTCATATGACGGGCTTCATTACACTGTAATGACATGCCACGCCGGGCCACAATTACAGCCGCCGTATATTTAGCTGAACCGTTCAATCATACATTACGCTGCGACACTTTCTAAAGCAGTTCGGTAAATACCGAGCTTGTATCTCTGGTGAAGTAGATGTCTGTCACAGCGGGGGAGTGCAGTGCACGCAGATGTGTCTGAATTCATTTAATTGAGTGCAGAACATGTCCTTGTACCTACATACATAGCTAGCTAGGTACACGTAGAGCGATGTCTGTCGTAGATGTGGTGCGGAGTGCGGAGTGCGGACAAAGAGGACGGAGACGGATGGGATCCAATGTAATTATGCATAAGGACACACGTCCCGCACTCCACGCGAGGGACGTCCATGCGAGATTAATGGACCACTCTTACATGTACCGCACCGTCCCGAGACCTCACCTCATTCAAATTCAAATGTGTAATTAATTAGTCAACAATCTTACAGCCGATGGCTCGGAAAGGCGCACGGCTTGTGTCAACATAAAACAAATCTATTTTTGGCCCAAACCTTTGACGTCATTATAAAAATAAAATACAATAGTGAGCTCTCTTCTCCTACAAAGGAAATACGAATTTATTTATGTATTAGGCTTTTTAAGTTAATTAGCAAGCGGGCTCGTGTAGTAAATAATCTCGTTGTAAAGCGCCGCGGAGATTGTGCGAGGCGAAGCAAAAAGCTTTTTAAATGTAATCCTTTAAAACAAGCCCATTTACTTATACCGCTGTACTTTCACTGCAAAATAAGTACTGGAGCTATTTAATGGACTCAGTTCTTAAAACCAGAAAACGTTACAATATTTACATTCAACGGATTTGCTAATTACAAACAACATTAACGAATGCTCATCCCTCCCGGCGATGTGTTTGTGGGCAACAGAATGCTGAGGATGTGTGTTGTATCTTTATATATAGGTGGACAATATTTAGTTAATTATTTAATAAGGGTCTCCAACAAGGAAGACACTTAGAAAACACGAATGATAATACAATAAATTAAAAACTATGTGCTTCTTCAATTATAGGATGTCACGTCATGCAAAAATCTTTAAAGTTAATGCCTAAAATTAAAGATTAAAAACAAAACAAAGACAGTAGATGATAACCCAATCTCCGCATGTTTGCATCCAATGTGAAGACGATCCGCCCTGACATGACTTGGATACGTCGACATATTGGCGGCATTAAACACTGAGTCGGAATAAGCGATCGTCATTACATTACGGAGCAATATCCGTAACGAGGGACCAGACAAAAAAGGGACCTCCGCCCTCCGCCCTCCGACTCACTCACACACTTATCACGACATCTCAGACCAACAAGGAGTCTTCAATTCTAATTTAGTCTGTCTGCTCTAGTTTTTGTGGATGAGTGAGGTATCTGTTTACTTTGGTACAGTGCGTCCTGTGTCAATGGAGCCTGGACGAGCTGCTTAACGTGTTTGCTGAGAACATTGTGGAGATAGCCACAATCGTGGTTTGGTTTAAGCGATTGTCTGTAATTTTGAGCAATAAATAAGTAATGAACGAAGTATGTAGGCGTACATGCTTCTTTATGAAAATTAATAAAGAAAAAGACTTTTGAAATCTGCCTATTAAGTGTGTTTTAGTTAATATCCAATTAGCTACTCTCGGAAAAATTTTGTACCTTATGAACTTTTAAAATAAACAGAGAGGTATGTTATGAGCAATGGTTATGACAAAGTTAAAAGAAAAGAAATACCGTGTATTATGCCTGACACATTAGTGACCGAGATCACAGGTACAGGATAAAATTTAATGATCAGTGCTTCGTCGCACGAAGGCACTACGGATCAAGTCCGCGGAGCCGATTTTCAGCACCAGCCAGTATGATGTGAAATTTTTAATTCAAACACGTGAAAGTATTCATTTAGTATTGTATAGTAGTACCGCAGGGTGTATTGCAGGTACAACGCAAGACTCCGGTGGGATTGTGTTCCCCTTCCCATCCGAGGTGGGGTGCGAAAGCAATGTTAAATATTTTTACTCAGAATTTGGGCACGTCCATTGTTTCAGCCCGTAATGCATGCGAAGGTAATGCCACCAGAAACGTTTCGGTTCATGAAAGGGGAATAATATAAAAACAACAAACATTCAGTCCAAACCTTTACTTTTATATTTCGCCATTTTAACATGATCACGTCCGCCGCAACGTATTTTGTATATTTTTGCTTTATTTTTCTCACAGAATCCGCGTGTCGAGCGCCGGCACACGCGCGACATCTATTCCTGTTTTTTCGTTTATTTTCCACACAGCTAATTGTTGCGTGAAGCCGGACGTGACGTGTGTGTGTCACAGATCATATCGGAGTCGCCGCGGTGTCGCCGCGCGCCCGCCGACTAAGTTTAATTGTCATTAGTAAAGAGTTGGCAAACAAAAGCGAATGAGATTCGTTTTAAAACTTGAGAAGCTCTCATCTTCGTATTTAGTTTAATCTGACGTTATCTGGGTGTCAGCCATGTCAACTGATTTAATAACCATTATTCTGATTAGATCCTGCGCGCAAACACCTGAGCTCTGGAAGGGGAAAACTGTAAAGTTAAAAACTTTTTGAAAATTGGAAAAGTTTGTCCAGAACTGTTTGGTCGCTCAGTCGGTGGGACCCAAATTGTCCAAGTGCCATTTGCCATGGCAATAACGAAGTCATTCACTGCCCTATCATACTCCTAAACGTTTTCATTTCTTGATAAGTAATTTGAAACTTTTCGTAAAACCTTTAATGTTGTTGTATATCATGCGGTAGTAGCTCGGCGTAGTTACTCACAAACCATACTAAGTGCTACGCACAAGATAATATCCTGCCGCAGCTTTCTACAGCGGAGCAATATAAAGTGTTGCCAAAAATGGTCTGAAAGCCGGCGACAAATTAAATTAGCATGAAAAGGAGTCGTCCAACAAACGAGCTTGTGTATATTGTGTATAAGTGAAGGAGTGCGGCTCGACTCGGCCGACACTTAATTTCATTTAGCGGCAGAATTATTATGCGCCAACAAGGACCGCTCCCTGCCGCCGGCCAGGCAGACATCTTTATTCTTGTACTGTTACTTCTCTACATAATACAATTAATCCCTGAATTAATTCCATTGTATTTGTTGTAAGAAGTTCCCCAGAAACAATATAACTGGTGCCAACGAGAGCGACACAGCAATATCGCCCTATTTGGTGTTTTGTAATGAACAGAACTAATCATGGTAATTTAAAAGAAAACAAATAAGCAAGAAAACTTTGAAATGGAGCGCGGGGCCGAGTTCGCGTTGAGAAGTTGTGACTCGGGCGGGAAGTATCGGTGGTTAGTGGAAACGGGAAGATTAATGTTGAGAGAACGAAAAAGTAGCAATAAATGGGAGGTAACGTAAATAAATATATCACCGTATCGATGGAACCGCAGACATCTGTCGTGGAGGAAATTGTTTTCAATCTCTTCGCCGGCGACGAGTGCCGGAGCCGTGCCGGATGCCTGTCTTCCGCAAATAAATACTCCGCGACAAGTGGCTGATAGCTAACTGTCGCGTGTCGCCGTGCCGCTGCACACACCGCGACACCCTCTACTGCTCACTCAACGGGTTTATCACAATATTTTTATAATTCGTACGCTCTAATATTTGAATGCTTCGCTTACACTTCTACCTGTATGTTTTACTGAAGTACAATAATATTATTCAACCCAATTACAAATTTCTCGGCGCAAAATATAATCAAAACAAACAGTTCTCGTGCAAAACGAATGAATTACTGCGATAACACTCGACTCGAGATAACACAAAATTAAACCCTCTTCACACACCAGAGATTCTATAGAAACGAAAAAAACTTCTCGCCTCATAACGTGAGGAGTTTTCGCGAAATTTCACCGAAATTCTGTAGAATTATTCACATCTGCACGCGGCGTTCGCGCGCCGCGGCCGAAAGTTAGATGAGTTTTGTCGTGATACGGCTCCGACTCTGAATAATTGGAAACAGAAACGCGGGAACCTGTTTGTTTTATCCGCAGCCCTACACCGGCCCTCTGCACTATTTGCTAATACACATGCAGTACATAAACACCACATTATCATCGGACCTGCGAAGCATTTAATGAATTTAATTTATCAATAACAACTTAAACGTGTATCAGGCAGCAATTTTTTATAATTATGTTCACTGGAAAATATGCATAAATGAAGTAAATTGGTATTTATTTATTTTGAGGAAAATCAACTAGGGTAATTTAACATCGTTGCGAGTACCAGGAAATCAGGCGCGCAACAGAGATTGTTCGCAATTTAGCAGCGGGCACGTCGTCAACCCTCGTCACACCGCATGACGCCGCGCGATCTTAGCGTCTTGTGGCCTTCCCGACACCGCGCCACACAAATGACACATACACACGGAAAATAGTTTCCTACGTCGCAAGTTAACATTTATTCTGATTGTTTTGACAATTATTGCTTCAACATAAAAATATTAATATAAATACATAGTTTGAGATATAAGGAAACTGGATAGGAATAACCAATAATGTGATTAATATACATTATATGTTAACCAATTTACCCTTGAATAAACTTTTAGAAAACTTAGTGTTGACAAGAACGACTCGGCTCTCATTACAGAGGAGCTTATTAATAAGCATCGGTACAGGAGCCCGCTGTATTTACGATGTTTAAATGAATAAGTCGCCAGTTTACAGCTCGTGTAAATGCTTCTTTTTCATTTTCGTCGCCCCTCGGGTGTTTACAACGTTTTTATTACGCTCGCTATATTGCACTCCGCACTCGCCTGGATCGGTAACATTTAGAGCTTCAATTTGCTTTACAAGTGACGTCTACAGGGCTCTATTTAAATTTACCCTCTGTGACGGGCGACCCGCGGCCCGCGCCTATCAAATATTTTATTCCTTTGTTTGTCTTACCCATTGTCGAAACATGTTTGAATATTTTACTCCAGTTAATTTTAACTGTTGTTGTGATGTTTCTTACAATTGTCTGCGCCATGGACACAGTTACGAACAATACGTCCGTTTTCCATATTCAACAAAAGTTTCTCTACTTGTATAAACTGTTTCACTACAGAATTGTATAACTCAAAGTAACTCATTTGAGTTCACTGCAGTTACCTCAACAAAGAATTTTTAATTAAGTTTCATAACAATATAAAAGAAGAAACTATAAAAGAGCATTTTTGTGAGAAGAAAAAGAAAGTCGCATTCCCGGGACAGTTTTGTTCAGTCCAGCGGCGCACATGGCACGGCGCCTGCACTGCGGTATTGTTACGTGATGATGCTGCCCTGGTACCAACACATCTCGAATGCTTTATGATTTACTTTATTTTATTTGTAAGGTGTAATTGGTACGGTCGCTCTGAGTTCAACAAGTAAAAATATACGTTATCTTGAAGTTCGTGAAGAAAAAATTGAATAGAATTTTTATAAATAGACATAAAGAAAATGCGTATCATTTGTAGGTAATGGTCAGGACTTTTTTCTTCGCGTATTATATGTTATCGAGCTGAGACAAGTTCGTATAAGTAGTTAGGTACTTAAACTATCCAGTTTACGTTTAGAAACTTGAGAATATTAATAAAATTATTGATTTGTACTTTTTTATTTTCAGGTAAGTTACATACGACGCAAATTTTCTGCAATATTCATGAAGGAAATCATGCATGCAACACAGGTTGTTTTGGTTGAGTAAGTTTCTTATTATTAATTTACATTATATTAACATACTGTTTATTCTAAATACATAGGAACTTAATTTGTATTCATTTTAGGGGAGAGTTTTGAACGGAGCTATTGATCTAGAGTCAAAAATACGCAATAAATGTACCAGAGCGCCATAACCGAGTAGAGATGCATTTGCAATTTCGCAAGGGCTCCGATCCACACCCTCTGGCTTGTATCGCCCGAGGGGCGGGAGGAGCGCGCTAGGGACGACGACGTGTGGCGTAATGGCCGCGTGATTGAATTGCCGTATCTTCACCGCTTCAGCGCTTCACCGCCCCTGGTATCTATCGAGTTAATTTAACGGCCACGCGTTAACGATATCCACTTTTATTATATTTTCGTTTGCTCAAATGTGTGGCGTTCATATTATAACCACATGAAAAAGTTTAAAACGTTGTATGAAACTTAATACTGGTTATGTTGACAAACGTTAAGATAACGTCAAATCAATCAAATATTAAATAACACTTTTGTACCTTTTAAATAAAAAGGCAGCCCTGCAATGTTAGTTCTATCTTACCAAACAGCTCGTCTCAATGTTGGTTACATCAACTTAAGCAATCAATATAATATTGCTGTATTTGCGTGAAATACGAGCAGCTATTGTGTTATATCGGATCAATCCATTCCATTGGCCAGGCCATATATCTTCACAATAAAAGTGTAATAAAATGAAGG
This sequence comes from Spodoptera frugiperda, assembly GCF_023101765.2. NCBI lineage: Eukaryota > Metazoa > Arthropoda > Insecta > Lepidoptera > Noctuidae > Spodoptera > Spodoptera frugiperda. The sequence continues at coordinate 4,343,165 of NC_064220.1, read as the reverse complement.
TGCGGTCCACGGATATATATTATTAATCCGGACAATGAATGGTAGGCTACGGCATGCCGCCGCCCCGCCGCCCGCCACCGCCGCCGTCGCCCGGGTCGCGTGCGTGTGCTTGTCAAATTTATAAACACTCGTAAAACAGACACAATCTGGTCGATTCATATCTGGCGAAGCATTGACAAAATATGTGCTAGAAGTTATTCACAAACGTAATATTTTACTTTAACAGTCTTCGCCTTTATCAATGATGAATAGAAAGAGGAAAAACTCATTTCGGAAGTTTACATAGCAATATGTATACCTAACCTACCTACTCGATAACTGCGTTCGTTGAATCAAATAAGATTTAAACAAAAGCCTCGGGATATTTTCATATAAAACGTTTATTTCCGGATTCCGAGGAAATTGCAAAGAGCATTTCCCGCAAGCGAGACACGAATTGTTTTTATGAAGACCCTTCGAAGAGGTTTAGTATCCGAAGTGTACGCAGGGCGGCGCCACGTACGATGTACGCCACCATGTAGCACGCAGTACTATAATAAAATTCAAATGGAAGTAGGTATTGCCGGCCGCGGTCGGTTAGCTTGGAAAACATTAAAATTCAACCCCCAGCGGCCATTACAGTGGAGCTATCGCAGCGCTGCGACACACGACGTGATCTACAAGCCGCGCTGTAATCCGCTTCAATTATCTTTTATTTAATTTTGCATATTAACTACCGTAAATTATGGAGGTCCACACAGTTTGAATGTTTTACTGGAATACCGCGGAGGGATTAGTGACCAGTGATGCCACTATCATTTCACGGACAACGTGCGATGTAACAAAATGACTGAAGGCGTGATGGAATGATCCGTCAGTGTCGTTTGACCGGGACACGCTGGTCTATTTCATTCCGGCGCGTCTGCTTGATTAACGGCTCTGTTTGAAAATAAACTATTTGCACAAATCTGGATGACTTCTTGCAATTTATCAGCTTAGCGCGTCGAAGAGGCGTCGGGCCGCGGTCCGAGTGCGGGCTCTGCTCGCGGCTGCCCGCAAATACCCCGGACTCCCATTTAAATCAGGCAAAGTATTTTATCAGAGTCAGAGACAGGGTCGTGCCGTGGCCGCGGGTGGCAACACTTCATTTGGAAAACAAAGGGTTCCCTCGGCCGGGTGGCGGCAGGCGACGCGTCGTGCGCCCTGGCAAACTCCTCTCTCTGATACCGACACGCACTCGGCAGATACAGGGAACTAAGCGACGATGAATGCAAATTCAGCTTCATCACACTGCTTATCTCACAATACTGCCTACAATAATTTGTTCAAAATTCTTGCGTTCGGGATCTTTGTCAGCTACACTGATTTCAGTGTGAATGTAATTTAGTTAGTCTGTGTTCTTTAATGACGCCTGATAAGTAACGCTTCAAGTCCCACTCGTTAGCCACACATTTTAGTCTTGTGATCTCTAATGACGAGTGACTTATTGTATTGTCACAAATATAGATGGGCTATTTTTCGAATATATACTCAAAATGTGTAAATACTTTGTATTTATCCATTATTTAATAAAAAAAGTGAATAAACACAACATACATAGGATATTTACGTATTGATTTACGAATTAAGTGAAAACTTTTTTAGTTGAGTAACTCATAAACCCTGTTGAAGTTCCCTTACAAAGTGAACAACTACTTACGTATGTAGTTATTTGGCTTCGCTATAACCACTACTAACAGGTGAACTTTTTGCGATAGGTCAACTTGAGGTTAGTTCAGAAGTCGTAGTGTGAATGTTTGTGTTAATATTGTTTATTGTATTCAAATTATGGCTAGACCAATAGCAAATGAAACGTAAGAGTGACATGGATAGAGTGACAAGTTACATTCACTCAGTCAGTCAGTCAGCGAGCACGTACAACGACAATCGTTTAGTTCGGCCGCGGTCGTCGAGTGCCACCCGTAATCGATTATAGACATCGATCGTGTGTCGAGATCGACGGGAGTCACTCGATTGGAAACACTCGTATTGAAACCATTTGCTACTTACTTACTTGAAACATACAGAATTTGTTAATGGTTGAGTTGGAACTTATCAGTATATCACATGAATGACTAACGATCCAAATGTTTTCTTACGTAAAAATAATGTATTTACGTATGTATTTGCATTGCACAGTTGTATATGAATGACTAATTAATGTGAGTATTCTCAAACCCATTACCAGCAGTGATGCTGCACGTACAGGTCATTAGATTGCACAAAATATTCAGCAGGCGCCGCTCACAATTAGCGCACGGATCCAATACATACATGTTAGTAATTAGCACACCATACAGCATACAGACTGCATACAATTGGATGATCTATTGCAGCTATGGAACAAGGTAAATAGATTTCCAACTGTGGTCAATGGACATAATGGCGTGTGACTGGCAGTGGCAGTATATCAAGTTATGTTAACTTGTCTTGTTTCAAGGATTTTAAGCTTATTATTTTGTATCTACTAAATATTTTCAACAGTGTTTAGTAGCTCTGGAGACTTGGAGTGCGTACTAGGCTACCAGTTGCTGGAGGAGTTGTTTACTTTTCGATACAAAGCGATGTAGTTAACTGTAGATTAGTATTGCAATGTAACTCGTACTTATTTCCAGTATTTTTGGTTTAAATATGCACATAGTTTGTGTAATACGACTTGTTCTATAATGCCATTCATTTTACAGCATAATGAGATATTGACAAAATCATGACTAACAAAATACAAACTGACCGTATGTTGTGTACCAACACTAAAATGAGATGTATTAAGATTTAATGAAATCCGCGTAACCTCGCGATTGGAAGGGTACGGTAAATCAATTTAGGTAGCTCGAGGGTCTCAAATTCGATTCCCGATAAAGTCGAGGGATCCGCTCTCTTTCGGAAACCTCGGTTATACACCAATCGACACTGACGCAAACTCGATATCCTCGCAGAGATATTAATATTTTCTAAAGTTTTCTTTTCCAAATGTATGGCAATTTGGAAACAATTTGAGTTTCATTTTATTCTCATCTTGTATTCCATTCGGCTTCGCCCCATTGTCTATTCGGTGTGTTGACTTAAGCGCTTTTGGTTGTAATAAAACAATTGAGTGAATCAAGCCTAAATCTAAATCAGGTCCAAAGCAAACTTGCGCTCCCTGAAGTCCCCACCATTGTACCTACCAGGCCCTTAGCAACTTGGGAGGAGTTCAACAAAGGGCAACAAGTTACTGAACTCGTTCGCACATGCAACACAAAAGAGTTGAACCCCGTTTCAAATAATTGAAATACAGCTTGCTTGTGTTTATACAAGGGCTGGCGAATAAATCCAGCCCTAATTATAACAATCCGTAATACCAGCAATCTACCGCCGTGTTTAAAATTTTAATTCGCCCACAAAAAATATGTATGAGTTCATTTTATGAAAGACGTATTCTCGCGAATAAAATACACAGTAATGAATAATTTTGTTATTTGTCTGTCGTTGCTGAGGGGCTGAGAGCCGGCGGATTCCCATCGGGAGCCAGCCGGTCGTGGCTAATTTGTGAGCATTCGGGGAAGACGAGGAGAAGGCTGGAGGGCCGCGGGGGGGGGGGTACAAGCAGCACCTGACTTAATACGAGTGCGATGATGACAAGTACCTGTGTGTATATGTATGTGTGTGTATGGAGTACCTGTCGACGTGTCGCGCCGCATAAAAGGAAATTTATTAATATCAATGAAAACAGACCCTTTGTTCACTATGGAAAAATGTGTATCACAGAGCTGAACGAGTATTGACATGTTGCTCGGTTTGTTTACTGTCACTCTATGTACGTGCGGTAAATGTTCCTGTTAAGTAAATATATGTATGAAATGTTGTGTTTGTTATTTATTATTAGGTACGAACATTTCTGTGCTTTTAAAATGCCAGAATATTTTAAATTGTGTTTACTTTACTGCAAGTTCCTGATTTGTTATTACAAATTTATTTTAATATTTATTTCATCCTTTATTACTTCATACGCTGTTCATATCCTTTAGATATTGAATATTTCCGACTGATAATAAGAAATTGGCGTTCAGTTGTCTCTGCCGACCCCCATGGGAGACAGGCGTGAGATTATGTATGTATGTATGTATGATAATAAGAAAGAAAGAATGAATGAAGGTGCGACCTAAGTATTGTTGTCGAACTTTATTCACAAACTTAGTGTCACTGTTTCAGTTTTACAGCGGACGCGACGCGACGCTACTGTAAAATAAGTCAGATAACAATGTACTGTAAGCCTGTCCCACTGAAAACTTGTTCGGAGCAAATGTAGGGAAACGGCAAACAACGGTTCTATGGAAAATAACTTTAACTTTGAACTCTTCCTTAAATATTTGAATACGTAAGTAAATATACATTTCTGTATGTATTACTTCAACATACGAACGGATGCAGTATTAAATTCGTTTCAACTTAAGCTAAAATGCACGTCACAGAAAAACCTTTGAATACATTTCGTAGCGGTGAAAACCGCTTATCGTAGCCAGTGCTACGCCGCTACGCCGTAGTAGCGCGTAGCACGGCATGTGGATTTGTGAGAACTTTTTATTTTTAAATTACAAGTTTTCAATCAAACATTTTGGGACGACGTTTTATTTTAGTTCCTATGCATGTAGACATAGAATATAATATTGCTTGAAAACATATAATGCCGCACATTCAAGAGCTACCTACCTAGGATAATAACAATAGTTTATAACTGCGATCACTTGTGTTGCAGCTCTATATCTAGAAACGTGTATTGAGTTCTATTTGCATTTAAAGTAGCTTCAAATGGATCTGCGCTCCTAATACCGTTAGCCAAGCTGCAGGATTGCGACCATGTTGATTACTTTTTTTGTTTCCAGACGTATCGTACGTTCACGGCATGAACTAAGGAGGAGTATTTTCAATTGATTGATTAAGTAACCATTTCCCCTATTTTAAATTTAAAATAAGGTATAGACAGTATTGTTATAAGATGACAGGAACTATCGAATATATACTTTTATTCTTCTAACCTTCCTCAAAGCATAGTTTTACTGAACATCCTAGATATTGCGTGCGATAGTGGCGAGGGTCTTCGACCCCGAAACAAAAATGTTGTGAAACTGATTTAGTATCACGTTTCAGTGTGTACTCTACTGGCCGGGAACATGTAAACAGCCTGCTGTCAGACAAGTGTACTACTTGTACCGCTGTTTCAGGACATCATTAATCGATAGCGCCTGTACAACGGGTTAAACATGTTATGTTTTCTCTGTTGTAGAGCTTACTGTCGTTCTAGAGAAATAAATGAGAAATGTGTTAAAAGGTATAATATTTTATAACATCTAGGGAACCCAACGAAGATATTGAGTTTAGTTTAGCATTTGAAATGATATTCCTCGATATTCTCTTGATAATTTAGAATAAGATTAAAGTTACCTGGCGAGGGGACACAACGCGGCGCCTGTTTCTTGTGGCCAGTTGTGCCGAGTGCCGACAATATTCAGTCAGTAACATCGGCTCATCTGTATTCTGCCTGAACTTTGGTTAAATTGCTTCAAATGCTAATCAAATTCTTGTTTTTGTTCGGCCGACCTTTTGGTTAATTTAGCGATCCGAGTCCTATGTAAACTCGGTGCTTACCAGAAAGATGTGTTTCCTACGGCCTCATGGGAGCCTGGTGCCTGGTGCTATCTATGCTATCTACACGCACGTTTAACTCGGACAATCTCTGAATGATTTACATTTATAAAATAAACTGATTTATATTGTACGCTTCGATTTGTACATACACGTGTGATGTAGGCCGCTTTCAAAATGTTTCGGCTAATGAATGTAAGCTAATGTGCTGTTTGGTCCCTATTGTGTGTACTATTATTAAACTCACATTGTAACATCTGTAAGCGAAACACATTAGTCCTATAGTGTCCGCATCCCACGTTCACGATAATTACTTAGAGAACGACAGTACCTACATTCGAAATGACTTGTAGATTATCTTAGTACAGCACAAGGACAATCTCCTGAATACAATGGAGTTTTGTTCACATTAGCGACGATTTTGGAATCCGCGTCTCATAAATTGCAAATGTCTGTACTTTAAATTTACGATAATGTGAATTGTTGCGAAGGAAGTCGCGATTGTCGTATCGTAAGTGGATCGCATTCGTAACGAGACGGCCGAGATAAAGGAATATCAGGCGCAGTGCGATATCGCCGACAACGGCGTGACGCGGCGCCGGCGGCCGACCATTGTGAGCCGGAACGGTCCCGGCGCGGGTTTCGACTGTTCTACGTCAGTACGTACTTACTTACATAGTTTTACAGAATTGTTCTCTCTCCGGCCGCGCGCTTATTACACCCGTGGAAGTAATACTTACTTTTTGGAAACGCGCACATTACTCCGCATCACATCTTTGTCGCGCCGTCGGGACACGTATTTGAAATTGAACTTTGTAGAAAGAGGCTACAAGTTTAAATAAATCTCCTTGAAGCAGACTCAGTCAGACGGAATGTATTTCAGATAAACTTTTTTTTTCCAATTCTTTGCTCGCTGCTTTTTGTTTTTATTCGTCGGAGCTTGTTAACAGGATATTCAAATCGTTGCCAATCAGCGGAAATTAATTGGTTTCTTGTTTCAATATCGTGATTTTTCTCTTCGTTAAAAAATGTTGATTGTGTGAAAAATGCTCTTTAAATATTTACCATGCATATCGTAATTGTGTAAACTGAGACGACTCATTACCATGCCGCTGCTGTAATGATGCCCTCCAATCTACACAATTATGGAAATTGTTTTATTAAAAAAGTGTTTTTTATTCCATAACCTAGCTTAAATTGTTTTTTTTTGTGATATAACAATTAACCTAGCTTAAATTAAAGTCTCAGTTGACTGCCTCACAGCCTAAATGTCTAGTAACATGCTATTAATAAAGTTTTATATTCAGTTCACTTCGAGAATAAACAAGCGTCGAGTATTTTTTAAATTAAATCACTCTTGAAAACCTTTTCAGACGTCGTTCAAATAATTATATTTATTTGCCTGTAAGTTATTTCAATTTGAAAGATAAATAAGTCGCAACTAAACATTATAGACTAAAAGAACAAACATGGTTTAACTTTTTACTAAGGACTTGACTAGAACTAAGACATACTTGAATTACAGTCTCCCTAGATGAGGCAAAAGATGTCCCCCAGGGTACAAAAGTGGATATCAATGATTTTCCATCGGGTTTCTTAAAACAACAATATTTAGTGAGTGACGCCGAATATCTAGACTTGCTTCAATTGTCGATTAGCGATCGTCATCCGTGTCGTCGTGTCGTTCCATTGGATATCAGCCGGGAATTGCATCCGCTGGCACGTGAAATGGAACGCGGCAGTGGTTGTGTCGCGCGACGCGGCGACTGCGACGCTACACAACAGTAATGGATTTATATCTGGATTGTTTGCTGCACGCTGCATTCCGTTGCACTCGGATACTGTTTGTAAATGGTGTGGTACAATTTTGAGACGGAATCTAAGTGTTTTTGTTCGTTGTGAATAACACTAACTTTTTGCCAGTTCTATGGTGGTACCATACATTCCAGATTCTGTGCTACTATTCAGATTGATTTGTTCATACGAGATATCCTTCCCTCGCTAGTAAGGAGTCATACTTGCGATCAACTTAAAGCTCAAAACGCTTTCAAAACAGATGTTCCACCTACAGTAAACCTGAAGTAGTTAGTTCTAGTTACCTGTGTGCATGTGTTGCAGTAAGCTGCAGTGTCAGGTCGGTGTCAGTGTGTTTACTAAGCCACTGCTTCTACTCCCCGACACTTTGCGGATTAGGCTCCTTCAATACGGCACTGCTTTCAAAGTCAACCATATTAGTGCTAGAGTACCTGTTTGTGTGTGGCATAGTATCAGACATATTGCATAGAGGGGATCTCAAATTGATAGCTTTGGGTAATGGGTAATTTCATTAGTTAAGTCATTACATAAAGGATGTAGTATTGTCATAAATATATTTTTATTGAAATGTATTGTATTCACTGTTCCACGCACAATTTCGTAAGAAATATCGAACTCCGTGACTTTTCAAACGAGAAAATGTTGAATTAATCGTCTGTTGTAAGTGAAAACATTATTCTTGGAAGATAATATTATATTTGAGACTATTCAGGTTTACATTAAAGTCTAAACACTGAAAAGATTTATTCAACCGTAACTTGAAGAATAATAACTATGAGTTTAACTTGAAATGTATTTGCATTTTAAAGGTGACGCTCGTGTTGCGAACTTTGCTCTCGGCGGCCTCTGTTGGTGTCTACTTAGTATACGTTTATATTATGTGACTGCTCAAGGATTTTTGAGGACAAATTCTGTATTCACACCACAATTTTAAAGAAAAAAAAGGTAGACGTGAATAAAGTGTGTTATGAACTTCACAGCCGCTAGCGTACTTGTACTGAAGTAGGTGTGGCAATGTATGCACTATGCTGCGAGTGTGAGAGCCACGTGCACGCCACCTCCACGCTAATGTCCTGTCAGTAGCTGCCAGCTGGCCGGCCACCACCTGCCTGCCTTCACACTGTTTTACGTAACCTCAGTGAATGTGAAGTGAACACGAAAGCAAATGTTATTCTCTAGAAGTGGTGCTCTTCATTCAGCATGATAAAGTCTTGAAGTTGATCAAACATAAACAAATATTTACAGTTGAAAGCATCCTCGATGTGAGTAGATATAGGCACCTCTATAATACAATAATAAGATATTCGGTTCACATCGCACACTCACTCGATAATAGTAATTTTCTCTAGATTTTCTCGTGTGAATGAACAAAACAATATTGCTTGAACTTAGACTCACCTATCCGACATGTGCGAGTAATAATTTTGACAGCTGAGTGCGCACGCCCTCCTCGCCGGATTTGACGAAATTCTTAAGGGAAATACTTTCGGTAACATCTGCCCTCGTCGAATAATTTCACCGACATAGCAAGCATTTCAATATCGGCAACGACTGCGGCCTCGGCACGCTAATGAAGTGCAAAGTTGTTTGCGTGAAGGATAATGGAAGTACACGCAGCCGGCAGCCGGCGCGAGCTGAGTGTAAAATTGTGATGAACGCGTGGTGCGCCGCGGGACCTCATCTGTCACGGTGCGGCCTCTCCGACTGACGGCCGGTATAAATCATCGCCTGACACTATTTATGGAGATAATTCGCTGCTACCCGGGGAGTATTCATTTCGGAGATGGCCGATAATTTTCTGTTATTTTTCTCCGTCGCGGCCGGTCAATGCAATTTGAGCGGTCCCCTTTAGGGGGCGCGGACACGGGAGTTACCGGCGCTCAGCGTCGGCATCTGTGTAATATTCGATTCAGCAACTATTAGACGAGACGGAGAGGGATCGTGGGCGCGAAAAATTCGCTCCACTAAATCATCGGTCGTATAACGCGGCAAAATGAAGGTTTACGTGGAACCGGGCCGCGCCGCTTTTTGCTGACTCGAACTTGGTCGCCTTTGTGAACGAACAACTTTGAGCTGAGTTTGTTTCAATTAGGGCGCGTGAATCGGCGTTTAGTGTCTTACTTTCTTTTTATTTTTTGAAACTGCAATTTAACGAATTCTTTTAACCTGAGGTGGTTCGAAGAAGGCCAAGTTCCTGTGATGAGTTTTCTAATCCAATCTAATCTTTCGATTGGGGTGTTCCTTGCTTTGGCAAATCCTAGTATAAGTTTGTATAATATTATGTCCGTTGACCGTTATTATGTATCTCGCCGCTTCCACCTGGCTGTGAGCTCACCTCCTCGCAACACGTGCGACCCCAATAAAATCACCATTTTTATGAGGTGTTCACGTGCTATAAGTCTCTCCAGTCTTTATTTAACGCGGCGCACGCATCAACTCAGATTTACGGGCCTTTTAAGGAGTCCCATTGTTATTTTTCGCAGTTTATGTGACTCGCTAACAATAGTGTGCGTGATCTCATACTGTGTACTCTGTACTTATTCTATCCTGGTGTACAAATAAAAATCTCTGCTTATGAACATAATTTATTTAGTGCTTCAATAAATCTTGTAATTGTAATGACTGCTACAAATAAATATTAGCTACATGTTTCAGTTTAACAGTAAAGCCGATTTGAAAGAAAGACTATCAATTTCTGTGTGCTCTTAGCCGTTGGCAATCGTACGCGGATCGGGAACATTTATCTGGCTCCGAGACTAACAGTTTCAACTTTAAAGTTGTTGACCGCTGCCCGCCAGCCGCTAGACTGGTTGCTTTCAATTAGCGCTAGTGAATTGCCGCGCAACACTTACAACTAAGATCTCCTAACGACCACTGAGCTCCTGGTATATAACGTATTACTAGTGTAAACCCTTTATACGTTCAGTTCCCGTGTTTTTTATGAAATCCAATTAATCATAAAACAAACTTTTGTTGTATTGTATTAATCATTCATCCTTCTTATACAGATTATTAGTAGTGATTAAATAGTAATGTCCTTAATATTAACCTTAACATTTCACTGAGGAAGTTATAATGAAGTACCACATTAAAACGTTTAATTACGTTTGTTACTAAGTAATCTCAAATTGTGTAATAGCTAATGACGTGTTAATATAGCGTGAACAAATGTTCATTAACACGTTGCGCGATAGTTAACTTTAATATGTACGTGACACTTTTCCTATTAATACGAGGATAATATAGCTATGATTATGTGCGATACCACTTGTTTGAATTAAAAGCTCACTGAAAAAAGTCAGTACAAGTATGCTGTTGGTCTCATTAATGTAGTTCGGACGAGTCCACCGCGGCCGCGCCCGCAGCACGCACGTCGCGATGATTAAAAAACTTCCAAGTATATTTTCATTAGCCGCCCCCCCTCCCCCGGCCGTCGTGTGTCGGTGTGTGTACGGTTCCCACGTACGTATACAAAAACTTGGGCTATTTGAGGAAATTGTAGTCTATATTCGGAAGAATACAAAGTTGAGCTTTTATTGTTCCTTGGAGATTTTATGTGTTGGGTTTTATTGAATTGAGTCTTTTGTTGAACAACTCCGCGTTTGTGAGACGCTGCCAGTTGAAAAACCGTTTCAACTTTTATTACTATTGGTGCCATTTGATATTTGATACGATGGAGCAGTATTACTTAATATCTTTACCGAGCCGCCTATCTACGTTAAACCGCACTTATTTTAATTTTACAACACTGACTTTGAATTCGCCGCGCATTAATAATTAAAACTAAAGAACAAAAACACCATTAATCCCATATTGTTGTATTTCCGAAGTACCAGGACCCCATAACACATTAACCAATGTAAAACAGTTTCGGGCTCCGACTCCGGTTTGAACCCTTTAATGACAGATAGATGTTACAGTTCCTATGAGTTTTGCCGAACAAATACGGTTTGTTTCGGGAAACCCTTTCAAACTAGAAAGCTTGTTGAATCCTTCACGCTTTTGTTCCCCTGTCCGGCGTAAATAATGCATACAATCAGGATTCCAAGATTAAAATAAATTATTTGATGTTTTAACTGAAACCCATTTATTGTAATTGGTTTTGTTATTTGTTGTGCCAACAGATTATCCCTAATAAATAGTTCTGTCACTAACATTTGTGGCGATGCGATTAAGAGTCTTTCGTGGCCAATTCTAGTGAAGAGGCTGGAACGTGTGCCGAATCCTTGAAAGCTATTTGAAGACAGTCCTGTCATGCGTGCGGTGTTCGGCGACATTTATTTATATACAATAAATTGCTTCTACGAACCGCTCGTCTTTTCAATACCGACTCATACTGAAATTGACAACGTAGTGGATTTACCCATTCCAATAGGATTAATTTCTTATGAGATTTCTAGTCTAACATGGCCTTTAACCACAAAGAAGCAGCCTGTGTGATAAAAAAATGTTTCAGAGATATATTAATAAATCTGGGATCTTATTTATGTTGATCCCTTTCTCGTTTCCTGACGAAATGAGTTTGAATTAATCTGTACAGCGAATAACACGGTTCAATGCACCGTGTACCAGGGCGACATGACGCAAGGAGGGTGTTAAGTTAAGCCGGCGGGTTACAGACGCGTACCTCACAATACGCTACCGTTTGTATTTCTCTTTATCTTAGCGATATCAGCTGGGTAACATATTCACTACATACTTTACTACAATTAATTGTACATACACGATTCTCTTAATTTATCATGCCATTTATATAGTTAACATTTAAATATCGTACGAATTCTTAGCAAAGGGTTACTAATCTACCAACTGTTACGCAAATTAGTTAAAATCGCATCCGACGAAATAATTCTGTTCCCGCATGAAAATTGACAAAAAACGTAGCGTTGAAAGGGTTTATTTATGGAAAGCGTTTTTATGGGTCGGATATCTATGACAACATCTCGGATGTCACGTGGCACTGGCAGGTATGAACGTTTTTGCCGGGGCGGTCGTTACTTTGCCCCGGTCGCTTCACGATGCATATTGGATAAGCTCTGCGCATTTATATTTCCCTGGTACAGCGACTTACTTATTGCTTCTTTAGTTAATAAACTCTGTTTATTTTATTTCTTATAAGACGTTGAAATAAGGATGCTCTCTTCAAGGGAAAACGTTGCTTTATCGTACTGTAACAAAGGAATGCACAGTAAATGATTTCCTTGAAATTTTAGTTTAGTTGATGGAGGAAAGATCATAATCTGATACTTCTCTGAAGTGAATTGTTTATACATAGAGATCTGTGGATTCTCGTTAACTCGTCGAAAAGTTCCTCGATTATGAAGGCTCGTGGTCGTTAAACTTGTTCATTAGCTGCATTATTACAGCCATCCCGTCGCGAAGTTACCACGGCAGTGATTCAGCTGTTCGGTATTAGATAACCACTGTTTGTTGACGCTGCAAGCTGCTACTGCCTCGGCTGAACAAATATATCTAACGCTAATACAATAACAAGGTCCGTTTATGAATATTAACACAAAACATTTTCAATCCCAAAGATACATAAATGTGTTAGTTATTCAATCGTGATATGTAATTGCATAATATTGTTGAAACTAAACGTTTTGTTATAAACTGAATGAAACATTCAAGACATAATTTAATTTTGTTTTATGTGAATACTGTAATTAAATGTGTTTCATGTTGAAACTTTGTTCACGAATTAAAATGTAGCAAAATTCTACGAATTACATGCAAATTCCACCAAAATTCGGTTAAACATGAAGCAAACAGTACCTACTATGTAGTCGTGAAGTCTTCGACGGCGCCGAGACGTCGCGGCGTCCGTGACGTCACACCGAGCACCTTCGTAGCTCTCGTAGCACTGTACTACGGCTACGCAGCTACGCTATATCGATAAGCTACGCGGAATCGCTACGAATACTACGAGATGGAACATTCGTTTAGCTAAAAACATATAAATTGTGAACATTTTCTATTTCAAATATGTTTCTAAAGTCTCACAAGAAACTATAATGTTATTAATACACTTCATTACTTACCCTTCTCTACCTCTATACTCCATATTGAATTCCCTTATGTACGTATACGAGTTATATTGCGTTGCGCGATAAAAGTTTCATTTCAACTTTTTCTCGGAATCTCTTCAATCGTTTTTCCTTTTAAAAGGGAAGACATGCTTCATAACTGTATTTATTATTATATCTTGGTTACGTTGGTGTTATATTGACGTCAACAAGAAATGTAGATATTCCAAGAAGAAAACAAAGGGACAATATGTAATTAGTATTGTATTAGAACATGCATTGTTACGAAGTAATATTCATTAAGTAATTAATTATTGTTGCTTATGTTTCTTAATTATTATCCTGAACATAAACAAGGACTACGATAGGTTTTTTTTGTAAACTGAATACATGCGTACTAGTGTAAACAGAGCTTCAAATAAATAATTCAAACGCCAATACAATTATTGTAACCCACGAACACGAACATTAATCCTTTGCAAACGTGATACAAAATCGCGAGCAAGCAATTTACTACACGGTTAAATGAAAAACCACACAAACGTTTACTTACAAAGACAGTCATTTCGCATGCAATGGCGTTCTTTGTGGGGTGTAAGACGTCCCCCTCGTGGAGGTGGCGTGAAGGTGGCGTGAAGGTGGCACTCGCCACACGTTCCCTACATCATTCTTCGAGACACAAATCTGACGAACAAAATTCCGAGTGACACGATGACGCTGTGACTTGTGACGTATTTCTGAGTGCCTGGTACTGACACTCCGATCAAATATGCGTTGTACGTCTGTTGAAGCTTATTTATAAATTTAATTTAATCTTTTTGCAACAAATACGAGTTAAAGATGATCGAACTACTTGCAAAGCTATGAACTATGTATAAAGTTTATATTATCCAAAATCTTGAAAACAACACCTGCCGTTTATAGTCTTGGAACGTCCCTCTATTCGTTTTATGTTACAGAAAATTAATCCAGCAAAGATTCACAATTCAGAAATAATTTCTTGTTCAAATTTAATTTTTAATCTCTTTCGCTTAGCTTACTAATGAATTTCTTCCATCTCAGAATATAGTCCTATAATATATGTAGTTGTCTGCTATACTCCTATACAACAAGCGAGTCGGTAGAGATTAACTTGTGGATTAATCTTTCCTTACTGAGCATTGATAAATAATAATGAAGACAGAATTCATCGCATAATATTATCTTAGTAATGTTGGAGATGTATAGGACGTATATAATAATATGTTGGTGCTTTACATAAATATATGACGTGTAACTATGAAATACATACACATAAAATGACATACGCCTCCACTTCTATGAATAATATTTGCGTTCAGATATTTTGATATAAACCTATTAGTTTTTCATAGAAATAACTCCAGTCTGAATATCTGTTTCCATACAACATACATACATCAAACTTTTCGCATTGTATTTTTTAATACAGTTTCGATGACAGTTGTGATGTGTTGTGGAGTTTTATGAATAGTACTCAGCTGTTCAGTGATTAGTTTCATCCCTGTTGACACGTGAGCGGGCGCGCTGCAAGGCTGGAGATTGCTTCCTTCACAACGATGCCTACGTAAACCAATTTAAACTTTATAATCCGCTCGGAATGGGGAGCGAGCGGTGCGAACAATACACCAACAAATTCTACGTCAAGGTCCTCGGCGCGCTGTTCCCCTGGTACCTACTATTCAAGTGTTTAAGCTTTTACGGCTAAAGTATTTTTTACAAATATTTTGCTGGAAAGCTTTTAGGTAAGGGATCTTGTTATTAGACTACGGATCTCATCAATGGGACATGAATGTGCTTTGGAAATCTCTTGGAAATTAGTCATGTGGATTAATGTGTCCGTCACTAGTCGTAAAAAACCAGTACCTAAAAGCTGACTTAAATACGTAGCTACGGATTTTATAAAAACCTTAAAGCCGCTAGGTTCTTTCAACATGTTAATTAAAATACGCAAACAGTAAAACACTAATTAAAAGAAGTTACTGCCTGCGGCCGTGAAACTTACATAATATTATCTTTTTAATAAGAGAAATTGCAATGTATCAGACACAGGGTGCGGGTGCTGTATGAACAAACGTTGCGTGGTACTCGCAGTAGTCTACAATATGCACGATTGTACGTATGTTTGTGCAAAATATCGGTGTGTGTGCTCTGCACTCTGCGGCTGTAAGTCAACACATTGCCGGTGCGGGCGCGTGGCTGCATGCCGCTCATTATTGACTTTACTTCACGTCACTTTGTTACGTCGTCTTCACAAATAAACAGATTTTGTGAACTGTTTTATATAAAAGCAACAGCAAGGGAGACACGAATTAATACAAAAATATTTTGCTATTGAATTCTGACATCGATGACACACATATAATTATCTGGATTAATCAAGTAGAAGAAGTTGAAAGTGTTAGTCCAACAAAACTAAGTGTACAGCTAATCGTATTTGCACAGGACAGCTACCACTTAACTGCCAAACTGTCCAATCGTGTTACATTTATTTAACAAGATCTATTGCGTTCTAACTTAAGCAAATTCCCACGAAGGGCCCGTCCCAAGGGCAGCGCTGACCTTAATCATTTTAATTAAGAAACCGAATAAACACCAGGGCCGCAGTCGCCTGAGGATATGTTATATCAGTTTTATGATTTCGTGTTGTATGGAGTGTCATGATGGTCCGTTGATTGTTGTTATTTGCTCCGATGACTGGAATTAATGAAACTAGTACAGAGACTGACATTTGTTTATTCTGAGATGTGATTGTTGTATTATAAGAAGTAGCTGTATATTTATAATTTTATGCTCGTATTTGTATTACGTCCAGTACGGACCCAGAGTCTAATATATCTCCGATCTTGTGTTGTTATCGAGTTAATTTATCTCTATCTTAAAATTACTTTTTAAAGTAATCCATTTGTAGTATAATACGTAGCTTACGAGCATAACTCATTAAGGAGTTTAGGCGTAAACTTATTTTGATCGTCAGTTAACCCGCTTGCGATAGTTTTATCTGGCACACATTGCGTATCAGTTGGGAGCAAACTGTGACTAACGTAGTTATTATATTAATAGTTATTGTCGATCTTCTCGCACAACACTAACCCAATTCCCTAGTTAGGCTCGAGTTTCTGAGAAGGGAGGTGTAGAGGACGGGGGGGGTAGTTATCAAAGTTCTTGTCTCTTCTCCAAGTGCCTGTGTTTTTGTCGTAGATATATATTAATACCGTTCTTGTTACGGTTACACCAACTCGAGTTGTGCATAACTAATGTTTGTAACATCACTTACTGAGGAAACGTTCATTATATCGGTATCAAGCTTTCTGTCAAACAGTGCGTATTTATTATATTTTACTGTCTCGAACTGAAACAGTGCTGTCAGTGCTGCGACAGCACTTTAGAATATACTTAAGCATTGTAAATGCTAAGCTGAATTACAGTCAAATGGAGAAATAGATAAGTGAACGGTTATCTTCTTGAAAATTATATTTTTAGGATCAGAAGCCGGAGTTTATTAAAAAAAAAACAAACTAGTAACACAAAATACAACTAATTTATTCTTATGTCTACACAATTTTATTAAATAACCAAAATCACAAGAAAATAACAAATTGAATCGTGATTGACAAACAACCGTTAATCAAAAATAATAATCACAAATGCACTAAATAACCACAAAATAAATAACTCACAGCAAATAGCGCCGACACCTCACGACCGTCCTGTGCGAAAGCCAACCGACAAATGACCTGTTCGGCAAGCTTACCCCACTTTAAATAGATTCGTGAGATGACGTCACCAAATGCAGTAAACAAATCCTAATTATCCTAACACGGCCTCTCCTGACCGTGCGCCGTCCTCGGGCACATCATCAGCAGGGTCTTGAGTGACGTCTTCAGTGTCATCAGCGGCAGGTGAGGGAGGTACAGGCTCTGATGAGGGTCCTGCGAACTCATCGTCATCGTTTCCGTCTTCTGCGTCTAGAAGAAGAGATATTTGCTTTATTAAGCTGTAACTCGCAAAATGTTGCCTACAATTTCATACTTCACGCTACCAAGGCCCTCTGTCATAGAATCATACGAGTAAATAAGAATCATCTGTCACACCTAATAAGCATCTCATGCACGCATCTCCATTTGATCATATACTCGCACTCTCATACATCACTTCCTACACATATCACACGATATGTCTGCCGGACCGAGGTCCACACGTGTAACAACGTGTCTGCCGGGACAAAGCCCACACACGCATAGCGTGTCTGCCGGGACAAAGCCCACACACGCATAGCGTGTCTGCCGGGACAAAGCCCACACACGCATAGCGTGTCTGCCGGGACAAAGCCCACACACGCATAGCGTGTCTGCCGGGTAAAGACCCACACGTAAAACGTGTCTGCCGGGACAAAGCCCACACACTCAAAGAGTGGCTACCGGGTGAAGACCCACACACACACCATACGGCATGTCTACCAGGATTGCCTCCGGGACCTCACACCGAACGTCCGATCTTTCATAACTTCGTAGATATGCTTCGTGACAAGGCGAATCCTTGTACATTCCTTAAATTCACACAGAACGTACCTAAAAGCTGTAACATAGGACATTTGTTAGGCATATAACAAATAACAACAGTTACTTACTTTCAAAGAAAGCCGCACAACAAAAGCTGTAACATAGGACATTTGTTAGGCATATAACAAATAACAACAGTTACTTACTTTCAAAGAAAGCCGCACAACAAAAGCTGTAACATAGGACATTTGTTAGGCACATAACAAATAACAACAGTTACTTACTTTCAAAGAAAGCCGCACAACTCTCGGGACACCACTCCCCTTTCCAGGGCACCATATACTGCGCAGCTGCTTGTGTGGTCTTTCCACGAGCACCGCCCAATAACTTGAGCTCATACCGGCCACTTGGAAGCACCTTGATCACTCGGTAAGGGCCTCTCATCCCCGAGTCAAGTTTTCCGGTGGATTGAGAGTATTTGACGACAATTACGCAGTCGTTAACCTGGAAAGTCCTGGGAGGACGCCGACTCGGCCTAACCTGACCGCGACTAATAATGCGGCCAAGATACTCCACTTCGGTGGTTAGGAACGAGAGAATTGCGGCGGTGCCGACGCGATTCGCTACTCCTGCGCTTTGTTCATCAGAATCGTTACAAGATGAACGTGGCATTTTAATTAGGAATTAACGGCTGTTTTTCAAAACGAATCTAGTAATTTTATTTATGTGGGTATGTAGGCGAATCCCACTTCTGATTTTAGGATCAGAAGCCGGAGTTTATTAAAAAAAAAACAAACTAGTAACACAAAATACAACTAATTTATTCTTATGTCTACACAATTTTATTAAATAACCAAAATCACAAGAAAATAACAAATTGAATCGTGATTGACAAACAACCGTTAATCAAAAATAATAATCACAAATGCACTAAATAACCACAAAATAAATAACTCACAGCAAATAGCGCCGACACCTCACGACCGTCCTGTGCGAAAGCCAACCGACAAATGACCTGTTCGGCAAGCTTACCCCACTTTAAATAGATTCGTGAGATGACGTCACCAAATGCAGTAAACAAATCCTAATTATCCTAACAATATATTTTATCTCATATTCAGCACAATATCTGGAATTGTGTAATAGATTCACAAACCGTACGTAAAGTGGCGCATGCATTCTGCTGTCTCGAGAGACGGGATACAAGTGACATGTGTCGGCTGTGAGGGATTCGTTCACGGGAACATTTAGAAATACTACGCACTGCGTCTCACGTAGGTAGGTCACTGGCTGGTGAGAATGGCCTGGGTGTTTTTATATAGACTAATCTTACTAATATTATAAATCGAAAGTTTGTGAAATTGTGTGTTTGTTACTCAAACACGTCAAAACGACTGAAAAGGTCGGCGTGAAATTTGGAACAGGGATAGATTGTGGTCTGGAATAACACATACATCAGTAGACTATTTTTTATCCTACACTTTTCGATTATACATGGGTGATGATACTGAATAGAAAATGGATTTGTATCCCACGTGTACCAGGAGCCCATACCTCAAAGGATGTAATCTCTAAATGACCGACAAAATGAGTGCGTGCAGAGACAGTCCGCAGCCGCAATGGTTCCGTTGCAAAGCAAATTATCCCACAGTGGGTAGCATTGGTAGTCAAACAAGCCACCTGCATGAATACATGATGTGACATCAAAGGGCCGTTAGTCTTTGACTGGGAATATTTGCGAGTCGCACCACAGTGCGGCCTGGCGCGAGGCACGCCTACTTTTACTGTGATTGTTTTTGTAACGCTTCTCTCTCTCCGCTTGTTCGAATTATGTTCACTTAACGCCTTTGTTCTCCTAAAGCGACTGCTTGCTAAACATGGGCCGACAAGTGAAAATAAATAGCTGTTTGTATCGCGTCTCCGTGACTTCTGTGTTGGCCTAGTACTTGTTTACTAACAAACATTCTATTTGACAAAGGATTTTTATTAAACTGCTTGATATTTTCCAAAGATTTAGCTTTGCTAACAATACAGAAATCCTTACTCTGTACTGGGCCAGAGCTAAGAGATAACATTTTTAGGCTCTTATTCTGTTATCCGGCCTAGTTTTTGTTCCACTTTACTATGACCATAAATATTACTGAAACATTTTAGTACAGTCTACTTTGCCGCGTAAAACCACCGCTTATGATCTTGTACACTTACCTAAGTAATTTATTTAAAGCATACTTATCTTTAGAATTAATTAAAAGTTTCGTCGTCTCATTAAGATTCTCGCGGGGTTGTCGCCGGAAAAAGTAACCGTACACGGTCGGTTCGAAAACTTTACTTTAAATCTACTTAAATATGGCAACTCTAAGTATGTTGTACGTGCGGTCACTGGCCAGTGGGCACTGGTGGACCGCTCGCCGCTGACAATGGACAGTTAATGAAAGCGAACGTTTCGTATTGTGTGTGGAATTTGTGGATAAATAAATTCCCGCCCGACGGACGCTGACTTGATTTACTATTGCTGTTCATTTCATTAACATGTTGTATATGATTTCTAGAGTTGTTATGTTACTCGATGTGGTGCCATATATTCATTCATGTTGATTAACAATATATACGATTCTGTTTATATTTCTTTACTCAATGTTGTGTAACAAATGTTATCGCTACATGTAGTTGGCATTTAAACTAAGACAACACGATGTGTATCTTGAATTAATCTACAAAGCGTCGAAGTCACCAAATAATCTGTGTATCAATTACAAATTAATCCCTAGTGACAGGCTAACATAGATAGAATTAACTGAATAATTGAGTCGCAGCAAGCAAGGGATGATTGAGCCAATATCGTCGACATTACGCGGTGCTTGTCTACGCAGCCAAATTAAATTAACATGAGCAGCACACAATGACATTCCGCGGAGGAGTCTTCCATACGTGGGTGCATAATTCACGGCGCTTGTCACGCCTCTACCACGTTTATTGGCTCCTGGTAAATTGCGGCTTCTGTGCGCGAACGAGACGGTTGTTAAATTAGTCGAGCTCCTGGATAATTGCGCTACACACCTCACGAATACATCCCTTACACGTGTTCCACCTGCACTGAGATTGTCTCCCAATGTATACCTAATTAATTTGTAAGCGGTCGAGAAAAATTATCTCTCCTGACACTTATTTTTGAGAGGAAAACGAAAAAGATATTAACATAAAAATCCTCCGCCCCAGGGTGCGTAACGACGTCATTTAAAATGCTAATGCCTTTTTATATGGTGCATTATTACAGATGCCCCCCGGCCGGATTGCGTAGCGCGTACTGTACGAGATGTGTTCGCAGAATCCCTCGTCTGAACTTTATTGAAATGAGAATCTTAGAGGGCTGCGTCTCGATCATATCATGTGCCGGTAATCGACATTTACAATATGCTCATCGGTTACACGATCCGTTTTTATATAATTTTCCACCGGAGGTGAGATTCGGAAAGCTTGATAGCATTCGTAAACAGTTTAGTCGTTTTGATGAGGTTTTCAAACTGCAATTCGGGATAAAATCGATCCAGAGATACTCTAGTTGGGAACTTATATTTTCTCTCGAGCTTAAGCTGTTTAATCTGTTTTAAACTGCTATTTATATAATAGTACCACGGTTCGAAGTTGGTTCGTTCGCGAGCATACGTTGGAAGGTTTCCAGAAAACACGGCATCGGGACAATCCGGATGAGCCCCTGCAGTGATGTTGCCCTGGTGCCCCGTATGTCACTCGCGGATTACATCGCACATAAAAACATTACTAAGCCTGTGTTACTCGTTTTGTCTTGTATATTATATTTATATTTGTAAACAACGTCACCTAAAATATTTTATGTTTTTGTTCACAGGTAAGCACAGCTCAAATCGTGGACCGTGAGTTACACAATGTTACAAAAACAAAGGTAGAACAGTATCATTGAATGTTAAAACAACATTAATAAATAGGAATCAATATGATAATGACATGAACTCGGTTTCCCATGGGTGCCATTACCACATTTACCACACGTACAAACCAATCAACTAAATGATCAAATCATTGCAACCGAATTTTGGTCAAATTTAAATTATATGGTCATTACTCCCAATTATTCGGAAACTGGAAAAAGGAATATTAGTAGAGTATATCCAGACAACCCATCAGTGGTACTTTACGTACGTTTGACAACCATATATCAAATATCCCGCATCTAATACAGATTATATAGTTCAGTAACAGACAATAATACAAAGGATGCATTGTTCTGAACATTTACACATCGTATGGAAACGTCTAACTAGCAAACATGTGGATATGCGAAGTAAAGCGAAGCTCCTTAAGCAGAGACGTCAGATGTATTGGCTTGTGGCAAGCTACACCACAGCTACAGACTACGAGTGTTCACATCGCTCTCATCATCTAGCTCCTCTAATGTAATGCTATCCTAGTAACTATCTCGCAACATGATTTATGTCTGCACGTTTTAGTGTGTGTAAAAAATATTTAGATTTAATGAACTTTAACATTTTATGTATGAGGCAGGTCAATAAAACCATTTATTTTTATTTAAATCCATCTATAGTTTGACATGACAGTATTAAAGTTGTGAATAAATAGTAGTTTATTAAATTCCCAAATAGTAATAAAACTTCAGAACTGCGATAATTTTCCAAACATTTCGGCGTTTACTGGATCATCATATCACACGCCTCATCAATCTGACTTAACCGAGACAGATTTATGATGAATCTGTCTAACTAAAGCCTTAATATTTATATTAAAAGCTCTTTGAAACGTAATCACAGTAGTGCTCTGCAAATAGATCTCACTACAGATTCGTCAGGATTAACATCTATGAAAAGATTAATATCGTCTGGGATTGGAGTCCGTCGCGACTTATTGGAAAACAGCTCGGCAAAGGTTGAGTCAGGGACTAACGGATCCAACTATCTCTTGAGAAAATATGCTAAACTAAGAAAGTAACTTTCTTACAACTACGTTCATATTTATATTCCCTTAACGCTACATTTGCGAAAAAGGTCGCAGTATATAAATAAAGTACTGTTTTTAGTATTTATTTATTATTGTACTCGATCTATTTCAATTCAAAATCATGCATTATTTTGCCAAGAAAATTCATTGAGAATTCCGCAGTATTCTATTAAATTACTGAGTACATCAAGTTGGCCACAAATCTTGTCAGCGATCAAATCTTCCTGCTGACATTGGCAACCTGCGGCCACGTCATGCATGCCTGGTACCCCGTCTAATACCGCCGTCTATCTTCGACAATCGCACGGTGTTAAACCGGACACTATCGATTTTCGATCGGAGCGCAAACAATGTCATCTTAGTCGGTCCCCCTCCCCTAATGGAGTTTCTCAACTGAATAGTTGCAACTTGATAGTTTCGGAACGTGCGGAATGAGCTGTTATTACTAGACCGCTTTATCATAAACAATAGCTTTGGGTTTAGATGATATATCTAAACAATTTATCATGTCTCAATAGTAATACATAGTTTTCATTCCAGAGTATAAACAACACAAAAGCAACTGGACATAATATAAGGTTCCTATGGACTTGTCTGATAGGCACTCGTAATTTACTCAATGGAGGTATGGAGTACAATTCATGTGACACTGGTCACGTCGGTCCTGCATACCAACATATCATTTCTGTGTTGCGGAATGAGAAACATTTTTCGAGCAGGAGAGCAGAGGCTCGCACAGGCTCCACGTAGCGGACAATCCAACGGGATTCCTATGTCAAAAGGCCGCGAGCCCGTATCACAGGTGCGTCCGGCTTTCAGCGGTTGAATACCTAAAAGGTTGCACGGCCGGCGGCTGTGTCGAACATATCTATGTGAAAACGTCCTCCCCCTCCCCTCAACATTCCGGTTCGTGTTATTTTCTATAACCGTGAATCACGGCAACGCTTTATTTTTATTCTTTCGTAGTCAAATGGATTTTGTGCTTGTGTGGTGTGAGGCTGAGCGATTTTGTAACGCGGCTGTATTTTATGCATCGCCTCGCGTCAATTCAGTTGTAAAAGTTACGATTGCGGCAATAAAGCAGAGCTCACGGAGCTCGGTACACCGTACTACTGCTCTCTGCTACAACTCTTGTTTTATGTGGTCATTGCTGTTATACTTATGGAACCTTTTTTATTTCATAGTTTAAGCTTTACTGGTCTGTTTCAGCACGAGTCTAGAACATTTTGGTTTGATAGGGGTCATATAATTTTGATTTCTTTTTACTTAATGTACTGCCTGTTCATATCTGACGTATTTTTATTATCTGGTTCGCTATACGGGCTTTAATACTTCGATATGAGCTGAGATATTTCAGTTTCCTCGAAAGAAACCCATTAAACAAGGTGACTGCTTGGAATGTCTCAGTAGCACATCTAATGGGTTTGTCAGACGTCCCACTTCAGGTAAAGCAGGCAATGTATTTGCCGGATCTGCGAAAATCGGCAATTCCGTCATTTCCCTTCTTTGGTTGTTTCAAATGTCGTTCCATTGAGAAAAGTACCTCGCATGTAGACAACTCCGGAGATCTTTGGCGGAGGCTCTATTGATGGCCGGAAACTGACGTGTGTGTGTGCGACGGAAACGGAAACGGTCGTGCAGCCATTGTGTCGCTATGCCGCTTACCGCTCGCGGTGCGGCGCCACTGTCGCTACTTCCTCGTCTAATAGCTGGCATTCAGAGACACAAGTTTTAAACTTGCCATCGCTGTATGTTCCACTTTAATGTAGATAAGTTTGCTTTGTTTATAATGTTTGCTAAAATAAGATATAACACTCATTTATTTCGTGCCATTTAGATACACTCGGGTACATACATATATATTTTCCTCGAAACTTTTAACAAAGCATACAAAGGTACTTATGACAATAGAATTTATACATAAATAAATATAAGTACCGTGTTTCTACAGAGCCGAGACATTTTTGTTTTGAAAGAGCTTAGTTACTACCGATACATATTATAATGAAGCATGTGAGCCGCAGTTTTAATGGTCGCGTTATTATTAGTTTACGTAGGACCATGTTTATGGATGTTAATCGGAGGTAATCTGCACTAAAATTAGTAAAACAATTTACCGGGACCTCGGCACTGTTATTAGTCGTCAACAAAGATACCTGTTTAACGTTACCCCGGGTACTGGGACCCTCATTAAATCCGAATAGATGGTGCGCCCGCAAATAGGGTAACTACAAAATATATACTCGTAGCATATACTGATAATGTAGCAGACTATATGATGGTACTTCCACACCTACGTAGCGGTATCTAGCCCTTATCTAGCGCTTGTGAGCTTACATTGTATTGTTTGATTTATTTGACTTGTACAAACTTCAGTTAATTAACGTGTAATATTTGAGATATCCTAATCTGAACCACCTTAACATTACTGTGACATGAGTATAAATAGATTGCTTTAATATATATTTACCGAGCGAAACCTTTAACAAGTGCTGTGTAATTTACGAGTATTTACAATACCTTCACATTTTCCTAGAATAACCATATTATCATTTCCTACTACTGATCTGGTAAAGATTAATTTGACTCCAGCAAGTATTTGTAGTGAACAATCCCGGAATGTTCTATATGACGGTGCCGTGTTTACTGTCCGTGCCGGATAGAGCCGCCCTTATTGATGGCCGGAGGTGGCACGGCCACAGGACCGGATGCTCCACTGTGCTCTGCTCCGCCTTGTGCGCGTTTGTGGCTGACAACTACCGGGATCGCAGAAATAAGAGGATGTTGACGGAGGTCCCTGTTAGGCTTGCGACTCTGATATAAAGATAAGGCGCGATTATGGTGAGCAACACAATACATTTATGTCTGGATGAAATATTATAGTTGCAATGTACTTACACGTAGCTGTCCTTTGATGAACAGTGCACATTCATTTGTTTTTATATAAAACTTCACAAGGCACAACAAAAGCCGATGTAGTTTTGTATAAAACTGGTTTTAAAAGCAATTTAATTCATGTAATCTCGTTTAATGGGAGTTGATTATTCGCACGGCCGCCAGGGCGCCAGGTACTCGCCGAGATAACTCGTATTGAAGTTAAAAAGCAGTTTATCAACGAGCGCAGTGCCGTTGCATTATTTACTGCACTATTGTTGGCTCCGTCAATATTGCTCGACAATGCGGACTCCTTTGTTCGCGCTCTCGTTTATTTAATATGGAAGGTATGCATCGACTCCACAGCCTTGCGAATATGCCCCAATATTGTTGGCAATCCTCGGATATATGCATTATACTAAAAATGCTTATTCCTTACCTAAGTTTGGAAAGATATTTAGTTTTGGAATAAAACGAAACTAAAGAAATATATTTTATTCAAAGAAAATGCACATTCAATAAGCAACATTATTTTAGCTCTCCAACTTTCGCTTCAAGCTCTCTTATTAGTCATTTATTCTTACAACGTTGTTGTATTTTATCTTATTTTTGTCTCCTGCGCCACAGCACTACGGCGTTGCCTGTCGTTATACGATACAGCACGTCAACTCGCA
The DNA here is from genome assembly GCF_023101765.2 of Spodoptera frugiperda. Taxonomy (NCBI): domain Eukaryota; kingdom Metazoa; phylum Arthropoda; class Insecta; order Lepidoptera; family Noctuidae; genus Spodoptera; species Spodoptera frugiperda. Next base: position 4,316,627 of record NC_064220.1, on the reverse strand, counting down.
TCTTGCTACGTTGTGCACCGGCTACCTGTGTCTCACCCCCACCACATCAATATTGCATGGTGTCCTCCGCCGGCGTCTCACCTCTTCTCATTACTGGGCGCCTGGTACATCGATTTCTTTTTGCTCTACTTTAACCTTTTGAACGCCAGAGCATAAACGCTTCGCTGTGCCCTCCACGCCAAGCAACGAAAATAAAAATTAAAATAAAAATAAAAATTCAACGAAATAACCCTGAAAATATTAGGGATTCCAAAATGTTATCGAATGTGTTTATTTTGTTTTTCTCTGTGATCTGTTTCTTGGCATCTATAGATGTCGGTGGCGCACAGGGCACGCTTGCGCATGACATCTATTCATGCCATTGGCGTTCAAAAGGTTAAATGTTAATTCGTCACGGCTTGCTTTAATGGGAGAAAAACTTTTTCAGTGACTCGGTATTTTGAAAGTTTAGAGATCCAGTCCGCACATCAAAGTATTCCAAATTGTCAAACCTATTTCTAGATTTTCGACTTTAACCAGTGGCATTAGAGTTGTTTATCAAATGAAAAACTTACAAATTAGGATAGCTAGATGTACTCTTGCCCGGACATAGAAATGGATACCTACGTAATATCTAAATTATTAATATTTAGAAACTGATTTGGATGAAGCTATATAAGATTAATTTAATTAACATGTTTATAACTTAATTACTTTACCTCGAATTAATTTACTAACTAGTAGGTAGAAATTTTAGGAAATTAATTATTGTTCATATGAACGCTTGATAACTTATGTAAATGACAATTTATATACAACGTTTAGTTACTAGGTAATAAATAAGTTTATTTTTTTCGTTTCGTATTAAACGTTTAAATAAAAAAGCATTTACAGTAGAGGCACTCTCCTCCGAAGAGGATTTTACAGACAGACATTTAAATACCCTCTTTCTGTGAATGCATTTAAGTGGCCACTGGGGGATGCGCTCAGGCGAGCATAGTTAAGAAGCTATCAGACTTTCCTGTGGAGTTAAAAATAAAACGAGACTGCGTAATAACTTTGTGTTTATACTTTAGAAGCAATGTCGCGTGTAAATGATATGCAATGAATCGAGTGATAGCAGTAGCGGGCGGGCGGTCGGCTACTGATAATGTCAGTGCAGTGATGCGATCGCTGTGCAGATGTATATCTCAGGTCATATCCACATGTGTCGTGTCCAGTGTTGATGTGATTGTCCCCACCGCAGCAGACCGCTGCTCTAATTACCCACGCAGACACCGACACGTGGACACTTACACAGAAACAATCCAATCAATCAATTTACTAACAACAATCGCTTTGCAAGCGATATACCTCAACCAATTGTGGTTCCCTGCCTGCCTCGTCTACAGGACATGCTAATTACAATTATACACACAGATCGATCTGTGTAAATGATATAACTGGCGTAACGTGATCGTGATCGTCATCTCGTAGGTATATTGAACCCAATACAAACATATCCTGTTAATTCGCGTCGTGTTACAATTTCAGTATAAAAACGGTCAAAGTTTGTTTACTTAGCAATTTGTTAATAAAACCCGGCGCTGTCACGGTATTGTCAATATAACAGAGCAAACACTCAATGTAAAACATTACGGCTTCCCTCATTGTCCCGCTCGACATAAAATGCGCAAACGGATTTGTTAATTGACGACAAACACTCCCTTTTAATTTTGTGTCGCAAATTTTTCATCAGAGTACATTGTCTTCGCCAGGCTTTCCTCCAGTCTCAAAAACAATAAAGTTGCCCATTGTTTACGTCTACAGTTTTAAGACCTGCCATTTCCATTAGCATCCGTATGAATAATGCAAGTAGGGGGCCTTTTTTAAGGCGTACCCGTTTATGTAGAACACTACAGTTTTTATTTGTTGTCTCTGTCATCGTCGCTCCGCCTCTTTCCCTTCGTTGTAACAAAAAACTTGCCACGCATCTGTTCCATAGCCCCTACTCACTCGGCTAGCGACACTTCTTTAGGCTTATGGTATCCTGGTACCCCGTAAGAAATGTCATCTTAACTCTTTTGTTTTATGTAATTGTATCTGTGGATGATCTTTTGCAGGGATTTTCTGGGAAAGTAATAAACAGGTGGTGGTTAAATTAAATGTTATGAACAGTCGAGATAATAAGGTTAGTATTAAATCGTAGAAGAACCGTTTTGAAATAGAAAGAGAGCGTTATATTATTTTGTCCTTGTCATTCTGTGCAGTGACGTTATTTGTTTTTTGTAAAACATGAGAGAAAATGAGGAACATTTCAATCTAGAAAGAGAACATGATATGTATCTCTCCTTGTCATTTCGTGTATGAAGTCGCTGATATGTCAATAAAATTGTTTCATTGATTTCAAAGTGAAAACTAAAAATGAAAATATTGAAAAATAAACATTCAATTAACTATACTACATCAGCATAAACTTGTTTTTTTCTTTCATATTTGTAATAAGAAACCATTTTGTGCCAACTCCACGTACTTGTGTGGTCTCCACATCGTATTACCCCGGCGACCTGTGGTGTGAACACCAGGTGCTAATGAAACATATTTGTTACTAGGAGCTCATGCAGCGTCGCAGTTGCTCCCCAAATTGAATTATCGTAAAGCCTGTCTCATTGGCCGAGATTATACGTTTAAGACGGGATCAGACCGGCTCTGAACTAACAAACAACTCTTTGCACTTAGTTCGACGGACGATACACTAATTGCTCATCGTAACTAATTAACGGATTTACCTTTGTGCACCGACTTAACTTTTATAAACATCTTTACTCCAGTAGTCTTGCATTAGGCTTAGAACTAGTAATTTTACCTAGATCAACTACAATGATAAATACAAAGGTAAATCTAAATACAAGCACGACATGTAATATCCGTTTAAACATTTGTAACGCTTTTTTTCTATTCTCTGTTCTGATGTTTTGTTACCATGAATAAATATTAAAGAAACAGAGTTCACAGAAAATACACAATTCCAGTAATTTGCCGAGACAATGTAGTGTGCGTCGTTTTTACTTCGCGCTAATTTGAACAACGACTCTAGCAGATTAGCTTTTTAGCGTAAATCCCTCATACATATTCTATTTCATTAGGTATTCACTGAGGAAAAATCTCTGAAAAACATTACTCCACAATCAGGGTTTGTGTAAGATTGAAGGCTCCTTGCTTCTAACATTATGAGTGGAGAAGTTTAACTCTCGTTGAAGTTAACATTCCGATGCAATTGGACTCATTAATAAAACTGAAGTGGTCGAAGTAAGCGATGTAAGTACCCGCATTATTGTACGACTTAAAACAGCTTCTATGAAGTGTCCTGCGAGCCTAGTTACGAAATAGTGGCAGTAAATTGCCGCAAATTGCAACAAAGTGGCCGGGACGTGCGGCCTCTCGAACTAATTCTCTCGGCGCGATTTAACGCCATTGTTGGAGCCGTCCCGCCCGCCTACTATTGACCCTGGCCAGCTTCTGCTGCCCTAATACACTGACGCACAACTAAATTGCAATGTCGGGGACATTCTTTCATAACCCTTTTTATTTCATTCAACACTTATTTAAATCGAATTGACAACTTTGATTTCTGGGCCATACTCATTCAAGTACGATTACGTTGTTCGCGGCGTACTATTAAATCAAACAAGATATTGGTAGTAAACATTGATGGGAAACATGAATATCTCCTCTATAAATAGAATTACTCGTGGCCCGCAATCTTTATTTAACATTAAACTTAATTTATCATGTGATCTGTGCTCGTGACTCAACACATTTAACCGAGCGCGCTCAATTTTCATGAGCAATTATTATTAAACGGTTTTGGCGGGTGTAATTGATTGAATCCCTGTGACTTGATTTAACGTTATTATTAAACCGATTTTGATATGTTTAATATGTGTATGTGTATCCCCTTGTTCTTTGTTTTAGGAAAATGTTGTTTCAAAGCTTTCTACGAAAATAAATTAATTTCTTAGACGCCCTAGAGGTGTCAGTGGTAACTCACTGATTCACACACATTTAAATAGCAAAACCTACTTATTGTTACCATGTTTACTGTGACGAGTGTACAATAGAGCTAGGATATTGTATTCTATTCTGTTATTATCGTATATCTTAATACTCGTAAAGTTAACTTTTATGTATGAAATTATTACATAGTTCAGTAATTCTATTCAAGAAGAATATAACTTGGAGGACGTAAAGCTACACGAAAATGTTGATTTAAAGATGAAAGAAACGAAACCAAAGTAAGTAATCGGGTAACATGGCACTTATTTCCGTCGTTATTGTAATCACAGACAAAGACATTATACAATCTGGTGAAGGTACCAGAAACTCATAAACAAGAGCCGGTATTTTACTGAGATTACGGCAATAGTGGAGGGTCGAAATCTGCGGAGTAAATTCTGCGTTGTCGTTAATAATGAAGGTCTCATAATATCTGTCGAGAGTGGCGCTAAGGGCAGCTACCTCCCTTTTGTTCAGGACACCCGAGCCACTTTATTTGCCCACTTGTCTATCTGTTTATGATTTGGGTCGCAGAGATACGACAGTTTTGCTGAAGTTCTATTAAATATATAATTAATTTCGTGACTACTTGTGAACCGTCTCTTTGATTTGATGATTGCATTAGTTAGTTCTGATTACTGTTAATTGCTATGAACACCCAGTTTGTTGGAAATAATTTTCCCATTGGGTTAACAGGGCGCTTGATATGTAGACACCCAGTTTGAGTGACGATGGGGTCCGTATTCAAGGACGCTGGGGCAGTGGAGCCTCATGTTATTAATGGTCAGTATGTAGTCAGCAGCTACTGCCGATACAAACATATGTTTAATATCAGATCATGCTGACACGACAGGAATACGAACAGCAACTCATGTTGTGTAAATTGGCTTGTGAGGCTGGTGCGGTAACCACTCACCAGCCAGGCAGGTTCACGAAACGTGTAACATGTCCACGGTATACATTTCACGTATACCATGCGGCGTGGAACGAGTTGATCCAGACACTAATGTAGGCGTACTCTCATATTTCCCAAGTGACTTTAAAAATAATGTATTCAATTTCCAAGGTCATTTAATTACATAAGGCTGCAAGAAGTGTTCAGGATATATTCGCCAGGGGAGCGTTTCCAGTAGCGGCCGGTAAATAGGAGAGCTCCTAATGTATTACACCCTCGAGGCACCCATCAGATGCTGGAAACTGAAATAAGTTCGCAAGGACCGACCTCGGCCGGAGATACTCCTTGGTAAACATGTTTGAACAAAGTTATTTTAAGTAAGTTTAAAATGTTTCTGCAGTGTGTAAAAAAATATTAAAGGTTTTATAGGCATATATCTTAATCTACTGTAAACATTATTATCAGTATTAATTCAGTAAAACATCAAATTATAGTACTACGTTGATCCGTATGAAATGAACTGAGCACAATCCCCGACCTCTAGACAGTATGGCCGGGAGTGACCGCGCCGAGACGCCAGCTCCGTAATTACCGACCGCGGTGCAGCGAGTCACTGACTTGTGAACTCCGGCAATATTCTAATTACTCTCCCGTCGCCGGCTACTTGACCAACGTCTTTTCATTGAATCGCAAACTTTTGCTTCCAACTTAAAGAATCAGTCCCCAACTGTGACCGGTACTCCGGTACATCTTAAACTCTTTGTTATTCCCCTTTTAATACCCAGATGTCTCCAAAACTTTGGAAATTGTGTTAAAAATGGCGCCGTCCCGCGTCTCGCCGGCCCACCTGACGACTTCCGTAAACTCTTTGTTTAATTATAATTAAAGTTATTAACAGTATTACTAACTCTGTACAAGTTCCTCAAGTAGTTAGCGTAACCTTACGGTAAGTTCGTTTATTACATTTTGCTCATTAAACGATATTTGAACTTAGGATAGTTGCTGGACGATGATTATTATCTCTCAAAAATAATCGATTTACTGATTTTTCCAAATACATAGCAATTGATTTAGCCATTGCGAGTGTGTACCCATATTTTTTATAGTACGTTAATTATTATTTAACTGTGCAGTAAGGTTTAATTACCCTACTTACAATATTTAATTATTTACACAGTCTAGCTAGCGACATGTATGTACAATGTCGGTCGTTAATTATTTCCAGTAAGCCAAGCTTCTTCGTCTTCGTGAGTAATCCCTGTCCCTAGTACAGGCTTTCCTTGAATGATCCTCAGCCGATTGTTATCTTGTAGTTATAACGACAATATCAGCCCGTTATCCCACACAGGGCAACACTCACCAGGGGCTCACTACACGACAACCCGTTTAATTATTAGACATTTAAGGAGTTTACCAACACCTCACACACCGGATCCTCTCCTTTAATAATGAGTTACAAACTTTTAACCCTCCGAACTTATGATGCCCTAGTAGACGCTGAAATTATAAGGATATTTTACTTAAGTACATAAAAATGTTGGTTTTTACGTGCGTCTGAAGGCGGACACCAGATGTGCAAACATCATGAAACTGCTCCGGCTAAACGTTAAGCGCGCGCTATTCATCTTCGCCGAAAGTTTCTGCGGCAAAAACTACAACACTCATTCAACTCCCACCACCAGACTTTTTGCTCCATTGACGTAAATTGGCCACTCCGTGGGCTTTAAGCCTTATAATTTAGAATCATAAAGCTAATACGCACTAATTTTGGTTCCGCCATCGCTAAGCCTCTCGTACTTGTAATGTTCCGTGACTATTAATCTGCGCTTACAGATGATAAAATTAATTGGCGCGCCAGAGACTTGTCTATTGATAAATGCTCGTTCAAAGTTCCGCCTGGTAAGTATATTATTGTGTTAGCTGAAGTAGGCACTCCTTTGGTTTGTTCGAGTGTTCTCTGGAAATCAATTTTGAGATATAAAAAAATAAACGGTTTTTCGCGACACTCGTAGAGCTTTCAGTGTGATTCCGAATAGCATGCGACAATGATAAACTGAATGGGGACTATTGGGGACCGCCGTGGAGAGCACTTATGTGGCTCCATTCAATGTAAGTACTGACTTTTTCACCAAGAAAATGCGCGATAAAAACAACGATTTACTTCTAAACAAGCTTTCAACTTTGCCCGAGGTTATTTCCATAAATTAACTTTGACTTTGATCGGCATCTATACAGAATATTTTAAATAAATAATGTTCATAAATAATAAACGGTTGGTCGGGCTCACTATTCAATGAACTAGACAACATGGCGGATCCAACAAATGACGAGCTTACTCTTGTTCATTGATAACGAGCGAAACTTGTAAAGATACGGCGTGCGGTACGCGGCTCCATAAATACATAAATTAAAGAAAATGTATCAAGAAATATCGAACGGCTTTGATTTTTGGCGATAGAGTGAGTGGGGTTGGGGTAAGTATAAACATGCGCTTTAAAGTAAATTAGTTTTCAGTCGTCGTACGTGGGGACACTCGCAGGGAATACGTAATGCAATATTCTTATTCATGAGATATTTATCGGGCGGCCTGGCGGGCTGGACGGGCGCGGCCGGCTCTGTAGCGGAACTCTTCCTATACGATACCTTCCTCGGCGTAAACACTACTAACATCTAAATTGATAAACACGAATCGAAAGAGGTAAAGTTTACTTGAACATTGTTCTTTATCAATCCCCACACTAATTATACATACTTTGACAATAATTACACGAGGGTAAACTTAGTAAAACCTTTCTTGCTATTTCAATGATTTAAGGAAAGCATGAAACAGTCGCAGTATACGTTTATAAAGGTATAATAACATGCTCAGCCTGGCTGTCAGCTGACATTTTGGTTGAAAGCGTTTCGACCTAATAGCCCGTGATCCTGTTTATCTTCGTAATGGCGCTCGTACATGCATTTTTACTTTGTGTAACGTACGGGGAATTTATTATTTATTCCCGAATGTACTCAGGGACGCTGGGTAGAGAACCATGTGCTTTGTAAATGTCTGTCGGGAATATAAACAGTTATTATCAAACTCAGTTGTTTGTAAAGTAGCGCCCTTAACATTTTGACCTGACACGACACACACAAGCTCCATACAAAATGTGTCCAAATTCTATCTCTAGTAAGGAAATCTACAGATAGATAGGTTATTGAAACGGCCGTAACATCACGGCATCGATTGAGTAGTACCAGGAGCCCATAAAATGAGAGTGATGTGTAACTAATGGGGCGGAGCCATTTTTTACTCATACGAGTACGAGGGGACTATCGACAGTTCGGTAGGCACTGATTTGAAATTTAAAAAATGTTCTTATTACCAACATTGCATTTTATATATGCGAGTATTAAAAAACGCACACGAAAGGTATTTTTTATAGTTATAGACATCTATCCTGAATGTCAATTTTATTGTGGGAATTTTGTCCGTGTAGCAGAAGTGACATCAAAGTCCTGTAATAAACGAGGCAACTCATTGACTTGAGCGTTAACGGGCTCAGTTGAAGGGTTACCGGGCTGCCCTTCACCTCGACCCACCTCATAACGACTCGGAACAAATTGCTATAGCCACTTGTTTTTATGTCTTTAATCACGTTGCCGTGTGTTTACACAGCGTTGTGGAATTAATTGAGACGTGGAATTGAGAGCCAATCTACGTACCACATAATATGTAACGAGGTTAATTTAATTTCATTAGTGTTGCTTGCTTAAACACATTCCCATTACTTCGGAAATACATCTGCTTTAGTTAATTATTTCATGAAATTACCTACGTAACAAATAATTATTCCTGTAAGAGGTCCTTATTTATTTGCATGGTCATACCTACATAGAATTTATGATGGCATAGTCAGCAAGCAAATGTTTAACGAGCTCGCCGGCGACGTTCTCCGCCGTTGACATTGGGGATAAATCTGCACCCTACACACTATTCAAGCGACTCCCCGCCCCTAACCACAGGGGTTACTGCAGCATCCCTTGTTGCGAACTGGCATCCTCTACATTCTATGTCAACCTGGTACTTTTATTGCATATTCATGGCCCTTTTAAGTTTCGCAAACATTTTGTGTCGGGCCGGCGCGCTAGGAGATCAAGGGGCTCTTTTAATCTCTGCAATGTGAACGAATACTGTGTAGCTAGCTTCTCATTGTCAATAGTCAATCTGTAAATCTTATTTAGCATTAACGCATTTAATAATGATGTAATTGAAGCATTGACATTTAGAGAAAAGCAATTTCTTTTTTATTATTACAACCTTTTATCTGATGTTCTTATTTTTCTAATAATTCCTAATCTACAGAAAGTGAACGTTATTCTAAACCTCTTCGGTACATCTGCGCGCCTAATGTCCATGTGAATCGATAATACTGTAGGATAATCCCAAAGGATCTCATGTTTACACCCCTTTTATTAAATGGACTTATCCCCTTTTTCTCAAATTAAATTGACTTATCTCCTTTTTACCGTAAAACTAATTCATTTATTTCATCCAACTGTGTCATTAACTCAATTTTCAAAATTTATGACTTATCCCCTTTTACCTTGACACCACAGAATTAACCCTTTAAATTCGTTGGGACATTACTCTTGTTTTTGTAATACAGTTAGCACCATACATTTTGATGCACACGATAATAATTTTGTAAGATTTCTATTTTATTTTGCCATATGGCCTTGTTCATGGTGAAACAGACAAACTGTTAAAAAAGTGATGCTGGCTGTTGCTATGCGGTGAAATTCTAAACAACAGAATCTAACCGTGCCTACCAGGATGCCATAACAAAAATGGATATTGAAAATAAACTCGTGCGCTTAGAACTTTTGACAGATGTTGAAAGGGGACGAAATGTATCCGCCCCAAACCCTGCTTCCCTTTCATGATTGGTTGAATGCAATCGCCAGGCAATGGTCGGCTTAGTTGAATAAAAATCTTTGTAAAACCAAGATTTTGGTATATTTATTTACGTAATAAAGGTATTTTAAAGTATCATGTGTATTGTTCACTTAGTT